>NC_135619.1:55883065-56485565 GCF_053574225.1 Canis aureus | reverse complement strand
GGTTGGTAACCTTGGGACATCCCTAGCAGGCTTACTGCTTTCCTATTTTGAGTATGTGCTATATATCAGGCATTGGGTAGAATATAGGGACTTTGAGTCTCCACTTTCGTGGCAAAAGTCAAGTAGGAATAGAAGACAGAATATTTTTCTTCCACTAACTTCCAAAAGGGATCTGCAATTGTATGATAGAAGTCAAATGTCAAAAGACCGCTGAAGTACTGATAGTAGGATAAGGTGGCATAGACTAGGTCAAATGAATCCTGTACTTGATAAGGGTACTAAAACATCTATGAGGAAGCTGCCACCACTGGGTGGGGTATCATAAAATGCCTCATAAATCTCTAGGAAGAAACTTTCTTAACACTTAAGTGATCTTTTCTTCTTTATGTTTTTTGCAAAATTCACTACATATATATATATATATATATATATGTGTGTGTGTGTGTGTGTGAATATATATAGTGAATATATATAGTGAATATATATATATATATATACACACACACACACACACACACACCTTTCTAGTAATTGGTAAAATCAAGGAAATAAGATATAAGTTAGTTTTGTGTTTATGATTAAATGTGCTAAATTAAGTTGCTAAATTTTAGGCCTACAATCTTGACAACCGCTGCAATTTAGTTCTTATGTCATGCTTTTTTTTAAAAATTTTAATTTATTTATGATAGTCACACACAGAGGAAGAGAGAGAGGCAGAGACACAGGCAGAGGGAAAAGCAGGCTCCATGCACCGGGAGCCCGATGTGGGATTCGATCCTGGGTTTCCAGGATCGCGCCCTGGGCCAAAGGCAGGCGCTAAACTGCTGCGCCACCCAGGGATCCCTCATGCTTTCTTTTGAGTATGACCAGTTCACACGTATTTACTCTATCTGTTGCCAGGGTGTAGTTGCTGTGGAGATAATGCTAATTTTTCCAACTTTTCCATAATTAAAATTCTAGCCAGAAGATTGTGGTAACAGGTTTTATATTCACGTATTTTCATTTAAGAAATACTGAAAATTTCTTATGTTGGAATATAAGTTTACCTTGTTCTGCTTAAAACATTTCTTCACTGATTCTATTTGTGATGTTCAAGATAAATATGTGTTATCACATAGTCACATAGATGGGACATTCACCTTAGGACAAAGTTTCAAGAGTTAATGATAGTATTCCATTGCTATGTATTAAGCATCCAGTATGTGGCAGGCCTTAATGCTGGGTGCTGAGGGTTGGATATAGGTGAGACAAAGGTCTGCAACTGAATGTTCCTAGCCAGATCATGAAGAACAAAATCACTTTCAGTTGTTAAAACTGTATAGTCGAAAAACAAAACAAAACAAAACAAAACTGTATAGTCGAATCTTGACAGTGTGTGCTAATACAGAGAAAAGAGGTCTCTGGAGTCTAAACTGGTGTATAATCTCAAAGATGCAATTATCTTAAACACACATACGTAAATATGTATGGCTTATATGTTTGCCTTTAAGATCTGTTTTTTTGTGTACATGATTATTACTTACTTTCAATTCACTTAGCTGTTTATGTTGACCTGTGCCTTAGTATACGGTTACATAGGAATCAAAATTTTTGGGTCCAGCCATCTATAAACAGGGCTCTTCTCTCTGGGAGATGGTATAGCATTAGTGGCTGTGGTCAGAACGTTGAACGTAAATCATTTTCTAGCAACTGTATGGCTTTAAGCAAGTTGCTTAAAACTCAAAGCCTCACTTTTATCATCTTTAAAAACGTATGATGATACCTCTTTATAGAATAATTGTGAAAAAATGAATAAAGTGCCTGGCAGAGTAACCCATATCTAATAATCTGTCAGTTAGTAAATGGCATTATTTTGTGATTGTCATACTTTCAGATAAATGCTGATTAGTGGTTCGACCACTAAGCAATCACCCAATCAGCAAGTATTGACTGACTGTGGTCTTCCAGTAAAGTTAGGTAGTGCAGGACCAGGGAACTGGGAGTCAGAATTATTGCAGAACTCTGCAGATTGGAAGTTTAGAACTAGACTGTGTTGAGTCACTTGAGACAGATGGCCCACAAAGGAGGCTCCCTTGTGAAAAGAGTTGGCATTTTCATTAGCAAGTGATATTGAAGGCATGTGTGTTAAGTAAACTAAGTAAGTGGGGAGTTTTATAATTATGTCTTCTATTTGAGTACAGGAACCAAATCCTGATAGTTTTTCCATCTCCAAAATCAGGCACAGAACCAGATACACAGTAGGTAAATTTTTTTTTTTTTTTACAGTAGGTAATTTGTAAGTAAATTTTTGATAAAGAGGTATCTGTAGATACACATATACATGCTTACACATATGTAGTATGTAGATAAAAATATGTATAACCTATGCATATATGTACATTTATTCTGTGTGTGTGGGAGGGAAGACTGCGGAAAATAAGAAAACAAGACAAAAATACATTTTCAGTGAAAAAAAAAAATAAAGCTCCATGACTTGTAGTCCAGAGATTACTATATAAGAGGTACAGTGAACTTGGTAAATGAGGCCTTATGGATTGAAGGGGTTTCAAATATGATTCTGCTGCAATCAAAAGGGTAGCCTTTCTTGTTAACATAGCATTATTCTTGTATGCCCCTCTTATGCCACTAATACACACTTCCCCTCTTTTCTAAATGTCTTGCTACTATTTTGACTGCATACTTTAGCTCTTTGTTTCTTGTCATATTATTACTAAAAATATGAAAATTGCATCAAAGTTCATATAAAGTCATTAACAGCAGCAGCCTGAATCAGCAGTAGAAGATAGCTGTTAGTATATATGTACAGAATAACTAACTTAAGCACATTTTCCTTGTGTAGTCAGCGGTGATATGTGGTAATAAAATACATTTTTTCCAACATCTGATTTTGCTTTAACATCAAATGTTATTTTTCAATTTTACATGACAAAGAGAACAAGTATTGTGCAACCCACAGAATTTTTACATATGCGTTGAAAACTTTATTATGAACTTCTTACTGGGGGAAAAAAAGCTCTCATGAAATGTTAGATAGAACTCTTCTCTCTGTATGTAATATCATTGAAATTTAATATTCCTTTTGCTTAGAATTTTAAAGGAAAATATTTGATTCTTCTTTTGTTCTAAAAGGATCTTATTAACATTAATTTTTTTTATTCTTCTGGCATTTACCTGGAACTCAATGCTGTTTGTTTTATCAGAAATATATTTTTAGCGGTCACCTGGGTGGCTCAGTGGTTGAGCGTCTGCCTTTGGCTCAAGTCATGATCCCAGAGTCCTGGGATCGAGTCCCACATTAGGCTCCCTACAGGGAACCTGCTTCTTGCTCTGCCTATGTCTCTGCCTCTCTCTCTGTGTCTCTCATGAATACATAAATAAAATCTGGGGAAAAAAAAGGAAATTATTATTATTTTTTTTTTAAATTTATTTATTTTATGATAGTCACAGAGAGAGAGAGAGAGGCAGAGACACAGGCAGAGGGAGAAGCAGGCTCCATGCACCGGGAGCCCGACGTGGGATTCGATCCCGGGTCTCCAGGATCGCGCCCTGGGCCAAAGGCAGGCGCCAAACCGCTGCGCCACCCAGGGATCCCAAAGGAAATTATTTTTGTTGGCTTCACTGGAATCTGAATCATCAAAAGAGTTAGTGTGTTAATTAAACCATTTTTTCTCGGCAAGTCAACATCAGAGATTTCATAGTGAAGATTTTAAATGCTTTATTTAAACAGACCTGTCTCTGATCCAACTTTAAAAAGTTGTATTAAAGTAGGTATGCGTTTACTAATGATACTGTCCATCTTTGTGGAGCTGTCCAAGTAATTTTGTAGTATAAGTATTAAACATTGTTTTTAATTTTGAACATGTTTACTTAATATTTTAGACATAAATATGATGTCTAAAATTAAGAGAATATGATTTTGTAGATTACTTTGTTTATACTAGGTTTATTCTCTTGGACCTTATGTTTTAGAAGTATGACTGTTTTGTGAAAAAATATGTGTAATATTTTGTGCAGGTATCTTTATAAGCAATGAGAAAAATGGTATAAAAAATGATAGTAATGTTCTGAGATTGTTTTCCTTTGTCTAATGTAGACATAATAAAGACATTAATTTTCAGATATTGAGAGAATAATTTTATTGATTATATTCATTTTTATAAATTCTGAAATTATGTTAAGATAATTTTGTTCTTTAAAAGGGAGAATTAAGAATTATAAAATAGATAAACCAGATTTTCATTTGGAAAATGTAGGATACTTTATAGGGAAGGTTTAAAAACCTATCTGTGATCCTACCACCTAACTTTCTTGCATTCAAGTTTTGATGAATTTCTTTTCAGATTTCTTTTCTATACACACATACACCGATCCCATATGAGATTATTTGCCATGCACAGCTTTGTGTTCTAAATTTGCCTGTGTCCTTGAACATTTTTCAAAATCAAGTTTATTTGATACCTAATATTCTATCTGGTGTGGTGGATATGGCATTCTCTTGTTGATTACATTACTGTGTCTTTTCTCTTTTAAAATTATAGATCAAGTAATTTCTCTCCTACATGACCCAGTACTTTCCATACCTGAAAATTTCATTTGTATTTGTTACTGATTTAATTCTAAGCAGAATTCTGCAAATAGGCTTCTTGCTACCCTAACCTAGAGAAAGACAGAGGTATCCACTCTCCTCATTTTGCTTTTCTCCTTTAATCTACCCATAATCACAACCATATGTAGAACTTCCCCCGTTACAGGAGATGTTCTCACATGGGTACACATACCTTGTGGTTATAGCTAGCCATGGTAATGTTAGAAGATTCTTCAGTAGTTTCTGTTTTTCTGCCCTACAAAAAAAAAAAAAAAAAATCTATGTGCTAGTTTTTGTTTTTAATAAGCAGTGTCTTAGTGTTTACAAGATCACACTGGAATATTGTGCAAAGGTGGTGTTTCCCAAAACATTTGGCCTCAGTGTAATTCTGAACTATGAAAGAACCTTCAATAATATTAACCCTCTGCCACCTTCTTTTATTAATGAGGCAGTTCTAGTCCAAAGAGTTAACTCATTTGCTCAAGTGCTCCCCACTGTCATTGGTAGAACTGGAAATAGGAATCAGGTTTACCAATTCTGTTTTTTTTCTGTTGTACCAGAATCTGTAAGAACCAGTATGTAGACAATATAGGTTATCTGTGATTCTTAGTTATCTCATATAATTCTTGCAAATATATGCACTGTACTGAATTCTCTCAAGAAGACCGTTTTTCTCTTATTCCTTCAGGAGAAGAGAAACCATGGTGACACAATTAGACACATTAAGGCCACAGATTATGTGCCATCCAAGGCTATAGCAGTTCATGGAAACCTAAGTGTTGAGTAGATCAGGATTCAGAGAAATGCTTTTTTTTTTCCTTCCCATGAAATACTTTTTTCAGATTATTTGCAGCCTATGTGACACCTAGCAACATATTTTAAAACAACAATTATATTGGGTAAAAACAGTTAGG
Source organism: Canis aureus (assembly GCF_053574225.1). Taxonomy (NCBI): domain Eukaryota; kingdom Metazoa; phylum Chordata; class Mammalia; order Carnivora; family Canidae; genus Canis; species Canis aureus. Next base: position 56,480,066 of record NC_135619.1, on the reverse strand, counting down.
AGATAGTTTTCTCATACAAGATATGGATCTTTGAAAAATGATAATTATATTTCTTTTTTGCAAAGTGATTATGATGCCCATTTTTACAGATGGTGGAAACTGAGGTTGAGAATATAACATAGTGACTTGCCCAACATTGCATAGCTTGTGGTGGAAACAGGATATGAGCACAAATTCCTCTTGTTTTTTCCCTTTATTTACTGCCAGTAAAATGACTCACATTTGTATCTTTTCATTGAACTCACAGTGTCGAATTTAAATTTAAGGTTATTATATTCAACAGATTACCATATACTCTCTTATTTTTTTAGCTTGACACCAGTTTTGGAAAAGTAGTCATCAGAGATTTTGTTAGAAAAATCTAATTAAAACCTGATATTGCCACATAAAATTTATCTGTGGCAGGAAAAAATGAATCAGTGTTGTTTAATTTTGTGTTTTGGTTCTAATTTGACCATCTGTTTAGGATTGCTACTTCTCATGATATGAAAAAATATGTATGATTGTCAGCTGTCTATTCTATAAAGTATTCCTAGTTTGCAAAATCTCAGTTCTGTATGTTTTTTTTTTACTAAGAACTCTTTGATTGTAACAGAATTCACTGATTTTATTTTATTTTTTCAGAACAGCAAGAAAGAAATAGAAGCAAATGAGCTGTTGACTTCTTTACTTTAGTGTTTATACTTTAGGTCATTTTTAGGCAGGATTTACTCTTTCTTTGGTGCTTCATCTATTTTAAATTGTGTGAGTAGAATAAAGAAAATAAAACTGTAGCTACCATGTATTAATTTGGAGGCAAATTTAAACCAGATACTCTAAATAAATACTAAGATATTATGAGTAATTTCCTGTGAGATTGCTGTCATCTTAAAAAAAAAAAACCAACAATGAAAGTAATAAGATGGTCAAATTAAAGGTAAAATTTTAAATTTTCTATTTGTTATTTATAAAATGCTTTTAATTGAACCACTTGTAGTCATTAAGTCTAGGGTTTTGACTTTTACAGAGAATTGACTGAAATATCAGAGGCCTTTACCATGTATGAAACACTATGCCAGATTTTAAGAAACAGGTTTCAAATGTAAAAGTGAAATGACTATGCATTGATGGTGGGGCGGTGTTGTGGGGGTGGAGGGAGGACAGTTATACATACAGCTGTGGCAAAGGACAGGGCAAAAAATAAAAGTATAGGAGTACATGTGGTCTATATTTTCCAAAGTGGAACCTAAGTGTGCAGAAGCCATCTTCAAACACTGTTCCATTGGCAGTAACTTTTCTTTTTCTTCTTTCTTTCTTTCTTTCTTTCTTTCTTTCTTTCTTTCTTTCTTTTTCTTTCTTTCTTTTCTTTCTTTCTTTCTTTCTTTCTTTCTTTCTTTCTTCTTTTCTTTCTTTCTTTCTTTCTTTCTTTCTTTCTTTCTTTCTTTCTTCTTTTCTTTCTTTCTTTCTTTCTTTCTTTCTTTCTTTCTTTCTTTCTTCTTTTCTTTCTTTCTTTCTTTCTTTCTTTCTTTCTTTCTTTCTTCTTTCTTTCTCTCTCTCTTTCTTTCTCTTTCTTTCTTTCTTTCTTTCTTTCTTTCTTTCTTTTTCTTTCTTTCTTTCTTCTTTCTTTCTTTCTTTCTTTCTTTCTTTCTTTCTTTCTTTCTTCTTTCTTCTTCTTTTTATTTATTTTTTTGTTTTAATTAATTTATTTTTTTTTCCAAATTTTTATTTAAATTCTAGTTGGTTAACACAGTGTAATTCATTTCAGGAGTAGAATTTAGTGATTCATCACTTCATACATTGTTTTGCAAATTTTATTTATTTTTATTTTTTTAATAAATTTATTTTTTATTGGTGTTCAATTTACCAACATACAGAACAACACCCAGTGCTCATCCTGTCAAGCACCCCCCTCAGTGCCCGCCACCCACCCACTCCCACCCCCCGCCCTCTTCCCCCTCCACCACCCCCAGTTCGCCTCCCAGAGTTAGGAGTCCTCACGTTCTGTCTCCCCCTCCGACACTTCCCACACACCCCGTCTCCCTTCCCTTATATTCCCTTTCACTATTATTTATATTCCCCAAATGAATGAGAACATATAATGTTTGTCCTTCTCTGATTGACTTACTTCACTCAGCCTAATACCCTCCAGTTCCATCCATGTTGAAGCAAATGGTGGGTATTTGTCGTTTCTAATGGCTGAGTAATATTCCATTGTATACATAAACCACATCTTCTTTATCCATTCATCTTTCGATGGACACCGAGCCTCCTTCCACAGTTTGGCTATTGTGGACATTGCTGCTAGAAACATCGGGGTGCAGGTGTCCTGGTGTTTCATTGCATCTGAATCTTTGGGGTAAATCCCCAGCAATGCAATTGCAGGGTCGTAGGCAGGTCTATTTTTAACTCTTTGAGGAACCTCCACACAGTTTTCCAGAGTGGCTGCACCAGTTCACATTCCCACCAACAGTGTAAGAGGGTTCCCTTTCCTCCGCATCCTCTCCAACATTTGTGGTTTCTTGCCTTGTTAATTTTCCCCATTCTCACTGGTGTGAGGTGGTATCTCATTGTGGTTTTGATTTGTATTTCCCTGATGGCAAGTGATGCGGAGCATTTTCTCATGTGCATGTTGGCCATGTCTATGTCTTCCTCTGTGAGATTTCTGTTCATGTCTTTTGCCCATTTCATGATTGGATTGTTTGTTTCTTTGGTGTTGAGTTTAAGAAGTTCTTTATAGATCTTGGAAACTAGCCCTTTCTGATATGTCATTTGCAAATATCTTCTCCCGTTCTGTAGGTTGTCTTTTAGTTTTGTTGACTGTATCCTTTGTTGTGCAAAAGCTTCTTATTTTGATGAAGTCCCAATAGTTCATTTTTGCTTTTGTTTCTTTTGCCTTCCTGGATGTATCTTGCAAGAAGTTACTGTGGCCAAGTTCAAAAAGGGTGTTGCCTGTATTTTCCTCTAGGATTTTGATGGAATCTTGTCTCACATTTAGATCTTTCATCCATTTTGAGTTTATCTTTGTGTATGATGAAAGAGAGTGGTCTAGCTTCATTCTTCTGCATGTGGAGGTCCAATTTTCCCAGCACCATTTATTGAAGAGACTGTCTTTCTTCCAATGGATAGTCTTTCCTCCTTTATCGAATATTAGTTGACCATAAAGTTCAGGGTCCACTTCTGGGTTCTCTATTGTGTTCCACTGATCTATGTGTCTGTTTTTGTGCCAGTACCACACTGTCTTGATGACCACAGCTTTGTAGTACAATCTGAAGTCTGGCATTGTGATGCCCCCAGATATGGTTTTCTTTTTTAAAATTCCCCTGGCTATTCGGGGTCTTTTCTGATTCCACACAAATCTTAAAATAATTTGTTCTAACTCTCTGAAGAAAGTCCATGGTATTTAGATAGGGATTGCATTAAACGTGTACATTGCCCTGGGTAACATTGACATTTTCACAATATTAATTCTGCCAATCCATGAGCATGGAATATTTTTCCATCTCTTTGTGTCTTCCTCAATTTCTTTCAGAAGTGTTCTATAGTTTTTAGGGTATAGATCCTTTACATCTTTCGTGAGGTTTATTCCTAGGTATCTTATGCTTTTGGGTGCAATTGTAAATGGGATTGACTCCTTAATTTCTCTTTCTTCAGTCTCCTTGTTAGTGTATAGAAATGCCACTGATTTCTGGGCATTGATTTTGTATCCTGCCATGCTACCAAATTGCTGTATGAGTTCTAGCAATCTTGGGGTGGAGGCTTTGTGTTTTCTATGTAGAGTATCATGTCATCGGTGAAGAGGGAGAGTTTGACTTCTTCTTTGCCAATTTGAATGCCTTTAATGTCTTTTTGTTGGGCAGTGACTTTTCTATCAACCATTTACAATCAGGTTGATTTTATTTATTTATTTATTTATTTATTTATTTATTTATTTATTTATTTATTTATTTATTTTTTAAATTTTATTTATTTATGATAGTCACACAGAGAGAGTGAGAGGCAGAGACACAGGCAGAGGGAGAAGCAGGCTCCATGCACCGGGAGCCCCACGTGGGATTCAATCCCGGGTCTCCAGGATCGCGCCCTGGGCCAAAGGCCGGCGCCAAACCGCTGCGCCACCCAGGGATCCCAATCAGGTTGATTTAAATTAATATAATGAGTGAAGTCAAAATTTGCATCTTTATCATCCCTGATTTGGACTTGATTGAGAGGCCTGCCATTTAATCCTTAATTTGCTGAGTGGTTGAAAAGTACAAAGGCCTGAGAGGAAAGTAGTCTTGTTGGACACCTTCATTTAAAATCCTGTACGCTTGTTTTCATTTGAGGTTGTGAGTGATACCCATAATGTAGGCATTAGGTTAAATAATGATATATACAGTTCGTTGTAGTGTGGGAAGCCAAGGGGAATAGGCTGCGTGAAGAGTTCTATATTATATCTGTGCTTTGTTGGAAGTTAAGCAGTCCTAGGTTGCTTGCTTTTGTAGATCCTAAAAAGGAACATAAAATGGATCTCCAGGTTTGTTTTAAGTGAATTTTTTTTTCATCACAGCTTAATGTGACTCTACCCATTTTGTCATTTAATGTTGAACAAGCAATATTCTGTAAATTTTAGGGAAAAACAACAACAACCAGGAGGTGCTCATTGTTTACATAAGTTATATTATTTGGAAATTTGTGCTTAAATTTTATTTCCCATATTCTCCAGAGGAATAAATGCATGCTTAAGTATCTTTTTAAGGAAAAAAAAATCCTCATAGTTTTTAAAGACACTATGAGCTTACAAACATTTCTCTGGTGATGAATGATACATTTTTTCTTTTGAAAATTAAACAGTGTTCGTTCCAAATGCATAATTTGAAACTCTAGTTGTTTGTTTCCTTGTCCATATTTTGTTGCCGAAATAGAAATGCATCAAAAGTGGCTGATTTTAAATAACTAACGTTATTTCTGTTTCCTAGCATTCAACTTAAGAGAAATATGTAATAATTGCAAAATGGTCTAAAACTTAATGAATGCATAAAACATCCTTTAGAGGTATTTTTGTTTCCAACTTTGAATATTAATTTCTAGGAATGTATCCAATTCATATCCTGACACCTTTCGGATTATGCTGCCAATGATCTTTGTATTGCTCAATATTCTAGAAAAAGATACTAAAAAGCCTGAGGCAAGAATAATTTCCTTAAGTGAGGTTAGAAGTTTAAATTTGAATTTGTGTCTTTTTGGTTTCTGTTTTATGGATAACTTTCCTATGACTGCCTAAGACTGTTACGAATTGGAAAGTCTTTTATACCCACATTTCAGTAAGTATTGAATCATATATCCAGTGTTCTAATTATGCCTTACTTTTTTTCTGTTAGCTCTGCTGTTTTACTGATGCTCTCAGTTCTTATGCTTAGCATACTATTAATTCTAAGTTCTTCCCCTCCTTTGAAGGGAATAGTATAAAGCATCTACTTTCAGAGGAGAAAAAAAGAATATATTCAGCCCAAGAAATAGTAGCACTTTTATTTTGGGGAGCCAATCTTCCAGTAGGAATTATGATGTTCTTTTGCTTATTAAATACATATAAAGAACCATCTCATTCTCTCACACATGAATCCTTACTTAATTCATTAGCAGATCTTACTGATTCTATCCTTAAAACTTGGTCTGCATCTGTTTACTTCTTACTAGTGGCAGTTCTCTTACTTTTGTGACATCATCTTGCTTGCTGGTTGCAATAACTTGTTACTGGCAAGATGATTGCCCTCAGTGAGTTTACTGATTAATTTATTGCAAAAGCAAACTTAGAGAAACACAAGAAATAATTTGAGTTGAGAGATTCTGTTTTTTTATTCATTGTTGTATAGTTGGGGTCTATTCTGCTTGGCACATACAGAGTATACAGAGTATGCATACACACACATGCTCATTGAATGGAACATAAAAGGTTTTATATATTTCAGAAAGATTTATTGATTGACTACTATGTGAGACTCTACTAGGTACTGTGATGTTTATTTATTTCTTATTTTTTAAAAATATTTTATTTATTAGAGAGAGAGTGAGACAGAGAGAGCACAAGAGAGGTGAAGAGCAGAGGGAGAAGCAGACTCCCCGCTGAGCTGGAAACCTGATGTAGGGCTTGATCTCAGGATCCTGGGATCATGACCATAGCTGAAGGCAGACGCTTAACTGACTGAGCCACTCAGGCACCCCATACTGGGATGTTTAAATAAAGAATAAGATCTCTACCCAGTAGGAACTCACCACCTGGTGAGGAAACAGACATAAAGGACAAAGTAGTAGGAACCCTAGGTGAAGTACCTTGGGGGCAAGAAAAGAGGCAGATAATCCTATTTTTCTTAAAAGCTCAAATTATCTGTTATAATATCCATATAGGTGAGGAAGGAAATGCATATTACTGCACTTTTATAACAAGATATTTAATTTATGACTTTCCCTTATCCGCTTTATTCCTGAGTAGTTTTGGGTTCACTGAGGGCAAAAGATATACATAAGTTGATATACGTAAGATATACATAAGTTGGATTCATGGAGACTTATTAAAATTTGATTTCTTTTTTAAAGATTTTATTTATTCATGAGAGACAGAGAGAGGCAGAGACATAGGCAGAAGGAGAAGTAGGCTCCCTGCAAGGAGCCCAATGTGGGACTTGATCCTGGACCCCGGGATCATGTCCTGAGATGAAGGCAACTGTTCAACCATTGAACCAACCAGGCATCCCTCATGGAGACTTTTTAAACTGATCTGAACTGTTGATTCTGGAGGTGTTGCTTTGTTTTGTTTTTTGTTTATTTTTTGATACCAATCTAAACATTTAACATATAGCCATATTTTGAATTTAAAAAATGCACCATCATATAAATCTTTTATTTTTAAGAAATAAGTTTGCAAAAAAGTAGTTATGGTGTAGCCAAGACTTAACATTTTCTTTATTATTTACTTTCTGTTTTTCAAGACAGTTTCAATTGTAGTGGGGTAATTTTCTAGATTAAACTCTTTTCAGATACACTGTTATATCCACAGTAGATGTTTCTCTTTTAGTTGTGCTGCAGTTTCTGCCTTGGTTGGCATTTCATTGTAACTTAACTTTCTTGTAGCTGAGTCAACTCTGTTGGCATAAGTAATATGAGCTTTCTTTAGAGAATTAGATAAATGGCTTCCGGACAGATCCAATTTTTGTTCAGGATAGTTTCATAATTTGCCTTGAAATGCTAGTGTCCTGGATTTAAGGCTTAGGCATAACAGTTATCTTGAGTTACAGAAATATTCTTTCTCAAAACTTTTTAGGTGATATGTATTGATCTATAATTTCAGCATGCTTCCAATCACTTTGAATTACATTGTTTGTTTTAATTCCAGCCTTTAATGTAATTTGATCTCTCTCTGCCTCTCATCCTGCCCCCCCCCACCCCGCAGATGTATTAAAGATGGCCTTGGGGCTGAAATATTGTCATAGTTGCTTATTCAAGTTAGTTTTCAGTAAAGGAATATCAGTTTTGTAATTAATGATTCATTTAGTCACATGAGTCTGCTTTATTTGCTAAACTCTTTTAAGATATGTGAAGAGCTGTTTTCAATTCTTGTAACAGCCATATTGGAGATAAAATGGCTTTTCTGGAACTCTTAAGACATCGAAGGAATCTCGTAAACTTTTGCCAAGGAGATAATATTTTGGGTAGGCTCTAGTTTTATTGAGGTTCTATTTCTGAGAAGATTGTGTCTCCTTATAATCTTTACAGCCTTTGGGAAAGTGAATGTTCTGATTTGTAAAAAGTGTGCTGTAACATAAATATATAATTAGAGGAACATTTCTCATCCTTGGAATTACAGGTCCATTGATGAATCCAGTCAGCATTGAATATGTGCACATATGTGTGTTTGATGAGATTGTGAGCAGGATTTTATTTTTATTTACTTTAGACACAAATGTCAGCAGTTTAAATGGAAAGCTGTCCTGAAATGGAAGCTTCATAAAATTTGTGCTGTCTTGACAATGGAACTGTACCTTGCTTACTGTGTGATTAGTATATTTTTTGGCCAAAATCTGCCAGGTGCAGATTTTCCATTTACATCCGGTACATCTCCACTTTAGATGGGTAGCCCCTAAGAGTTTAGTCATGGTGTGCATGCTTGATGTTTTTTTTTTTTTTTTTCTCTCTCTCTCTCTTTTATTTTTTTTTTTTTTGTGGTCTATTCTGAATTTCCCAATATGTCATGTGTTTCATTTGTAATGTTCATTCAGAAGTATAGAAGTATTTTTTTGTTGTTCTTTCTACATTAAGGCTGTATTAGTCCTCACATAACTTGCTGATGAATTTCCTGAGTTTTTCACATTGGCTTTCTAAATTCCAATTTTAAGAACTCAACTTCTCTGGCATTTTAATAGAGAGCACTTAGGAGCAGGGGACTCAGGTTATGGGTTATGGCCCCTTCAGCTTTAGTCCGGTTATTTAGTCTGTCTGAACTTTGGCTTCCTCATTTGTGTACTTTAGGGTTGAGTTTGTTCTTACTAAGATTCTCAAACTCAGTAATGGTCTAGGATATCTTTCTTTTTTGGATTGTATAGACTTACATAGACTGCTATAGGCAGCTTCATCTGTATCTATCTCTTTAATCCCAACTTCTCCCACCCCAACACAGAGAAGCTCCTTTTATGTTCCCAAGACCCATTTGTATCCATTCATGCTGAAACATTGAAGTTGGACTGAGTATGTCTTCCATATTTCTAGAAGTCCAGCATGCCACAAAGCTACTTTTTCTTGCATATTTCTAAATAGTCTCTAAAACATCTTGAGTTACCTCTGGTTATATAGAAATATGGTGGCTTTTGGTTAATCTTATTGTAGAATTATTGCTCCTTCTAAATTCAGTAAAGAACCAGGGAATAGTCATAGTAGTGCCTAAATATTATCATCTCCCCTAATCCATATACCCTCAACTCAGACAGGATGATTGGATTAATGTCAGCCAGTTTCCTACTTCTTCCTCAGAATTAGCTGTGCTTGTTCCATTTATAGAGCTGTTTCTGAAACATGAAGCTGGGAGAGAAAGCGAATTCATTGGATGCCACAATTGGCGTTCAATTAAGTATTCTCAAGCCAGAATAAAGAGGCAAAACAAAAGAGATGGCATTACATGGAGACATTTTTGGCTATAAAAGAACAGGAGCCTTATTTTATTCACTCTGTTCCTAATACTCAGGAGAATGTCTTAGCATAGTAGGCTTTGTATAAAAAATTGTTGAATGAATGAATAAATCAATACAGAATAGTACAGAAATATAGAATGGAAGAGCTTACTTAACTCCTAGATTTAAGGTCTTGGAGCACATGCAGATGGAGAACCGGTATGGTGTAGTGTCTGAAATCTAGGTAAATAAAAGAACATGGATTTACCTGGAATGTGATTTAGTAAGGGTAGGAGATTCATTTATTTACTTTAATTTTGCAGTATAGCACTTAGACTAATGGAAAGATGTTATAGTTTTGTCCAGGGTTCTATTCCTTGAAACTAATGCTGGTCATGTAGGGGTTGGATGACCATTTGTCAGAAATGTGCTGTGAATTCTACTTCAAAGGAAGGTTGGTTGGACATGGCATGTAGACTATCTCATAGAAGATAGTGAAGTGGATAATGAAGTTTTCAGTCTCTGCTAAAGAGATTGAATTTATACAGCCTTTTCTGACAATGTCAACGTATTTAGGAATAGCTAAATATAGAATAGTTTTGTCTTATTGAGTCAAGTGACAGCACAGAAAAGTGGTAGTGGATAGAAGAAAACTGGCTCTGAGGGAAATGAGAAAAGAAAGAACAGTTAGAACATCATTATGAATTGCCTGGGGTTAGAATATCAAGCAGTTGTCCTCTAAATACTTCAGTAATCCCTGATACAATATTTTATTTATTAATACACACCAGTGAGAATACAGCAGCAGTCTGAAAGTCTATTTATGCATAGGAGGAGCCTCCAAGCACACCTCAGTAGCTTCTGAGTGTATACAAGTCTCATGGTCATTGATGAAATGATCTTTCTATTGTTGAATTTGAGTCCTTGAAAAATTATAGATCACCTATTCAATAAAGTTAGGGAGTTTAAAGATGATTATAAGCATGTTTTGCAGTCTCCTGAAATTAGCAGTTTATTGAGGGAGGTATAAAAACAATTATATTACAACTTGATACATTTTTTTAAAAAACTGTGATATACATAATATGCTCAGGGAACATTATGCTTTGGGAAGTCATTAAAGAAAGGAGAGTAGGTCCTGAAGGATAAATTTTGAGGGATAGGAAATATAGGTGGTAGGTACATAGCCAATAGTAGAGGCAAGTATACTTACCTAGGGACTTGACAGTAAGGTTGCTTTCTAGTAAACTTTAAAAGTCAAATGTTGTTCCGAACCAGGATGTTAATTTTAAAGAAAGGCTCCTAGAAAAGAGTGAGACTTTGTGAAGTTATCAATGTATCTAAAGAGATGCCAATTCAATCAGGAGAGGGAGAGTTTCGGCAGAAACTGAATGTGAACGAAGGAGAAAGTTAGGGAGATGCACTTCAGCAGTCTCCATCTACACACTACCCAGGAGGATGGAACACTTGTTATTGTGGTTTGTAGATCCCTGATGTGTAGATGGACACGCCAGGCTGCCATTAGCGTAATGCCATTTACACATTGTTTCATTAAAAAAACCTCTCCTCGCTCCAGTTTCCCATTCATTAAGCAACATTCTGATTATAATTTGCCTTCCCATCCAGATTGGTCTGCAGGGAGAATATATATACAGGTTATGCTGACACGAACGTTCTGATCCATATGGCAGTTATGCTCCTCATTGTAAACTGATGTAGTTAATTGAGTGGCATTCTAGTTTGTGCATTAGTCTCTTGTGAGCTTACTGTTACTCTTTTGCTGAAAGATGATTCCACTCAGGGTACCAGATCCAGTTTCTAAGTTTATAAAGCTGAGATACAAGCCGGGAGGATGTAGTCATCAAGATAAATACTATCTCTTAGCTACCAGCCCCATTTTCAAATAGTGCAGCTTCAGGCAGTGTTGTACACATCACATGTGGTTGGAGAGACATATGAAGGCATATTTGAGTAGCCGCAAGTAGTTGAAATATGAGAGTGGGAAGGAGGGAGGTGTGAGGCTGGAGGGAAGGGCAGAAGACAGTTTATGAAAGGACAGTCTTGGGCAGAAGGTTTTTCATTCATTTTTTAAAGTAATTTAAGTGGAAAGGAAATATCTTTTGATTCTGCTAAAACACTAGCATGTTCCTTTCCTGATTAACTGAGTAAATGGATCTCTTAATTTCAAGCTGGGTTTTTTTCCTCATAATCTTCTTGCTTGTGTTATATTTACTAGGGTAGGTAAAGAATGATCAGGTTACTGTGTAATGAATGAAAGCAAAGCTAGCTAGCCATGTCTTTGGGGGCCATTCTTTGTACTTATGAATCTAGTGTTTCTGTTATTTTCCTCCAGGTCTGTGCTATACCACTTGAATTTCTCTCGTAATGAAATTGGGCAATCATGACGGAGACTTCCTTTACCTAGAGCAGGCCCCCAAGTCTTTGTAATCTCTTAAAGTGTTCTTAGAAACCTCTTTTCATTAAATATATTTGCTTACTTGAACAGTACCTCTATCTTGCCTTTATCAAATTTACATGACTCAAAGCATTTATGCAGTATGACACATTTGCAAACTTAGGCTTTCTAAAGCCTATATTTTGATGAGATAAGATAGTAATAGGCATTTATTTCTGAAAGGAAACTCACAATCTTATTTTTATTTTACTTTTTCCAGTGTTTCGCTGATATTTATTGAAAGCTTAAAGTCTGTTCATGGCATCAGCTTTTACTCTCCGACCCATTAATGATATTATATTATTAAAATGTAAAGGATTTTTTTTAAACTTCATTTTTTTTTTTTTTTTGGTAACAGAATTACTTTAATTTTCTTTGCCAAGCATCCACTCTCCCAGTTCCTCAGTGCCCTTTTTCTGAATTCTCTGTGATTTGACCTCAATTGATGAGTAGGCAGCACATTTTATTTTAATGAAGTAAAGAGACAGAGTCAGATCTGTTTACTACTGTAGTCTTTTGAGTTGGTTGTACAGATATTACAAGCGTTTTTTGCCTTAATAATTAACTCTTTTTTTGCTTATTGATGTTTTAGGAAAAACACATAAGCAATGAAGAAGAGCAGTTAAGGAGGATGGAAGAGGCCAGATTGCAGCTCAAGGATCAACTTCTTTGCCTGGAGACTGAACAGGAATCCATTCTTGGTGTCATAGGAAAGGAAATTGATACAGCTTGTAAAACCTTCTCCAGGGACTCAATGGAGAAATTGAAAGTAATTATGAGTTCTCATTGTGCCTTTCAGTTAGTTTCCTAGTACATAATTATAATAAGATTTTAATGCATAGTTACATGGTATTCACATTTTTATTATGAAAAGTTTTATGAAACAAAGTAACACCTTGTGCTTTTTTAGAATGTGATACTATATCTATTGCACAGTCCTGGAAGAGAAAGTGTTCCATTAATTCATTGAATTGCCTCTATCACTCTGAGAAGATGTCTTATGAGAGAGGCAACAGTTCTGACTAGAAAAATATCCTTGGAATCTAAAGGTTTTCATTATCACAGGCCATTTTTGTTGTCATTAGTGTATGACTGGCCAACATCTATTGAGTGCTAGTTATAGTACAGATACTGTGGTAGCTACAGTGTATGATTCTTTCCCTTAACCCCTAAAACCACCATGTCCTTTAAGTACTCTGATTAAATCCATTTTAGACAAGAGAAAGTAAGGCTTAGGGAGGTTAAGCAACTTGCCTCTGGCCATGTGTCTTCTTAAAGGTTAGAACCAGGACTTTAAACTTTGGGACTCTAACTCTGGAGGTTAAGCACATGACCCCTATGCTATTTGCCTTCCCTTATCAGAGCAATTATACTTGTTTTTTTCTATCTTTAAAATGGAATATTGCTATTCAATTTACAGTTCTAATGGAATGATAAATAAAAAGAATTGATCATATATATTCCTAATTCCATAAAGGCAAGCATCTCCTTTGTTCTAGGTCATAGTACCACTATGTTGCATTGTGTGGCTTTGATATAGTGGGATCATAACTTGTTATCATTTAGCCATCAATTATCCTGTATTTATGCAATGAGATGGCAGGACTCAAATTATAGTGTTATGCCTAAGGCCTTTTTAGTTTTTAATACTTTCCAGGTGTTTCTTCTATTTATTTTGTCATTTATCTTTTTCCTCATAAAAAATGATCTTCCCTTTTTGTTTTTCCTGCTACTTTCTCTTCTTTTTTCCTATTCTCCCTTATCCTCGCTCTCCCACCCCCATATGGTGTTTTAAAGAAAATAAAACTATAATTCTACTCTTGCAATGCGAGGTACCTTAGGATTCATCTTTAACAGAAATATTTCAGTGGATAGAATTTGGTGGAGTTGATGGAAGTTCTACATTTTTAAAAAGGCCTAGATGTCATTTTGAGAGGACTGTGAGGCAAATATGAGAAGTAATTGGCTTTAGAGGAAAAACTCTTTCAGTTTTGTTATAGGGCCTGTTATAATGATGGTTTATTCGTTTTCCTGTCTGCTGCTGCTTTTTTTTATTTAAGACTTGTCATGTTTACCTATATTTAAAGGATGTGTGGCCTTAAGATCCTAATTTCATCTAAAAAAGCACATATTAACAATGAAATATTTATTCTATATTTAAGTATTTGTGTCAGGATGGCTTATTTTCAGTTAGAGATGTAGAAATGGAATCATTTGGATCATGGTATAAGATATATAAGCCTTGCTATGGGCAATTACAGGCTGAAACATAGTGAGTAGATAGCAGATTGCTTAAATATTTTATTTCTTTTTGAGGAACAAATTATCCCTCCAACATATTCCAAAAAACACCCTATTTTTTAATAGGCTTTCAGGAAAGCACTGATTTTGGTAATGGGTCTTTACACTTCTTTCCCTAGGGAAAGACTAATTCCATCCAAGTGATGAGTGGAAAGTAAATCTAAAAAAATAAGAAATTCTATTAAGTTTTTTTTTTTTTTTTTTTTTTTTAAGAGTACACTGGTTTTTGTTGTGGGTCTCTTTCTGTTAGTAACTTCTGTTGTTACCTTCCTACAAACTTGGGAGAAAAATGAATACCCAAGAATATAACATTTGCATTCACTTCAAATAAACCACTCAAGGTGTTGTTTTTTTATTTTTTTATTTTTTTATTATTTATGATAGTCACACGGGGAAAGAGAGAGAGAGAGAGAGGCAGAGACACAGGCAGAGGGAGAAGCAGGCTCCATGCACCGGGAGCCCGACGTGGGATTCGATCCTGGGTCTCCAGGATCGCGCCCTGGGCCAAAGGCAGGCGCCAAACCGCTGCGCCACCCAGGGATCCCTCAAGGTGTTGTTAAAATAAAATTAGTTCTATGCTTTATAGTTCAGAGATCTAAGGGAGAGTGGTGGTCCTTATAAAATGTTTTAAAAAATGAAATAATTCCAATTATTCTTTGTCATTTGTTAATTTTGAAATATTGCTCATGAAATTTTTAGCCACTTTATGTAGAGAGTGACAGCTATGAAATGAATTGGATAATAGATATGTACCAAATGAGCCAGAGAAAAGTCCTTGGGAGTATTGATATTATTTCTAATTACCATTTTCTTTCTCCAGCCACCATATTTATTACTTATTCCACTTTAGTAAATGCATGTAGTGTTTGAAAACTAAAGGACACTTAATAAGCCATCACTATTATAAAACAATTAGGAAAGTGTCTGAATTAAAGTTACATCATTTTTGCAGACCAATCTTTGGTGATTGAAGAGCTTTACTCCTAACACTTGATCTGAGTACTCACTCATTTGTAGAGCATAAAAGGATAGGATAAGACAGATGGAAGCTCAAATTGTATCTCTCCAAATTGCTAATGTCTGACCTTGGACAATTTATGCATTTTTTTCTTCTGTAAGAATTCATGTCCCATTTATAAGTTGGCTTATTTTGAGGATGAAGTAAAATAAGATATATAAGGTGCATATTATGGAATGAAATATTTTGCACTTATTGAATACTCAACTAATTCTAGCTATCATTATTATGTAGTGCCTTTTTTGGTCATATATTCATATATATATTTATATATTCATGTATATACAGCTTTTATTTTAACTTATTTTAAAAGATTTTATTTGAGAGAGAGAGAGAGAGAGAGAGAATGAGCACTAGGGAAAGGGGGGCAGAGAGAGAAGCAGACTGCCTGCTGAGCAGGGAGCCTGATGTAGGAGTTCCATCACAGGACCCTGGGATCATGACCTGAACCAAAGGTAGGTGTCTAACTGACTGAACCACCTAGGCATCCCTCTTTCTTTTAACTTTTTATGACAAATTGTTGTTATAGTGTTCTTGTCATAATAGACCTTGAAGTCTATTTCCTGATGATGGCATCTTTATATGCAGTTAGTAGTATTAATAATGTTCTATGTGTCAGACACTGTGCTAACCCTTGTTTTATTTAATTTATACTTCGGCCTTATGAGGTCATTTGCCTACTTTACAGATGATAATCTGCAGCTTAGAGAAATTAAGTCACACCACTTGTAAGTGTATGAGGCTGTTCTCTTAAGCACAAACTATATATAAATTTGTGAAAAAAAATCATAAAATATGAACATTCCTTATACTCATATCAAATTATTTTAGACTTGAGCACTAGATCTTTAGTCACTGAAGTTTTATTGAAACTACAACACAGATGAATGGGAAAGAATAATAAAAACATATCATAATCAGTGACAATCAATGACAGATGGGATGCTTACAAATAACAGAGTTCAAAGAGGAAAAAAAAACACTGAGCTAAAGTGTTTAGGCAGGATTTCACTGAAGGCAGGGAGGCATGAAATTTGGATGGTGAGAAAAATGGAGGAGAGAAAAGTTGGATATAAGATTACAGCACAGCACTCTTGTTTATGGCATATGGTCAGCATTATTATACGTTCATAATGTGTCTAAATGCATTACCTAATGATATTCCTTAGGGGAGTGATGTGCACACAGATCAGGAAATATGGAAATACTTGAGAATAGGAATAGATGTCTCTTGCAAAGTAATAGGCTTTTTTAAGCAGAAAATTTCTAGAGAGGGGTCCTTTGAAAATATCACAGGTAGCCCTTGTTTCAAAGAAGGTAGGAACACAGAAAAAATTTTGTGTTACAATCATTAAATCCCTGACAAACTTTGAGCACCATTTTATTAGTAATACGGCAGAACCAGATGGAGAAGGATTTTATAAATGAGTTGGTGTGAAGGAAATCAAGGTAGCTGATATAGACAACCTACTTATTGTAGGATTTTGTTACCATCATGAAATATAAAGCAATGTTTGCACAAAGTCATGTTGATTAGTTTCTGTCAGTTCTACAGAAACATTAATGAGACAAAATGGCCCTCATAGTATGAAATTAAAGAAGGATAAATGAGACAAAGAATTAAATTTCCGTGTAATTACATCTAACCCACTGTGAAATATATTACGTGGAACAAGACTGAGGGAAAGAAAGAAACAAAAATGAAGTGTAGTGGTTTAATTGAGGCCGCTTGCCAGAACTCTGTGGAATCAGCCTCTGGAGGTTCTAGCAATGCCAACACTTGAGACTTGATTCATGTTGCTGTATTTGAGCTAAATATTTACTGTCAACGCATACATACATACATATATGCATACATGTGTATGTAAACAGACAGATAAATGGTGGTTTGGAATTGGTTGCGTACTTAATATGAACTGTTTTCTTTTTAAACTTTTAAATTTAGAGACTAAACTTTTAGATGTTATAATGAAGAATTTCACTTATGTAGGTTCATTTCAGAGAAAATTCTACTTAATAGACTGTTTCCTTTTTTTGTAGGTTTTTTCATCTGGTCCTGACATTAACTATGACCCACATCGCTGGTTAGCAGAAAGCAAGGTAATTTATCTTTAAATCCTAAAGTTACTATAATATTTATGACCTTCAAGGTGTCTTATTTGGGCTAGCCATACATTTTGTCATATAACAGGACATACAAAGCTGTTCTGGGAAAGTTATCATTGTCATGCATTTAAGAAACTTCCATGTTCCTTTATTTTAACATTTAAAAGGTAGCTTAACTATATAGGAAGATAATTTACAGAATGAGAGAATAAAGGAAGGTAAAACTGTTGAATTATTAAAACTAGATTATCAGACAAATTCTTCTGCTTTTTCCTTGGGATAGGCAATATCTGGGGAAGTGAACAAAGGTCAGGGCAGGCATAACCAACCTTTATTTACACATAGATGCTTAATATATTTTAGTTCCTGAAGGTAAGCTCAAAGCCTGTGAAATCTCCTTGTGGCTCAATCAGATCTCTTCATTGCTCTGGATATCTTGTTTCTTCAGTTACAAAATAGGAAGGGTAAACTTTATTTCTGATGATAACTTTCTTGCTTCATGGTTCTTTGGCATGATGACTTAAATTTAAAGGGCATGTAAGCAAATCTAAATAAAATTGAAGAATTTGCTAATTTTAGCAAAAAATTCCTCTCTATGAGATAATTACCAGCTCTTCTCATATGTCAGATCAACTTGGAAATTCCTTAATTAAAATATGTGGAAAATTGTGACCACGTACAATGTAGATGTCTGTTTATCCAAATATTGTCACCTAAGCACTTGTGTTCCTTCCTGGACTAGTGTTTTTAGTTTTAAGATGCTAAAGTAAAAAATCTTCCATCCCATTTAAATAAGAAAACCAGCTGTACTATAAACATGAACAGTTGTGGTCCAAGTCTTAGGATTTTATTGTAAGAAAGAACTTACAAGTTCATGTCATATTCTAATTTAAAAATATGAGAAAAGTGAGGTTTTAGAAAAGGAATGTGACTTTTCCAGTGCCATATATAAAATGGGAAAAAAATAAATAAAATGGGAAAATAGATTGCATGTTAGACTCACAATTAATGTTTTTACCATTGTGTGTATTACTGTGTAAAGTTTTCATTCAACTACGATTTATTGATTGTATACTTCTTTTGTGTATAGACATGAGAGGTATAAGTAAGCCATGAAAATTAAGGAAAATGAAAATGTATACAAATTTTTAAAAATCCTTAATATGTATTATATTATTATAGAAGTATGTAAACATTGACAAGGAAACACAAGAGGAGGAAGAATTGACTCTGACATTTGTCCTAGGAGAATAGGAGGATATGATCCTACGGTCATGTTACAGAAGGTTTCTATAAATTTATAGTGCAAAATGAAGTATTTAAACTTGATCATACAAAAAAACATGCAGAAGTTCTTCAGTTGGCTAATTAGAGGTATAATAATAGGAAGAAGTTGAGGATGTCTCAGTGAACACAGATAATGACCTGAGCTTGGTGAGTAAAGTACAGGTGGGAGGTGGGGGAAAGACAGGGCCTTCACCTTTGACGACCAGCTGCACATAAAAGAAACCTCTTTAAAACACACATATACACACACACACCATTCTAAATAACAAACTAACAGTATTATGATTGACCATTGAAATTTACCCAACCTTGTAAAATTTTCCTCCTACTTTAAGTATAGTGATGCTGTTCATTCCTGACTGTTTTTGATAAAACCAAATGCAAACTTGTATTTATGCCACCTGCATAGGAAATTCAGAATATACATGTTTTTCTGTCTCAGAAATTTTGGGCTAGAAACTTGTATTGTGCATTAGTAAAGCATTTCTCTTTTCTCTTTTTCCCAACTCAATTCTGACAACAAGAGCAATGTACTTGGAATTTTCTTTCAAGTTAAAATCTTTATCATTTCTGAATAGAAAGCTTTCACTGCTGTTGTTCAGTTAAATTATGAGAGCCAGAGATGACTCTTAATCATAGCTCTTTAATTTGGGAGCTAGTGAGCAGTTTTCCCTTATCATTTAATGGGATTGAACTTCTGATCAGACGAGTTTTAATACTGCATGAGACAAGTGTTCCTCTACAGTGTAAGAGGGTCATGATAAGCAATACCACGCTGACCAACTGACTAAGGAGGAATTGAATCTATTTACTAGAAAGATGGTTTAGGTTATTGATGGGCTACAATACTGTAATTCCCATGAACTATGACTGGACAGCTCTATAAGTATTGAAGATAAGATCTGAAATCAGAGGACAAAACTATATGGAAAGTAGAATTGCTGTTCAGCTAGTCCATGCTGACATTTTGCAGTGTTAGAAGGACCTCTCAGGGCATTTGGTAATTGTTTTCATAAATCTGCCAAATGAATTTCTTCTGTTAGTGTTAATCCTGGAAGAAGTAGAGGATTGGGTGAGGATAGTGTCACTGTTGCTTTGCTGGCATTGGTTGTGTAATATAAATATGAAGCCCAACTAAGAGTTAGGCCAGGCTTACAGATAAGATAACCAAAGAATGGTTAAGAACAATACATTACAGGGAGGAAGAGGATTGAGATAGTCATTAGGGAATACCAGGCAAGCAGTTCCCATAGATCAGGGATTTGTTTTTGTCATAAATCCCAATGAGGCATTTAGAGGCCAAATTTTATTCAGTTTAACAGAGAATTTACTGAATAGCTAGTATGTCCCAGATGCTATATTACATGCTGTGGGCATAATAATGAATTTGGCATGATCCTTCCCCTTGAGGAACATTTTTCTCTAGAAAAGCTGACACTTACGTTGATAATTTCAAAATTATCTGTAAGAGCTGTGATACAGGTGTGCAGAAGCTGATATGGATTCTGATCCCTCAGATGAATCTTAAAGCTGGCCAGAAAAAGAAGACAGACCATGCATGCAGAGTAAGCAATTGTAGGAATGGTATGGAAAGAGAAACAGCATAGTAAATGAAATTCTTTGCAAATCCCAAGTGGTTTGGCAGTACTACAATATGAGAGCATGAGGCAGAGAATGGCAGGGATGAGACTCTAGAAAGAGGTGGAGAATAGGTCCAAGAAGAGCATTATATGCCATTTTAAAAGATTGACTTCAGTTCTACATTTAGAGGGGGAACTAACTACAATGGATATTTGAACCAGATCGTGATATATTCCTATTTCAGAAACATTGCTCTGTTAGTGATGTAAAAGATGGATTAGAGCTGGGAAGATCAAAGGCAGGAAGACCAGTTAAGAGGTCTTTGGGTGAGACCAATGTCTCTGGGGTGAAAGTCCACAAACTAAGGAAATTGTAGAGATTCAGAGGAAAGGACAGACTGGAGTAATGTTTTGGTGATAATACACAAGAGATATTTAATATCATATCAGATGGAGTGATAGAGAAGGAGATGTCTAGGATTTTTAAGACAAATTAGAAGATACTCTCTCAGTTTGGTTTCTGAATAGATGGGCATATGGTGTCCTAGATGGGCAAGCTAGCAGAAGTATTGAAAGAGTTTCTAGCCCTGGGGTTGATATCCAGAAAGTCCTATTTGGACAGGAAGCAGGAAGAAAGGCAAAGACCAGAGTTTAGTTTCAAACCATAGAAAGAAACGGGAAGTAGCAGACATTGACAGAAAATGCAGACATATTATCAAAGTTAGAGCAGGCAGGCACTCTCAGGATGGAACAATGATGCTACAGATTATCACTTGATCTCAGATCTTAAGGTATCATTTTATGATAGCAAATAAAAGAAAAACTGGTGTCAACTGCTCTTTAGCACAAGGCAGGATCCTGAGTGCTCTGTTGTTTACAGAAGAGCACATTTAGTTTTGAGAGTCTAATACTAATTTCCTTAAGATACAAAAAGGTAAATTTATATGCTTCTTCAGCTGTAAAGAGATCTTCCTTCTTCACCATTATCCCATTTATTCTCCTCTTCCGTTAGTCTGTAAGCTTCATGAGGGAAGGTCTATGTCCATCCAGCCTGTTCCTCATTGCATCTTAAGCACTTAACCACAGTACCTACCTAAATGCTCAATAAACATTTTTTGAAAAAGAGTAATTATCTTAGGAATGCTACATTTTCCTACTCAGGTTACTTCTTCAGCTTAAATATTACAAAAGAATAAATAGCAAGCAGATTAGATTCAGTAAATTTATTAACTCTCAAATATTGTTTCATTTGATCAGAATTATAAGCTTTTAAGATTATATAGATAAGAAATACACTTCCAAATTATATGGGGATTTTCCTTATTACTCTGTTTAGTATCATTTCAAAGAGTCATACTTTTAATTGTATGATGTGTTCTAGGTGTTGCCTTTTCTTGCCATTTTTGGAATATTATAACTGTAGTAGCTTTGGAGATCATGTAGTTTAATTTCGAGAAGGCCCTGGGAATTGTTACTGAGAAGGGTTTAGAACCTTGATCTCTGAATTCTGTGCCAGTGTTTCCTTCCATTGGTTGTATAACCTACATTTGAATATAAATCTTACATTTCTGCATACTGTCTTTGTAGTGATTCAAATTTTTTGTAGCAGTCATCGTGTGAGAAGTATTAGACTCAGTGTATTTAATTCTTGTTGAAGGATGTGAATAATCATCTAATATTTTATCCTTCCAGTATAGACCTCAAAATGAGATACAAAACTCAGTACCTTGATTCATTTGTTGGAAAGATAATTTTAGATTGTGTCCATGGAACATATTCAGTTTAATTGAAGAAAAGTATTTTGTATTTTTAAATATGTACTCTTATGATGGAGATATTTTTTCTTTCTTCTTGAATTGTACTCATAGCTATATAAAAAAGTGGAGAAAATATTAGTAAAAGAATTGTATTTTGAGTTTGATTTGGGTTTGAATTTTGCCCTTTGGGTTTAATTCTTGTTTTAGTGGCTTGGCACATTCTCAAGAATTGCTATCCTCTTCCTTTACCTTTGGTTCTTCTATAAACATTGCCTCTCAAAATTCTTTTTTGAGTTTTGGCAAAAGAAGTATAGTAGTTAAAAGCAGCAAAATTATGGGCCTTAATATAATTGCTAACTCTATCAACTATAATTTTTTTATTTGAATTTTCTGTTTCCCTTGGTTTTAGCTTTGAGTCATTTCTTAATGACTTTAGTATATTATTACACTAAATCTCACTAGAGGATTCTTACAGATTGAAAAGATCATTTTGATTGTTTTACTAGATACTTATACCCACCTAATTGCAAGTTGTCAACTATGAAGGTTAAAAAAAAAACTGCCTTATTTAGAAATTCTTTCTCTATTTTATTTAGCAGTACTTGATGTAGTTAAATAAATGAGCCTATTATGTAATCTTTAAGATGCTCTTGTGAGTGGTTAATAGAATGATGTTTGCACTGTGATTAATAGCCTTGTCAGCTAATTATTATTTGGAATTGGTGAAGTTATTCCTATACTGTTTCTGTAAGACACTTAATGAAAGACGTTGAGTGTTTCTCTAACAAATACTGATTCTCATAATTGACTATTGGTTGATTAAATTTCCATAAGTTGATATTTTGATTTGTAGGATTAATAATATATTCTGCTTACATATTCAATTCATAACAAGTATCGTATCTATAACCTATTTTTAAATTTTGTATGTCAATGGAATAAAGCCTTTTTAGGAATAAACTGAAGCCATAGGTCATGTTATATTAGTCTGCTCAGGCCGCCATAATAAAATACCACAGACCGAGTGACTTAAACAACAATCATTTATTTTTTCACAGTTCTGGAGTCTGGATGTCCAAGATCAAGGTGCCAGGGTCAGTTTTTGGTGAAGCCTCTTGTAGATGGCCACTTTCCATGTAGGGGGAGGGGCATTTGGGGGTTGGGAGTATTACTGGAAGAATTGGAAGTGTCAGGAGACAGTGTCTCTTCCTCTTTCTATAAGGACACCATTCCTATAGGATTAGGGCCCTTCTTAGTAGTAATCCTACTTAACTTTTATTGACTACCTCTCTAGAGGCCCTATCTTCAAATACAGTCACACTGAGGATTACAATTTCAACATATGAACTTGAGGGGGACACAATTAGTCCATAACACATATCTGACCTGATTAATGCTTTCTTTCCAAGATTTTTTTGTGGTGTTGTTTTGCTTTTACCAGAACCAGTAGGATTATTGTTGTGACATAACAGATTTGTTGTTTCTCCATTATCAACCCTTAACAATGGTACTGAGCCCAGGCCACTGATTGTGATGGAATAAGCAGGAAATCCTTGAGAAAAGGGAAATGTGCAGTTATTTTCTAAATTTGCATTTAAATCACTGGGCAAGAACAGATTAAACTGAGTGATTTGAAACTGATGGGTCCCCAGGGATCACATTGAACCACATTGATTTAAAAAAAAATAGAATTGGTAGTGAACATTTAAAAAAATCATCCAATTACATAATTACAGCATGGAATTTGTTTTCCTTTTGAGGTAGCACAAGAAGATCTGATAACATAGGGTTTCATTCTTTTGTGATAGGAGATTTGGAGCTGAGAACCATGGACACAGTCACATTAGAAGGTGTATCCTTCCATCCATGGTTGTATTTTTATAATCCAAACCAGTAGTGTTCTGATCCTAAATGTGTTGCTTTTGAATGTTCATTTAAGTTTCTTAACATAGTGATACTAAAAAAATCTTGGATATTTTTAAGATACTTTATTTTTCTGTATTATTACTTAAATGAAAGGTGCAACCTCTTTACAGGAACTTAACAGCATCTAATAATTCATTTAATTGCATGTGTCCTGTCCTCATTATGTGCAGAACACTGTATTAATTTTAGTTTGTATGTGCCCAAACATGAACACACATCCATTCCCAAGATGCTTTAAATTGAAGTATTTTAAAATTCTTGAGGATTTAGTATATCAAATTCTTTAATATATAAGGATAAATATGTGCGTGTTTTAGGTGCCAAATAAGCAGCAAAAAGACTTGATTGAAAATATATCTTTTCCAGAAACTGTACTTCTGACCTTTCCCTTTTCCCTTGCATCATGCCAATAATAATATGATACTACTAGGGCTTTTCAGCTTATTTATTTTTCTTGAGTAACTGGTAAAGTTTGATGAAGTGGACAAAAGGTATGATCTGTAGATTCAGATTGTTGTTTTAACATGGAAGCGGCAGCTATTGCATAGACTTCCCTTTCTGTTGCTTAGTTACTATCAATTAATGGATCACTTAAGTAGTAATGTTTTAGAATCATTTTCCTACTGATCTGTATCAAAAATTATTGAGTGAATTGTCTAGAGTAATTTTTATTACATAGTACATTGAACATGTTCTCATTTTCAAGATTTTAACAATAGAGGTGTACATAGAATAAATTTAGAATATCTACCCTCATTTCCCTGTTTGTTCCTCTTTCGTTAGTAGGCATAATCACCTTGGTGTTCATATTTTCAGTCATGTTTTGGTTTGGTGGGCTGAGCTGCAGTTGTTTTTGACATAGATGTGTATTTTTTTAATTGTCAAATATATCAGTCCCTTCCTCTTGGCAGTCTTTGACACTAAGCATATCCATCTTCTTGTGGTATTTTTATTTTTTTCTTTGGGGTTCTGTCACCCCAGAGTCTTGGATTTTCCTTGCGCCTCTCCAATTTCTTCTTCTCAGCTTTATTTTTAGGGTTCTCTTCTGTTCATCTCTTTGAAACTCTCCTCTCTCTTCTATAAACACTCTAAGCTGTTTGATCTTTCCTATGCCTTGAGTGTCCTCTATACTGTTGATTCTTCAGTCTCTATCTCTTGTCCATATCTCTTCAGCTTTAGATCTGCACAGCCAATCCGTCATTCACACTTCTGTGTCTTAGTCCTAACAACTTCAGCTTATTCCAATTTCATGTTAACTTTTTAACCTCTAAATCTTTGCTTCTAGGATTCTTCTTTCACGGTTTCTTAAGCTGGAAACTTGAACATCAATACTGATGCCTTTCTCTCCTTTACCCCAACACTTAAATCTCAAGTATACATGCACACACTTGGGCCCATTCCTTACCATTTTCTCTTGTTTAAATGTTAGTTTCTTGAGTTCTAGCCTCCAATATGGGCTCCACTCTATATACATAGAGCATGCTTTCTAAACAGTCCAGTTCACATCCTTGTGTCTCATATTGTGGTTAGATGGAGTTGGTGCTATCTCACTCACCTTCACCTTTGTTTTTTGTTTTTTTTTTAAGATTTTATTTATTCATTCATGAGAGACAGAGAGAGAGGGAGAAGCAGAGACACAGGCAGAGGGAGAAGCAGGCTCCCTGCAGGGAGCCTGACGTGGGACTC
Organism: Canis aureus; assembly: GCF_053574225.1. Lineage (NCBI taxonomy): Eukaryota > Metazoa > Chordata > Mammalia > Carnivora > Canidae > Canis > Canis aureus. The sequence continues at coordinate 56,454,837 of NC_135619.1, read as the reverse complement.
GATCCCGGGTCTCCAGGATCAGGCCCTGGGCCCAGGGCAGGCACTAAACCACTGAGCCACCCGGGCTGCCCTCACCTTTGACCCTATATTCTACCTCAGTGCTTTATTTAGAGAAGAATTGTAGTAGAATTTGCTTCTTTTATCTGGCAAAGAGTTAATTATGTTTTCTGGTTTCCTGTCCTAAGGAAGCTTTTTATCTCTTTGTATTTGCATTGATATTTTAAAATGGATATTGGGAAGTGAAGCAATCTTTTTTTTTTTTTTTTTAAAGATTGTATTAATTAGAGAAAAAGAGAGTGCACATGAGTAGGGGGAGCAGCAGTGGCAGAGGGAGAAGCAGACTCCCTGCTGAGCAGGGAGCCTGACACTTGGTTGGATCCCAGGACCCTGGGATTGTAACCTGAGCCAAAGGCAGACACTTAACCAACTGATCCACCCAAGCACCCCATTAAAAAAAATTATTTGAGAGAGAGCACGAGCTGGGAGGTAGGGTGGGTAGAGAGGCAGAGGGAGAACCAGACTCTCTGCTGAGTAGAGAGCCCAATGTGGGGCTCAATCCGAGGACCCTGGGATCATGACCTGAGCAGACACTTAACTGACTAAGCCACCCAGGTGCCCCCAAAATGAAGCAGTCTTAATTAAAGTTTTGCAATCATAATTGGAAGTCCACAGCTCAGTTTCAGTTGAGGACTTCCTGTATTTACCCAGTGGCATTCAGATAAGACAGAGCCCTATAAATTATGTAGCAGGTAGTAGAGCCAAGTCTCATCTCTGCAGGGAGGTTTAATTTTAGCTTTATTTTCTGACCCTTCTTATTTCTCCTCTCCCTTTTGTTTTTGTTCTTTTTTTTTTGTTGTTGTTAAATAACAGCTGCATTGAGTATAATTCACATACCATACAATTTACCTCTTTAGAATGTACCATTCAGTAGTTTTTAGTATATTCACAGAAGTGTGAGGCCATACCCACAATGAATTTTAGAACATTTTATCACTCCAAAAAGAAAACATGGACCCTTTAGCCATCACCTCCCAGATCTGTGCATCCTATTCATCCCCTCCACAACCCTGGTCAACAAGTAATCTGCTTTCTATCTCTGTAGATTTGCCAGTTCTGGACAATTGCTATAAATGGAATCATACAACATGTGGTCCTTTATGAATGTCTTCTTTCATTTAGCAAAATGTTTTCAAGGTTCATCTATATTGTAGCATGTATCAGTATTTCATTTCCTTGTTAAATAATAGTCCATCATATGGATATACCACATTTTATTCATCCATTTATCAGTTGATGTTTCTGGGGTTATTTCCATTTCTTCGCTCTCATGAATAATGCTGCTGTGAACATTCCGGTTCAAGTTTTTTTGGATCAAATGTTTTCATTTCTCTTAAATTAGAATTGCTGGGTTATATGGTAACCATATTTAACCTTTTGAAGAATGGCCAGACTGTTTTCCAAAGTGGCTACATCGGTACACTTTAATCACCATTATATAAGAATTCTAATTTCTCTACACACACCAACAGTTGTTATCAACTGTCTTTTTCATTCTAGCTATCCTGCTGAGTGTGAAATGGAATCTCATCGTGGTTTTGATTTGCATTTCTGTGATGGTTACTGATATTGAGCATCTTTCATGTGATTATTAGCTATTTGTATCTCTTTGAAGAGATGTCTCTTGTTCAACTTGTCTTTTTATTACTGAGTTTTTTATGAATGTTAAATAGTTCTTTCACAGATATATGATTTACAAATATTTTCTTTTATTCAGTGGGTTGTCTTTTCACTGTGTTGATGGTGATCTTTGAAGCACATGTTTTTAATTTTGGTGAAGTACAGTTTATCAGCTTCTTTCATTGATTGCTTGTGCTTTTGGTGTCATATCTAAGAAATCATTGCCAAACCAAGATTACAAAGACTTATGCCTGTGCTTTCTTTTGGGAATCTGCTACTTTTAGTTTTTACATTTAGGTCTTTGATCCATTTTGATTTAATTTTTGTATATGGTATGAAGTATGGGTCCAATTTCATTCTTTTGTATGTGGATATTCAGTAGTCCCAGAACTGTTGGGTTAAAAGACTAATCTTTCCTCAACAAACTGTTTTGGAAGCCCTGTTGAAAATCAGTTTACCATATATGTATGGGTTTATTTCTGGACTCTCAATTTAATTCCATTGATCTATGTCTATCCTAAATGCCAGTACCACATGTCTTGATTACTACAGCTTTCTAGATACCTTTGAAATCAGTTAAGTGTGACTCCTTTGTTTATGTTTTCAACACCTGTTTTTGGCTATTCTGGATCCCTCGAATATCCATATGAAATTTAAGATCACCTTGTCAATTTCCCCAAAGATGCTAGCGAGGATTTTGGTAGGTGTTTCAATTTGTAGATCAGTTTGGGGACTCTTTCTATCTTAAAGATATTAATTTTGTGATGTATGTACATCCATGTACATATGGAGCATCTTCTCATTTCTTTAGGTCTTCTTAAATTTTCTTCGACAGTGCTTTATAGTTTTCAGAGTGTAAGTTTTACAAAGTATGTAAGTATGTTATTAAGTATTCTTTTGATGTTATTAATAAACATGTTTATCTTTTTAACTTTATTTTTGGGTTGATCATGCAAGTGTATAGAAATACATATAATTTATGTATATTGATATTTTTCTATATAATTGCCCTGCCGTAACCTCCTAATACAATGTTAGAAGTGGTGAGAGCAGACATCCTTTTCTTGTTTATGATCTTAGGGAGAAATCTTTCGGTCTCTGTTACGTATGATAATAGTTATGGGTTTTTCATAGATATATTTTTTCAGGTTGAGAAGGTTCTCTTCTGTTCCTAGTTTGCTGAGTGATATTATTGTGAATAGGTGTTGAATTTAGTCATACACCTTTTCTGAACCTTTTGATATGATCACGTGACTTTTGTCCCTAATTCTTACAAGATGTCTGTGGCAGTGGCACTTTGGACCCCAGTTTTCTCAGGCTGCTGTGGCTGAGGTAGAGTGGCTACTCTACCAGTGAGGGGTTGGTGGAGGACGGACTCCCTAGTATCTACACTGCCCTAGCCAGGACATTAGCCTATGCAAATCAGAGCTGTGAAAATGAAGAATCCTAGTGGTTTGCCCTTCTAGTGCAATACCTACTGTTATGATCTGTTTCTACTCATAGCACTTCTGACTCCAGCTATTTTGAGTTTTCCACAGGGGATAATTCTCTAGTTCTCTACAGATACCAATTGGGTGTCCTGCAGTTTAATTCAGCTCTTAACAGGAACTACCCAGAGTTAGTACAGATACCATAGGTTAAGGGCTCATTCCCAATTGCACCCAATTCAGATGCCAGTCACAAGTAGTGGGTACCCAGGTTACCTACACTTCCATCTGACCTGGCAACAAATTAGGGATTCCTATTGCTCTCTCCTCAAGTTTAGTCATTTGCTGTAATGGATCATAGATCTAAGGGAAATACGTTACTTACTGTTAACACTTTACTTATGAAGGACACAAATAGGTAGCCAGATGAAGAGTTTATATGGGGTAAGATCTGCATAGAGTTTGGGGGTATTTCACATTCTTGGCACGTGATGTGTTCATTGACCTGGAAGCTAATCAAATCTCATTGTTCAAGAGTTTTTATAGAACTTGGGGCACCTGGATGGCTCAGTGGTTGAGTATCTATCTACCTTTGGCTCAGTGGTTGAGCATCTGCCTTTGGCTCAGGGCGTTATCCCAGGGTTTTGGGATCAAGTACCGCATCAGGCTCCCAGCAGGGTTCCTGCTTCTCTCTCTGCCCTTATCTTGGCCTCTCTCTGTGTGTCTCTCATGAATAAATAATAAAATCCTTTTTTAAAAAAGAATTTTTATAGAAGTTAATCTCCAGTGGCCCCCTGATTCCCCACTTCCTAGGGGTTTATGGGTAGGGCTGAAAGTTCCAAGTCTCTAATCACCAGTCCCATCCTGAGGCTATCCAGTGACCCTACCCTAAACCACCTAAATAGCACGAACTCTGATGTGATCCAAGCTTGCTATGAATAACACAGGACATTAAGACTCTGGAAGTTCTGAGGACTTTAGGAGCTCTGTGCCAAGATTTAAGAACAAAGACCAAATATCTTTCTTATTATGCCACAATACCATGTAACTTGACTGTGAACTGGGGGAAGAGGGAGTCCTATTGGCAGTACAGAGTAGAGCTTTTGTCACACAGGGTGGTTCTTTCCACTGCTGATACCTAGCTTCTTTAACGCTTTCATTTAAGAGCAGCCTCACAGAACTCCTTCATGCCCTCATTCTGGAAGTGGAACTTCTCTGAAGTTCTCCCTTTGTTTTGATGAGCTTTTATAATAAATGTGCTTAGATTTTGCCTTTTATAAGCATGATTTCCCTTCACTTAATACATTCACATACAAAAATTGTTCTTACAATATTAGTGTATAATTTTTCCACAATATGACTACTGATGATATTTTTTTTTATGTCTCAGAGAAACAGTCTGTTAGACCTTCTGACCAGAGGTCAGTTCTGGGGGTGTTTGAAAGGTAATATATGTGGGGAGCCCTCAGTTTAGGGGCCATTTCCCAGTCCCACTTTATCATAGGACAAACTTTTCTATCATGGCTCATTTTAATACACTGTGGCATATCCTGAGAAACTTGTAGATTTTGGAGGCCTGCAACTTTCTTGCTTACTAATGAATAATATTCAGGGAAATTATCCCTTATCTTAACCTAATTTTCCTGTTTGGTCCACTGCTTCTTTTATTTTCCTTCTTACTGAAATATAGACTGTTTTAGATTATTTAAAATCAACTAGAATTTGAAGGGTAGCCTCACTTGGGAAAGTCCTAAGAACTGACAGACATCCCGTTCTAGTGAAGATGAAAGAAAAGATTTTTCCTCCCCATCTCTGATTTAAATATTTAAATAATAAAGATGGTGAGGTTAGAGTCTGTGAAAGAGTTCCTTCTATTAAATTTCCTAGTCTTTAAAATGTGGGCAAATACTGACTTTATCTCCCTCATGCTGTATAGAATATTTCTACATGATTGGGGATATGAATTTTTAGGAACCAAAACTAAGAATTTTATCTTTTTTTTAAAGTTTTTATTATTATTTCTTGTTTTATAAGTCTATTTAAATTCAATGTAGTTATATACTGTATTATTAGTTTCAGGGGTAGAATTCAGTGATTCCTCAGTTGCATATAACATGTAGTGCTTATTACATTAAGTGCCCTCCTTAATACCCATCACCCAGTTACCCCATCCCCCTACCCACCTCCCCTCCAGCAACCCTCCATTTTTTTCCCTAGAGTTCAGCATCTTTTATGGTTTGCTTCTCTCTCTATTTTCATCTTATTTTATTTTTCCTTCCCTTTCTTTATGTTCATCTGTTTTGCTTCTTAAATTCCACATATGAGTGAAATCATATGGTATTTGTCTTTCTCTGACTTACTTCGCTTAGCATAATACCCTTTATTTCCATCCACATTATTGCAAATGGCAAGAGTTCATGCTTTTTGATGTTTTTGAAAAAAAAAAAAAAAAAAAAGGTCCTCCGAATTCAAGCTCCGTTTTGTGACAAGTCTGTAGTTTTGTTACAGGGTATTTTTTAGTTTAAAAATGCTTAACTGCTTTATATACTACATTAGGGAGCTAATTGTATTATGATTGCAAGTTCAGTAGACCAAACTTTTCCATAGTATTGCCTTTCCAAGATGATAAAGATATCAGATATTTTATAAAAATCCATGAAAATCATGGCTTGATTTCTATACCAACTTTTAACTAATATAAGCCATTATCAAATTAAAACATTATGGGTACCTTTTTGTTGTGTTTAAATTTGTTATTGTCTGTATTTGTTCAGATTATCATGACTTTTCCCTCATGTTTTGGAATGTTACTGTTTTCTAGATTTATAAAAAATGATCTATACAATTTTTTTTTTTTTTTTTTTTTTTTTTTTAAAGACTAAACTTCAGTGGCTCTGTGAGGAACTGAAAGAGAGAGAAAACCGAGAAAAAAATCTGCGGCACCAGCTGATGCTATGCAGACAGCAGCTGAGGAATATGACGGAAAACAAGGAATCTGAGCTCCAGTGTCTTTTTGAACAGATAGAAAGACAAGAGCAGCTTCTGGAAGAAATACACCAGGAGAAGAGAGGTGTGTTAGCTATTCTTACTCTTATTTTTCTTTGTTTGTATTTGTATAATCCTAGGATTGAAAGAAAAAATATTTCTCGTCTCTTCTTTGGAATATTTCCAAATCCCTCTCCTTTCCTTGTCTCTCATCTCCCTCTCTTTCTTCATTTCTGGGTCCAGAAGAGAAAATTGTTCGCCTGAGACTTTTTCCTTCAGCTAGATGCATCTTTCTTGTGTATGTAGCACTGTGTCTGTTGCCATTTGCAAGTATTAATTTGGTCAGACATTTGTTCCTCCCTGATAAAATGCTAATGTTTTTATCTTACTTCAGTAGAATATTCATTAATTTATTCAACAAATAAATATTTTTACTCCGTGCCTATTTTGTTATGGACACTACTGTAAGTGGTGATTCATACATCATGAATAAAGCAAAAAAAAAAAAAAAATCCTTTTCTTTAGTTTACATTGTATTGAGTGGAGTGACAGAAAGTAAATGTAATGTATGGGTAAATTGTTTAATATATGAGAAGATCTCAGCACAATGGTTCAAACAATAAGGAAAGAAGAGTTTGGGAGAACAGGGGGCAGAGCCTAATGTGCTTAATATGTAGGCAATACGTAACTTTAAAAGTTAGACAAGAACTTTTGAAAATGGCTTTTCTGTTTGGTGCTAATAGGGATGCATAATGATGAGAAAAAGAAAAACAGCATTATGTATGGGAATCCTATGTGTATCTTATGTTGTGTTGGCCTTAGGTCTTTAGTTGTTGGTGAACTTTATTAAGAACCAGAGAGCGATTTAATATAATGTCCTACTAAGAAATAACATTAACATATGATAATCCCCTAAAAAATGTCTTGGTTTTTCATTTTAGTTATCAGGATTATTCTTTCTACAGGTACCAGTTAGAAATTATTAATTGCTATCTTGTGTGATTCTCAGTTCTTTTTTGGTATCAGGACCACTTTACATTCTTAACATTTTTGAGAACTCAAAGAACTTTAATCAATGTATGTTATATGCATTGATATCTTCCATACTAAGAATTAAAACTGAGCATTTAAAAATATTAATTCCTTTAAAATAATAATTATAAACCCATTATATTATTAACATAAAAATTAATGATATTTAACTATTTCCAATACAAAAAAAATTACAGAGGGCATTGTTCTGCACTTTTGTAAATCTCTTTCATTGCTGTTTTAAAAGAAGATAGCTACATTTTTGTGTTTGCTTCTGTATTCTGTTGTTATATTCCATGTCATGTAACCTCTGGAAAAACTGAACTTTGCATTTATGAGAAACTGAGTCTGAAAAAGGCAAGTAATATCTTAGTATTATTAATAAGGGGTCTTGGATGGTCCCCAAACATCCATTGAGAACTGCGGCTCTAGTGCAATTGAAAAATATAAACTGCTAGTAGTAAAAGTCAGAGGATTCATATATATATATTTTTTTTTTCTAATGACAGTACAATAGAATCTAATTATGGACTTTATAGAATAGAATCTAATTATGGACTTTATAGATAAAACATTGTATGATCTCTATATTATGTTTTAGACTATTCACAATGTAGTTTTTCTCTTAGTAAATATTATCAATATTATCACCTAGTAAATTATTTTCTGTGTAAAGATTTATGTAGTAGTATATTATAAATACCTATAACTCTTAGGGAGACAAATCCAAAAGGAAAGAACCAAATATTTGTGCACTAAAATAAGTATGTTTAAATGCCTAGCTTTTTTCATAAAAGCTTCAGAAGATAAGTTATAAAGTTTAAATTTCTCAAGGTGATTGTTTGATTTCTACTATGCAAATTTAATAAAAATTTATTACTTGTCTTGTATCCATAGAGCACTTGAATTCCTTTATGCATCTTAGAATCAGCTTATAATTTTGTTTTTTTAAAGAACCTACTAGTGTTTTAATAGGACTGTTTAAATGTACACATTTAAGAATGGACATCTTGATATTGAGTATCCATCCATGGACATGGTATATCTATACATTTATTTAGGTTTTTAACTTTTCTCGTGGATATTTTGTACTTTTCAGCAGACAGGTCTTGAACATTCTTTTCAGTTTATTCCTGATTTTTTCTGATGTATGATTACATTAAGTGACATTTTAAAACTTGAATTTCTGACATTTCCATGACTCTTTTCTAGTATATAGAAATACAATTGAATTTTTAATGTTTATTAACCTTGTATTCCTTAACTGTGTTAAGCTTATTTATTAGTTGTAGTAGCTTTTTATTATTTTTTGATATTATCATTGTTTTTGATTTCTTAGCACTTAGGTAGGATTTTCTTTGTACATAATCATGTCACCTACAAATTGTTGTGTTGTGCCCAAGATTGCAAATCTGAGAAACCACCAAGGAGCCAACAACCAATGCAAGCGCATGAGGGTTTATTAGTAAACTTGAGCTTGGGTCCAAGTATACCTGACACAGCGGAGCAGGGACTTGGACCCCGAAGTGGGTTACAGCTGGGTTTTTTATAGGCTGGTCTAGGGGATTTTCAGAAGGGGTGGAGGAATTTCTCAAGTTCTGTTTACATTCTGATATGGGGCTTTCAAGGGCATTGAGCTCTGTTCTCATTCTAATATGGGACTTTCTACCATGGGTGTGGGCTCTGTTGTCTTTCTGATATGGGATTCTCTGTGGAGGGCAATTCTGAGCTCTGTTGTCTTTCTGATATGGGATTCCCTGCCGAGGACATTGAGGACATTCTGCAGTTTTTCCCATAAAGTTCAGCTCTTATTCACAGGGGCCTAAGATGGCTGTACTTGTGCTAATGCTAAACTTTAGGTGGAATTGCCTTAATTTTTCTTGGCCTCCACAAAAGAAGAACAATATTGGTACTGGCAACAAATGCAAAAGGTATTGTGGAGGAATTAATGCAAGAGGCAGGCAGTGTAGATGATAGAACACATACAGGAGACTCTAAGATCTCTGGTTTTGCCATTGGGAGAAATAAGAAAGTTGGGAAGTAGGGGGTGATTTGGTGGCAGAGAAAGAGGGATCCTATTTTTAACCTATTCCTTAAAGTCGTTAATGAAAAAAAAGTTTTGGGAAGGACCAAACTTTTGTTATGAGAAATGATATGGTAATTAATCTCTTGCCTTACTGTGTGTAAGATGTATTAGGTGCCGTCTGTGATTCAGAAATAGTGTACTCTTAATATATGAATAATGAAGACCAAGCAAAGGCTGTTACAGTTGGAGACATATAAACATATTTATTAGGAAGTAGGGTGAACTAGTACGAGTATTAGAAATACGAGTAAAATGTTCTGGTGAAAATGGGACTATTGATTACTATTGATTACTATTGTAGAGGCCCATATGGGGAGGTTTTTTTGGAGGATATGTTCTTTGATTTTGATGTTGAAGAATGTAGCAGGATTTCCATAAGGAGGGAGAAGAGGAAGAAAGATTCTATGCAGGATTTGTCTGCATAGTGATCTCTTCTTGGGTATTTTTGCATCTGTTTACATTGGTATACACATAGGAGAGGTGAAGGGCTGCAAGACTGATGGTTACATTTAGATATTTCTGAAACTTCAAAATGAATTGTCGTAGAAATTTATGTTTGATTCCATTCACCATCTTAGAAACTTACCTGTTAGAATAAGGTTAACCTATTTATAAGTGAAACATGACAGAGAAACTTTCTATTCATTGCAATTGCCATTCTCTGCACTCATATATTTAGTTTGATTTAATGTCATATTAACTGATATGTGCCCTGTTAAGCGAAACCCATGTACAAGGAGTTTATCAATGAGTGCTGCCACATTTGTAGATCTGAATTGTCTATGTTTCCTGGGCTATTTGTGGCCTATAGGTTTGGGTTGGAGTGTGCAAAAAGGAGAGGAACTCTAATGAGAAGTTAATATCATGACCCTCTTAGAAGTTTAGGAATTATTGACTAAATATCATTGTTATGAATGGCAACAAAGACAAGAATAAAGAGATGTAAACTGCAGCTGGAAGTTGTTAGGTGTATTTTCACTGGTGTAGGTAGCTATTTTACTAATTTCTTTATAAACCAGTTTCTGTCTACCTTCTTAATATTCTGATATGCTACTGCTCCTGTATGTGTCAGTATTTCTCTGTAAAAAATACTTTGAAACAATGGTTTACTAAAAACTAACATTTATGTGGAAGTTGAAAGGATTCCCCTTTTCAAAGAGCTTCAGAAGGAGGGGCATTTATATAGGACAATTTAGATTCAGTCTTGCTATATGATATGCTAATGATGATGAACAAATATAGCAGACAATTTACTTTACATCTTTTTCCTTAAACTGAAGTTAGGAAGTTTTGGTTAAACAAGGGACCTGTCCTACTTTCTAGGCACTCTGTGGTTGTGACTGTGACTATTTAGTGTGCATAGTTTTTCTTCTTGGGGTAATTAGAAATTGACATAGCCTCTGAAATTCTTTTCCCTTAAAAGTGAAATTTGATCGTATCCAGTTTCTAGATTTGAGTAGGTGTTATATTCATTTGGCTTTGTTGGATTAGGTGGGATTTTCACCAAGCCCTACTACTCTGATACTATGATAGGTACAATGCCTAGAAAAATAGTAATTCTCAGCACTGTAGATTCAGGCTTCTCTAATCTATCTCTTTCCATCATATTTTATTTATTAGGAATGTACATGCAAGGATGAATAGACCTTTGTCAAGACCTCTTTGTTAGGGAGTTACCTTTTCTGAGTAAAAGGGAAAATATTAATAGGATGTGGAAGAAGGGAAATAGTTCTTTAACCACTTCAGAAAATAATATTTTTTGCAGCAGAAGACTAGTTGCTCATATTGATTGTTTTTGGTTAGCATCTATGCCTTAGCGAAGAAGTAAGCAGTAGAGAAAAGGTGCATCAAACAAACAATAAAAACAAGCAAAACCAATGTAACCAGAATAAGCTCTACATAACCAAAAGGCAAATCAGCACACATTTGGCAGAAGATAAGTAATTTAATCAGAATGGTTTACATTTTGTTTATGACAGTCTGGGATTAGGTAATAATATTTGTCTTTCCTAATATTTCAGTTATGTATTACATTTTATAGTAGAAGTATTTAAATAATTTATGCTTTTATATATTTCATTAGAGGTGGTATAACATTGTTAGTACAAATTCTAGCTCCATTTTGTACTATGATTTGAGTTAGCTCTCTAGTATAACATCTGAAAAAAATTTTAAAAATACATGAATACCAAAAAAGTAAACAGTATTAAAATAATGTGTATATTTAAAATAGTTTCAGTTCTTAATAGTATAAAATGCATATGGCTTTTAGATTATAATTTTCTACTTGCTATTGATGATAAACAAGCTTAAGCATGACTATAAATGTTAAGTAGAAGGATCCAAGAATGGGAGAGGTTGAACAGGAGAAAGAAGGATTAATTGGTATAGCAGGATCCTAGAAGATATGAGAATGGATGGGGTCAAAAGTAACAGTGGAAAAATCAATCTTGGAAAGAACAGGATAAAGCATCTTGGCTTTTCCTCCTTTTTAGCTCTTTGAATACACTACTCTTTTGGCAGTTTCACTTATCACAACAATTTATGTAGTGTTTTCCTTATTTTGACTGTTCTACAATGTCTGTGATTTGCTTTACTTCATCTTTGCCTTGTATATGCTCAATACCTGTTTGGAGAAAAGAATGGGAGGAAGGAGAGGTAGTTACTGAATTTGCCATGTAAATCTGAGAGACCTGTGTTAGTAGGAGCCTTGTGCATTTTAAGCCTGATTGTAGAGTGTTTCTCACAAGTATATTTTTTGCAAGCTGCCTTCAAAGGTTAACTCTTGTCATGTGACGGATAACTAAGACAGAGCCAGCTTAGTGATGAAGCTTGTATACTATACTCTCATCATTCTGGCTTTATAGAATGTCTCTGAAGATGAGTATTTTTACTATATAATAGAGATGAGCCAAGTTTTTTTTCAGTGTTCTGAAATTGCTGTGCTGTTCAAGGTACTGACTCGAAAAACACTGTTTTCTCATAGGTTCTCATTTACCTAGTTTGTCTCAACTTTTAAAGCACTTTTCCTTTGGTTTCACTGTTCTAGAATTCTAAGAAAAATCCTTTCAGCTGATTTCTCCGGTTTTCCTTGCTCTTCATCTGAATCTCTGTACCAGTTCTGCAGTTGGTGGATGGCTGAACAGAGGATAATTTCTCAGAAGTCACTTGTGGTACAGAAATAAGGGAGGAACTTGCAAACTGAAGGCATCTTTCCTAGGCTAGACATAGAATTGCATGGTTTGTGTTTTGTGTGTGACATTTTTTACGTATTGTTTTAGTTTTCCCACCACTCATGCATTCATCTTATTACTTATTCCCACATCACTTCAAGCGTTTTTTTTTTTGTTGTTGTTGTTGTTTATTTGAAAGAGTATTTGACAGTCATGACATTTATATAAATACGAGTCATTGTCATCTAGTCTAATAGGAAGGAGAACCAGTTTTTTTTTTTCTATTGCATAATGAAGCATAATTAGACATTCTGAATTAATTTAGGGGATGATCTCTAAGTATAATATAATTTATTTACTTGGATTTTGGTTAATTAAAAAAAAATCTATTTAGAACTTCATTTTACTTTGTCACCAGTTCAGAAGTTTAGTGATGTTAATCATTAGAGATAATGAATTGCTATTTTGATTTATAGATTGAGGAAATTATTTAAACTCATTAAACTGTTATTTTTGTTTGATATGAAATTATGTCTCCTCCCTTTTATTTTCAACTTTTTCATAATTATTTTCAAAACCAATTGAGAAATAGTTCTTTTTTTAAATTATGTCCACTAAAAAAAAAAATTATGTCCACTAGTTGAGTCAAAGTAGAATTTGTTTTAATCTCCGTTTGTGTTTTTGCTTATATATGTTTATGATCTTTTATTTCGGTTTTTAAATAATCTTTTTTATGTAAATGTTTTATGTTATGATTTGAAATCCAGATAGGTCAATGGGGATTGAAATTAAACCCCATTTGTTGGGCATCATTAGGACCAGAATTAAATAAATTAATGATATGCCTAGAGTTCCTGATCCACGGATCTGTGCAAGTGTCAACTTCAATTGGATATGAAATCAACATTTACATTGTTAGTGAGTAAATTGACAATAGTGTATGGCTTATTTTTCTTTAGTTGGCTGTATCTCTGCCCACTCACACTTTTATGTAAGGAGCCTCAAGCTTATACTACTGTTGGCTAAACTTAATTTTAGAGACATACATTTTTAATATCTTCAGTAATATGCTTAAATTGATAATAGTTAAGTATTGACTGGATAAAGAGTTCACATATTTAAAATTTACATTTTTCCCCTTCTAAATTATTGGATATGTGTGTGCATTCTGGACAATATTTTAGAAAAATCCACACATGTTAAATATATGATATGAATGAATTCTTAGATTTTCTTGTTTCATCCTCTGATTATCTACATTATTTTCTGCTGTTTCATAGTACAACAAAGCTGGCCTACTTGACTTTGGATCATGAGGATACTCAGGGAGAAGAATAAGATAGAGATACATGTGCTAAAATAGACTTGAATGAGTTCTTAGGTCAGTAAATAGCTTTATTAAATTCAAAGCACATCCTTACTGTGTTTGAGTTCTTTTAAGCATTATATCTTTTTTTTTTTTTTAAGATTTTATTCATTTATTCATGAGAGAGAGGGAGAGAAAGAGGCAAAGACACAGGCGGAGGGAGAAGCAGGCTCCATGCAGGAAGCCTGATGAGGGACTCGATCCCGGGACTCCAGGACCACACCCTGGGCTGAAGGCAGCGGCTAAACTGCTGAGCCACCCAGGCTTCCCCAAGCACTATATCTTTTAAGTATTGTATCTTTTCTACTTTGTTGCATACATAATAGTTACCAATTCTGGCAGGCAGAATTGTAAAAGCCCACCTCTCTCAAAGATACCTACATCCTAATTCCCAGAACCTATTAATATCTTACATTCCATTGCAAAAGATACTTTTTAAAGATTTTTATTATTATTATTATTATTAATTTGAGAGAGAGCGAGCGAGAGAGAGCATGAGCCAGATGAGGGGCAGAGGGAGAAGCAGACTCCCACTGAGCAGAGAGCCTGATGCAGGGCTCTATCCCAGGACTCTGGGATCATGACCTGAGCCAAAGGCAGATGCTTAACTGACTGAGTCACCCAGGTGCCCCACAAAAGAGGTTTTGCAGTTGTGGTTAAATTAATGGTTTTGAGAAGGGGAAATTATCCCAGATTATTTGTTTGGGCCCAGTGTAATCATAAGAGTTCTTGAAAGTGAAAGAAGCAGAAAAGGAAGTCAGAGTGATTCAGTGTTAGAAAGACTCAATTTACTGCTGATGGCCTTGAAGATGATGGAGAAAGGCTATAAGCCAAGGAATATGGGTGGCCTCTAAGAAGCGGAAAAGGCAAGGAAATGGATTCTTCCTGGAGCCTCTACAAAGGAATGCACCTTTGCTGACATGATTTTACCCCAGTGCAACCCATATCAGACTTCTAACCTACAGAATTGTAACATAATGAATTTGCATTGTTTTAAGACACTAAATTTATGGTAATTTGTTATAGGATACATGATAAACGAATGCACCAATAAAATCATGAAATTAGAGATTTGTGGTAGTTTCTCTGACACTTAATTCATGGCATATCAAGTGATTCTCAAGTCTGCTTGAACCTCTTTGGGTACATGTGTCCATCTTTGGATGTTTGTCAGAAAGTTAGGAATATACATATATTACTTTCAATCTACTAAAATTAACTTTGAAATGCACTGAGGCAGGTCTTAAAACGTGTCAAATGTAGTACTTCCAAAATGAATATAGTATCCTTATACCTGTCTATACATATTTGGTCCTTTCCACTTAAATATAGCTAGGAAATTGAAAGACATTACATTGAGTCATGAATGAACCTGAAATGTAAATAGTGCTTCTTGGCTTTGGTTGCTGGAAGGCCTTTGTTCATTTATAGTCCTTCTTACCTTTACATTTTATTGTTCTTCCACTTTGGCTTAAAGTTATAGTATTAACACGTACATAGAAGGAAATTAAAAAATAAAATCACAAGACAAAAATAGGGAGCAGAAAAAGAGTGTCCCCGGTACCTGAAGGGAGTTATTGTAGTTTATCACTGTAGTTCTGAGTGTACTATCTAGTGTTAGTCACTATCTAGATAGTGACTATCTAGAACACTACCTACTAATAGTGTCCTAACTATCATCTTAGTTAAAGGGAGCATGGAAGTTCCTATGAGAAACAAAATTATTCTGGAAACTGAATTCAATAGGAATATATTATATTCATATTTCTATAAGCATTGTAACCATCTCTAGTTATTGTTTAGAGAGTAATAAGAGCTGACATTTATTGCTGTGTCAGATTCTAAGTGCTATAAGCAATTTATTATTTCATTAATCCCCAAGCAGGTATTATTATTCAGATTTTAAAATACAACGATTGGGGATTCATTTCTTTGTAGAAATTCTACAAAACAACTAGAGACACATTATGACTTTTATAGTCCCCAGGCACTTTTGCCTTTGGGCCCCTTCCTCCATGAAATAATGAAATTTTTGGCTATGGTGATACAAAGATTAATATAATTCAGACTGGATTTATTATTATCTATTCATTATTTTCATTTTTTCTTCTAGTTTTATAATAAAACGAATATATTTTCATTGGCCAGACACTGCCTAGTATGCCTATTGGAGAAGTTGGCCTCAGATATAAGAATACAGGGTGTGCTGTAATACCATATGGGGGATCTGACTTTATGGAGTAGGTGGTGAGGACAAGATTTCCTTAGACAGTGACACTGATGGGATCTTAAGTCTGATTGAAGTGCAAGCACAAAGATTGTGATTGACCTAATGCCTTACAGATAGTAGAATTAATGAAATTACCACTGCCCTTAGAGTGGACAATAAAAGTTCAATTTATCCTTGAATTCTTGACTAAGTGTTTGAAGTTTGGTTATTCTTTATTGTTGAATAAGTTGGGATCCCGAATGCTTTAAATACCAGATGTGGTTGTGGAGAATAAACATATGCATGTCATGAAATTTAATATGGAGGTATTTTTAAATGGAGGCTGCCAATATACTGTATATAAAGCCTGTATTGTCTTATAGGTATGAAATTTTAATTTGAAACTCCAAGGAAAGTTTTATTTTATTAATTTGAAAGATTTCCTGAGAGCATTTAAAACCTATTCTTACACTTATCATTTAAAAGAAAGATGACTTTCTCCCATTTACTTGTACTCTGCAATGAGTGGCTTTACAGTTTTGTTTGGTTGTTTCTGTGAATCTATTCCTCCCTCCATTTAGTTGACCTCTATCTTATTTAGCTCTGTATTACTTCATCTTCAAGGATTGCAGAAGCTTCTTATTTGCAAGATCTTCTTAACCTTTAGTCTACTTCACTGGTCTTCACCTATGAGCCTGCCAGAACTTCCGAGACAGATGATTTTCCCAAGCAGACACACTCCAGTGGATGTGTTCAAGTTCACACCATTCCCTGGGCCCAAACCATCCTTCATCCATTTCTCTGCTATTTAATAAAACATTTGGTAAGGGTGACATCTTTTAGAAATAACCTTGAATATGCTCAGAGTAATACAAAAAAGGTAAATCGTTCTCAAACTTTGGTTTTGTGTTTTTATAATAAATTACTTGCAACACACCCCACAACTGACCTCCACTCAGTAGCGTTTTACTGGAGAAAACACACATGTGCATGCACATGTAACTGCTGTTCTAATCAGTTCTGCCAAATGAATCTTCATTAAACACAGCTTTGAGCAGGAGATCCTTAGCTCAGAAACTTTCAGGGCAGCCTGGGTGGCTCAGCAGTTTAGCACCTGCCTTCAGCTCAGGGCATGATCCTGGAGACCAGGGATCAATTCCCATGTTGGGCTCCCTGCTTGGAGCCTGCTTCTCCCTCTGCCCATGTCTCTGCCTCTGTCCCTCTCTGTCTCTCAGAGAGAGAGAAAAAGAAAGAGAGAAAGAAAGAAAGAAAAAGAAAGAAAGAAAAAAAGAAAAGACCTTCAAAAAAAAAGAAAGACCTTCAGTGGCTTTCTCATTGCTGAGCAAGTAAAGTTCAAACTTACAGGAGTCTACCATTTTCCCCTCTTCGTATGAAAACTCTTCCCTGTTATTTACCCTTGCTAGTAGAATTTTTTCTTTTTACTACCCCATTACTATTAAAACTTCTAGATGTAATTACATGACATTTGCCATTTATGACTTTTCATTCTGGGTATCCACATGTATTTTTTTTATATTAAATTTTAATCTCATTTATAGACTCTTGTCTTTCCATTGCATCTTGTACCAGTTTTTATATTTAAAAGAGAAATAAACATAATTATTGGACATTTGAGTAGGTGTGCAGATGGATGGATGGATGGATGGATGAATGGATAGTGCAAATTTTGCCTCCTACTTCTTTATCCCATTTATTATGGCATTATCATCAGAAATCATACCCCCTTCCTATATATACACTCTAGACATTAGGTCTGTTTTACCAACCAAAAAGGAAAAAAAAAAACAAATCTATCTTGATTTATTCTTACTTCTGCTTCAGGACACAGGAACAAACATGAGGTATTAGATAACAACTCAGATTTACCCGCAAACTATTCTAATGATGTCCTCTATTAGCTTAGCTGTGTTCATTAAATCTTTTGAATCTAGGATAATTGGTAATAAGAGAATCCATCTCCGATATCCCTGATAGTATTTGGAAAGACTTTGATATACATATTTATTTATTCATGATAGTCTCGCAGAGGGAGAACCAGGCTCCCTGAGGGAAGCCCAATGGATGAATCAATCCCAAAACCCTGGTATCATACCCTAAGCCAAAGGAAGACACTCAAACTGAGCCACCCATGTGCCCCAACACATAAATTCTTAGAATAATTTATTAAATATGTTTATAATAATGGGGTTCGTTAAGGGAAAAGAGGTGAATGCAATTTCAGTGAAATGCCTCATTTCCAAACAAACATTCTTCATGTATAAGTTCTGAAAAAATAAACTGTTATAAGAGGAAAAATATAACTAGTTAATATTTCATTACATTCCAATTAGAAATCAAAGTAAAAACTCTGGCCTATTGTAGTCATACCACTTGACAGTATTCATATCTGCATATACGTTTATTCTAGTTTTCTGCTTAAATCTAAGAGTTATCATGTTTTTTTTTTTTTTTTTTTTTTTGGCCAGGCAGAGAAATAATCTAATCAGCTATTAAGAAAGAATAAAAATTTTTTATTTAAATACCTTAAGAATAAGAGTATAAGAATTTGAAGTGTCTTTCTACCCTTTGGGTTTGAATTCAGTTCTAAAGCAAAGTTTAAGACATGTGTATCTGGGGATCCCTGGGTGGCTCAGCGGTTTGGCGCCTGCCTTTGGCCCGGGGCTCCACCCTGGAGTCCCGGGATCGAGTCCCGCATCAGGCTCCCGGCATGTAGCCTGCTTCTCCCTCCTCCTGCGTCTCTGCCTCTCTCTCTCTCTCTCTCTCTCTCTCTCTCTCTCTATATATATATATATATATATATATATATATATATATATCATAAATAAACAAATAAATAAATAAATCTTTAAAAAAGATATGTGTATCTGTATTCTTTTTTCCTCTTTTTTTTTTTTTAATTTATGGAGCAAACATTTAAAACATACTTTCTGGCAGAGGGTTACTTTAGGATTTGCCCTCTCTGCTTTTGTGTTGCTGGCTCAGACATCTGCAGTGAGCTGACATGGAGATATGTATTTCCTCATGAGGCTTCAGTACACAGAGCTTTTTTATCGGTTGATTTTATTATTTTTTTACTTTACTAGAAATTGGCCTTTATTATAGCATGTTAAACTTATATACTCTTCTATTTAAGTTCTTAACAATTCACCAACCCCACATCACATGATAACCTTATTTTTGTGTAGATCTTGCTGTAAGGTCAGCATGAGACAAGACTTAAATGTTGTTTGGCCTAAGCTGTACAACTCCGTGTAAACCAATCTGCACTCTGGCACATTGGTATTGTAGCTGTCCTTCAATCTCCATGCCTCCGTAACCGTGTCCAGGTGACTAAGCATCTTATTACTTTTCCACAGTTCTAGCTCCATCTAAATTTCTAGTTTACTTTTCATTTGTAATATTTTTTCAGTCTTTCTTCAGATCAGTTTTCCTCCAGGAGCACCTTGAAAGACCTCCCTCCCTTTATATTTCTGGTTCTCAAATATTTTACTCACCTTTTGGCATCTCAAATCCAAAGTCCATTTTGTAAGAATTGGGATTTAGTCACTAACTATGCTTGCTTTTTTAAAAAAAATTTTTTTTTACACTCCTCTTTGAAATATCCATTTATTCTTATTATTACCTGGGTAGAAGTATTAAATAAGATCCATTGCTATTTAATGCACATTTGGCTATATAGTTTATATTTTTGTCCTTCAGTTTAATTCATGCTAATGAAAGTACCTGTCTTGCTTAGGCAAGCCATAAGAAAAAGTACTTCACCTTCAGTGACTACCTATTAGTGTCTTTAGAGTGTGTATGGTTCCATTGTGTTCCATATATGATGCAAACATACTCTTTACTTTCACAGAATTTAAAATTCTGATTCAGTTAAGGATTTACACAAATATTTATATATAAAGCTATGAAAAGAGTTATATTGTTGTGGGTATATATTCTACAGAATGGAAAAGTTGTTGATGGAGTGGCTCTGGTTGGTTCTAAAGTTGTTGTTGTTGTTGTTGTTGTTGTTGTTGTTGTTGTTTCCACGTAGATTTGTTGCTTAAAGTCACTGAAGGGATGATTCTTTCTGTCTTCTCTGATTGTGAAATGCTATAAATGCCTTGAGGAAATATGAACTGCAGATTACTATAGATAAACTGTAGATTTCTGTAACAGTCATAAAGAAAAGTTTGTCTTTGTGATTTTTATAACTAGGAAGTTTCTGTACTAGTCAGATATTATTAGCACCTGTTGCTTGGTTAAATCAGACATACCATAGCTGTTATGGTAGTAGAGATAGGATAGGTCTATTGGTTTCTTTGCTACAGTAAGGAAAGAAACACTTATGTTTTGGGAGATTTGGAGATTGATAAGGAAGAGGAGAGACATGTGCCAATTGCCTATAAAAAGGATTTTACAGGGTTTTTATTTTTATGCATAGTACCTTACACTACTTCTTCCCTTTTCTTATTCCTGGTGAAGGAATAGAATAAGTGAATGATTAGAGCATTATTGGGGAAGAGTTATTTGGGGGACAACAGTTTTTTAGATCTCATTTCCCTCATGTGTAATTTTTAAAGATCTGTATATGTAGCTGAAAAATACCAGTGTCTGATTATCCCATGTGAGTTAATTGGAATTAATACATTTAAGATTTCCATTTTTTTAAGTGATGCATATTTTTTCCAAAGGGAAGTTTTCCTCTTATATTTTAATTGTGAATTACAATATCTTCTGATCAACATGATCATGTTTCTCTCATACAAAATTCCAGCATATTGGGGTACCTGGGTGGCTCAGTCAATTAAGCATCTGCCTTCTGCTAAAGTCATAATCCCAAAATCCTGGGATTGAGCCCTGTGTTGGACTCCCTGCTCAGTGGGAGCCTGCTTCTCCCTTTCCCTCTGCCCTGCACCCTGCCCCCCAAATAAATAAATAAAATCTTTTAAAAAATTTAGCATATTACAATTCTTGGATTTATAGAAATTTCCTGCTTGTATATTCAGCTTTCATCAGTTGTGGGTCATTTCTATTGGAGATAATTTGAATAAGAAGGACCCTGTGTTCTGGAAGAGGTAATAGAAATAAAGGAGCAAATTTTCTTCAGTAAAAGGCCTTGGGAAAATTAGAATGAGGTAGAGTATACCTGAACTTAAGAATTGAATTCCAGTGATTGATAGAAAACAAAACAAAACAAAATAAACAAAACACCGTTGGTATCTTAAGAGAGACAGTTGGAGATAGAACTTAATGACAATAGGCAACTTGGTTTTTCTTGTTCTTCATAGCAACATATGGTAAATATTTGTTGAGTCAAGTAATGAGTGAATGAACAATGGAGCAAACAACTAGGGTATGTAGTCTATAGTAAATAATGAGAAAGTATTAATTGCATGGGGATTAAAAAATAAGCCTCTCATTCGATCTTTTTCTAACAGTAAAGTATTGAAACAAATTTACGAGCATTTTATTGAGATTTCAGGAGTGTCTGATGATATATGGAGATGAGTAGTTAGTTCTCACTGTACTCAAACCTAAAAGTGTATATCATTTGGTATCTTTTTTTATTATGCATCTTTATTGTTAATGTGAAAATAAAATCATTTTAAAGACTTGTATAGGTTAATTCTGGACTTTTAACTTTTCTTTTTTCATAATCTTGAATTTCACAAAAAAAGTAATCTTCTCTGGGTTTATTTTGATAATTTATCAGTGGTTAGAGTTGATGCTAAATGAACTCATTGGCTTAAAATTATTCTAAATTGGGGGTTTCTATAATATATGTATGTTGATAATTATTTTTTAAATGATAATGTACTCTTTGAGAGACAAGATAATTTTATTCCATATCATGTCTTTTATCATGTAACACACAACAAATGTTGGGTAAAAGTAGACTATAGGTCCAGTAGTACCAAGTGAGCAAAAGTATTACTAAGTAGTACTCTCTTGAATTATAAGCACATAGTTCTTTAGACTTAGAGGTTATGAGAAGATATAGCCAATTATTTGATATCCACAACACACGACAGAACCAATCACAGTACGCTGTTGTCCTCTTATTAAGTGAAACTCTGTTTTAATTGTTTTGTTTTCTATAAGCCATCTTCAACTTTTCTGGGTTCTGTGTTATGATGGATGTTTACGTTCTACTCTATGTAAGATACTATTTGGTAAAACTTCCCAGAACACTGTAAGATTTCAGCAATAGCTTCTAGTTAGCTCTTCATCTGTTCTCAAGTGACCTGGCAATCTTGCCCTTCTCTCTGAAGTGGGCTTTGTATGGTCTCCCATTGCCTCAGCCAATTAAGACCTTAAAATTAGGCTTTGAGGAACCGTGCTCATGCTTCCAGGAACATAATAGCACCACTTTTCATTGAAGGAGATGAGAAGTGTTTAAGTTTGGCCAATGAACAAAGCAAGGATAAAAACAAGTGCTAAAATCACAATTAGCCCTGAATATTTTAATGCAAAAAGGGTATCAGTTTTTGGACACTATTCCACCATTATGCTAGATTTCCCTCCATAATTTATGGTTCAAAGTTTTACGCTTCTTATAGAGATAATTAAGTTATGTAGTAAGGCATTTTGAAAAGAGTACTACACCCTTATTTTTGAGGCAAATAGCTTTGCTACCCTAGATTTAAGCATGGATTAAAATGTTCCTGTTGCTTCGAGACTGAATAAGATTCTAGAATGTAAGTTCTTCAAAGGATCTTTCTTTCCTTTGGGTGGGAGAGATGAGCATGCCTGACATTGAGCTACGACTTTTTAAAATGGAGTTCATATATACTTATGTTATTTTCAGATAATGAATGTTTTAATTTCTAATTATGGTAGCTTGACTAATTTTTCCTTTAAAGATTCTAGCATTTTGTATTGAATGGTGACTATCTTTTGCTTATAATCATTCTAGATTGGCAGTATCCTTTCTAACGGTTAGAAGGAATAAAGAGTGATCTCTCCATTGACAAATGAAAGAAGGTTTCTCTCTCTCTGCTTATTTTTCAGTTGATACGAATGGCAAGGTTGGTGTTCCTGTTTCAGTAACAAAAATATTTGTAAATGGTAAAAATTTTTTAAAAGAAGTTATTTGCTCATATATGGAAATTCTGTTTTATAGCCATTAATTGCTTCAAGTAACTTGTTTTTTTCTTAGATTGAGAATGGCAAAATATGTTATTATAGACACACACCATATCTATAAGTGTATATGTTATGTTTATTTGTGTATGTGTGTGTACATATATATATTTATATACCAATGAACAGAGAAGATTTTGTGTAATCTTATGTTGATTACACTGTTAAAATGGAGTCTCTGAGTGTCCAGGAACCAGCCTCAGAAATTACTTACCATGTCTGTGTTGTGTTTTGCACTTGGGATCGTGTCCACAGTGTGAGATAACACTGGCTATTTCTCAGTAGGGGCACTATGAATATTTTGAACTGGATAGTTCTTTGTGGTTCAGGATGCTCTCACACATTGAAGGGCATTTGCTTATCCTGGTCTCCAAACACTAAATACCAGTAGCAATCTCCAGTCTCTGAAATAAGAAAAGTGTTCTTCCCCACGCGCCACCAAATTCTTTTAGAGAACTATTAGATTCCTTTCTCATAGCACCAAAAATGTTTTATTGTATTTACTTATTTTCTTATTTATATCCTTCCATAAACTATGAACCACATAAGAACTTAGACCTTATTTTAAATATATTAGGGTTCCATGACCTATCACAGTATGTAACCCATTAGCATTTAATTCATGTTTATTTATCAGATAAAATGTAATACTATAATATTTACTTAAACTTAGCATTTCCCTCAATTATTAAGCCATATTGTGAAATTAACCAGAGATACCATATCAAGAGCTTTATCTGTTTAATTATTCATCTTTTCATTTGTTTATATCTTGACTTATGTAACAAATATATACAGAGCTGTTAGCTTAAAAATGTACTTCATTATAGAGCAGTGATGTCCAAAAGAAATGAGACACAAAGGTTAGTTACATATGTAATTTAAAATTATCTTATAACCACATTGAGAAAGGCAAAAAAGAAAATGTGAAGTTAATTTTAACAATGTAGTTTATATAACCCATCATATCTTAAATATGATTATTTCAGCATGTAATCAATATGAAAAATCACTGATTTATTTTTCATATTGAACTTTTGAAGTCCGGCAGGTATTTCACCCATATTGCTCATCTTAGTTCCAGCCAGCTGCATTTTATACGCACCATAGCATATGTGTGGTTCATGGCTAATGTATTGCATAGCACAGCCCTAGAAGACCTTCTGTATTGTCTGTTATTTCATTTCATCATTCCTGTGATGAGACATTCATCTGTAGTAGGATTGCCAAGATTGTTGAGAACTCTAGGAAGCAGAAGATGATGACTATAAATAGCTTATATACTCTAATATTCTATTTGTGAAATAAATATTTACTTTCTATCTAAAAAATGATTTAAAGTATCTTATAATAAATACTATAGCCACAATGCCAAAATATCAGAAGGGAAATTAAAGATATGTAGAAATGATTTGAATAGGCTAGATTCCTTGAATTTTTCAATTTTCTCTGCTTCTATTTAAAAACAGATGGTAGAGAATAGCACAGTTATTTATGCAGCTGAGGAGTAAAGATCATTTGAACAAATTAGGAGGAAGGACATTTTAGGATCTATTTGCCTTCTTTACCTACATTTTTCTACATTGTATAGTTTGCAGTAAATAATTTGGATATTTATTAAAAACAGTTTGTTCTTTAGAACACATGGGTCATGTTGTCTTTGGTTTAGACTAAGCATGTAGTGCTTAGTAAATATTTTGCTTCAGTCAAGGTTTTTTCCATTCAGACTATGGCGTCTAAATTGCTTAGGCACTGTTTCGACTGTCTAGACCAAGTTGTTTGGCTCTAGCATTTTGTTTTTTCAAAATTGAGCACCTGCTAATGAATTTGGAAAGGTTTTTATTAGCTACATAGGAAATAAGTGAAAAGGGACCTAATGTTTTCTGAGTACCTACCACATGCCAAACTGTGTTAGATATGTTATATAACTTGAAAGGTAATCTTTTATTTAAGGTAGGTATTTTTATTCCTGATTGTTGATGAGAAAATTAAAACTATGAGCAGTTAAGTGAGAAGTCTTTGGATCCATGGATAATGTAGAGTAGATTCCTTTGTAAAATGTGGCTTGACTGAAAGTGCAGGAAATGACTCTATTTCTTCTTATTCCCATTAAACTATTGCCTATCTCTGTCATTCACCACTCAACAGCCTAGAATAATTGCTTTGTAACATAAATTATATCACCTTATATCCTACCTCCACCTTTTAGTGACCTGTGCATGTGGAGGGTGGAGGGTAGGGGGCTGGGAGAGTGGGGGTGGGGCAGGGGAACAACCAAAGTTCTTTACCATGATTTGCAATATCCCTCCTGATTTGGCTCCTCCTTGTGCTCCAACTTCATCCATTTCCTGTCTCAACTTTGAGCATGAAGTTCTAGACACGTTTTATCCTATTTTTGTTCCTTATTATATGCCAAGCCCATTTCAGCCTCACAATATTCACACCTGTTGTTTCCCCTCCCATGTCATACTCCTGTTTTCCTCCTTCCCCTGCACATATGGCTTTGCTCTCTTGCTGCGTTAGTCTAAGCTTGCTTCAATGTTCTTTATTCAGGCGGACCTTACTCCTCTGCCCAGTCTGAGTAGGTCCCTTTCTTTATTTCTGTCATTGCAGCCTGTTCATTTACTTTTAAGAGCGTGTAAAACTCTAATTTTATTTGGATATGCTCATGTATTTATATGTCGTCTGTCCACTATATATATGTGTGTGTATATGTATATGTATATATATATATATATGTATATATATGGTAAACATCATAAGGCCAATGACCAAATCCGTTGCCCTTGTTCTGATGGGTGCACAGTTAGTATTTGTTGGGAATAAATATTTGCTTTTTGGTACCTGGCTTGCCTTAATAGCCTCCTAAATTGTTCTGAGTTCATTTTCTCACTTTTCTGTTTCATACGCTAATGTTGCCAAATTGTAATAAATACTAATTGGCTGACTTCTAGCCTCATATCCCCCTCTTTGTTCTAATTGACCATATTTCCTGACACACATGGATAGTGATATAACCAAGCTGATCTGGCCTGGTAGCTCACTGGCCCCTCACCACAGGGATTTTTGCAAGAGATGTGATCCAGCACAGGCCTTTTTGAGTCCTTCCTTGATTGAAAATTTCAAACTCAAAATAGGAGAGAGAACCTCTTTTTATACTTTGTACACGATATTGAAAGTTTATAGACCTCTGTCAGAGATCATATCTCATGCAAGGAGTAAAAAAAAAAAATAGCAGACAAATAAGTTAACACTCAGAAAAGAACCAAAGATGTAGGGCAAATGATAGGCTTACTGGTGTCAAGTCTTTATACTCATTTGCCCTCATTTATGGCTGTGCCCTTCTTGATCAGATGCTGTATTTCATTCTTTCCTCTTTGACTTAAACTAGTTAACCTTGTCTCTCCCCTTCTTACAGAGTCTTGACATATTAATGTCCCCAATCATATTCCAAACCACATATAGCAGGGGCTGTCAGGATCCACTTTGTTTTCTTATGTTAAATTAAGTAATACTTCTCAATATCACAATAAGATCATGTTAAACTAACTTTATTTAGTTTGTAAATGGTGGTCCACTTTTTCTGCTACTGTATATTTTCTGTCCAGAATTATATTCTTACCAATTTTCCTTCAATTTCTGAAAGCTTAGAGAGGTAAAGTATCTGTATGATATGATATATCATACATATATATCATATCACACATACATACACAATGATTGTAACTAGTAGACTATATCATTTTATTGCTAAAATTCTTATATTTTTATGCCATATAAATTTTGGATCTGTTGAACCTAGTTTAATTTTTTTTAAGTCATCATTTATTTAAACTAGGATTTAGAAGTAAGGACTGTAAGACTTTGCTGAAAAGATGGAAGCAATATAAATACTAATGTGAAATTATCCCATACTAAAATTAATGAATTATCAATAATCTGTACAGACTATCTTTTAGGTCAGTAAGATCATTTCTACTGAATTGTGTAAGACTTGTAGATATCTTTCTAGTCGGATTCACATGTTCAGCTACATGGGAAAATAACAAGCTCACCATTGAGTTTGATTAAGTCATGTGAAAATGAGGATTAGGTGACTCAGGCTCTGAGAAGATGCATGTGAAATGACATTGTAATTTAGATCAATGATCCATTTGACTCAATATTCTGGTTCTGACAATGATACCAAGTGATATTTTGCTAGAGGCTCAATCCTTTTATTTGGTCATTTTAAAATATTAAGAGTATACTATAAGTAAAAATTCATCTTTATGCCTTAAAAGACTTCTTGAATTGCTTTTGTATTTTCAAGATATATAAACTTTCTTAGGGACACTGCCCTACAACACACTGCCACCACTCTCATTTTCTGGTGCACATGACAGACCTTAGTAAACTTAGTTTCCTATAACTTAATAACTTAATAACTACAACACTGCTGTAGGTAGCCACTGCCAGCTTATTTAAATTGATCCATGGAGTGAAAGGTAGTTGTTAATATCTATAGGAAATGAGTTCTAAATATTACCATATTACCATCTTCTATCTAAACTGAAGATAATGGGGAATCCCTGGGTGGCTCAGCAGTTTAGTGCTTGCCTTTGGCCCAGGGCACGATCCTGGAGTGTTGGGATCGAGTCCCACGTTGGGCATCCAGCATGGAGCCTGCTTCTCCCTCTGCCTGTGTCTCTGCCTCTCTCTCTCTCTCTCTCTCTCTCTCTGTCTATCATGAATAAATAAAAAATAAATAAACTGAAGATAATGGCACTTCCTTCATGTTTCAGGGGCTCTATTTCCAATATTTTCATTTATTCTTTAAAATAATTTACTTCTGATTCTGCTAGTCACTCTATAAGGGACAAGTATCCTTCAAAGTGAGTTATGGCAGGGTCTTTGCCTGTAAGCTTACAAATTTTGTGAACTAACATGACATACTAGATTTGACCATTATTTCTTTCTCAATTAACCTTTGCTTTGCTTAAAGTATTTTGCTTTGCTCCTACAACTCAATAATGAAATGACTAATAACTCAATTAAAAAATGGGCAAAGGTCTTAATAGACAATTCTCCAAAGAAGATATAAAAATGGTTAATGAGCACATGAAAAGATGCTGAACATCATTAGCCATCAGGGAAATGCAAATCAAAACCACAATGTGATACCGTTTCACACCCACCAGGACAGCTTTAATCAAAAGGACAGATGATAACTGTTGGAGAGGATGTGGAGATATCAGAACTCTTATATACTGCTGATAAGAATCTAAAATAGTACAGCCAATTTGGAAAATAGTCTGGCAGTTACTTAAAGATTAAACCATAATACCCAGTAGTTTTACTCCTAGGTATAAACCTAAGGGAAAAGAAAACATGTTCATGCAAAAACTTGTAGATGAATATTCATAGTAGCCAGATGTTCATAACAGCCAAAAAGTGAAACAGTCCAACGTCCCTCTACTGCCGATTGGATAAATAAAGTGTGGGATAGCTATACAATGGAATATTATTTAGCAATAGGAAGAAATGTAGTACCGATAAATTTTAAAACATGGATGAACCTTGAAAACATTATGCTAAGTGAAGGGAAGCATATATCATTCCATTTGTATCAGATGTCTCCAATAGACAAATGTATAGAAACAAAAAGTAGTTTAGTGGTTACCTAGAGCTGGACAGGATGGGTAGATTGGGAGGTGACAGCTAAGGGGTCCAGGGTTTCTTCTGGGGGTAATAAATGTTCTAGAATTGGTGATGGTCATACGACTCTGTGAATATCCCTAAAGCCATTAAACTGTACATATGAATACATTAATTAAATGGTGTATGAGTTATATTTCAAACTTTTAATAACTTCGGAGTCTTATTTCTATTCTTCCCTTCACTTTGCATAGTCAGTTCATTAAATAGTCTTATCAGCGTTATTTTTAGACTACCCTCCAAATCTGTCCCACTCTGTAATTTTGGCTCAAAATCAACTCTTGCCTGGACATTACTGCAATGATCTCCTAGCTGGTGTGCCTGCCTGCCTGCCCTCTTTTGTTCATGCAGATATTTGTTTCATCTATCAGCCAGAGTGATTATTTTTAAATTATTGATAATATAGGTAACATTAATGCTAATGAAATAATGCTTAACTCATTTTACAATTTACCGTGACAAGCACTATTCTAAGTAGTGAAATACTAACTCATTTTATCTTTATCACAACTCTATGTGGTAGATGCTGTTACTGTTCCCATTTTATAGAGGAGAAAACTCAGGTGCAGAGAAATAACTTGCCCAGGGATAATACAGCAAGTAAATGGCTGTTATGTAAAGTAGATCAAAGAATCCCTTGACTTAACATTCTCGAGTGACATAGTCTGACCTCTTTGCACCTCTTTTTTGCTAATTTCTACTCTACCAGACTCATTCTTGCCTTGGTCCATTTGTGCTTGGTCCATGTTTTTGGAGTGTACTTCCCCTAGAGTCTTTTTCCTTCTCATTATTCTTGACTTCAGTGTCACCTCCACAGAGAAACCATCTTCAGTAATTCCAACTTGCTCTTAAATTTTCATATGTTTTCTTCATTGCCTTTATCAGTTTTTGAAATTAACTTATTTTTTAATGTAATATGCCTTGCCCCTGCCAAATAATAAAAGCTCAATTTTTTTTGTTTGTTTGTTTGTTTTCTGACTTACTGACTTTGGGAGGGTAGGATTTTATATATTTTTCAAATTATAGTTGAAGCCATTCTTCAAAGGATAAAGTGCATGTGGGAAGACTATTTTTATGCTCTAATGACTCATGTTTTAAGGTGAGAACTGGCCTTTTGATAATATATTTGACTGATTGGACAATATTACTGTTCTTAAAATGTTCCATGTTTTTTAGGGTGTTGATTTGCTGCTTCTACATTGTGGTTTTATTATTCTCAGGTATGGGGCGCGTGTAGAGAGTGTGAAGAGTGGGGAGAGCAGCTCTTGGCTGTTGGTTTTATGGGGTCCTTGAAGTGATATAGCTATGGTCAGCATGGAGAAAATATGAAAAAGCTTGGGTAATTTTCTAGATCTGTTCTTGCTAGTGTTAGGTTATTCTAAGTTACCACTGAGAAAACCTGCTGTATCACCCATAACCTTCTATCCTTTAGTTGGACCGACACACATACATACACATATGCACAGAAACACACACCAATGCTGCATTTACGTAATGGCCTTTAGGCAATAGGCCTCCTTCTCTTATTTTTCTGTTGACTTTTCATTCTCAGAATGATAGTGTTTATATTCCCAATGAGAGAAATAGCTCTGTGTGTGTGTGTGTGAGAGAGAGAGAGAGAGAGAGAGAGAAAGAGAGAGAGAGAAATGGGTGATGTAATCCATGTACATTCATGAGGAAGTTTTAAAATTCCAGTTTTGTATATATCCTGTAGAAAACATGGTCTTGTTTAGGAAGGAGTGTATTGTGCAATTAATGTCCAAGATTTACATGATGTTGTTTTGCTGGCCTCTGCTGTATTGAGAAAGAATATGACATTCAGTGTTGTTACAAGTAGCTTTATTTTTTCAGAATATTAAAATTGGATCCTATGTGCATAAATAATATTCATTGAATTGAATTCTCTATTTTTTCACCACTCGGCAGAGCAAGAGAGGTAAACACTAGGTGCTGAAAAACAAAATAGGAAACTGCAGCATTGAATGGCCAGGCTCCAGTTGCTTTTACAATGTTTCTAATAACCAAGATTTTCCACACAGCTGACTCTTGATTCTTTGTGCAGATAGGCTACTTGTAGGAGGATGAATGCAATCTA
This sequence comes from Canis aureus, assembly GCF_053574225.1. NCBI lineage: Eukaryota > Metazoa > Chordata > Mammalia > Carnivora > Canidae > Canis > Canis aureus. The sequence goes on along the minus strand of NC_135619.1, from coordinate 56,423,944 downwards.
CATAAAATTAGAAACAAAATCACTAACATTATTTTCCACTGTCTCTTTTATCTAGTACTTATAAGCAATACTAAACAAAGTTACTGTATTTAAAAACATTTTATGCTTTTAATACATACACAAAAGTAAACCTACTATGTGCATGACTGAGAAGATTCAAAGAATAGTAAGACCCTGTCCCTCCAGTAGAGGAGGTTATGGCCCAGTAGTAAAGATTCACTTCAATGCACCATCGTATATATTGCTGTAGATACTAATAATGTGCTGTATACATGTCTGAGCAGTAGCTCTACCTGGATGGGTCAGGGAAATGAGAAGTATTTCAGTTGGGGACTCTGAAGGTTAAATAGGAATTTGCCGGGTGAAGAAGTAGCCAAAGGAAACAGCCTACACAAAGTCTTAGAATTCTGAAAAGGCCATGTTTGCCCAGGAAATAGGATGAAATTCAGGAAGGCACAAATAGAACAACAACTATTTCTAAGGCAACTTCCTTAGAAGCAGGAGAAAATTTCAGTAGATGCATAGTGGACAGGAAGAATAAAATAAGATGAAATATGTTTGATATTAGATTATGAAGAATGTTTTCTATCACTGACCAGATGTTTTCTAGTGAATGAGTGTGATGATTCCTTTTACTTTTTTGTAGGCTAATGCTTGGAGCAATGGGGAAGCTGCTTTTTACCTATATTGCCTCCCACATAAAATGCTTTTCTTGATAGCTGCTCTATTATTAGTACTAACAAGGAACTATGGTATTATTCAACTTGCTAGTATGCCTGTGTCTGTCTCAACTGCCCTTTGATATGGTTAAGTTTAACTTTTATATTCTTTCCAGATAGGTCAGGGCAGTATCTGGCAAAAAATGGAGTTAGATCAACCTACTGTTTTCAGTTTATACTTTGTAAGTTATGTGGCATTTGGAAGTCATCTGCTGGTCCATCTGGAGCTAGGCCTAAGGGGGAATGCAAGGCTCAAGGAAAGTACAGCCTGGCCACTGACTTGGTTGTTGTTTTAGGATATTAATGGTGAGATAGCTGATGTGTTCAGCTGAGATAGGTTGATTGGGAGAACTTTAAGATCTCTAATTGAACAAGTACATAAGTCTTGGTGATTGTTGTGTTCTTTAGCAGCCCTTTGAGGATGCATCTAAGTACCTGCCTTGGGCCTTGTGCTTTAGAGCACCCTTCTATGGGATGAGTATAGAGAGCCATGGAAACATGATTTGTCACTTATAGCCACAGCACCTCCCTTTTCTAGACCATGCTTTGGCTACTAGGCTCCAGAATTCCCTGTTCAAACTGTCAGAGCCTTTATAGAGGAGCAACTCAGGCCCCTTTCCTGGGTATATCTTCTCAAGGACAGTGTGAATAACTCTAGGCCCAAGAGGTGGTTGAAAAGTAGCTGTCTGAGCACAACGGCTAGGTGTGTGCCGTGGTTTCCCTCTTCATGCTCGTCTCCTCTGTGCTAGATGGAGCCTGGGGTGGAACAAGAAGGAAGACCACAGACTATAGGGCCTCCTTTTACAGCCCTGAAAATGGTAAAGACAGCCTACTTGGATATGATAGAATCAGTTGGGAATGCAGAAGTTAAAATTATCAGGAGGCTCCAGTGTAGAATTGAGACACGTCAACTGAACTCCTTAGAGAAGATGTACACTGCTCTTAAACGTTATCTGTCTCAAACTCTTCATTATGTTGGAGACAGATCTTAACATTAGTGTTTGTTTCAAACACTAAAAAGTTTCAAACTTTTCTACCCTCTTATATTTAATTTTTTTAAGTTGCAAATTAAAAAATTTCCTTCAAAAGAGGATTATTGAATTATGCTCTTATGCACTAATTCCTTAGGATGGCCAAGTATAATCGCTGGACTTAGAATAGAATGAATAAGTTCATTTCATGTACTTAGGTTTGTAGTAAAACAAGATAATTGAAAGTGAATTGGTATGAAAGTGCTTAAATAAGTAAATGCAACTAGGCCTGTGGAATTATTTTCACTCCACTAAAATAACTGCCAAATATACTAGTACTACAATTTCATTGTTTTCTCTTAAAATTAAATTAAATTTATGAATTTATGCAATCCCATGTACATACACTCTCATCTTTTTGTTTCTTGTTTTGGAACAAAACAAAAATTTTGGAAAGCTGATTATAAAATTCATTTGGAAGAATAAGGAAAACAGAGTATCTAGCAAAGTTCTAAAAAGAAGAGCATGGTAAAAAAGTAATTCTAAACCTTTATAATATTTTTTTTTTCTTTTGGCTAGAGAGCCCAGTGGAACAGAATAGAAAACTCAGGATTAGACCCAAAAGCTTGAATAAGTTTAGTCTGCAATAAAACTGGAATTTTATTTTATTTTATTTTATTTTATTTTATTTTATTTTATTTTATTTTATTTCATTTATTTTATTTTATTTTATTTTATGATAGTCACAGAGAGAGAAAGAGAGAGAGAGAGAGAGGCAGAGACACAGGCAGAGGGAGAAGCAGGCTCCATGCACCGGGAGCCCGATGTGGGATTCGATCTTGGGTCTCCAGGATCGCGCCCTGGGCCAAAGGCAGGCACCAAACCGCTGCGCCACCCAGGGATCCCTAAAACTGGAATTTTAAATCTGTGGAATGGATAGACTTTTTAAGAAGTGTGCTGGAATAACTGGATATCTATATGGAAAAAGATAGATCCACTCCTGACATCATTTGCCAATATACATTTAAAATGCACTAGAGATTTCAATGTAAACAATGAAATTATGCAAATACTAGAAAAAGCATGGGCAAATGCCTCTATAGTCTGGCAGTAGGCAAAGGTTACCTAACTTCTAGCTAAAATGCAGAAGCAATAAGGAATAAAACAATTCATAAATTTGGTTGTGCAGAAAACCCCCACAATAAGCAAAAGAAAAGACAGTATTTTTCTAAGTCTTATAATAGACAAGAGGTGATATCCCTAATATATAAACAACAATATTAAAAAGTCCAAATGTGTGAGAATGAGAATCTGGGAACTGTGAGGCAACAGGCATTTTTATACATGGCTTGTGGAAATGAAAACATTACGATTCCTTTGAAGTGACTTTGAATGGAGTTAATTTTTGTAAGCATGTATTTGCTTTTGACTGTCAGTCCTTCTTCTAGGAGTCTATTCTAAAGATACAGTAGCAACAATTCAAAAGGCCCATTGCTTAACACTACTTATTGCAGTATTACTTTTAATAGCAAAAGGCTGGAAATCATTCTGTGTCCATCGGGAGGGGTCTAGTTGAAGAAAGAGTGGTGCATTTAGAAGGTTGGTAAAATGCAGCAGTGAAGAGAAATGTCTCTTCATTGTCTGCTGTGTGGGCTGGGCTGATTTGAAGACTGTAATTGCCTGTGAGAGAATCTCCATATGGCTCTCCACAGGCTCCATTTCCTCACAGCAGGGCTGCCTGGGGGCTCCTAGATTGAGTCCCAGGGAACAGTGCAGAAGCTGCATTTAACCTAGCCTTGGAAGTGACAGGGCATTACTTCCCTGCATTCTGCTGGTTACAAGCTAGTCACAAGCCTTTCCATATTCAGGGAGGGGGACTCCTCACTCCACCCCCCCTCCTCCCATTCTCAGTGGGAGAAGTGTTCAAGATTTTCAGATGTTATTAGAACCACCATGCTCTTTACTCTTTAGGAAGTAATCGTGCCCCCCCCCCCCCACACACACATACAGAACCAAATCTGATCAAGGATCTAGATCTAATTACCAATATATAATAAATACATGGGAATCATTTCAATCAGCAGAATTCAGACTATGGGAACTTTACAGGACCCAAGATCTGTTTTACTCAAAGAAATTACAAGGAGAGTAAAAGAGCTGGAGGGAGAATCTATAGATTAAAAGAGACTGAAGAGGCCCCTCTGTCAGTGCAGTGAGTGAAATTGCATTACATGATCCCAATTCAAACAAACATAAAAAGGGAAATATGAACACCAAACTGCCTAATAATATTTGAATATACTATTAAATATTAATTTTTAGGTGTTATAAGAGTGTGCCAGTATCTTTAAAAGTTCAGAATAATTTTATTTTCAAGTAACTAAATGTTAAATATTATTTAGATTGTGTTACCTCTTAAAAATCTAGTTTGAATATTCTTTTGGCTGACATGTTAACTTTTTGGCTGGGATGTTTGTCCTATGGCTTTTCTTCATTCTCCAAATGAATACTGGCTTCTTAAATCCCAATTTAATCTTTGTGAAATCTTCTAATGATCCAGGACTATGTATTGAAATTATGTCCCAGAGATACTGTCATTCTAAATTTAATTGTGTGGTAAGAAATAAAGGTGTTATTTTTAGTGTGTTTTTCCCATTACAGAAGCCTCTGTCTTGGTAATATAAATAGTTTCTTAATTCTGTAGTTTAAAGTTTTATCAGTAATCATTTTGTGGGTTGAATCTAAATTAAGATGCTGTTGCCCAAACAATTTTTTTTAGGTTTCTTTTATTTTAAAAGAAAATAGAGTGGTATCTGTGTCTATAAAAGGGGAGGATGAAGGATCTTTGTGCAGAAGCTGCCCTGTGTGGTGACTTTTTTGGTGTTCACACAAATCAGCACATGTGATAAAGTGATAAAATTGCATGGAAGTCCATACCATTGGAGGAAACTGGGTGAAGAGTATATGCCATCACTCTCTATAATTTCTTACAACTGTGTGTGGGTCTATAATTATTTCACAACAGAAGCTGAAAATTTACATTGATTTTTATTTTTTTGAATGGGAAATTACTATTCTAAGAAAATCAGACATCAAGTCTAGTTAAAATAGCAAACACAGGTTTTTCTAATTTAGTTTTTGATTTTTTTTAGCTTTTGATTTTTAAAATTTTAAATTAGGGAGGGATCTGAATAAATTCTTAAAAACTGATATTGTTCCTCAAAAAAACCCCATTTTTAAATATGCCATGACAAACACAAAGTTCTCTGGAAGCCTTCAAAAACTGATGGCATGTCTATAGTTAAGATACTACAGTGAGGGCCGCCTGGGTGGCTCAGTGGTTGAGCATCTGCCTTTGGCTTGGGGTGTGATCCTGGGGTTCCGGGATCAAGTCCCATATCGGTCTCCTTGCATGGAGCCTGCTTCTCCTCTCTCTGCCCCTCTTTCTGCCAGTCTCTCTGTTTCACATGAATAAATAAATAAAATCTTAAAAAAAAAAAAAAAAGATACTACAGAGAATGTAGTCTCATGGTAGATACTAGAGAACTTATGTACATAATTTAATTTGGACTTAGAGATAATCATAATTTTGAGAACTGGGAAGGTCCCTTTATATCTTATTGTTTGTAACTGTCTTTATTACAAATGAAAGAATGCACCCAAAAAAGTTAGGTGATTTTTCCAAGGTTCTGCTGTTTTCATACAGTAGTGAGTGATTGATTTTGTCCACTTTTTTAAAAAAAACATTATTCATTCATTCATTCATTCATTCATTCATGAGAGATACAGACAGAGAGAGAGAGAGGCAGAGAGAAAGAGAGAGAGGCAGGCTCTGTGCAGGGAGCCTGATGCGGGACTCAATCCCGGGACTCCAGGATCACGCCCTGTGCCCAAGGCAGGCGCTAAACCGCTGAGCCACCCAGGGATCCCCAATTTTGCCTACCTTTTTATCTCTGATCTTTTTTTTTTTCTTGCTGCATTTGTCAATCTGTATATTTGTATCTTCTATTTTAAGAAATTTTCCTTTAGTTCTGTTCTCTCTAAGCTATCATAAGAATAGTAAAGACAAATGAACAAATAATATTTTTAGAGTGTACATTTTTAGGCGATGACATTTCTGCGATGAAAAAACCCTACTGTGTGTGGATATTTTGGTTAGTGTTTTACTTTATGTATTTGTATTACTGTACCTCTCTTAGACATTTTTTTTTGCTTGATTTTAGAGAAGTAGCTCTTAATATAGTATAGTGCAAAAAAATAAGCAGGTGGTTGCTGCAGTGTATCTAAGCAACCTATGGATGTGCATGACCCATAGGGTGAAGTTAAGAGCATGGGCTCTGAAGTCTTAATGCTCTGCTACATTGTGACCTTGGGAAACTTTCCCAACCTCTCTATTCTTCAATTGCCTCATTTTGTTAAGTTGCATTAATATTATTGTCTACTAGGTAGTACTGTTGTATCAAATATGCTGATATAGGAAAGAGTGAAACAGTACTAGTAGCTAGGAAGTTTTTAGTGTTAGCTATTTTTAAACATGGCTCATAGTTTTGATTTTACTCTTATTAGACACCACTTAGTCCAGGAGCTGCATTGGGGAATGGGGGAAAGATGAGAGTAAAAATATGATCAGGAGTGTATACAGGAGGAATCAATAAATGACCTTTGAGCACCTGTGATATCAAAGGCAAATGGATGTGTAAGGAAAATGTGATTTCCTTAATTCATCATCCATTCAACAAATACCTATTGAGTGCCTCCTTGTAATGTCAGTCACTGTTCTTGAAACTAGAGATAGAGCAGTAAATAAAATACACAAAAATCCCTGCGGCTGTATTGGTTATATTTTTTTTGGCAGGAGACAGTAGACAAAAACAAGTAAATTATGGAATACCATAGAAGATAATAATTAGCATGGGAGAAGGCACAGAAAGGAGGCTTAGAGGGCTAAGGAATGCTACTGAATGCAAAGTGTAATTTTAAATAAGATTATCAGGGTAAGCTTCACTGAAAAATGTTGTTAGGACAAAAAAAATGAAAGAAAATTCATGTGCATATCTGGGAGAAGAGCATCCCAGGCAGAGGGAAGCAGTAGTGCAAAGGCCCAGAGGCAGCAGTTATATCCAGCTTATTTCGGGGATCACAGAGAAGCCAGTATGGCTGAAGTAGAGTGGGCAAAGATGGGGGGGCTGTGAATATAGTTGGGGAATATGAGAAAAATGAAGGAGTCAAAAATGATAATGAAGATTTTAGCCTGAATAGCTAAAACATTGGGCCCTCCAACTCTGAGGTGGGAAGACTGATGGTGGAGCAATAAACAAAATTAGTGGGGAAAAAGTGAACTAAATGTAGTTTAAAATTTAAAACAGTCCTTTTCAGTCCGTCTGAGGCCAGGAAAGCTAAGTCTCTCAGATAACTTCCTCAACATCCTGGGAGAGGTCAGTTTATGTGTCTTTGCAGCAGAAGAGAAGACTCCATCGCTCTGGCTCCTCTGTCCCTGAGTGAAGTTCCTCATCCATTTGGTGGTTGCTTCCCTGCTGGCATTTATTTGATGGCTGGAGTCTGTAGCTGGTGTAACTTGTCATCCGCTGCATTTCATCTCAGGCAGTGTTTCCTGTAGCGCTTGCCAGCCTGATCTCTCTGCTCTTATCTCACTGTTGCCCTCAGTTCCTCTGAGACCTGGATATGTCTCTACTTTGATTCCACAGAACCCTCTGCCTTGCAACCTCCCTACATTATGGCAGCCTCTCAGGTAGGTGCCTCAGCCAGACTGTCAGGGCCTTCTACTTTCTTCTAGACAGCACAAGAGCCAAAGGCTAATCAGCAGATTAAACCTTGGGGTCCCCCTTCTACCTGACTGTGCTCTCCTCCAAGGCCATGTGGCTTTACTGTCTGGGGCAGCCTGAGAGGCAGTTACTTTTCACATTCTTGAACAAGAACCAAGAAACTAGAGCCCTGCCTTCCCCTCAGTTTTATCCTTGTTCATCTAATGAGCTTCTTCCTCTCTAGACAGAGAACAGAGAAGGGAGAATCAATTAGTATGTGAGACAGTCTTGTTTGTTTTCCTTCTTTCTTCCCTGCCCCCTTTGAGACACAAAAGGGACAGACTCTCTTATGTATCATATCTTATTCCTTTTGGATATCCCTTACATTAAAGCTATATGGTCAGCTAAACAAACTTGTCTCTTGGTTTGCTAAACTGGGAGGCAGTATTTTCTCTCAAGTTGTAACTGGCCCCAGAAATCCTATTTTGCATGAAAGGAGATGAATATTAATATTACATTGTTCTTTCTCTTTGAATCCCTCATGCCACAAAATCCTAAATTACTAATTCAAAACAAAACCCTTAGTTACTAGTTGTAACCTCCACTCAGATAGATGCTTTGGAATGACCCAGACAAAGCCCATATTACTCAGAAAGACAAGTTAAAAACTAATATAGTTTTTAAAGATTCTATTTATTTATTTGAGAGAAAGAGAGTGTGTACACGAGTTGGGGAGGGGAAGAAGAAGAGGGAGAAGCACACTCCCCACTGAACACTGGTTCTTCCCAGGACTCAGGGATCCTGGCCTGAGCTGAAGGCAGATGCTTAGCTGATTGAGCCACTTAGGCACCCCTAAAAACTAATAATTTATAAAATCTATAGCTAGAATGTATATGGTCTCTGAAATATATTTATTTTCTTTTTGTAAAGACAAGTACACAGTCCTGTGAAATAGCTTTGGTTATGTCTGATGACAAAATGATATTTCCCCAAATGTTGATGTGTGTCTAATTTTCATCTTTTGCCTTAACTACTCTTTTTTCACTGAATCTTCTTGTGATATTCCGTAAACTCTTGTTTAATAAAATAAAACAAAGCACATTCAAAATCTGCTTTAACATATCTTCACATTTTGAGGTAAGCAGATAGAACAGATGTTACAGTGACTTCCTCTATATTTCTATTTAAAAATGTTAGCCTATTTTCTATTCAGCATTTTCCAAGTTAGCCCAAGTTATTAAAAACAAAATGCAAGCACAGACAAAAAAGAAAATGGCTGTGCTGTCTTATTTTAAGAATAAAATCAATTAAATAAGGTTTTTCAAATGTGATTTTAATAGTAATAAGTTTAGAGAGAGAAAAATAGATAATTTAGAGAGTATTTCATTAAAAAAATCCCTAATCTAAGATGTTTCAAAAGATGTGCTTGAAGACATTCAATTGAATGACTGTTAGATACATTTTGGGAGCTATAATTATGGCATGAAAATAGAAAATCCATTACCTACCCTTTAGTACCTCTAAATTATTTTTATTGTGTAAGGAGGACAACCATTATACTTCTGGTTCATCAATAAGATCCGTTTTATAGTAAAGCTAAAAATAGAGAAGGAAATCTTGTATCTCTGAAAGGTCAAATTGATTTATAGAGTTTCTTACTTTTGATGTTTAGAAAACTTTTTTATTTCTTAAATTTTAGTCACTGGTATTTGGTAATTTGACATGATTCAAATAAACAGCTAATTTCAAGGAGTGGTATTTTAGGTTTAATCCAGGTGTAATATATACAGTCTTCTGACAGGGTTCCACTTGAAAACCAACCACCTATCTCTGTCCTGAATCATTATCTGCTATGTCTGTTATCTTCACTCTTTTCTGTATTTTGTACTCATTTTCTGTAATGTTTCCTTTCCTCCAATATATTGATGTGCTAAGGTCTGCTCTGTCCAAACAAACAACCCTCTCTGAATTTTATGCCCCAACTTAATTTTACTCTTGTTCGAAGGTCTATGAGGAGCCATCTTGTTCATGCTTGTTTCAGCTCCCACATTCTTTCATCAAGCTATCAAATCTGATTGCTCATCCTACTGATTTTATGAAACCATTTTCAGTAAGATCACTGGCGATATCCTAATTGTAAAATCCAAAGGCCCCTTTTCAGTGGACTTGGCATTTCATTTCTGTGTAGCACTTGATTGATGGCTGCTCTCTTCTAAGTGAATTCTTGACACCATTCTTCTCTGCTTACTAAGTGCATTACCTTTCTTCCCCCTAGGCTTTTGTTTATTTATTTGAGAGTGTGTGTGTACATGAGCAGGAGGAGAAGCAGAGGAGAAGGAGAAACAGGCTCTGAACTGAGCACAGAACCCAACTTGGGGCTTGATCCCATGACTCTGATATCATGACCTGAGCTGAAATCAAGAGTTGGACATTTAACCAACTGAGCCATACAGGTGCCCCAACTAAGTGCATTTCTAAACATTTTCCAAGCTCTTCTATCAGCTCCTTTTACTCTATCCATTCCTTAAATTTTGTTTTTTCCTAAATATTCCAGACCCTCTTACCTTTTCATACCCTATGTGCTCTCGAGAAGATTTAGCCCACTCTTATGGTTTAAATATCCAAATGCTGATGACTTCTATACCAACCTGTTCTCTTGGTATTCAGACTTGTGTATCTTATTATCTTTCAAATATATATTTGTTTGGATGTCCTACAGGACATCCTCATTGTGTCTGAGTATTAACCTACTGTGTTCCTTTCTACACTGCTTGTCTTCCTGTTTTCCCTCTCTACCCACTCAGCCAGTCTTAGAAATCTCCAGGTCTTTGTAGTACCCTCCCAATACTCCTCCCATCCCAGTAACTAAGGTTTCACTAATTGGTTCGTATTTACTTTTCTCATAGCTTGAAAATCCATGAACCTCCTCTACCACTACTTTTTGTTGTGGTTATGTTTTCCCAGTTATCACTGAACTGTGGTTCAGACTTTCTATGTTCTATGCATGGAATATTCCCTGTCTCTGAGTCTTTCTACCATCCAGTCTGTTCTCTGTAATACCAGAGTATTTGATCCATAAAGAAATCTGAAGATGTTTACTCCTGCCTAATCCTTTGATAGTATTTTGTTGTATAAGGGGTACGTCATATGAACCTTAAATCTTTATAGACCCTTTAAGTCTATTACTACTTTTACTCTCCTAAACACTTTGCCCTCCAGTGACACCATTTGACATTATTTGAGCACATCCTGCCATTTCATAACTTGACTCTTTGGAAATGCTTTTTTTTTTTTTTTTTTTTTCTGTTTAGAATTCCATTTTCAACTACTATTAAACTAATTATTTCTCAAAGCTCAGCTTGACGTGTCACCTGCTCTCTGAAACATTGCCTGGTCTTTTCCCAACTTCTCTCAAGATTAGCGAAGATGATTCTGACCCATTATTTTCCCAAACCCTGTTTTCTCCTTTGAGGTCGTGTATTTGTGTGCTTTCCACTTCTCGTGTCTTGCACCTCACATTTCCCTCTCATAGGCACATATGTAACCCCTGCAAAAAGTTTTCTTCTTTTTATTCCAAGCTTTTCCCTCAGAAACATCTCTATTTTTTTCCTTTTTACCTCCTCATTCATAAACTGCAAATAATATTATTAGCTTAACAGTTTCAAAAACAAACAGTCCTTAGTTGTGATACTTGTGAAAATACTTAGTTGTGATAGTTGTGAAACTATGCGAGTGAACTCTTCTGTCTTAAAGAAAAAAAATCTAGTCTTGAACTAAAGTCATATCAGGAAGAGTCTAAAGCATTTGTGGAAGAAACATAGGAGTCTCTGCTATACCCATCCTCATCCTCAAATTAAACATCCTTTCTGAAACATTAGTATCTAAGGTACGTTGAAAATGCTTTCTTATTCAATTGCAGTATTTTTCTTTTATTAAGTTTTTCAAATGTATGTTTACTTTGCCAATGCAAACCCAATATTTCAGCCAAATGATTACTTTAAGTATGAATTGTTATCTATCCTAGGGACAACACTATTTTTTAAGTGGGAAATTATGGTTTAAATTCAAACAGCTGACTTATAGATACAGCTAAACATGTTGGTAAGTATGGAGCTATCCTTTAGTAATATTTTTGATTTTTAGATCTCATAGCTTACTATTGGAGGTTCTTTTTTAAAACGAGTATGACCTTTTTGTTTTGTTTTGTCGATCATCTTTGAAATATTTGATGATAGTTTTTCCCCCCAAACAGAAGTAATTATACCAGTTGATTTTCAATGATCAAAAATAAATTCCAGATAGAAGAAAGTGGATTTCAGTTGTTTTGAGAGTACTTTATGTCTTTCTAATGGGATAAAGTGAATTTTTGTGAATGAACCCTGAAGTCAATACTGTTTCTTCTGACATAGAACATAGCTGTTTGTAAACTTATAAGCTGTTTATAACTTGTATTTTCTGACATTTTCTAACCTACACCATTAAATTATGGACCTAAAATTAAATATTAGCAGTGGAATGGAAATTGTGTCTTTGATAATAGGGGACTTGAGAATAAATCGAATTGGTAAATAGGTCTTAGATTTGATCTAGATTATACATATCTTGTTGAGCTATTGTTCTGCAGACTTTAAGAAATCTGGTATAAGCTGCTACTGCTGCTTTTTTTTTTTTTTTCCCCAAAACCATTGATATCTCCAGAGTATCTCAGACCTTTGTTATTCACAGCATGGTTCATGGACCAGCAACATTTATATTACTTTGAGATTTTGTTAGAACTGTAGGAGCTTATTCCCCATCCTAGGTCTCCTGAATTCAGGAGCATCTTAAGATCTCTAAGTGATTCACATGCACGTTAAAATATGAGAAGCACTGCCTTAACCAGTGGAATATTATGTTCCCTCACTGGAAGAAGAAGGGAGGCCTCCTTGTAAAAATGGTTTGGGGAGTTTCACAGCACCACATGAAAAAACTTCCTGATGTAAAACCAAAGTATTAACGAGTTGATGTGTGGAAGACTGGAGGCCCACTCAGTATTATGTTTTTTTTTTTTTTTTTTTTAAGATTTTATTTATTTATTCACAAGAGACACAGAGAGAGAGGCAGAGACATAGGTAGAGGGAGAAGCAGGCTTCCTGTGGGGAGCTCAATGCAGGACTCGACCCCAGGATTATGACCTGAGCCAAAGGCAGATGCTCAACCATTGAGCCATCTAGGTACCCCAGTATTATGTTGTTTTAAATCTGGAAGGATTCTTAAGAATGATCTAGTCCCATCCTATCTCTTTATAATTAGAAATCGAATTCTCCCAAAAGAAAAGTTAAATATTTATCGAATAAAATTTACTGTTGCCTGAGATCACAGTCCACTTAGTATAGTCTAGAATAATTTATACCACTTAATGAGTCACTAGATATAGAGGAGAAAGACATTCCACAGTTTGTGCTTTTAATTTTACCCATGAAGTTTCTTTCCCCCAAATTTAGTGAACTCATCAGCCTGTCATGGACACATTCTCTGAAATCTATTTTCATGCCAGTTTTCATGTGAATTGTCCCTGTTTATATTTTTAACATTCAGAGTACACATCTTTTCTTGGTTATCAACATGAGAGCCAGTGCTTTGAATCATTGAGCTCAGTAGATTAATTTCACATTTTAGGCAGAGTTTTCCTGACATTTGTTAATATAAAGATGACTGATGGAAAATCGATTTTTGGATATGATTCAGAACCATGATCTTTAACTCTTTCACAATTTCCTAGCTGACCAAATTTGTCTATCTACTGCTTAGCTCCCTCTATCACCTCAGACAGGTATTGTATTATTCCTTTGCATTTCCTGACAAGCTGATGCCTGCTCCTTGCTGGGTCCTGAATCCTGACCTTTCCTGATATCTAGTTACAATTTCTCTAGTTCAGCAAACTGTCAAACCCCCAAGTTCAATTCTCACCTTCTCTCCAAAAATCTCTCTATGTGGGTGATCAGTTATAACAGTTTATCATTTTGGGAATCCTTTTGCATCTACTCTGTGTCACATGAGGGGATGACACTACTTATTTTAATGGCTCTCCTTTATTCAATACAGTTATGAAACTTTATTAAATGTTTCTGGGTGTGGAATATTGTTGGATTATGATATCTTGGCAATAAATGAAAAATATTAAAACTTCCATTTAGTTATAATTATTATGTCCTAATTTTGAATGTTCTTGGAACTTTGATTGAGCTGTTTTGACCTAAAACTGCAATTTCATTTGGTTCAGCACTAGAGGTATGCAGTTCGCCCATTGGCCCTTTATTTGTGAAGATTTAGTAACTTATTTTTTGTTCCTTTTTTTTGGATATTTTTTAAGTTGAAATTTTATAAATCTAAGAAGGCCTCCTAGATTGTGAGAGAATTAAACAGCTTGCTCTCCTCTCTTCTTGCCAGGCAGTCAGCCCTGCTCAGCTGTTTAGATGCCGAGGCCTATGGATAAGCTGAGCGTGTTCTAGGTCCTTCTGTCACTTTGGACATGGTTAATCCTCTCCTGCGAGTCTGACCCCAGATAAGGAGCAGAAGATTGTGGTTAAATGGTGATTTGGGATTACCTATGTGACATTCTCTTCTCTCTGGGCACCTGCTTGATTGCTGTTATTTTTCACTAACCAGAAAGAATTGACAGCGCTGAGTAATATCATTTGTCCTTGTCAGCTTGTAGTAAGTTTTAAAGTAAATTTTGCCCCATTTAAGGTAGAAGGAAAAGGTATTTGGAAACGCCAGGAGTTTAAGATGAGTTTGCATCTCTGTTTATTGGTCTGTGGAGTTTATTACAAAATTTCTGTGTTAATGGTTTCAAAATGAGATGATACTACATAAAATTATAGGTCATAGTCTAGTTCTAATCGAACATACAAAAGTTAGGGGATTATTTATTACTCTTCTGTTAGAGCAGATTTATATTGTTATGGACAAATAGGAAAGACATTACAGTATCATTTTTTCACAATATTTTAACAGAAATAATATATTTCACATCTAATAAAAATATGTGTTTTAAAAATCTGTGTAGGAAAAAAATAAAAATAAAATAAAGAAAATAAAAATCTGTGCAGGGGCACCTGAGTAGCTCAGTTGTTTAAGCATTTGCCTTCTGTGGAATCTTGGGATGGAGCCCTGCATTGGGCTCCCTGGTCAGCAGGGGGTCTACTTCTCCCTCTACCCCTCACCCCACTCATGCTTTCTCTCTCTCTCAAATAAATAAAATCTTTAAAAATAAAATTCTGTGGCAAATATTTAAAGTAATATTCCTAACATTTATTTTTAATGAATACAAACTGCAAGAAAAAGTTTCTGACCCACTAATTCATCATATTAAATATCTTTTACTTAATCAGAATGCAGTATTTCAGGATACTATATCACAAAATTATTTTGAACATTAAAGTGTATTCAGTGTAAAGAGACATCAGTACAGTAAAGGGGTGCAGGAAAGTCATAAAACGTAGTTATATAATAAAGTATTAAATGTGATACTGATAGTTGGGTTTTAGAATTGTACTATTTTGGAATTACACATAAAAAGAAATATGTTTGATTTTTCTTTTGTCACCTAGGTGTAAGTTATGATGTAGAGCTTTTTGTTATACTCATCTTTAAATATCTTAGACAAGATGTGTTTGCAATAATTTTATCTATTCTTGAGCCAACCAATGTGAGAAATTTAATTTCCTGAAGATTGAAGCTACTTAGCATCCAGTTCTCTTCCTGAGTAACTTAACTGAGAATGTCTGCCAAACTGTGTTTTCTAACAATCATAAATATAAAACAGTATAAAACCTAATTTGCTAATGCAACAGCAGGTGGGAGGGTTTAGAACAGAATAGATGGTTGATATTTTCAGGATTGCCATGCCTTGTATTCAGTATCACAGACTTGCTTTATTACTTTGGTGTGTTTGTTCCTTTTGTCCTTTTCCTCAAGTTATATGATTTTTTACAAGGAATATAGTTGAGGAAGTCACTAAAATCAATCTATGATCTTTTGACTCTGTCATTATATAAATTTTAATTATGAATGTCAAAGTTAAGAATGCTTTCACTTTAAAATATTATATTATCCATTTTAGAAAAGAAATTCCTTGGCCTCTGTCTGTTATGATATACATAAGATATATGTATATATTACACACAACCCCCAAAGTACCCTAGTATTGTTAAAGCTTCTCAAAACCTGAAATTTTCATTGTATGTATTCTAAGAATCTAGCATATATTCAGCATGTTTTTTTGAGCAATGTGTCTATGTAGATGAATAGAATTTGGGAATAATGCTTCAAATATGTAGCAGTTTGAATAACCTAAAAATCTTGCCACTGTCCTGGCCTCTTTAACTCCAGCTCTGCTCTTTCCTACCTAAGATCACTATAAATTGACTTGTTCATTTCATTTCAGTGAAATGAACTGGTAACTTAATGTAGTTTGGTCTCCTCCTGCTTGAACTGTGAACAACTTGAAGCCTTCCTTATCCATCATTGTATCTCTAGTGCTTGGTGTATCGTGCAGTTTCATAGCAGTTTCTTGATGAATGTTTTGGGATAATTATGTTTGCTGAGAAAACTTCTACCTTATGATTCCTTAGTCTTTAACTCATGGTCTTTTTTTCCTTGGACCCATCTAATGTGTGCCCTCAAAAGAATTTGATGTAATTCAGCCCTGATGGTGAGGAGATATATGGATGAAATTATAATAAAGTAATATGTTTCAGAGAGTTCTAAGAAATTTACTAAAGCTATCTGATTTAGTTATTCCAAAGCTTTATAAAACAAGGTATTTATGTATTTATGTATGTATGCATGTATTTATTTATTCATTTGCAAATAGAGACAGATGATCATTTTGTTACGATTATTAACCACCTTTGGGAGTTATTTCCTGTATTTTAAT
This sequence comes from Canis aureus, assembly GCF_053574225.1. Lineage (NCBI taxonomy): Eukaryota > Metazoa > Chordata > Mammalia > Carnivora > Canidae > Canis > Canis aureus. Next base: position 56,407,572 of record NC_135619.1, on the reverse strand, counting down.
CCTTTCTATTTCCTGGCATCAACTCATAAAAATGGAGGGCTCCCAGGAGCTTCTTATGTGATATCTTATTCTAATCTTACAATTGGGGAAACAACATGAAACAAATATGAAAGTTTGCTTAGTATAAAACCATTTGTTACCATAGGTTTAAGAACTCTTGCAAAGAGTATCTTGCTAAAGTTGATGCTATTAAGTCAATAAAAAATGTTGATTTCATTTATTTTTATTATATGATTATACAACAGGCTAATGAATAATTGAATTTATGCATTCTTCATACCTGTTGGCAAGGTTAACCTCAAGGTTAAATTGAAACTATAGCAAGTTTAAATTTTATGAAAGAGTTGATTGAAGAACCAGATGTAGATAATCAGATAGAGACTTAGTCTATTAAAAGGGAAGCTAGAGTAAGATAAAGCAACTAGGAAGAAGAAAAGGAGATAAATTTCTAGATTATGTATAAATTTTACCTGTCACATGGGAAAAAATCTATGTATTTGTTTTTTAAAGAATACGTCATGTCATCAAGTAATAACAAGTGTCCAGTGGTCAAATGTTTATTTCCAAGCATGAGTAGAATCTCATTTGTGGGAAGAATACACTCTTACCTTTACAGCTTCTAACTGGTTAGCTTCATACATATTTAGAGTTCGCTTTTTCCTTTTCTTTAAGGAATGGAGTTAGAACATTTTGGAATAGCAATGTAAAAGTGTCTTTGATATTTTTGATAGATGATCTTCTATGTGAAAGTAGCATTTGTGTTTATTTTCTTTCACAGCAGGATTACAGATTATCTCCAATGATTGTATATAAGACAAAACTGATGGAAAATCTCGATCTACTGTACACATGCTGTTCCATTTCATTTTAATTGAATTGGGGCTCTCAGATCACCTGTGGGAATCTGTGCTTCACTGATGGGCAGTTCTTCATGACTTCAATTGCTATGTAATTTTCCCTTGAGTGTATATATCTCTTAAACAGTAACTGTCCATGTTGAAAATAGAGGGTGGATAGCAATCGACAAACAGCCCTTAAGCCAAGAAAATCTGAAAAACATAGATTAGTTTATCCTAACTTTTTGTATTAAGGACTCTAGTATGTAATTCTAAAACATATGAAAGATGTCTCAAACGCTTTTGAGCATCTAGACATTTTTATTGCTGTAAAGAAACCTTCTAAATTATTTGTTGTTTTAATACCAATTTAAAACCCTAAGTGAAGGTTTTGTGGTTTTAATGTATTGTGAGATAAATAATATTGCTGTTTTTCTTTAGATATGTATCTTTTATTTTATTCTTTTAAGATTGTATTTTTAAATAATCTTTGTACCCAGTGTAGGGCTTGAACACACAACCTTGAGATCAAGAGTCTCATGGTCTACCGACTGAACCAGTTAGGTGCCCCCAGATATATATCTTTTAATATCTTTGTCTTTTATCTTTCAATTGAGCTCAACACACTTGTGCAAGTTAGGCGTTTGAACTCTAGAGTGTTACTTGGGGAAGAATACTTTCTTTTAAATATGCAAAAGATGCTAGTTTTTTTTTTTTAATTTTTATTTATTTATGATAGTCACACAGAGAGAGAGAGAGAGAGAGAGAGAGAGAGGCAGAGGGAGAAGCAGGCTCCATGCACTGGGAGCCCGACGCGGGATCCGATCCCGGATATCCAGGATCGCGCCCTGGGCCAAAGGCAGGCGCCAAACCACTGCGCCACCCAGGGATCCCTAGACGGCCAATAGATGCTAGTTTTTGTATAACTAAAACATCTTCTTTAAATTGTTATTTTCTTGACCTAAATAACATTAATTTATTTTACTCTTCATTGAATATTTTTGGTTAAATGTGCCTTCATTGTATTAAAAACACTGGGGTTGGAGAATTGGTATCCCTTGTTAAAGCTAATGTATCTATAGATAAGGAATAGGTTATCAATAGAAACATAATATTAATAGATATTAATGCCAATTTAGACAGAAGCATACACACACAAACGTATGCATACTCCAAAGTTTGAAGAAACATTAAAATGAACTCTTCAGAGATAATTTAATGATAAAACGTTACATCTAAATTCCATATTTTAGATGTATTCATTTTGATATTAAATTCAGAAAAAGCATTATAAGAAAAGAATGTTTTAGGCACTTCACTCATTTAAATGCAAATATCTACTATTGTGTAAAAAAGATAATATATAATGGTCAAGTTGACTCTGTCTCAGTATTGTGAACATAGTTTAATATTAGAAAATCTGTAAATATTATTTACCAAATTAAGGGATTAGATGGAAAAAAACCCATCGTATCAATAGTTGCAGAAAAATGTATTTACATAATTTCTACACAAATATATATTACAAAACTTTCTTAGTAAATTAAGGGCATTTATAAATCTGATTTAAAACAAAATAGTTACGGGATCCCTGGGTGGCGCAGGGGTTTGGCGCCTGCCTTTGGCCCAGGGCGCGATCCTGGAGACCCGGGATCGAATCCCACGTCGGGCTCCCAGTGCATGGAGCCTGCTTCTCCCTCTGCCTGTGTCTCTGCCTCTCTCTCTTTCTCTCTCTGTGACTATCATAAATAAATAAATATTTAAAAAAAAAATTAAAACAAAATAGTTACCAAAATAATCCTTTAAAAACATCTTAAACAGAAAGATACTATTTAAAAAAAACCAACAGGTATAAGAAACTATACTCATTTTTACCACTTTTATTCAACTGTATTGTAGGACAGGATGCTAGCCAATGTAATAAAATAAGAAAAATAAATTTATGGTATAAAGATGGGAAAGGAGAAAGTAAAATTGATTTATAGATAAATGTGATTATTAAAAAATCTATAGACAAGTTATTAGAAATGATATAAGAAGTTAAAAATCGGATATAAAACTCCATATGTATAATCAATAATTTCTATTAACAAAATACAATTAGAAAATATTGTTTTTAAGATTCCATTTATAAAAATAATATAGTAATATACTTTGGAATAGATCTGTGAAAAGATGTATAAAATGTACACATACACATTGTAAAACTTTGAAACACAATAATAAGTGATGAACTAGCTCGTATTAATGAAAAGGAAAACTTTATATATAAAAATGTTCAATCCTTTCCAAATTAACCTATGGATTCATTGATATTAATGCCAATTTAATTAGAACTAGTTATAATACAATTCTAATTTAATATATAGTCTATATAAAAGTTTTGCAATATGACACAGTTTACATGGCACATTAGGGGAAAATGGAGATCATTTAGTAAAAGTGTTAGGAGAAAATGCTAAAGCTATATAGAAAAAAATAGAATTTTTTATTCATTGATAGTTTTGACTATCTTAAAATTAAGTAATTATCATTAAAAGATACTTATAAAATAATGAAACAAACTTCTAATAAAAGATAGATGTTGTAAAATACAACATAACCAGGATTAATGTCAAGAATAAATGAACTCCTAGAAATCAATAAGAAAAGGCAACATCTCAATCAAAAATAGGCAAAAGACATGAACAAATACTTAATAGAAGAAAGTATTATGGGTCCAGTAACCATGAAGAAATGAGATAATTGCAGGTTGCTAATTCAATAAAATTCCACTTTCACTCATTTAGCATAAATTTAAGTCTAGCAACTTAAAGTGTTAGAAGAGATGTGAATCACCAGGGTCCATGTTGGTGTTGTATAAATTGGTATAAGCTCTCTTGAAAAAAACTTATACTTTAAAGTTAAATAGTCAAATGCCATTTGTTCCAATAATGTTATTCATAAGAGTTTACCCAAGACAATCTCTTGCCTGTGTCTAACAGGTGGTATGTTCAAGAATGTTCATAGAATAATGACTGTTTAGAATAGAAAAATCTGTTCACAGAATCATTGTTTAAAAGAACAAAAAGAGGGACACTTGGGTGGCTTAGTGTTTGAGCATCTGCCTTCATCTCAGGGCGTGATCTCCGTGTATGGTGATCAAGCCCCATGTCAAGCTCCCTGCATGGAGCCTGCTTTTCCCTCTGCCTATGTCTCTGCCTCTCTCTCTCTGTGTCTGTCTGAATAAATAAATAAAATCTTTTAAAAAGAAAATAAAAGAGCAGAAAGAACTCAAATGTCATCATCATACCTTAAATAGCAAGGCATAATAAATATACTCTCTACTTTTGTGTATGTTTGAAATTTTCCATAAATGGGAATTAATGAATGAATGATTTAAATAAAAAAGATCATGTAAAGAAGCAGGAGAGAGTGTGAAAACGAGTGGGAGTAATTATGAGATTAAGGCAAAATGGCAGTAATTAATGGTTTCATTAAAGTCAAACGGGATTTCCATTTGAGCTTTATAGCAGCTCTATTCTTTAAACAATAAGTAAATGATGTGCTGCATGAGTAGTATACTTACGGTTTAGTAGGGAATTGTATCTGTATATTAATCTCATGCAGTGGAGTAGGTGTTTGGGTCACTTTACAGGGGAAAATATGAAATAAGTTTTCTGGTGGTTAAGCCAGTTGTGACTGTTATATCATAGATTCTCTGAAATAGAGCTCAGTCAGAGGCAGAATATATGGTGGAATAAAATAAAGCAAGTTGGTATGAAACGTAGCTCTCTTTTCTATTTCATTTGCACATGTATGCATATGTATATATACATACACATAGTTTTGAGGCATTTTTTTCTCCTTTTAAGACTATAGAGCTTTTCTAAAACTCCATGAAATTTCTTATAAGGAGAAAAATAAGCACTTTAACATTTTCTTTTTCTTGTTTTAAGATATATTTTGCATTTAACTTTGAATATTTAAAGAATTTAACAGTCCATTTTATGGAAATCATGGGATATGTCACAGACTTTGAAAATTGTAGGATCACTTGTTGGTAGAAAAATTTCTATAATGATGTGATTTCTAGAATCTCTGTAAGGATGATGATGATAGTGAATAATTGCAGGAAGAGCTATTATAATAATTTCATTTATGGGCTATTTATTGAACACTAAACATGGTATTAATGGCTTTTATTTTATTTATTTTTTTTAGAGATTTTATTTATTTATTCATTAGAGACACAAAGAGAGAGGCTGAGAAACAGGCAGAGGGAGAAGGAGGCTCCATGCAGGGAGCTCGATGCGGAACTTGATCCCGGTACTCTGGGATCATGCCCTAAGCCGAAGGCAGACATCCAACCGCTGAGCCACCCACACGTCCCCCCCCCTTTTTAAAAGATTTTATTAATTGCTTTTAATAATCATTTCAATTGTCCTTTGATTTAGATATTGCTATCCTCTTGGGTTTAGAGATCACACAGTTGATACGTATAAAGCTAGGCTTGGGAACCAGATACTTGGATTAAAGTCCTTTAGCTCTTTACCAATTCTCTACATCAAAAATGTGTACATTTTTCAAAGTGAAAAAAAATAGAATGAGTATCCAAGAAACTTTTTAAAAGATTCTTTTGCATAGGAAAAGTAAATGGACCTAATTTTCATAATCCTATTTAATGCACTTATTTATTTTTTTCTGCTGAATTGTTTCAAAATTTGCCAATCAGAAGCACTGTCAATTTCCTATAAAGGACCAGTGATTCAAAATCCTATATTGTTTTCGCTGTGAAGATAGTACATTCTTGGATTTATTAATTAATATCCAGCAGTTTATGGAAGCTTATCTTTTCTAGAGTTCTGATGCTTAAAAGGAAAGTAAAGGCGTATATATCTCTGTCAGGAAAACCAAAAGTAGGCCAGGATTATAGGATGTGAGCAATTTTACATTTCTGAGTGTGATATTCCTTTGCTGTAATGCATTTTAAAAATGCTTATCAGCTCATTAATGAAACAATGGTTTTAGTGAAGCAAGAAATGATAATATATTTCTTTTAATGAATATTTTGGCTTCCTTTAATTGTGCAAACAAATACCACAAAGAGTTCCTTTATGATTTTAGGATGGAGTTGTTATAAAATGGTTTATAATTATGTAAATCTTCTAGTAGAATTGCAATTTAAATTTTTGTTCAGACTGTAAATTTCCCTTTTATTATTAATCCTGGCCCTAAGATAGATTTCATGGGAAAACACACCCGAAATATAGGAAGTGCTGTTATATAGGTCATATTACACAGAGATGTTTACTTCTCTTTTCTTAAAAAAATTCTAACCATTCCACTTAAAAAAAAAAAAAAAAAAAAACCTCAAATATTTTAGAGCAAAGTTTGGAACTTTGAGTTGAGAATAGATTATTTGGAGAGGAGAATTAAATTGCCACTGATAGTTTTCACTTCACTAATTTTACAAACTTCTGTAGAATTATTATAGAGAAACGTATTATCTTTTGATTTTGCTTAATTTTCATGGGATGTATATTTTCTCCAGATGCTATAGTACTTTTAAATTGGAAGAAAATGTATTTTTGTACTAGAAAGCATAGGCTATTCTTGTGAAATGAAACTAATCAACTGATTTAGAGGTCAATGAAATTTTAGAAGAAATGTGAAAATAAATCACACTACGGATGTGCCTTTAATGGGCACAAATATCTATAATTGGCAGTGAAAACCAAGGGTCCAAGTAAAGTGCTTAAAAACACTGGAATTTAGTTCATAATTGTTATAGTTCCCCCCCATTCCTCACCCCTATGTTTTGTAGGTGAATATTTTACCTAAAAATCTTAGCCATGTTGGGTCTGTTAATTTGAATTGTTGGTTATCTTTGTAATTCCTTTTCATAGAACTTAAGTTCACAAGTATTTTGATATATTGACTATAGTTTTATCAATTCTGTGATATTGTTTTAAAAACATTTTTCTGTTTATTTTCAGTACACTTTCTTTGTTGCCTAAAAGTATCTCAAAATTTGTTTAATGCTAATGTCGAGTTAATTTCAGAGAAGAACAAGAGAAGATTTTGTCCTTTTTGTGAAGATTATTTTAAACAATATTTCTTCCTAGTTTGAATTTTTAAATTTATAATAAATGGCATAGACTTGTTTATTTTAGAGTCAGAAGCTAGCTTAAGTAAGTATTCTATTGCTATTGCCAGAAAAATAAACTTAGAAATATAAGAAACTTATTAATTGGCAGGCCACTGGTATTCAAGGTCAATTTATATGTGTCATCTGCTTGGTGTAAATCTCTTGTTTTTGCTTTTACTAAATTGAAATTGTGAAAGGTGCTTTTAAACTTCAAGGGCTTGTCAGTTTTGATATGTGAGGATAATTTTGAAGATGTAAAATTCCCCCAACCTGTCCCCTTTGTTCTTTCCACAAAAAGCAAGAAGGAGAAAACAGATTACTATATATAGACAATACAATAAGGAGATCAGTGATTTGTGAACAGTAAACCATAAAGCAACATCCTCTATAATCAATCAGTGCTTCTCCATGGCTCATTAAAATAAAGCATCCAACTTGCCCAGTTTGCAAAAGGAGTGGTGAATTTCAGTTCATACTGTTCACGTACCCAGACTGTTGGTCTTTTATCAGTCAGTTGCCTGCTTAGTTCTGTTCATTTCCCATAGCTTGTCTTTGGCACAGAAAGGGGTTTCTTAATTTTTTAATTATTTGTAAGGTATAGTAAAGTTCCACAGGTCCTATTTTCATGGTAGACACAATGATTGTGTTGTGTGCTGGTTTGACATGACACAAGGTTTGAGAATGACTGAATTGATCTTAGATTTAGTTTTGATACTCTTCTGCAGAAGTCTGTCTTGTGATATTTTTATTATTGATGAGCCGAACCATATGCTACTAACAAATGGAGAAAAATGTCAAAGAACTTGCATTTGTTAAACATTGTCTGACACCATCAGTACCTTACCTATAATCCAAGGCCATTTAACTATAGAGCTGTGGTTTGCAGTTCTCATTCCTTATTTTTAATTCAAGAAGACAGTCACTTTAATGGATTACCTTTCATGAATCTATTTGCTTTTATACCCCTAGTGGAAATATTTAGCCTTCGAACTTTTCAGTGTATTATATTTGATAGCTTACTATTTGATAAAATGCTGGAAGTTGTCTATTGACAAGCTGTTATACTCTTTCTCAGTAATTATCTAAAACATCCTGAAAACCTACCTTCTGCTTTGAGTCATTCATCTGATGATCTGTTGATATAAATATGGATTCTCTGATTTAGTAGAAGTTAAAGGTAAAACAAAACAAAACAAAAGCAAGCAGCTGAATGTGATAGTTTTCTTATAAGGGCTCAAGGTGGCTGTCATTGAGTCAAATGTATATTAAAAAGTCAAGTGGAATCTTTCTCATTAATAAAAATCTTTTTCAATAACAATTTTCAAGTTTATATTATTTTTACAAATGGTAATGGGTTTTTATAAAAATAAACTGAAAGTTGGAGGTGAGTATACGTGCCAGTAGCTGATGAATGAAGTGTGATGGCTTTAGGGTTTAGGGTTCAAATATTGGTCTGTTATAATACTACTGAATATCTGGGATTTTGGTTTCCTCTCACATATGTAGGTTAGACACACTGAAACATTTAGTCCTGTGCCCTTTTATTAACTTCTTGGTGAAATTGGATAATCATGTGCTATAGCAATGTTCTTCCAAATTTTCTATTTTAAAATACTTTAATATTGATAAAAATCTGAGTACCAGAAAGCTATCAAAGCAGGAAGACTGTGGGGAGAGAGTAGATCAATGTTAAGTATTTAAGAGCTGCATCAAGATTTTTTTTTTTTTTTACGATTTTTATTTATTTATTCATGAGAGACACAGAGAGGCAGAGACGAGACAGGCAGAGGGAGAAGCAGGCTCCCTGCAGGGAAGCTGATGCAGCACTCGATCCCAGGACCTCGGGATCATGACTTGAGCTAAAGGCAGATGCTCAACCACTGAGCCACTCAGGTGTCCAAGTTTTTTGTTTTTTGTTTTTTGTTTTTCTCAAAAAGCAAAACCTCCAACAATAGGATACAGTAACAATGTGGTAGCACAAAATAGCATAATAGCTTCCAATTTTGCTAGAGTGAGCAAGACTTTATATAAATATAATGGTATTGACCACATTAATTAGATAGACATTCATTTCCATTTGGTGATTTCTAAATTCTTTTCTATTAAATTTTCCTGAATCCCTCAGACTTTAAATTTTAATTTAATTTAAATCAGTTAATTAACATACAGTGTATGTTTCAGAGGTAGAGATCTGTGTTTTATCAGTTGTATGTAACCCAGTGCTCAGTACATCAGGTGCCCTGCTTAATGTCTATCACCCAGTTAGCCCATCTTCCCACCTCCTCCCCTCCAGCAACCCTCAGACTTTGAACAGTTAACTAGAAAGTGGATGTGCATCTTCTCTTAAACTCTTAGTTGCCATTTTGAAGATAAGTTTTTTTTTTTTTCTGTTTTAACTATTTGCAACTTGTAATTCTTAAAAATAATAATAGTTGGTTGTGGTAATTTCTTTTCATTATATTTAAGGTACACAGAGCAGCTGAATTTTTTTTTTTTTCTGGATTTGGATGATTTATGTTGGTGCTATTAAAGCTTTAATGCTTAGATTTGTATTATAATAAAGTTGGAACAAATCAATAATTGAATTCAGTTCATCAACTCAGTCTTCACAAAATAAATCTTCAAAAAGCACCAGCATTTAAATTATCAATAAATATTATCCTACCAAAGATGTCGGTCAAGCCACGGTTGCAATTCTTTAGAGAAGGAGAGGTTTGAAGTAATTATGTGAACTTTGGCAATTTCTTCATATGTAAAGAAATCTTGAGCCTCTGAGAAAGTTTTTCCAGTACTTTTCTCAAGTACTATAAATTTTACAAATTAAAATGTATTTACAATAAATGCTCTTTCAAGACATTTCAAAAAGAAAGTGCACCCAGATAAAATGACTGAATGTATTAGGATTTTTTAGTGAAGTAACAGAAAACCTAATAATGCACACTGTGTCTTTTAACAAAGGACTTCCTTAACCTGTGTGTGTTAGTTTTCTCGGGTTGCCACAACAAAGTACCATAACTTGGCTGGCTTAAACAACAGGGATTTATTTGATCATAATTCTGGAGGCTAGTAAGGCATCAACAGGGTTGGTTATATCCTCTCACCTTGGCTTGTAGTGTGTATGTTCTTCCTTTGCCTTCACATGGTTCTCTGTGTGTGTGTGCTTGCGTGTGTGCGTGCATGCATGTAAGTGTCCCTCCTAATCTCTTCTTTTAAGGACACTGGTCATTGGATTAGGGTTCAACCTAGTGACCTCATTTTACCTTAATTACTTCTTTGCAGGACTTGACTCCAAATGTACTTGTACTCTGAGATACTGGGGTAGAGACTTCATCATATAAATTTTGAAGGAATACAATTTAGCCGATAACAGAAGGTATAGGACTTACACATATATGTAGGCCTTCTATCTTTCATACTGTCCAATTTGTCCTATTTGTTTCTTTAATTAGATTTGGCGGGATGCCTGGGTGGCTCAGCACGTGATTCCGGAGTCCCAGGATCCAGTCCCACATCCAGCTCCCTGCGTGGAGCCTGCTTCTCCCTCTGCCTATGTCTCTGCCTCTCTCTTTGTGTCTCTCTCATGAATAAATAAATGAAATCTTTAAAAAAATTAGATTTGGCAAATATCTTTCTGTTAGTCTTTAGAAAAGTAAAACAGCTTTGGGTTTTACTGATTTGCTCTACTATTATTTCTAAAGAAGGCAGTTGATGCCTCTAACTAATTATTACTCCTTCCCAATTCCATTATTTTTCTTGAGAAGAGAGAAGCCCAGAGGTAGGCACTATCTTGATTTGGTGTTTATCATTACTAAACATATTATGTACTTTTATTACTACATGTTATTTATCAACAAAATATATATACTACTGATTGTAGGTTTCTAAAGTTTTATACAGATGACTTTTTTCCTTATAGTAATTTGATTTTTAATTTTTACTGTTGATCAGTACAGTTTTATTCATTTTAATTGTAGCTATACTATAATTAGTTTTTCCACTTTCATTCATGAACATTTAGGTTCCTTCCAGTTTCTTACTTTTAAAGTAGTTTCTGTACTGAGCACGCTTGCATATATCTCCTTGTACACTTGTGAAATCATTTCTTCAAGATCAATACCTAGGAGTTGGAGTTTTTGAATCAAAGCCAAGCTGTAGGCATAATCCAACTTATTAAATTGCTGTCCAGAGTGGATGTTTATATATATTTTCATCATTCTCTTGGTTTATATATATATATTTTAAAGATATAAAGCGCCAGGCTGAAGGCAGCGCTAAACCACTGAGTCACCGGGCTGCCTGATTTATATTTTTATACAATAATGGCATTTGCAGACTTTTTACTTTCAGGAAATCAGATGGCTGGGTAATGATATCTAATTATTGCTTTACCTTCTATTTTACTGATTACCTGTGAAACCACATTTTCATGTGTATGGGCCATTTTTCTTTATTTTGCCCATTAAAAAAATTATCTTTTTTGATTATTTAACATATAGGGACACACACAGTATTTAATTTTGATTATGGCTTCAGTTATTTAACAGAAGATTTTTGTGTGTTTTATTTTGCTCTGACTTCACAATGATAGTCTTCTATATATTCTAATAACAATTTAAAATTTTTGCTTCTCACATTATTTTTATTTCTTCAGGATTGTATATTTATATGTTGTGAAGTAAATGTTGGCCAAATAATTTTTTTTGATGATCTTTAAAATTTACTTTTGTAAATATTTCATGTATATTTAAAAATATATATGCACGTATTATTTCTGTAGTATTAAGGGTTTTGTATATCCAGTAGATTTAGCTTATTAGTTTTGTTAATCTTTTCTGTTTTTATTTGCTCACTCTATGATAGAGATATGTTAAAACATTCAGTAAGACTGTGGATGAGTGTGCTTCTTATTGTAGTTCTAACAATTTTGTTTTTAATATTTTAAACTTTTGCTGCTAGGTGCATAGAAGGTCATTAATGTTATATCTTCTTTGTGGTTTATATATTATATATATTTTTTTGAGAGAGAGGGAGAGAGTGCGTATGAACAAAGGGGAGTGGCAGGGGGCAAAGGGAGAGGGAGAGAGAGAATCTTAAGCAGGCTGCATGTCCAGCGCAGAGCCCTACATGGAGCTCTATCTCACCACCCTGAGATCATGACCTGAGCTAAGTCAGATGCTTAAGTGACTGAGCCACCCAAGTGCACCTATGGCTTATACTTTTAAAAGTGTTATCTCTTTATCCATGCTAGAGTTTAGTACAGTTTGGTTTTTGTTTTTTAAAGATTTATTTATTTATTTGAGAGACAGATCATGTGAGCATAAGGGGAAGGGCAGAGGGAGGAAGAGAATCTCAAGCAGGCTCCCTACTGAGCACAGAGCCTGCCACAGGGCTAGAGTTTTGGACCCTGAGATCATGGCCTGAGCTGAAACCAATATTTATTTGACTGAGCCATGCAGGGCCCCCTGTATAATTTAGTTTGATATAAAAATGCCGCAGTGGGTTTTTTTTTTTTTTTGTGGTTCATTTTTGTTCATTTTGTCTGTTATATATTTTTCTTACGAACTTAATTTCACTCCTCTGTGTTGCCTTAGGAGAGAATTTTGTAAGCAGCAGTTTTTTGTTTTTAAATAATACATCTTTAATAAGTTGATTCCATCTGTACGTATTGTGCTTAATAATATATTGGGACTTCTGTCCTCACATCTTCTTTGGGTGTGATGTTTGTTTATTCTTCTTTTTCTGTCTTTTGTTATTGACCTGAATTGAACTGGTAACATTTTCTGTATTTACCCTTTCCCCTCTTTGATGTGTTCCAAGGTATAGATTTTATTTTAGTTTTATCTTTGAAGAAGAATCACACAAAAGGGCTTTTTTAGGACTTAATGGTTAATTCCACTTCTTTTTCAATTTTAAGCTACGTCTATCTCTATATCACTTTTCCCTTACTTTTTTTTTTCTACGTGCTGAAATAGATACTTTAATAATTCTTTTCTCTTTACAATAAGAATCTTAGTCTGTGTATATCTTCATTTTTCCTTTTTGTTGTACTTTTTAGCAGCAAAAGTGTTATTTGCCATAACAAGAGGCCATAGTCTGGGGGGCTTAAACAACAGACATTCTTTTTTTCTCACAGTTCTGGAGACTAGAAATCCAAGATCATAGTTCGGGACAATTTGGTTTCCAATGAGTCCTCTCTTCCTGGTTTATAGATGGCCACCTTCTTACTGAGACATCTGTATATAGGTCATCTGCTATTGTTGACTCATTTTGGGAATTAGGCTAGAGCAGCCTCGGTTTGGAATATGTCATTTCTGTAACAAGGAGAAAAGACTAAGACAATTCCAAACTATGTTTCTTAAAGCTTTTGCACAGATGGGCACATGTCAGTTTCCCTCCCATTTCATTGCCCAAAGTAAATCTTATGACCTTGTGTCAATGGGGTGAGTGTGTATAATTATCTTATGAGAAAGGATAATATATAATATGAATCAATGATAAAAACACAGTTGAATACAAAATTCGAAATTAATTTTTCTCTTAATTCTTTTAAAGATTACATCATTTTCTCTTGGGTTATTGTTGCCACAGAGAAATAGCCTATCAATCTAATTGTCTTCTTTTTTTCGTCTTTACATCATCTTTCTCTTCTTTGCCGCCTTTTACATTGTCACTTTTTCTTAAAGTTTCATGATTTCACTATGATAACCCCACCTTGTATTTCTGAGAACTCACATCTTCCATCAGTTCTTAGGATTGTCAGCCAGTATTTTTTTCCACATTATCTCTTTCTAACATCCCTTTTATCTCCCTCAGGAATGCCTAATAACCAATCATTGGCACCACTCAATCTATCCTTCATGAGACATAATTGCTTTTTCATATTATTTTTAATGGTCTCTTGTCTGCATTCTTCTTTCTGGCTTATATTCTGAATGAATTCCCCCTCAGTTTTCATTTTTCAACTCTTTGTGCACTCCAGAATTCATCACATGTATTTAATTTTTATTTGAATGACTATGTGTTATTTCTAATATTTCACTTTGCTAATTCTTTATATCCAAAAATTCTTGTTTAATTTCTGCATCGTTGTGTTTCATAATCTGTTGTTCTTTTAAAAAAAATATTTCAATGCTTTTTATTCCTTCAGGAAAACTGGTATAGTTACATTCATAGGTTCTGGAGGCAGCCTGCTTGGGTTTGAATTCCAGCTCTTCACATAACAGCTGTGTTTCTTTAGGCAAATTAGTCCCTTAATTGGACCATGCCTCAATTTCCCAATGAGCAAAATCAGGATAATATAAATATATATTGAGTTATTTTGAGGGTTTATAGAGTTTAAGAGTTACTTTACATCAGCTGTTTTATTTTATTTTTTATTTTTTTATTTATTTATGATAGTCACACAGAGAGAGAGAGAGAGGGAGGCAGAGACACAGGCAGAGAGAGAAGCAGGCTCCATGCACCGGGAGCCCGACGTGGGATTCGATCCCGGGTCTCCAGGATCGCGCCCTGGGCCAAAGGCAGGCGCCAAACTGCTGCGCCACCCAGGGATCCCACATCAGATGTTTTAGAACAATTCCTAGCAAATATTAAATTTTCACTGTTAGCTCATTACTGGTAGTGACATTATCATCACTGCCACCATCATAATAATCCTCATCATCAGCATTGTTATCATGATGAGTATCATTAGTTTTTTGAGCATGATAAATGTCTTTACTTTAAAGTCTTTGTCACAATGTACTATAAAATTCATTTAATCTGAGAAATTCATTTTCTGTGTCTTGATTTTGTTGGCCAGAATTATAGCTGTAGGTTTTTTAAAGGTGATTTACAAATTGTGTTTGAAAACTCATGTTGACTGGTTGATTATCACTACTATTGTGTCTCCTCCTCTAGGTTCCCCTCTCCCTAACAGTTTTATAGTTACCTCTATTCCACACTTCAAAATCCTGTCCAATAATTGCTTCTGAGATCTTGTGCTAAGAACTTATGGACTGGATCTCCATCCATTTGTTGAGCAACTCAGCCACTCCATTTTTCCCATTTGCAAGGGGTATCTGTGTCTTTGCTTCAGTAGCCATGACAGCTTCAGGGAGCATCAGATGGCATTTTTCATCAGCCTCCTTTCTAGTGTCTGTAGCCCTACCCCAAGCTCTTGGCTTCAAGCAGAGATCCTGGGCCCATTCCTTGAATGAACACTTTGGGTTACCCTTATCCTATAGGAGCTGAACTCCCTATCTACCACCTGGTTCTTGAACTGGAGCCAAACCAGGTATGCAGCTTCAGCCGTGCTCATTACTGACCTGTGGGGCCTTATGTTCATGGAGATAGTTGCCTTGTTTTGGGTCTTGGAAATAGCTTACTGATTTCTTGTTTTTATATATTATCCATCACTGGTGCAATTTTGGAGCAAAGGGGAGCAGAACTTACTGTGACATCCTGATTGGAAGCTTTTTAATGCTACTTTTATTTATATTATTTCTTCTGTCTTTCATGAGATTAATTTTGCTATTAGTCACTTGTTATTTCCTGTTTCTCTACCCTGCTTTAATTCTCTTGGGACTATATTGCATTTATATGTTTATTTGGATATTTTTATCCCCCCCCCCCCAGAATATATGTTCCATGATGATAGTGCTTTGTTTTGTTCCCTACTATATTTCCAAGATCTTAAAAAAGTTCCCATTACTTATGCAGTAGGTACTTAAACATTTGTAGACTCAATGAGTAAAAATCGGTGTTTTTTTTTTTTTCCGAACATTTCAGCATTAATAGATTTCTGTTTAATGTACATTGTAACTCTCTTGACTTCTCAGAGAGTAGTGATTCTAATTGGGAGAGAGACAGGCCATCTGACCACAGGATTGTGAGTATTGTTGGTTTCGTGGGAATTAAGTCTTTCCTGCTTCTTGGGGGACATAAATTGCCAAGACTTGTCTTAATGATCCTGCCCCGCAGTCAGATCTGTGAGACTCATCTCAGAACTACATTTCTGATAAGGAAACTCAGCCCATTAGCCTGAGTCAGGTATTTCTCTTCATTTGTCTCTTCCTTTAGTGTAGCAGAACTTGAAACTTTAATCTGCGCTTGTTCTTTTTCTTCCTTGTCATACTGTTGTTTCATTTAATTTTATTTTTTAAATTAAAACAATGTATTTTAAACCAAAATAAACCCTACAACACAGTTCACCCATTTTTCCTGCCCCTCACACTCCACCCCTGACAACCACCAAACTGTTCTCTGTATCTCTCAACTTTTTTTTTTTTTTAGTTTCTTTTTTAGGCTCCATATACAAGAGAGATCATAGGGTATTTGTCCTTCTTTGTCTGACTTATTTCACTTAGCATACTGCCCTCTAGGTCCATCTATGCTATAGCAAATGATACAATTTCATTTTTTATGGCTGAGTAATATTCTATTTTATATACACAAATAAATTATGGATATATATACATATATATGTATATGTGTATATATATATGTGTGTATACGTGTATGTATATATCGATGGAGACTTAGATTGTTTTCATATATTGGCTATTGTAAATAATGCTGCATTGAACAGGGAGGTGCATATATATTTTTCTGAATTAGTGTTTTTATTTACTTTAGAAAAGTACCCACAAGTGGATTTGCTGGATCATATGGTAGTTCATAGTTCTATTTCTAATTTTTTGAGGAACCCACACGATGTTTTCCATAGTGGCTACGCCAATTTACATTCCCACCAACAGTGCACAAATATGTTCCCTTTCTCCACATCCTGGCCAACACTTGTTATTTCTTATCTTTTTGGTAGTAGCCAACAGGTGTAAAGTGATATCTCATTGTGGTTTTGATTTTAATTTACCTAATGATTAATGATGTTGAGCATCTTTTCATGTACCTATTGGCCATCTGTATGTCTTCTTTGAAAAAATGTCTATTCAGATCATCTGCCCAGTTTTTAATTGGGTTGGTTCTTCTTTTATGCTATTAAGTTATATGAGTTCATTATGTATTTTGAATAGTAGTTCCTTATCAGATATATAATTTGCAGGTAATTTCTCCCATTTGATAGGTTGCCTTTTCATTTTATTGTGCAAAGCTTTTTAGTTTAATGTAGTCCTCATTTATTTTTGCTTTTGTTGCTTTTGCTTTAGGTATTAGACTCAAAAAGTTATTGCTAAGATCAGTGTCAAGGAGCTTGCCCCCTATGGTTTCTTTTAGGATTTTTATGGTTTCGGGTCTTACATTCCAGTCTTCAGTCCATTTTGAGTTCATTTTGTATACGGTATAAGATAATGGCTGAATTTCATTCTGTTGCATATAGTTGTCCTCTTCCAAATGTTGTTCATTGAAGAAACTGTCCTTTTCCTATTGTATATTCTTGGCTTCTTTGTCACAAATTAATTGACCATATATGTGTGAATTTATTTCTGGGCTTTCTATTCTGTTCTATTGATCTATGTACCTATTTTTATGCCAGTATCATACAGTTTTAATTACTAGAGCTTTATAATAGAGTCTAAAAGCAGGGAGCTTGATTATTTCAGCTTTTCCTTTCTGAGAATTGTAATTGATCTATTTAAGAGGATTATTTAGGGTTTTCTTCTTGGGGCACATATCCCTTCCTTCTGCTGCTCATTATAAACAAACTTGACAGTATCAGTCTAATGGAGTTGTAAAATTAACTAACCTAGCAGTCCTCTCTTGATTCTTTTTTTTTTTTTTTTTTAAGGATTTTATTTATTTGGCAGTGTGCAAGAGTAAGAGCATAAGCAAGGTGAGCAGAGCAGCAGAGGCAGAGAGAGAAGCAGGTTCCATGCTGAGCATGGAGCCCTTCTTGGGGCTCAATCCCAGGACTCTTAGAATCATGACCTGAGCCAAAGGTAGGCACTTAACCAACTGAGACACCCAGGCACCCCCATCTCTTGATTCTTTAATAGGTTTTACTCTGATGTTGGAAAAGCCCTGGAACTGTTTATATATCAAAGGTGATTTCCTTCTGTCCTTTTTTGGATAATAATATTTCCTACTCTTTTATTTCTCTGTTATTCCAATTCCACCTACTTTAAAATGTTGCAATAATTTCTCATGTTCTGGCCAGTCTGTGGCATACTTTCTGCTTTCTGGTACTGGTATTGATTGTATCTTTTATTTAAATTCATAACTCAGGATTTGGGGCCTGGATTGGAGAAATGTGCATTTTCTCATTTATTGATTCAATTTCCGTACTTCTTGTTTTCATTTGTTTAAGAAAAGGATCTTTCTGTATCTGGTATAAGTTATCTGCATTTGTTAATTTTTTTCTGAGGAGAAATTAGGGAACAAAGAGTAATCATTTAGATAGTGACTCTGGTTATTGGAAAGGGGAATTGCTTATAGTCTCTCATGTTTTCTTTATGCTTAAACTGTGGATGATCTCCTTTTTATGGAGATTGAAACTTTTAAAGATTTTATTTATTTGAGAGGTGGGGGGGTGGGAAGCAGAAAGGAAGGAAGAGGGAGGGGAAAAGAATCTCAAGCAGACCCCTGCTGAGTGCAGAGCTCAACTTGGGGCTTAGTCTCACAACCCTAAGATTCATGACCCGAGCCAAAACCAAGACCCAGATGCTTAACCAGCTGAGCCACCCAGGTGCCCCTGGGGTTTGAAACTTTTGCTTTTCCATTTGTTACATACAGTTTATTTTTTTTATTTTTATTTTTTTTGTTACATACAGTTTAAAATGATAGCATGAGTTTGATTTTACCCCTATCACAAGCTGATGATAGTATCTTACAATAAAGGGGTGAAAGCTCAAGCCCAGAGTCCATTGTATCTGGATTCCTCTCTTTTCCCCTTTCCTTTTTTTTTAAAAATATATTTTAAAAAGATTTTATTTATTTATTCATGAGAGACAGAGAGAGAGAGATCGATAGAGAGAGGCAGAGACACAGGCAGAGGGAGAAAACAGGCTCCATGCAGAGAGCCTGATGTGGGACTCAATTCCAGGTCTCCAGGATCACACCCTGGGCTGAAGGCGGCGCTAAACTGCTGAGCCACCCGGGCTACCCTCTTTTCCGCTTTCTATTTCCACCTTTTGCCTCTCTCCCAAGTTAATTAACTTCCATGTCTCCTGGCCATCACCAGTTAACTAGATCTCCCTTTCCAATTCTAAGTCTTCTCTTGTTAGTTTTGGCTGTTGGTGCTACTTGGAAATGCTCATTTATTTGTTTTAAAATATGGTAAGGTTTCAAGGCTGTACCAAATACCCAGCTGACATCCAACTAATTAAAGCTGACTGCCCCTAACCTAGCTGCACAATGCAGGTATATTTGATTAACACTTGGGGTTGACTTTCTTATGTGCAATTATAGCAAATCCATTCTAAGACTGTAGATTATTACACCATTTCTCTGGTTTTGAGCCTTTATTGCTGGCAGAGGCATTAGCTCCTTGGTTCCCAGTTGTTAGACTGCTTTAAGGGTCAGCTAAGTAAGTCATTGATTAATGAAATACACTGTAATCACACTGCAGTCAGATCTCCATCACCTGTGCTCATGGAGGGAAAGTTGAAAATGCAGATGATGTATTCATCTTTCCAGTCAATTCTAACATCTGAGAAAGGAAATTTGCCCTAGAAAACAATTTCTTAGCATCAAATCCGCCGACCAGATCTATGGTCCTGATTTTTAGGCATGCCTAAATTGGCAGTTATTTATTTTTTCTTTCTAAAAATTATACTGACATTAGAAGTTAAGAATCTCTCCTCAAGGGCCAGCCCCGGTGGCTCAGCGGTTTAGCGCCACCTTCAGCGCCGCCTTCAGCCCAGGCCGTGATCCTGGAGACCCGGGATCAAGTCCTATGTCGGGCTCCCTGCATGGAGCCTGCTTCTCTCTCTGCCTGAGTCTCTGCCTCTCTGTGTGTTTCTCATGAATAAATAAATAAAATCTTAAAAAAAAAAAAAAAGAATCTCTCCTCAAAGTCAGATCTAAGTTTGAATTGCATCACTTCCACTCATGACAGGGGCAATGAATTTATTCTCTTGTGGCCTCGGTTTCCTCGTTTGAAAAATGAAGGTAAATAATGCCTATATCCAAGAGCTGCTGTAAACAGTTGTTTAGCACATTGTCTGAGGGGATCAATACTACAAAAATGTACTATTGTCACTGCCTCATCTCCTTATTCTGCTTTCTAACTCGTCATATAGACAGAGCATCAGCTTACTGGCTATAAGCAAGCCTCTGATTGCTGTTTCTCAGCTTGCTGATTGTTTAATTGCCTAACTTGAAGAATTTTCTGATACTCTTATTTTTTCAGAATCTTAGTTCAGATATTTGCAAGCACTGTGGAGGGTGATTTTGAACTGTCTTTCCCTTCTGTTATGAGGTCTTGGGGCCATCCCTTTACCATTTTTCCAGACTATCTAGACTGGAGGGCATCTCCAATTTCCAAATGTTAGGTACTGTATAGGTTGCTGTCTGTATGTGAAACTGTCCCCCCATAGTCTAAGTTGAACAGTTAATAAAAGACATTAAATAGGCCCTAGAAATTTTCCAAGAAAAATGATGGGAAGATTAATCTAGTATCTTCTTGCCAGGGACAGCTAGAGGCAATTGGTGACTGCTTAGAATCCTGGAATTGTAAAGAGATGTGGATGAGGAGTGCAGAGTAAGGAATTTCCAGGTAAATTTTGCACTGGATCTACCTCTAAATAGGGACATTACAGTTAAAAAAGATTAACTTTGACACCAAGAAATGGAGTAGCACAAGAATAAGATTGGAAGTCAGTTCTGTCTAAGGCATCTATGATGTAATTGAATGATACAGTCTCCTGGATCTCTGGCTTTGGGCCTGAGCCTCAGCCTCCTCTATTATAAGGGGGCTGATGGAATTGATACCAACATCCTGGGGCTGGTGAGAGAATACAATGAAATCATGTATGTAAATCATATGTGACAGTACACACTAGCACAGAGAGGGGCTCATGAAGTGCTGGTTTATTGCTGCTCTAATTTGTGTTGCTGCTTTTTTGTTGTGGCTTTTGTTGTCATTGTTATTGGAAGGTGGCTGGAGAAGAGCCCTTTACAAGATCTAGAGGCATTTTATATCTTGACTGACAAATGATGTAAACCAAAATATTCTATAACCTGTGTATATGTTCACCAACTGAAATAAGAATTTTATTATTGTGGTAGATTATAATATTGTTGAAGATGTTTGCTATTGTTCCCTGGAGGAGGATTATGTTGCCTGGTCCCCTTGACGTTAGCTTTGCCATGTGACACCAGGCTCCATCCTATTGAAATCAGGAGAGGCCATTGCTAGTTTTGGCCAATAATGTGGGTGGAAGTGACATGAATTACTTTTAAACAGACGCTTTAGAAGCCAGATTGTACTCAGCAGTTTCCCTTTTCTTCCCTTCTGTCATAAGGCTGGCCCCTCAGCTGGGAGCATATAGTGAAGATAGCATGGAACATGACAAAAACTAATCTTTAGTCACTTATAGTGTAGAGTTTTTTGTTTCTGAAACAAAGCCTGATAATAGTGACAGAGTTCTCATGTTTTGTATTTCACACATGAGGGTGTGATGGCCAAGGATGGTAACAAAGAGTCATGTAGCACTATGTGGTCCGGTAGAGAAGCCACTAGCCACATGAGGCTATGTAAAATTAAATAACTTAAAAATTTTAGTTTCTTAATTGCACTGGCCACATTTGCAGTGCTCAGCTAGTAGCTAGTGGAACGTACACCACAGAAAGTTCTGTTGAACAATAGTCTAATAAATACCAATGTGATCCCTAAGGTCTATCTGAAATTAGCTCAAGGGACATGTCTAATGTTTAATTTTCCTCTCTCAGTTTTTTAAAATATATTATCCCATTACCTGTCATCTAGTTATTTACATATGGGAAAATAACAGGTATATTATAAGTTACAGAATATCATTACACAGGCTACTCTTTTGGTTTTCCATTTTTCTTTTTTTGCAATGTTGCAAATCCTCTGTTTAACTGCATGCTGTCAAATTAAAGGCAGGATGAATGACTATAGTGGTGGGTGGACAAGTTAGAAATTTTCTTTGATAGTCCATCTGGATTCTTCCAAAGACTAAGGTCAAAATGAATAATAATTCCATAAAGATAATTGATTTAAATTTTTTTTATAATTAGTCACTAGTTAAAAATGTGGCAAAATAACTATCTAGAGACAGCAGTGTTATATATTACATAGGTATAAATTTAGAGTTTAAGATTTAATGTTTGAAAGTATGCTTAATATTCTCTATTCTAAAAAAGAAATAATCAGAGTCACCACTGTGGCACAAATAAGTCAGCCACTGTCCATGGCATGAACGGTTTAGACTAACTTTCTAAACATTTTAGGACCCACAGATGATGCACATACCCATTCTTCATTAATTAGTTATGGGATATTTCAGCAAATGTTGCCCTGTGGTATTGGGGTCACTTGAAATATTGTCACTGCTGTTTCTCATGCATTCAACTCAGATCAAGTTGCCCGTATCTAAATATCTTGTAGTTCTACCCAAGCTGGAAAGAGCATTTGTCTAAGCAGCCAGAAAACTTCTGTCTCTGCTGATGGAAGATTTGATAGAAACTGAGTGATATTGTTTCAGCCCAATGTATTCTGTATAATTAAGCAATTGATGTTCTTTAGTCCATTAAGCAATTTCGTCTGCCCTTCCCAAAAGTACTTTGAACTCATTTTTGTTAGTTATTCTGATCATTTTTAAATCTCATTAATTAGATTTGAGAAGCAACATTAGCAACAAATTTGAATTATAAAGCTTAAAGCATTCTATAAAAAAGTTACTTTAATTCCTCAATATATATAATTATTTGAAGTCAAATCACCCAGCAAAAACCTTCTTTAATGAAAAGATAACAATGATAATTTCACAATATCTTTTTAAGGAACAATGTTTGCCTGTATTTACAGTTTATTTATATGTATCTAGGTAACAAGTGCATCTGAAATTCTTGCAAACACTTTGGTCTCTCAATTATATAAATATTCCCCTTGACAACAATTTACGCTATTTTTGTTGTTCTAAAGAGAGAGACTTCATTTTAGCCCCTATCAGAAGCAGAGACCTATGTCCAATTAAAAAGACTCATGACTTAAAAAAAAAAAAAAAAGACTCATGACTTCAGACCATTAGGCAGAACAGCTTCCTGCTTCTGTGCTTGTCCAAGGCCTGTCATATCTTTGAAGCATATTGATGGTGACTCTAAGATCTTGGGGTGGTCCTGGGAATAACACATATTAGCATAACAGGCCAGTAGACTTCAGTTTTAAACACATGGAAATAATGCACATTAATGCACATTAATAATGAAGCAGAAAAGGAGGAAAGACTGATGCCATTGCTTTGTGTGTGTCTGTAGGGGAATATTTTTTAATACTTTTTTTTTTTTATAGTACTTACTAGTTTCATTTCTTAACCTTACATTTTTTATTTCACTGGTGGCTGAGACTGCATTCAGGCAAATGAACTTTAATTCAGCAATTAAGCCTTCATTGAACCTTGCCTGGTGTTCAGCAAACAAGGTTCTAATCCTGGTTTTTACAGGATTCCTAGTACACATGTTAAAGGGTCTATCGAAGGACATGGATAAGTCAGTAGGGTAAGTATATAGATTTTATTTTTTCTAAGCAATGATGTAATAACTCTGTTACAGATGTCGGATAGGACTTTTTTTAGGTAATAACTTATATAGAACATCTCTGTATGTTTCAGGGTGCATGTATAAGGAAAATGTGCTAGGAACACAGAATAAGAGCCAAATGGCTATAAAAATACAGGCTCAGCTTTATTCCTTTCCATGAGACATTGGGAATGTTATATAGCATTTCTGACTCCCCATTTCTTCTCATGCATAAAACATGGATAAAAGTAATACTGAATACTTCATAAGGTTATTGTAAAGGTAACTATATATATTAACATAGTACCTAAGAAATACCAAACATTCAGTAAATGTTATTGAACACTCTAGTCAACATGACAACGATCTGTAAATGCTTTTAAGTTGCTGTATAGCATGCATGTGATGCAGGCTAAATTTATATGAGTTACAGACTCTTCCAGATTTATCACTACAATCATAAGATCTGATGAAGAACTAATTTTATGTTCTGTGTAATTGGCAAGCGTGTCTAATGTAGAAAATGGCACATAAACTCACTGAGGTGTAACAGTTATTGTGTGGGTGTCAGTTACTGCATTTGTATCTCTGAACTCATTGATATGGTCAATAAGCAAAGAAAATTTTAAATACAATAAGATGACATGTTAATTCAGGTAATATGTCCAAACTGAAGACTTTTAATTTTATGAAGACAAAATACAGATGATGATCTGAAGTGCTCTGAGCCTCATCCTGTTATTTAAACCTCTCCCATATCTCAAAGCCAGATCCTATTCTGTCTTTGTGGATTTAGAGTAGGTGGGTAAAGAAGAGATTGAAAATCTTATAATCTTGTTAATTCACAGTATCTTTAGCGTGCTTAAAAGACCCACCCATTCATCTATAAGCTGCCACCTACTTCACATCTGCTGTCTCTGATAAACACAAACTTTAGCACACACTGTCTGGCCCTGAGATCATTGGAGCTAAAGGGGTTGATTCTAGGAAAGTTTAGGGTTGTACTTCAGTACAAGGCTACTCAGAATCCATCATTATAATTGAGGAATCGTAAGTACTGCTGATTTGTCATGTAATTGCACATCTGACTTCGAAAAATGGGTGTCATCATTATTTATAATACTTTCACAGGAATTTTTAAAAAGCAAGTGCCAGTAATGAAGCTCATACCTGATTCAGTCATTTCCAGTTATTACTGGCCTGTTCTGTTAGTTAAAATAGAAATGTCACCATCATGTTTTAGTAGTAAACCATAATTATTTAAATCAGCAAGTGGATTTATTATACATAGTTTAATAATTTCAAAATTTTAAAGTGGTAGAACTCTACTGAGTAAAGTGGGGAATTGTAGATATCACTGAGGTTCATGACATGCAGGAAAGCTGCAAGTGATGACAGTACTGCTGTGACTTTCTACTTGCACATGAATGCGTGTGTATCCACATTCACCGAACAAATATTCATGGTTCCCTTATTATGTGTCATGACCTCAGAAAGCATACTGTCCAATGGAGCAGACTGACCAAGAGGCAGGTAATAATAATTAATTGTAACTCATGTTAAGATACATTATTTTGATTCAGAGAAGGGCATTTGTGGCTCTATATATGTCTTGACTCCATTTCTGCTGTTTGAGGTAAAATTATTACCAAATCTTGCCACTTTCTCTCTAAAATGTCTTCTCCAAGAAACCTGACTATGCCCTATTTGTACTTTATGCCTTTTGTCTTTATTAGCAAAGCTTATTTCCATTGAAGAGATCTGCCATTTCCTTGAAGAGAACAGAATTCTTCAGTAACTTTGTCCTTTGAGATCATTTCCATACTAGTCACAATGCTTGTACACTGTCTTTCTAAAAATGTCTCTAAATTCATTTCCTCAAGTATTCACAGGCCACATTTACACTTGATGTTCATGTAGGTCAGTTAACATGGAAACAAAAGTTTTGTTGTGTAGCCTGGTTGTTCCTGTCCCCTGTCAGCAGTCTCATTATGTAACTGTAAGCATTACTTTGGGAGCTGAGGCCTCATCTAGGGTGGTACAAAATCTTTATAGTGAATATGATTTTGCCCATGATGTTCCCAAATCAAAATAGCTCTTGATATACCAGGTTCTGTCAGTTGCTTGTGCCTGTTTTAATTCTTGATCAACTAGACCTCTTTCTCACAAGGGTACCATATCTTTTCTGTTACAGTCTTTTAAAGAGGAATCTGCATCATTCTTTTTTTAAGATGTCATAGACATTCTACATCCATAGAGATGTTTAACAAATGAAATTACTCCTTGCTTTGAGCCTTCAGATTTCAACAGTGATTATCCTACTTTTACAGTGTTGTTGTAATACGGTAATAGTTACTTAAAACTAAATAAATAAATATGTAGGCTGTCTGGGTCCACAGGATACACTGTAAGTACCTTAAAAGGAGGAAGCTGGCAACTCTTCTAAAAATCAGATCATGTCACTGGGCCCAGAATTGGCTTTGATATATCCTTTATTCACTGGGGACTATGGAGGAACAGCTGCCTTTTGAATGTAGCCAAGGGAAATTTGCTGACAGGCATAGATATGAATGGGGCAATAAAGCTTGCAAACAACAACAACAAAAGAATGTTGATGCAAAACCTAAGAAGACTCAAAACCAATTTCCTCTCTATCATTTTCTATATCCCTTGCCATAATTCTTCTATAGTTGCCATGCCCATAAGCAATGTCAAATCAAAAATGACAAATTACCTTTTTAAAACTTGTACTAGGTGAATTAAAAACCAATTAACTTAATTTTTTTCCATGTTCTTGGAAGGTCTAAATTATCAATCTAAAGTACTCTGCTTTGGTGATAGCTTTTAAAAACTTAAAATACACACAATAACAGGAGATAGAGAGTTCAGTGGATCATTCAACTTAAACTTGGTTTACTCAAGAGTTCGTAATTTCAAAAAGTTTTTTGAGATACATTTTATTGTCCTGCTTAACATCAGTACACATCACCTATTAGTGTTTTGGGTTACAAAAGATTTCTTGCTCTGAACTGACTCTTGTCTGCCTTACTAGAAGGGGTTTCAAATTTCCCTCTTCCCCTCCCTGCCTTCCATAAATTTTTACATGTTTTTCTCTAGTGTTAATGAAGATTACATGCATAAAATACATAGTAAGTAGAGCTACTACTTTATGTCATTTCTCTCGAAGAATCTAAATATCCATTTAATGGCCATAAATATAAGGCCAAAATAGATGTCTTCCTTTTGAGAAAAAATGAGATGCCACCATTTAAAAAAAAATAGTTCAGTGTATTCTTAGAAAATGAATGGATTTATAACTAGTCAAACCTGACAGGGTGTTCTGTTTGTCTATCTGGTTAAGTTCTATTTATACCATGTTAGGGTTAGGCCAGGACAGCTTGGAACAGGAAAAGTCTATAAGAGTGAGTGAACTTCGGTGTACCTAGGACCAGTAAAAAGAAATGGGAACCTGGATATTAGGTGATGACCAAAGGAGGGGAATTTAGTAACACATTATAAATATCAGTCTGGTCTCTTTCTTGGTCACCAAAAATTAAATATAGATTTGGTTTTCTTTTGATTTTAAGAATGCTTATTCACAAATTTCTCATTAGATTTAAGTAGAATAGAGGTAAATTTAAGAGTCGCCTGAGGCAATTAGAACTTGTCACATTTAATTTCTGAATAATTCCATTATTAAGAAGGTAAGAAAGGAATCTCCTCTTTTCAGTCCTATTTATTTTTAGTCAGTACTCTAATATTCTATCTTGTGGCTTTCCCTTACTGTCCATGAAATTGACTAAGTGCAGTCTATAGCTTCAGCTCTAGGAAGGAGAATTTTGAAAGCAGAAGAGCTGTTGTCCTGAATGAGTTTCTTTTTATAAACTTGGATTATTCAAGAAATATTTGAAGATCCTTCACATTAATATTGACTCCCTGCCCCCACTCCCTACCCCACCCCCTCCCACCCCCGCCTGCCACTCCACTCCTAAATCTCAATGGAGATCTTTGTTATAGAAAGTTAACTTTGGACTTGGCCAAAGATCTAAAAATTCTTTTGAAGTTTTTGATAGGCTCCAGTTTTTGTCTAATTCTTTGACCAGATGCATGATACTTGGAGTGGAGAGAAAGCAGCCTAGGACAGAGAAGGATGAATAAAACAAACTAGATTATTAAACGTTCCTTAAAGTAGCTATTATGAATATTATACTTTCAGCTGCAACAAAACGAAGACTCAAACTGGCTTAAACCAAAAAATAAAATATAAAATATAAGGACTTTCATTAGTTCATGGTGACCCAAAAGCCTAGCATAGGTCTGTAGTTAGAAATCTGCCTTCATCTCTTTTCCATTGTCCTCTGCGATTCTCCCAAGTGGTACAAAGATGACCACCAGCGTCCCCCATCTGTCTTTCTACCACCCAAGTGACCATGGTTGTTAGGTACCTCTTTCCTGAAAGTTTTAACGGAAATCTCCTCCAGATACCTCCTTAGCTCAGCTTCAGTCAACAATCTTGTCTTCCTGAGAGGTAATCAATGTGGCCAGGAAGTTGTTCCCTGAATGGTAGGCCTGGGCTGTGTGTTAGAGCCCCTTAAGGGGATGCTATGCAGATAAGCAAGGGGGGTAGGAGGGAGAGAATAGGAGAATTATAAAAGATTGGTATGAGTATAGAGAAAGGCATATGGTGTGTGACTAGGCTAGAGTGGAAACAGTAAACACATTATGAACACATCATTGTTAAGAGCTCTAATTGAAGGTTGTACAAGATATACGATATTACCAGATTTATACTTTAGTAAGATCACTCTGGTGATAATGTGAATAGGATGAATGGATGGATGGATAGATAGATAGATAGGGATAGAGATATAGAAGTTATATTTTATTCCAAAATACAATATTGTATATCTCACCCCTGTCCACCAGATTTGGCAATTATGGTCTAGCTATGAAATATGAAATGATAAGGTCTTAAACAGGGGTAGAAACAATACATAAAGGTTAAGGTATTCAATGTGAGTAAATGTGAACAAAGAACCAATAGGAATTGCCAATTCACTGAAGAGGGTAAGAGAGGAAAGGGACATTTATTTAGACTGAGACTATGAGAATTGTGGTGACATTTAGAGAGAAAATGATTATGGTGTCAGATATATGATTATTTACACAAACTACATTCTCAGCACAATTAGAACCACAGCTAAAACTATGAAACGAAACTTTGGAGGAACAGTTGCTGCCAATAGCTGTGATGTTAAAGCCCGTGAGGATTTTGATAGTGCATATAGAGATTTAGTTCACACAATGAGAAAGGCTGAAAGAAAAAGGGGGAAAAATATGAAAAGAGTAAAAAAAGGTCAAGAATAAGACCTTGAAAAACAATCAAGGTGGCCTGAAATGCAGGGGGGGGGGGGGGGGGAGGCAGAAAGAGACAGGAAAAGATTGATCAGATTGATGGGTGAGCCAGGAGAGTAAAAAAGTCCATGGAAGATGTTTCAAGAAGGAAAGAGAATAGTTAGTTACATAGAATGCCTCAAGAAAATTAAAGATTGAGAAAAAAGAAAGAACATTGCCTTTGGCAGTTAGGTCACTATTGATTTTCGAGAGACCATTTCAAGCCAAATTGCAAGAGTTAAATAGGTGTTAAGAAAGTGGAAACATTTGGGTACTGTCTATTCTTTCAGGAGGCAGGTTTTCTAGTGAGAGGTAATCTCTAAAGCTGTTTCATTAGACTTCTCCCAGGGGATCTTCTCTACCACTGTGATGATTTTCAAACACTTCACTATAACACAGTCTATCTAAATCCAACCTATTACCTATTACTAAATTAATATTCTTAGAGTTCTTTTAGATCACATCACTTTTCTCAGGAATCCTCTCTGGCTCCCCATTACTAATGTACAAAGTCTGAGTGCTAAAGCCTGGATTCAAGTCACCCTATAAGAGCCAACCTAACTTTCAAATGATAGTGTTTCACTGATCCCATGGGTAAACATATTTTTTACATGTTCCCAGTATTCCAGCCAAACTAAAATTCATGCTGTTTCCTGATCATGTCCTGTGCATTCCGATCCAGCTACTCTAGAATTATCAAGTATTTTCTTCTTAGAAACAGTCACTCATTTTTTTAATTCTCTCGGTCATTTGCACGACAAATACTTCAATATTAAAGGAACACCTTTCAAGGTAGGAGAAAGGAATAAATGAATGAGTGGTATATAGGAAATGCAAAGATAAATAAAACACAGTCGCTGACCAGGTGAGACCTTGTGTTAACATTTGTGTTCTTCCTTCACTACTACATCTTGCTCTGTGGTCTGGCTCTCTGGTAAGTTTTGTGAAGCCATCTTCTGGGTTTTTTGTTTTGTTTTGTTTTGTTTTTGTTTGTTTGTTTGTTTTTCAGTTTAACAGATCAGGATATACTTTCCTTCCCAGAAATAACAATTTATTTCTCTTTCCTTTATTTACCCCCCCCCCCAAAAAAAAAAACCTGTTCACTATACTTCCTATTTTATTTATATGTATGCATGTATGGTAAATACCCAGATCTGAAAATACAAGTATATAAATATAATGGGAGATCTCATTAGTGTTAGACTGGGTTTCAAAATCATTGGATTTCTAAATTTCTAAATCATTTCTAATCATTGGATTGGGTTTCTAAAACAATTAATTTATAGTATTCCATTATTCCATTCTACACACACACACACACACACACACACATATATATATGAGTGTGACTACTCTTGTGAGACTTACCTCAAAACAATCTACCTCTATTATAAAAATGACATAAGAATCACAGATAATTATTTTTTATTTTGTCCACATCAAAATTGTCTTTTCATATTCTGTGAGATGAAGGCAATTGAACTATTGATGGAGAGAAATTTTTATTTGATCTATCTGCTTCTTTATAAAATTATCATTGTTATAGATTGGATAGAAATATACAACCAAAAATAAATGTTTCATTTATTTTTCATTAAATAAATAAGCAGGCTACCTCTTTCTTTCCCTAATTTTCATGCCAAGTCTTTTCTCCTTCCTTTGAATTTTATCTGCACTGCAGTTTATCTGCATCTTTTCTGATACCAATCATGTTCTAGTTAACATGATTTTACATGCAAGTTACGTCTTTTCATAAAGTAGGACTTCCTCAGTGGCGATACATGTTTCTTTCTTACCTAAATAAGGAAAGAGACTGAGTGAGTATCTCTTGAATAAGTGGGCCACCTTGATGATATTTATAACGTTGAGTTTCTCTCCATGTGTTCAACTGTAAGTTCACAGTGACTGTCACCCATGTTCTCCATAATGATATGGAGGTATCCATGACTGTTTGTACAGTCCTTCACCTTTCCCTGTATTACTGTCTCCTAGAAAATATGTAGCTCACCTTGAACAGTGATTCACATAGTATCTGGTTTTCAATTTTTTACCCCCTTGTCCATGTTTTCGTGTCAAAATCCTCTTTGGCATTCTGATAAAAATCCTATCTTTTTTTTTTTTTAATTGTAACGTTGTGATAAATTTCTTTCCCTGCCAGAAGCCCATTTTGGTTCAAAAAACTAACTTCATTTTGTCCTATATTATCTATACAGTTAGTTCTTTGCTTCTGATATTCCCATTTCTACTTAAATGCCCTGACCTTCAAATAAAAGAAGAAATGGAAACTATGTCTCCTGAACCTTTCAGCTTCCTATCTTGGGCTTCAGAGCTTCAGAGTCACTATTTTATATATATATATGTGTGTGTATATGTGTGTATATATATATATACACTCCATTTTTTTCCGCCTATATTATTCATGGCCAGGTGAATCAGAAATAATAAATATCAGCTAGTGGATTTGATAAGCCTTGTCAGGTCAGATATCTGATATTTACTATAGGAAAACAGCACACTTTATAATTTGTCATGTCAGGCCCATATAGCATACAGCAGAAAATCACCCCACAAATGCTCATCTCTCTTCCTGAAGTCAAGAACTGAATTCTAGCTATTTCCTATGAATGTTCCTTATTGTTCTGTAACATAGTGTCTTTCTTTGACCATGATCCCCCATAAGATGCATTCAGTGTCACTACCGACTACCTATGAGTAGCAGTGGAGACACACACACATAATTTATTTATTTACTTACTTATAAATAAATAAATAATTTTTAAAGATTTTTTTTTTATTTATTTTTTCGAGAAACAGAGAGAGGCAGAGGGAGAAGCAGGCTCCATGCTGGAAGCCTGACGTGGGATTCGATCCCTGGTCTCCAGGATCAGGCCCTGGGCTGAAGGTGGCGCTAAACTGCTGAGTCAGCCGGGCTGCCCTATACACATATTTATGAATGAAACACAAGTTTCATGAAACAGTACTGTCCTTATATCTGATTGTGATCTTATTTTTAATATTGTGCTGGTCATTCTGTGTCATTACAGAGTGAAGAAACTTAGATTGATATAATCCACTAATGGCTCATATCTTACAATGTGAAAAATTTCAGATGAGATTTGGAAGATTGTTTTTAAAGCAGTATTAGATTTACACTCTATTTCAATGGTTCTCAAGAGTTAATGTGCATAAATACTTGGAGAAGCTTTTTTAAACTGCAGGTTTCTGATTTTGCAATTGCAAAGGGCCCTTCAATTGGCTGTTTAATAGTGTCCCCAAATAAGCTCCATACAAGTGACCTGGAGACTACACTTTGAAAGGCTTTAGAATCTGAGGTTGCAGAGACTCAGAAGTCTGGTTGCTTCCCCTTCATCTCTTTATCTCATTCATCTGGTCCATTCTTTTTGCCAGGCTCACATTTTCTCCACTGCACTAGCATCTTTATTTCATTTACATTTCATTTTTTCATTATATCATTCTTTATGCTTTCTATATATGACATCCTTTGTTATAATCCCGAAATTAGAGACATGCTCTTCAGGCCTCCCTACCTCCCACCCTGCTTTTTTACCTCTATCAGACAGACTAGTGTCAAGTAGAACAAGTCAGATTATGGGTGACCTTAGAATATAGAGGTAATACCTGTCCTTTGTGAACCTGTTAGTTGCAGGGGAAGGGGGGTGAGGGAGGAGGGTAGGAAATTGGGGTTGTATTTGGAGCCCACCCACTTCCCTCACCTAACCCATTTTCATTGCCCTATACTTGTACATTTTCGGGAGACAACTGCAGCATCTTATCTGTTTATCAGGCCTCTTTTTCCACAAGTTCATGTTAACCTTATAATTAATAATAATATATATAAGAATATAATAAATAATAACCTCTTCTTTTATTTACATATATATATATATGTCTATATGTCTAAAGCCTTATAATCTAAGTGTTCTTTGGCCCAATATTCTACTTCTAAGAAATTGCTCTTTAAAAAATGTGCAAGATTTATGTATATATATGTTCATCTCAGTGTTATGAGAATAAGTGAAATCAAAATAATTGGCAAATTTTAGTATATCTAGGGGATCCCTGGGTGGTGCAGTGGTTTGGCGCCTGCCTTTGGCCCAGGGCGCGATCCTGGAGACCGGGGATCGAGTCCCACATCGGACTCCCGGTGCATGGAGCCTGCTTCTCCTTCTGCCTGTGTCTCTGCCTCTCTCTCTCTTTCTCTCTCTCTCTCTCCCTCTCTCTGTGACTATCATAAATAAAAAAAAAATTAAATTTTAGTATATCTAAATAGTGACTGGACACAGTGGGCACTCAGTAATATTTGCTGATTGCATTCATGAATGTGTTTAATGGAATATTATACAGCATTTTCAATGATGACATTGATATATATGTCTGTATATCAATATCATAAGTGATATCATATGTATATATGTATAATGACATATGTTTTCCTCAGTGTATATGTGGGTTTATATGTATTCATTAAGAAGCAATTATTCATTTTGTTAACAATCAATTCTGTTTCTGATTCAGAAGAATTGTATGCTTTGAACATTCCGAATATCACCTGAACCCTTAATAACCACTGTGGTTTTCTTTTCCCTTTTTTTTTTTTTTAAGATTTTATTTATCTATTCATGAGAGACAGACAGAGAGAGAGAGAGAGAGAGAGAGAGGCAGAGACACAGGCAGAGGGAGAAGCAGGCTCCGTGCAGGGAGTCTAATGTAGGACTTGATCCCGGGATTCCAGGATCACGCCCTGAGCCAAAGGCAGAAGTTCCACCACTGAGCCAGCCAGGTGTCCCGCCACTGTGGTTTTCTCAGTCCATTCTGTTGTTCATATTTTTGTGTTTGCTTAGAATATATTATATTCCAAGTCTTTATACCAATTTTTGCTTTTTTTAAAAAATGGACTTTTATTTTTTAGGGGTGCCTGGGTGGCTCAGGTGGTTAAGCATCTGCCTTCAGCTCAGGTCATGATCCTGAGGCCCTGGAATCGAACACCATGTCGGGCTCCCTGCTTAGTGGGGAATCTACTTCTTCCTATCTCTCTGCCCCTCCCCACCACTCATGCTTTCCTGTTTGCTCTCTCTCCAATAAATAAATATTTAAAAATAAATAAATAAAATGCTTTATTTTTTAGAGCATTCCAATGCTACAACTTCCATAATATTGTTTTAACCAACCCATTAAGTACCTCCCCACTCCATACTATAATTATCTTCATTTTTACTTCTCATTTAGACTCACTGCATGCCGGTCATCTCTTCTCTCATTTCTCCTATTAGAATATTAACTTTTTGATGAGAGCAACCATTTTTTTTATTTTTTTTTTATTTTCTTTATTTTTTTTTTATTTTATTTTTTTTAATTTTTTTTTTTATTTATTTATGATAGTCACAGAGAGAGAGAGAGAGAGAGAGAGAGAGGCAGAGACACAGGCAGAGAGAGAAGCAGGCTCCATGCACCGGGAGCCCGATGTGGGATTCGATCCCGGGTCTCCAGGATCGCGCCCTGGGCCAAAGGCAGGCGGCAAACCGCTGCGCCACCCAGGGATCCCTTTAATTTTTTTTTCATTTATTTATGATAGTCACACAGAGAGAGAGAGAGAGGCAGAGACATAGGCAGAGGGAGAAGCAGGCTCCATGCACCGGGAGCCCAACGTGGGATTCGATCCCGGGTCTCCAGGATCGCGCCCTGGGCCAAAGGCAGGCGCCAAACCGCTGCGCCACCCAGGGATCCCCGAGAGCAACCATT
Organism: Canis aureus; assembly: GCF_053574225.1. NCBI lineage: Eukaryota > Metazoa > Chordata > Mammalia > Carnivora > Canidae > Canis > Canis aureus. Next base: position 56,372,814 of record NC_135619.1, on the reverse strand, counting down.
TTTTACACAAAATGCAGTAATTAATACATTTTTATAAAATATACATATTAACATTTCTTGAATAGAAGAATTGGGGTTATGTTTTTCAGATGAAAACCATTAAAAAATTAAAACCATTTAGAAATATACCCATAGCGTATCTCAATTGCTTCAATTTTGTTGAGAAGTGGGTAAAATAGTGTTAGGTTTATATGTAGTTCATACAGTCATAGCTCATTACAGTGGAAAGTAACCTAGTTAACTTTTTCTTTAAGATTTATTTATTTGAGAGAGAGAGAGAGAGAAAGCAGCATAGGGAGAGAGAGAGAGAGAAACTCGAGCAGACTCTGCATTGAGCATGGAGCCCAACACAGGCTTGATCTCACAAGCCAAGAGCTCATGACTTGAGCAGGAATCAAGAGTCAGACACCTAACTGACTGAGCCCACCAGACGCCCCTAGCCCAGTTAACTTTTTAACTTATTTGTGAGGCATCTGAGATGCAGTGTTGTGATAACCCTCTCCGTGTCATAGAGGTAGAAGTGTGATGTATCTCGTTTGCTACCCTTTGTAGTCTTTCCTCAAAACTTTGTTACTGCTTTCCTATTTTTACTGAGTCCAATAGGATTAGTTTTGTTCTGTGGAAATGGATTCTATTCCCAGAAAATGCAAATGTGTAATTTAAGAACATATTGAAAATGTCCAGTTTCATTAAAATAACAATGAGTTGTCATGACTCACATCCTTTCACTTTTCTGATGAGCTTAATTTCATATTAATAGTGTTTAAATTATTACCTTAAAAAAAGGGTTTTATGTTAGTACTGTAATGTGCTGTTTCATTGATTTGAATATTTACAAATGAGGCTAATGTTAAAAAATGGTCATTACTTAATTGCTGCTTTGATTTTTGAGTTTTGATTCTTGTTATTTTGCTCCAGTGAGATTTCTGAGAAAGTAAACAACGTCTTCTTTTTGAAACAACAGAAACAAGTAGTGATAGGAAAATGCAGACAACAAAGTAGAATGTATTTCTCTTGACAGTTTAACACACCTGCTTTACTAGCTTTTGTCCATACGTGCTTTTGCAGATCCCACTCCCTCAGTAAAGTCTTCTCTCCTATTGCTACAAGTATTTTAGAGTCCTAAGTGATTGTCTCTGATGTGATATATATCCCTGTCTAATTAGTAACCTGTCTTATGTTTGTTTCCCAGGGCTGCAATAACAAGTACCACAAACCAGGCAGCTTAAAACAACAGGAATCTGTTCTCTCAGTGTTCTTGGAGGCTAGAAGTCAGAAATCTTGATGACAGCAGGGCTCTGCTCACTGTGCAGGATCTCTAGGAAAGAATCTTTCCTTGCCCCTTGCAGCTTCAGGTGGTGACTGACAGCCTTTGGTGTTTCTTGGCTTACAGAGTGAGCACTCTGCTTTCTGCCTCCACAGCTCGTGGCCTTCTTTCCTATGTCATTGCATCCATATCTCTTCTCTTTTCTCTTACAAAGACACTGGTCACTGGATTTAGGACCCACTTTAAATCTAGGATGATTTCTTCTTGAGATCCTTTACAAACCTCATTTCCAAATAAGGTCACATTCTGAGGTTGCTGCAGGGGACATGAATTTTGGGGAGGTCACTCTTTAGCCCACTATACTTGGTATGAGCCAAGTACTCTGCCCCTTTTGCTGGGAATATGTTTATTTCTGCCACATGCTGTTGTTTCTGCCAGGCTTTGCTGTCTTTGTTAAATTCCAATGCTCCTTTGGCTGCATATTGCTGGGTATTCCACATACCACAATCATTAAGCCCCGTTGCCTGAGCTAGGGTATGTGCCCCGTTCATGAAGCCTCCCTTGCTACTTGTTGTGATGCCTCTGGCCTCCATTACTGATGGGCATGACTGCCATCTCCCACTGGGCCCTGTACTTGCCTGTGGCACCACTGTTGGTGCATGAGAAACTTGTGGAACCTCGCAACATTCTTTTGAGTTTATATAAAGTAGGTTCTAAAGCAATAAATACTAGTTACACATCCCATGGTTTAAGAACTACTTGTTTTCATTAATGCTAAAGCTTTATTACTGCATATAACTTCACCTCTTCTTTTTTAAGATGAGATCTTTCCAGGAGAGTCTTCCCTTTTTCAAGCAAACTGGTCCCCGTCAGGCTTCTCTTTACCTACTGTTCAAATATCTCTGGGCTGATATGAATACTAGCAGCTTGTAGCTTAAGTTCAAGGTAGGGCCAGCTCCCAATTTTTTTTGTGTTTCTCCCATCCCACACATGTAGTACTGAATTGAATTGAATTAACTTGCCAAATTGTTCTGACATGGCTATTTTAATTATTTATAGAAGAGCTTTCTTTCGCTATTAAGATAAATACAGTTGAGGAGGAAGAAAATATCCTTTTTTGAACTTTTAACAACCATTAACATTAGACCCAGAAAGCACTCTTCAACAGCCATGAATACTTTAAAATTTGGTTTTAAACTCAATGAATATTTTATCTGTGCACACTTCACACCAGTATTGTACCAGACTCTAGGAAAAAAGGTAGACAAGCTCACAATCCAAATCTGGATAAATAATGACAACATAACACCTGTAGTTTGTGATTGAAGCTTAAGGTACTGGGGAAATTGGCACTTGACAAAACTGAAAGGCAGGTGGAAGCCAAGTAGAAAAGGCACTTGGACTCCATGCTAAGAATATAAAACATCAGCTTTTGTACAACAGGGATCCCATGGTATATTTTATTTTTAGAGGAGTAGTATAAAGGTTCAATTAGAAGCATGGATGTCCATAGACAGTTGCAATATGGAATGATGAGGATTTAATCTAAAATGAGAATAGTTATATAGAAGGGGACAAATGCTAGAGATTTGCAGATGGTAGACAGTTCATGGTCCATAACTAATTGGTTATGGATGTAGGGAGAAGGGGAGAGGTCTAGAATGATTCTCAGGTTTCTACCTTGACTGTTTAGGTGACTGAGATGCCTTCAGATTACCTTCAACTGAGATACAGGTTATAAGGAAATAGAAGTAACCTTGGAAACTTACGTTTATGAAGGGCCATTATGTAATATAATTTAATTCTTATAATAATAGCCCTTCCAAATAGCTAGGAATCAGTTCTCAAGGAGTGTTAAGAAGCTAATACAAGTAAGTTTAACTTAGGCAGTGACAAAGCTGGTCATTTTCTCTAACTGCAAAAGTCATGCTCTTAAATTTTTAGGAGGACAGGTAGGGCGTAACAAGCATAGATTTAGACGTTGTGTTTGAGGTACCCTTAAAATATCTAGGTCAGATCTTCTAAGAGACTTGTTAGAATTTGGAACTTAAGCTCAGAAAAATGATGGGTCTTTTAGGAGGACCAAATTGAGAGTTGTTTAAATAATGGGTACTTTCAAAGCCACGTATTTATTTGTGATTGTCCAGAGGGAGTCAGGAGTAAGAAGAGAGCTTTAGATGAACCTTGGGAAGCATCAACATTTAAGGAGGTGGTAATAGAAGCAGAACCAGGGAAGCATACAGAGAAGAGGGGATCAGAGAGTTAAAAGAAGAAGAACATTATGGAAAAAAAGAGAAATTTGAGGAAACATCCATAGTATCCAGGGCAACAGGAAGGTCAAGTTAGATTAGTCATTTAAACATTAGGAAAGAATTGAATAAGTCATGAAAAAAAAATTTTTAAGATTTATTTGTTTATTTTAGAGAGGGAGAAAGTGTGAGGGGGAGAGGGGGAAAGCTTGAAGGGTGGAAGAAGAGGGAGAGAATCTGGCTGAGTGTGGCGCCCAGTGCGAGCCCCAATCCCAGGACCCTGAGGTGGTGATGGACACCCTTTGGTGTTCCTTGGCTTATAAAGTAAGCACTGCGCTGTCTGCCTCCACAGCTCATGGCCTTCTTCCCTATGTCACTACATCCAAATCTCCTCGGGGCTCAAATCAATAGTTGGACGCTCAACTGACTGAGCCACCCAGGTACCCCATGAAATTTGTTTTTTAGCAGTAAGGATAGTAGATTAAAAAGGAAGTTTATCCTCCATCTCTGATTTGATCCCACATATTGCTCAAGACATACTTTATGATCTGGAAAAGAAAGAAAAGGGTGCCGCCTGTGTACCTGAATTAGACTTAGATTTATTTGTACTATGAGCTAGCCATTGAACTGACTAATAACAGAGAGACTTATCCTATTTGAAATAAAAATCTGTTACGGTAAATACTCTTTCAAGGTAAAATAACAAAGATGTTTCTGTATTCCAAAGAATGGTGGTTAGAAATGATGCGTTGTTATTGAGGTTACTGTAAATGTCATACAGCGAGTCTTTTTGTTGGTCTTGATCCATGGAAAAGTCACTTTCTATCAGAAGGAATTTGATTATGTGTTACTTGCTTTTGTACAAAGGCAGAGAGGCTGAGTTAAACTTTGTTGGTTATTCTTTGGTCCTGACAGCATGCAATGATCGCTGTCAGCTCTTCTTACCTATTCCAATGTATGAACACAGACCTCCATCAAAACAAACCATGGCTCGCTATGAGATTTTAATTCTACTCAGAGGAGAAGGGAAGTTTGCATTATCTCTTCAACTCTTCCATTTTACCCCACAGGTAGACTAGTCATTATTGAAAGATGGCAGTCAGTTGTTTCTAAGACATACAAAGAACATTATTTCCAGTAATGTGTTAATTTTAGACAAATTATAGTAGAATAAAACGATTTGGGTGGTCCACAGATTTTCATTATAAGAGACTTAACAAATATCAATAAACATATTTAAGAAGGACATACAATACTTTATTGTCTTTCAATTATAATAATACAATGAGTTTACTTCAGGCACACATTTCTGGGGGCAATTACAGTTCCCTTGTATTTTACTCTACTCCCACATTCTTCATTTGAATTGTATGTAAATATCCTTCTTGCTCTTAGTGGGAACATATTGGTGTTTTTTGCTTCAGCAACTCTTTTTTGGTAACTTATCCCATATGTCTGTTAGCCTTTGCATAAAACTATTTTGTCTGAACTCAGCTTCTGAACCATATCTTGTATGTGGCTGCCAGAATGAGGATTATTTGAGTTATTTTTATACAGTTAACTTTATAATCAGAAACATTTCAGTTATTTGAAGGTAAAAATGGGTTTAAATCTCATTTGTGGAAATAGATAAAAGAGTTTAATTTTAATATTGGTTTGGTTTTTGTTTAGTACCATTTTCTAACAGTTCACTGAGAAATGATCAATTTGTTATTGCTTTGATTTTGAAAAGATGGTAGGGTTTGAAGCCAATGACCAAGAAAGAATTCTTGAGATGTCTGGTTCAAAAAGGTGTTTTATTAAAGCACTGTGGGCAGAACGAGCAGCACTGGGTTCATGAGGAGTGGCCCATTATAGACTTTCAAGTTGGGAAGGAGTTAGGGATAGCATAAGTCTCTCAGGAGTTTTGGAAGCATTATTTCCAGAACTGTGAGGGGTTAGCTATTGTCGGGAAAAGGTCATTTATTACTATCAAATAAAACCTGAGTCATGAGACCCTTCAGATGTATATCAATGGACCATAGGCTTGGGGGATCATTGCCATCATATATCTTGGGGGTAGAGATAAAGGAAGTTTCGAAAGGAATTTTTATATGTTTGTAATAGACTTACAGGGTTCTGGGGATCAGGCTAAGATTGCCTTTTGCCCTTACTAACATCAAGGCAGCTAAGTTCTTAGAGAAATGTCACTCTGCCTGTTGCAAGCTCTAGGTAGTAAGGAAATTTAATTTTTCTTTTGTCTTTGTTTCCCACATCAGCTGGACATCGCATGTGAAATATAACCAACCATCCACATATTAGAGAGTTGGGAAACTGCATTCCATAATTTTTCTTCACATCTCAACTTTCAGAGGTTCCATATAATGGAACAAAAATAATAGAAAAAGTGGTTTTGCAGTGGGTCATTGACTCTCAGACATTCAGAAGAATCTGAATAAAAGGGTTATTGGAGTTGAAATTTAGGTCTTGGTTGAATTCAGAGATAGTACTTCAAATATTAGGAGCTACTACTTCAGTCACCTATTTCCAGATTAGTTTTATAAGGCTAATAAGATTAATATTAGGCATTTCTTTTCATTCATTCATTCATTCATTCAGTTAATATTTATTGAGTTCCTACTATTTGCTAGTCACTGTCCCTATGCTCTTGGGGCTCACTGTCTCAGTGTGGAAGGGGAAGAGCCATCATAAACAAAAAAACATGTCAGAGTATATGAAAAGTGTTATAAAGAAAAATAGAGTAAGAAAGTAGAAGGAGGAGATGTGCTATTTCTAGATTGAGTAGCCAGGTAAGGCCTCTCTGATCAGGAGAGAGTGGAGCATCTGAATGAAGAGAAGCATGAAACCCTGTGGACAGCTGGGAAGAAAACATTTTAGGCTTGCATGCCCATAAGTTGGGCTTTGTGCAAAGCCTGAGGGACACCAGGAAAAATTAAACATCGAATTACTTCTGTGGGTTAATTAGAAAAATATATCAGTGGGTATACAAGTCCCAGATTGCAGAATTCCATACAATTTATCATCTCTATACACAGATGGGTGAGAGTTACATGCCCTTAAATATTCAGAGACCACTTTACGGAAGAAGTAACACTTGAAGTAACTGTAGGATTTAACTATTCATTGTTACTTATTTGCTGAACATTTATTAATATGAAAATAAGAAGGGTATTTCAGAAAATAGAGGATTATGATCAGAAGTTTAAAAGAGAGTATACTAGTTCTTCTAACAAAGAACTGTAACAAATTACTACAAACTTGGCTTAAAACAACAGAAATGTATTCTTTCACAATTCTGAAGGCCAGAAATCTAAATCTAGTTTTACTGACCCAAAACCAAGGTATTAGCAGAGCCTCAGCCCCTCTGGTGGCTCTAAGGGAGAATCCATTCCTTGCCTTTTCAGCTTCTAGTGGCTGCTGGCATTACTTGACTTGTGGCTGCATCCCTACAGTCTTTATTCTATTGTTACTTTGTCTCTTCCTCTTCTGTATGTCTCCTCTTTCTCTGCTTTTCCTTTATAAAGACACTTATGATAACATTTAGGGCCCACCTGGATAATCTAATCCTAGATTATCTCATCTCCAGATCCTTAATTCAATCATATCTGGATAGTCTAGTATAATATCCTCATCTCAATATCTTTAACTTATTACATCTGTAAAAAATGTTACTTTATAATGTAACATTCACAGATTCCAGAGATTAGGTCTTGATATTTTTGGAGGGCCACTTCCACTGTAGGGAAGATAGGCATGTTTAACAGTACAGAGCCCGATCAAACAAAAATATAAGAATTTCTATCACGAATATTTCCTTCATGTGTTTAGCAAACATTTAATGCTTGTCTTCATGCATGTAGAAACTATTTATCAAATGTCTATAGGACACAGTGGTAGCCATGGAAGTAAACACAGACCCTGACCTTTTAGAATTCGTAGAATTTACAGACCTTATAGAATTTATACCTTATAGAGGTAAAAGTGAGGGTAGAGACATAAGGCAGAGAGCCTTTAGTACAAGGATTAGGAATTATAGAGTTATAGATCTCTTGTCCAGATCCTTAACTTCTGTGAAGAATATTGCGACTTAAGAGTGAAGAACTTGAAACCCAGAGGGGTTAACTAAATTGTCTAAATATACTTAACTCAGCAAAGTGGTGAAAGGGGAAGTACAATTTGCCTCACTATTGTACATCTCAATAACTGACCTTGATCTATGATCAGTTCCTGAGATATGATAAGCTCTTAAATTGAGGAATCATGTGCTTGGTAGTTTAGGAGTCTGTATCTACGATTTGTGTATAGAATATGTTAGTAACACTGGATCAGTAGTCCACTGATGGTCCACTAGAGGGCAGTAGTCAAAGGTTTGATGGTACATGCTTGGCTGCATTCATTCAACAAATATTTATTTGATTTACTTTACGTAGGTTCTGGGTTGGGAGCTTGAGACAGAATGTGAACAAAAAGAAGACATTGTATCCACTTACATGGAGTTTTCCATCTAGTTAGGGACATGGTATTACTAATCCAGAGATTATACAAATAGGTATAACAAATACTTTAAGGCCCTTGGCAGCAGAGAGCAGAGAGGCACTTGTAAGGAGGGCCTAAGAGGAGTGTTAGGTGGTCTAGTAGTTTCCTACTGATACTAACCCAAATTAACACAAACTTAGATGCTCAAATAATACAAATTTATTTCTATCAATTTCAGTTCTGGAGTCAGAACTCCAAAATGGGCTAAAATCAAGGTGTCACCAGGGCTTTCTGGATGCTCTAGGGAGAATCTGAAGCTTCCCACAGTCCTTGGCTCATAGCCATAGGAGGAGACTGAGTCCTCCTTGTATCATGTCACTCTCACAACCTTGCTTCTGTCTTCACATCTCATCCTCTCACTCTTCTGCCTCCCTCTTTTATGTTTAAGGATCCTTTTGGCATTCTAGGATATTCTATGTATTTTATTATCATCTGATTAACAACGTAATTCCATCTCCAAAGCTGATTCTCCTTTGCTATGTAATCTAATGTATTCCTAGGTTCCTGGGATTGGGATGGGGACATTTTTGAGGCTATTATTTTGTCTACCACAGGTAGGACAGACCATTTTAAGCATTTTAGTTTTAGCCTAAGAACACTGAGAGTCTATTGCTGGGTTTTAAGCAGGCTGGGGACATATGGTCAGATTTGTGTTTTAAAAAGGTAATTCTGACTAAGAGGGGAGAAGAGCTGGAGAGGCCACTTAAGAAGCTATTCCAGTCCCAGAAAAAATATAATTAGCTTGGAGTAGTGGTAATGGAGATGATGAGAACCAGCTGGCCTTGAGAAATTATTATCAGATTCTATGAGAGATCAGAGAGAGGGGTGCAGAACCTAAAGACTGTATGGTACTATTCCCTGGAAGAGAGAACACTAGAAGAGGAATAGTTTTCAGGAAAAGAATAACATGTTGTTTTTCTGCATACCCTGGAGGCAACAATAGTAGGAGGGGGGAAGCATGAAAATAGAGACTTTTTGGAGTGAGGATTGGCATGGGTTGAGAATTGCATAGGAAACTAGAAAAGAGAGGAGCTATAGCTTTATACTATAAAACATAAAGTGTTTCCTGTATTATTGGAAAGCCATAATGGTAGGCAGTGGGGGTGGAGATGGATATTGAATTGGGAGGTAGCATTTTTATTTATTTGAGTATTAGTAACTCACTAAATTTCTAATGTTCCATGCACGCATCTAGCAAGCATTCCCTGATTACCATACATACATACAGCTTCCACACTGTGGAGTAACATAAAGGTAGAAGACACAGATACTCACAGACAAATAATATTTCAGAAAACAAGAGGACAAATAAGTAGCAATACATAATAGGAATATGAAGATGCACTTTTATTTATTCACTTAGGATTAGATTATGTTCATTTGCTCACTGAAAAATCTGTATTAAATGAACCATTGTCTGACACATAGTGGCTACTCTCCATAAATGGATAGATTGATTAATTTATTGAAAACCTAATATTAGTCGTTGTTGTATAACATTATATTCTCTTAATGTAATGACTGGGTGTTGTTCTTGCCTTCCAAATTGAAAATTTTAGTCTTAGGAGCTAACAATATAATACAATAGTGCAATAACAGAGTCATGTTTGGCTGTCGTGAATGATGGTGGAAGGGCCTAATTTGGAGCTGAAATTCTGAAGAGGGAAGAGAGAATGCAGAGAGGCAGGGATGATGTCAAATCTTCCTATAATGTATTGTGTATTGTATTCAGTGTGTCATATCTCTTCTAGGTCCAAATCAAAGAGAAATTCAATTAGCAAATGTCTCATCTATAATTGAGTATGCGGTCCAAGGAGAATATTGTAATGAATTTTCATTGACAGACTCAGTAAGTGATCAGAGTTGTAGGAAATAAAGCTAGGAATAGTTCTTTAAGGCTATTGAAAGGTAGGCATTAGAGGTAGTTGGAATGAGCAAGCCAAATAATGGGATTGATCAGAGGGAATCAGCTTCTAGGAGGAGAGAACATATTTAGAACACACTGAGTTATGAATCTGAGGGGCTGGTGCTTTGGAGCAGGGTAATATGTTAATGGCTCACCAAAAATATTAAGGCAAATGCAGACTGGTAGACCAGGTTGTAGGAAGTGACTGGTGGTTCTTATATAAGAAGGAAAATCTTATGAAGGTTGTGAAATTTTGATCTTTTGAAAATTGGAGATTGTCATCTTGACTGTGTTGAGGATATACTGTAGTAGAGAGAAAATGTAGATAAACTGTTTGAAGACTTTAGTTACAATCCAAGCATCAGGAGATGAGCCAGAGTGGTAGCTGTGGAAATGGGGAAGAAAAAAAAAAAGACATGTGAGTGACTTCGTAGAAGAAGGAAGGGAGAAAAGAGAAAGAAATAAGAGACCACTGAGAGTATGAGATTGTTTTCTCTGAACCAGAAGTTAAGAATAAATGATGGCTAGGGTAAGGGGAGAATAACAACATTAGTTCTATCTTCTGCTCGATACAATCTGAAGAAAATATGTACCAAACTTAACTCACCAATTGAGAAAATATAAAATATTGAAAAGTTGTACAAATTACTACTTTCCTTTTTTTTTCTATTTGTGTCTTCATGGAAATTCTATATTGATTTAGTGCGTGCCACTTTCAGATTTTTAAAATAATAATAAATGTCCTTAGAGATCATTTTCATTGTTTTAAAAATTTCCACACAGAAATGCCCTTCAGGAATCTTTGGTATCAAAATCCAAAAAGTGTTCCCAGGAGGAAAATATTAAGGATTCATTCATCTATGAGAATGTAGTCAATGGGGCAGCCTGGATGGCTCAGTGGTTTAGCGCCGCCTTCAGCCCAGGGCATGATCCTGGAGACCAGAGATGGAGTCCCATGTCAGGCTCCCTGTATGAAGCCTGCTTCTCCCTCTGCCTGTGTTTCTGCCTCTCTCTGTCTCTCTCTGTCTCTCATGAATAAATAAAATCTTGACAAAAAAAAAAAAAAGAGAGAGAGAGAGGGAGAGAGAAAGTAGTCAATGTAAAGGGAAAGTTGGTATCAATGGGTTTCCAGCAAGAAGCCTTATTTCTCAACAGTTTTTTTTCTCTCCACAAAGCATTCTAATAAATTTATCTGAAAAACTAAATTAATTATAACTTGCCTAAGTTTAAACCTTGTAGGACAGAATCTGAACTCAGTAATGTAGCATTCAGGATCCTTAGTGACCCACAGCTCCAGCCTCATCTCCTGACGCCTGTATATCTCCAGCCACAGAAGTTGTTGATATTTCAAATATTAATGAAGACACATGTAGCACAGGTACTTGCTGCTCTAGACATGCACACCCAAGAAAGTGTGGTTTCACAATCTTACCAGTCCATGAAGTAGCTCTTAACCTTGATAAATTCGTCATGGTCTAGGGTCTGTTACTTAGACTAGACTTACAGATGAAGAGTTTTAAAGGAGCAGATTTATTTTAACTAGGAACATATAATCGTCCATTTTAATATTACTGAGGACTTATTTGAACAGGGAACTAAGCAAAGAACATATAATAGGGAATGGGGTAGAGCTCATCCCCAACCTCACAAAACCTGTGGTCCAGCTGGTGGATGGAAGCACATAGTAGGAAGTCCTGCTTGTCCAATGTATAGGAGCAGGGATGCTTTAAGCAGGAGAGTGATATAAGTAGAACTGTATCATAATACCCATATAAGACTTTATGGTGAAACTTCTATAATGAGAAGTGTTACTACCAACAAGCAGACCTCTTGTGCCAACATGCATTATCCCTCTGGAGCAAAGTCATAAAAGGAAGACTTTGTTTTTTCTCTTTAGATTAGCAAACTTGAAAAAATAGTAACAAATGTAGTACAGACTAACACAATAGTACTTTCATTCATTCTTAGGGCATACTTCTAAAGTGGTATAAGAACATGGAAAATAGCTCAGCATTAATTTATAAAGCTGAATGTATGCTTGCTAGCTGAGTCAGCAATTCCATTGCTAGGCATACACCCAAAAGAAACTCTTTGCACACCTGAACCAGATTATGCGCCATTAGTAACTGCATAAAATTGAAAACATACTGCATGCCCACCCGTAGAAGAATAAAAAAACTTGTGGCATATTTATTCAACAGGATGCTAAAAAACAGTTTAAACAAATGTATTATGTGTATCAACTCATCACCATGGCCATCTCACAATTATAAAGTTGAGAACAGCAAGTCACAAAAGAACACATGCAGTATAATTATATAATGTCAAAAGACAGCAAAATGAAACGTTTACAGATATGTACAAATAGAAAACGATAAAGAACAATTCTGAATAATAGTCATAGTATATATTCTGCCTATTTTTCTGAATTTTCTGTGTTTATTATTATGTAATATCCTTGCTGTTGTGTTTCAGATATATTTTTTTATGTGTTTTAGAATAAGCCAATTTTCAATCTATAGTTTGGTAAGGAGTCAGGATACTGGAAAGCTGAATAACATATTGGCTAAGAATATGAACTTTAGAGTCAGGCAAACAGTGTTCCAAATTCTGCCTCTCTCATTTTGTAATTGTGAAGTTTGTCTAAGTATTCAGAATATACCACAGAGTAAAAGAAGCAAAATTCCCTATCCTCATGCAGGTTATCCTCTTGCAGTTGGAAATAAATGTTTATGAATTCTCAAAGTAGTGAGCTCCCTGGAATACAGGCTCAGTGCTTTATTTATCTAAGTATGTCTGGCATCTAAATCTGGCACATAGTAGGTATGTTAATAGAATTGAATCTATGACTATGTTTATAGAATTAAACTGAATTGTGTAAAAAAGTGAACATTGTACTTTGTACTTCTATGGAACAAGAAAAATACAAATTGTTCTAAGCTTTGTCAATCACAGTTGCAACCTCAAATCAAAGATCAGCTTCCTAGAGCTTCACTCATTGATCTTAAAAGTCTCTGAATAATATATAGAATATCGGTAGTATTTTCTTTAAATATGAAAAACAGAGATGAGTAAACCTAATAATATATGAACACCTTTGTAGTCTCTAATTTGAATTTTATCTACTATCTAAGTTCTTTAGGCCAGTCATTTTAATTTCAGTGCCAAGTGAACTGCATTTTTCACTTCTTAGAAAACTGCATTCTCTTCCCTCTGCAATCCTAAACTTATTCCTGTATACTAGAAAACTGTTACTGACTCCTTTAGTTTCAAAGTTAGATGGCAGTGCAGTTTTTATATTATGTCCTGTGTGTGTGTGCACAAGTGCATGCCTCTGTGGGTGTTATAGAAATAAAGCAAATGTTTATATTTCTCAAGTAAAGAATCCTTAGTATTCATCAGATTCTCAAAGCAGGTAATAACTAATCTGTAGCCAGATATTAGGTTCTCTAGAAAATGGGGTTATTATAAATAAAAAAGAGAATGATGACCATTACATATATGTAGTCTGTACATTTCTGGTTATTCTTTTAAGTGAAATTGCTGGGTCAAAAAAGTTTGAATATTAAGTCTCTTAGTACAAAAATAAAAATTACCATCTAGTAAATTGGCATTGCAGATTTTCTTTTACATTGGCCATTCAACAAAAAATAGAAGCCCAAATAAAACATCTTAGGGAAGGCAGCCCCAGTGGCTCAGCGGTTTAGCGCTGCCTTCAGCCCAGGGGTGATCCTGGAGACCCGAGATGTAGTCCCACATCGGGCTCCCTGCGTGGACCCCGCGTCTCCCTCTGCCTGTGTCTCTGCCTCTCTCTCTGTGTGTCTCTCGTGAGTAAATAAATAAAACCTTTAAAAAATGTTATTAAAAAAAAAAACATCTTAGGGAAAATTGTTTGACATTGTAAGATTACAATCTTAATACAATCTTGTAATCTTAATATTACTCTCTGTTCACAGTGTATTAGATTGTGCCCTCACTGTAAATTTTTATGATTCTAGATATTACAGATTTATTTCTTTGTCTTTTTGCATCTAGATTGAATAAGTTATTTTTATTATATTGATCAGTCTTTACAAAATAAAGATGTGATTACATTCTGCCATGAAAATAAATCATGTGAATTTTTTAATTTTAAATTCATTTAATTAATACATTATTAGTTTAAGAAGTAGAGGTTAGTGGTTAGTGATTCATACCTAGTGTTCATTACATATGTACTCTCCTTAATGCCCATCACACAGTCACCGCATCCCCTTATCCCTCTCCCCTCCAGTGACCCTGTTTGTTTCCTGTGATTAAGAGTCTCTTACGGTTTGTCTCCCATTTTGTCTTGTTTCATTTTTCATCTCTTCCCCTATGATCCTCTGTTTTGTTTCTTAAATTCTATATATGAGTGAGATCATATGATAACTGTCTTTCTCTGATTGGCTTATTTCACTTAGCATAATACCCTCTAGTTCCATCCACATCATTGCAAATCAAAAAATTCCATTTTTTCTGATGGCTGAGTATTCATCTGTCAATGTACATCTGGGCTCTTTCCATAGTTTGGATATTGTGGACATTGTCACTATAAACATTGGGGTGCAGGTGCCCTTTCAGATCACTACATTTGTGTCTTTGGGGTAAATACCTAGTAAAGCAATTGCTGGGTCATAGAGTAGGTCTATTTTCAACTTTTTGAGGAACCTCCTTCCTGTTTTCCAGAGTGGCTGAAGCTTGCATTCCCACCAACAGTGTAAGAGGGTTCCCCTTTCTCCATACCTTCGCCAACATCTGTGGTTTCCTGAATTGTTAATTTTAGCCATTCTGACTGGTGTGAGGTAGTATCTCATTGTGGTTTTGCTTTGTATTTGTATTGATTTGATTTGTATTTCCCTGATGCCGAGTGATGTTGAGCATTTTTTTCAAGTGTCTATTGGCCATTTGTATGTCTTCTTTGGAAACATGCCTATTCATTGATTGGATTATTTATTCTTTAGATGTTGAGTTTGATAGGTATTTTTTATAGATTTTGAATACTAGCCCTTTATCTGATAAGATAGTAAGGAGGTTCCTCAAAAAGTTGAAAATAGAGTTACCCTATGACCCAGCAATTGCTTTACTAGGTATTCACCCCAAAGATGCAAATATAGTGATCTGAAAGGGCACCTTCACCCCAATGTTTATAGCAGCAATGTCCACTATAGCCAAACTATGGAAAGAGCCCAGATATCCATTGACAGATGAATGGATAAAGAAGATGTGGTATGTATATAAGTTGCTGCCTGTGTTCATCTCTAGGATTTTGATGGATTCCTGTCTTACATTTAGGCCTTTCATCCATTTTGAATTTATTTTTGTGTATGGTGTAAGGAAATGATCAGTTTCATTCTTCTGCATGTGGCTGTCCAATTATCCCAACACCATTTGTTGAAGAGACTTTTTTCCATTGGATATTCTTTCCTGCTTTGTTGAAGATTAGTTGACCATAGAGTTGAGAGTCCATTTTTGGGTTCTCTGTTCTGTTCCATTGATCTATGTGTCTGTTTTTGTGCCGGTACCATACTGTCTTGATCACAACTTTGTAATAGAGCTTGAAGTCTGGAACTGTGATGCCACTAGTTTTCATTTTCTTTTTAACATTCCTTTGGTTATTTAGATCTTTGCTGGATCCATACAAATTTTAGGATTATTTGTTCGAGCTCTGTGAAAAAAGTTGATATTTTGATAGGGATTATGTTGAATGTATAGATTGCTCTTTGTAGCATAGACATTTTAACAGTATGTGTTCTTCCAATCCATGAGCATGGAACATTTTTCTTTGTATCTTACTCAATTTCTTTCATCAGTGTTCTGTAGTTTTCTGAGTACAGATCATTTACCTCTTTGGTTAGGTTTATTCCTACATATATTATGGTTTTGGGTACAACTATAAATGAGATTGACTCCTTAGTTTCTCTTTCTTCTCTCTCATTGTTAGTGTATAGAAATGCAACTGATTTCTGTGCATTAATTTTATATCCTGCTACTTTGCTGAATTCCTGTATGAGTTCTTACAATTTTGGGGTGGAATCTTTTGGGTTTGCCACATGGAAAATCATGTCATCTGTGAACAGTGAGAGTTTGACTTATTTGCCAATTCAGGTGCCTTTTATTTCTTATCCCATTGGTCGTGGTGAATAATACTTTGAATGTACTGTTGGATCCTCTTGGCTAGTATTTTGGTGAGAATTTTGGCATCCATGTTCATCAGGGATATTGGTCTGTAATTCTCCTTTTTGGTGGGGTCTTTGGTTTAGGGATCAAGGTAATGCTGGCCTTATAGAAAGAGTTTGGAGGTTTTCCTCCCATTTTTATTTTTTGAAGCAGCTTCAGAAGAATAGGTATTAATTTTTCTTTAAGTGTTTTGTAGAATTCCCCTGGGAAGCCATCCAGCCCTGGATTCTTATTTGTTGGGAGATTTTTGGTTACTGCTTCAATGTCCTTGCTGGTTATGGGTCTGTTCAGGTTTTTTTTATTTCTTCCTGTTTCAGTTTTGGTAGCTTATATAGTCTCTAGGAATGCATCCATTTCTTCCAGATTGCCTAATTTGTTGGTATAAAGTTGCTCATACTATGTTTTTATAATTGTATTTCTTCATTGTTGGTTGTGGTCTCTCCTTTTTCATTCATGATTTTATTTATTTGGGTCCTTTCTCTTTTCTTTTTGTTAAGTTTACCTAGGGGTTTATCAATCTTATTAATTCTTCAAAGAATGAGCTCCTAGTTTTATTGATCTGTTCTACCTTCTTCTGGTTTCTACTTCATTGATTTCTGCTCTAATCTTTATTATTTCTCTTCTCCTGCTGGGTTTAGGCTTTATTTGCTGTACCTTCTCCAGATCCTTTAGGTGTAAGTTTAGGTTATGTATTTGAGACCTTTCTTATTTCTTGAGAAAGGCTTGTATTGCTATATACTTCCCTCTTGGGACTGCCTTTGCTGCATTCCAAAGGTTTTGAACAGTTTTCTTTTCTTTTTTCTTTCTTTCTTTCTTTCTTTCTTTCTTTCTTTCTTTCTTTCTTTCTTTCTTTCTTTCTTTTTTAACAGTTGTGTTTTATTTTTCATTTGTTTCCATGATTTTTTAAAAATTCTTCTTTAATTTCCTGGTTGACCCATTCATTCTTCAGTAAGATGCTCTTTATCCTCCGTGTATTTGAGTTCTTTCCAAATTTCCTCTTGTGATTGAGTTTGAGTTTCAAAACATTGTGGTCTGAAAATATGCAAGGAATTATCAGAATCTTTTGGTACCAGTTGAGACCTGATTTGTGACCCGGTATGTAATCTGTTCTGAGGAATGTTCCTTGTACATTCAAGAGGAATATGTATTCTGTTGCTTTAGAATGGAATGCTTCTGAAAATATCTGTGAAGTCCATCTGGTCCAATGTATCATTCAGAGTCCTTGTTTTCTTGTTAATCTGCTTAGATAACCTGTCCATTGCACTGAGTCGGGTGTTAAAGTCCCCCACTATTATATTATTATCAATGTTTTTCTTTAATTTTGTTATTAATTGGGTTATATAATTGGCTGTTCCCATGTTAGGTGCATAAATATTTATAATTGTTAGATCTTCTTATTGGATAGACCCTTTAATTATGATATGGTGTCCTCCCTCATCTCTTATTATAGTCCTTGGTTTAAAATCTAATTTGTCTGATATAAGGATTGCTACCCCAGCTTTCTTTTGATGTCTATTAGCATGATAAATGCTTTTCCACCTCTTAACTTTAAATCTGGAGGTGACTTTCAGTCTAAAATGAGTTTCTTGCAGGCAGCATATTGATGGTTCTTGCTTTTTTATCCAATCTGATACCCTGTGTCTTTTGATTGGGGAAGTTAGCCCATTTGCATACAGAGTAGTTATTGAAAGATATGAATTTAGTGCCATTGTATTACCAGTAAAGCCACTGTTTCTGTATATTGTCTCTGTTCCTTTCTGGTTTATGTTACTTTTGGGTTCTCTCTTCACTTAAAGGATCCCGTTTAGTATTCCTTGCAGGGCTGTTTTAGTGAACACAAATTCTTTTAGTTTCTGTTTGTCCTAGAAGCTTTTTATCTCTCCTAATTTGAATGAACCACTAGCTGGATAAAGCATTCTTGGC
Organism: Canis aureus; assembly: GCF_053574225.1. NCBI lineage: Eukaryota > Metazoa > Chordata > Mammalia > Carnivora > Canidae > Canis > Canis aureus. The sequence goes on along the minus strand of NC_135619.1, from coordinate 56,354,735 downwards.
TGCATATTTTTCTCACTTAGCATCCTGAATTTATGATGTCAGTCCTTTCTGGCCTTCTAGGTCTTTATGGATAGGTCTGCACCCGTCTAATATCTCTACCCTTGTAAACTATGGACTTCTTATCCCCAAGGTGCTTTCAGGATTTTTCTCTTTGTCTCTGAGACTTGCAAGTTTCACTATTATATGTTGGGGTGTTGACCTATTTTTATTGATTTTGAGGTTCTCTGTGCCTCCTGGACTTGAATGCCTGTTTCCTTCCCCAGATTAGGGAAGTTTTTCATTAGAGTATGCTCCACTATACCGTCTGACGCTCTCTCTTCTTCTAATGGGATTCCAATTATTCTAATATTGTTTCACTTTATGGTATCACTTATCTCTCAAATTCTTCCTCATGATCCAGTAGTTATCTCTCCTTTTCTCAGCTTCTCTATTCTCCACCATTTTGTCTTCTGTATTAGTAATTCCCTCTTTTGTCTCATTTATCCTAGCACTTAGAGCTTCCATTTTTTATTGCATGTCATTAATAGCCTTTTTTATTTCAACTTGATTAGATTTTAGTTCTTTTATTTCTCCAAAAAGGGATTCTCTAGTGTCATCTATGCTTTTTTTCTAGCCCAGCTAGTATCTTTATAATTGTTATTGTGAACTCTAGTTCTGACATCTTACTTAGGCCCATACTGATTAGGTCCCTGGCAGTAGTGCCTCTTGCTCTCTTTTTTGAGGTGAGTTTTTGCATCTTGTCATTCTTGCATAAAGTGGTGGCTTTTTTATTTGTAGAGTTGCAGCTATTCTTGTCTTAGATCTCCAGTTGAGTTTGCAGGTGTTCAGAATGATTTGATAGCTATCTAGCTGAATTCCTGGGACCAGACAAAACTACAGTCTCCTACTCCTCTGCCTTCTTGGACTCCTCCACCATCTTGGATTCCTCCAAGTATTTCGGCTTAGTATACTAGAGTTTTCCTTATCTATATAATTCAGAGGCAATGTATGTATTATTGTAAGAAGCCAACATCTATTGTAACTTGTTTTTTTTGCCATATGACTCATTTTTTTTTTTTAACAGAGGTAGATTTTGGAGTGTTTCTTAAGAGTTTCATTTTCAAATGCTAAAGAGTCTTTCGTAATGTTAAATATTAAATTAACTACCTATAAACTACTATCGTAATGAATTCATAGTACATCTAAGTTTAAACTCGAAAGCCTATAGAAAATGTAAATGTTAAATATCATGTTACATTGTCATAGTGGTAATTATAAATGTTCAATTCTATTTGCTTACAGAATTCTTTGATTTCTCCAAAATCACAGGTTAGATAATTATAGCGTATTGTTCTGTGTTTAATAGAATTCAATTTTTGTTTATAATTTAATGCAATGTAAGAGAAATGTCCACTATAGTCTATAAAAATATGTGATTATTTAAGAGTAATAATTGACAATTTTTATCAGCTTTTAAACCACTGATATACTGGTATATTTATATTGATCACTGCTAGAGCAGTGTTGAACAAAGCAGATGGGGTTAATCTGTGTCCAATACTACAGATTGCTTTTTCTTTTGAGGGTAATAGTTGTATGAACATATCATCTACGTAAGGTTTCAAGGATAAATGAAATATTAAAGTATCCTAAACTTTTATGCTAGGTGATGTGGTTTAGAAATTTACAAATTCGTTGAATTCATTATAGAGTTTCATGCTAGGGTCAATGATAGCAAACCCCATGGTTAAAACACATTAAATTCACTCTTAAATAGATTTGTCTGAAACCAATTCAAAATATATTTTATCAGGTTACCTAATTCCCATGTTGTTCCATAACTATAGTATCTCAGGAATATGTGACTCAAAGTCACACTAGGAGTGAGTAAGTCACTGATGGAAAAGAAAAGAAAAATAAGCCAAAAAAAAACCCTCAAACCAATTAAAATCAACAAATAATAAAACCACTTTTGCGTAAACTGTAGGTCTGTCTAGACTAAATGCCTCATGTTGATGTACATTAATAAGGCTTTTGCTTGTGTGAAAAAAAATTTAGTAGAACCCTTCTTTTTTTTAACCTGTATCTAGACTTTTGTTTCTTAGTTCTCCAAAATAGAATTGTCCCTACCTTAAACACACACATACACTTCTAATATATGTGTTAAGGATTACCTTTCTCTTTTGAATTACAGAACCCTATCTCAGAGGAACCTTGTCATTTCACCACAAAATGTAAAAAATAGAAAAATAAAGATATAAAACCCTATCATTTCTCAAAAGAGGAAAAGGAAATGCAATTACCATGTGTCCGTTCTGCTGGACATTTAACACACTGTGCATTTAATCTTCAACACGACCTTGTAGGGTACATATAACTAGATACATATAAATGAATAAAGAAACCAGCCTCAGAGGACATAGCTTGTCAAAGACCATACAGTGAGCATTACTGATCCCAGGTTTAGAACCCTAGCCTCACTGGGAAGTCAAAGACCAATTTTTTTGGTTATTTTTTTTTAAGATTTTAGTTATTTATTCATGAGAGACACAGAGAGAGAGACAGAGACACAGGCAGAGGGAGAAGCAGGCTCCATGCAGGGAGCCCAACATGGGACTCCATCCCAGGACTCCAGGATCACGACCTGGGCTGAAGGCAGCATTTAACCACTGAGCCACCCGGGCTGCCCCTTGATTATTGGTAAATATCAAAATGCCAGTCATTTGGAAAGAAAGTAGTGAATGGTAGGAGCTATAAGTAATCTTGATTAAAATGACATTAAACCTAGTTTAAGGAAAAAAAAACTGGCTTAAAAAAATGGAGCTGGGAATTATTTAGGTTATTTCTTGAGTTAGGAACTAAAAATACAAATGTAGTCTAACTGTGGCACGAGAAAATTCATTTCTGTCATCCAAAAATGTTACTCTATTAACCAATCAACCCTTTTACGTTTAAAGCTTCCTTATTTGTTAACTTTTAGGGCTCGTAAGCAGTGACAGTATGGTCCTTGTTAGCTGTAGGCAGAAATCCTATCATCTTACTTATTAGTAAGTGATAGCAAGCAAAGGCTTAATTTTCAGTAGTTCCAGTAAAAGTCTTGGGACTGGTACTCCTTGACTTTGATTTATCTAACTGTGTATATGCTGCTTTTAAACCCGTCCCCAGTTATGGTACTCTAATTGACCAGATTTCAGTCACTTGTTCAAAGCTAAAACTGGATAATGGATTTAGCCCTACAAGAACTTTATAGGATGAATATGGGAGAGGGTGGTTGCCAAAGCAAAATCTGGGCAAAAGGGAAAAATGGAGACTGGACAGGCAAAATCGATAGACAGGTATTGTAGCTGTATGTTAAGAATTGAGCCTGTTAAAGCCATGTCAGTTCATATTTTGAAATTGGTTGAAATAACCTCTTTTCTCTAGCTTCTACTACATGTAACCAATTGTGCAAAGTGCTTTTCCTAATTTGATACTTGATACTATGTCTAAAGACATTCAGTCAATATAAAGAAAATGTACATTATATGTTGAAAATGCAAGCAAATACCAATAAGCAGATATCTATAGTGATCCCAAGGGTAAGAAAGGAAAATCTTTACTGCCAGCATTCACTATTTAGGATAGCAGATGCATTAATCTATGTTTCTAAATAAAATCTCAAGCACATGTCTATAATCATCTACTTACTATTCAGATGGAAAGTTCCTGTTGGAGGTTAGTTTGAGCTGTCAAACTACCATGTGGGTCTGTAGCAGTAAAAAGCTCTCTGAATTTTCTGTCCTTGCAACCTAAGCCTTTTCACTGGTATACTTACTCCTGAGAATAAACTGCCTCCAAAAAAGCACTGCTGAGGAGATTTTGAACATGACTTAAACACACACACAGCCTGAGTGAGGTAAATGTGTTAGGTTACTCGAAAAACTCTTAAGGGAAATCGAATGCAATCTCTGATATGGAACTTTCATTTTATAGCCTGGTGGGGTTATTGCTCTAGTTCTTTTTTTTTTTTTTTTGCTCTAGTTCTTTTATGTCTAACACCAAAAATCTGAGTGAGCAGGCACTGGGATTGACTTTATTAAGCTCAAAAAATAAACTTCAAATTATTTTTCTAAGTATCTTTATTTCTCTTCTTCTTTTTCTAAAGCTACTCCTGAACTAGGTAATTTCTAAATATTTCTCTTAAATAAGACCTAAATAAATTTATAATTTATTACACTTATCAGCATATCTACAATAAATGATAATCATTTAATTCACTATTTGTTCATGAATTTACCCATCAAGTGGTAGTTGAACATCCATTAAGTTCTGACAGCAGCATTAGCACTATAAATAGATAAATGTTTCAGGTGATTGATGCTTACTTGTAAGCATGAATATTTGTTTTAATTGTATCTGAGGCTTTCAATAAGGGCTTTACAGCTCTTTGTTTTCCCTTACCTTCTTAAGCAGAATATGCCATGCATTTATTTAATGACTCGGGGCAGTTGTTCCCAACTTAATGATTATACTCTAATGAAATCATTATCCGCAGCATCAACTGAAGATACAGCACTACTTGGTCTTCTTGCATCATGCTCAAACATTCCTATGTCTCTTTCCTTCCATATTCTGCGAGATTGCTTCTTCTAGCTATCAAGAGTGCATTCTTCTGTCAGTTTTCTAGAATCTCCACATGCCCAAGTATGATTGTCTTATTTAAATATCAGTTGCCTAAAAAATACCCAGTCACGATTTTATGGAATATAAAAGTCCTTACACTCTGAGGAAAGCATTGAGAGTTTTACCTGTGAATAAAATGTATAATGTTTTGGATGCATGGATTCTGGAGCATCTCTTCTGACTTTTCAGTATCATTTCCCCTGTACCTCAAACTTTCATGCATATATGAATTGGGGAAAGGGTAAAATGATATGTCTTTGGAGAGAGGATACTGTTTTCCGGACTGCATTCTAAAAATTGAGATCACTAGGTATTTAGAGAAGGCATGTGCTATTCAGATAATTTCTAAAATTACTTTATTACTCTGATAATTTTTCTTTTTAAAAAGATTTTATTATTTGAGCGAGAGAGAGAATGAGAGAGAGAGAAAGAGAGAAAGAGAGAGTGAAAGAGAGAAAGAGAGAGACACTCCACATTGAGTAGGGAGCCCAACACAGTGCTCGATCCCAGGACCCCAGGATCACGACCTGAACCGAAGGCAGACACAACCCACTGAGCCACCCAGGCGCCCTGTATTCTGATAATTTCTAAAATTACTTTGTTTTTAGGTATTTTCAGTATAAAATTGGGACATAAATTATATGAAAGCTCTCAGTTGTTCAACAAACTCCTCTAGGATTTGCTTTAGGGAGAGAAAAATTGGCTGGATTTATACCTTTTCATTTTGGTTGTGTTTTTGTATTTCCCTAGTTGTGAAACACATAAACATAAAATGCAAAATCAAATTGTTCATATCCTTGTTTCCTAGGAACCAGAGATGAAACTCAATAAAAAATAAGGTAAAAAGGCACAGGACCAGATATTACCTGGTGGAAGCAGGAATATAAAGAGTTCCTGTATTAGTTCCTTTACTGCTGCTATAACAAATTACTACAAACCTGGTGTCTTAAAACAACACAACTCTATCCTCTTAGAGTTTTAGAAGTTAGAAGTCTGAAATCCATTTGCAGTGTTAATGTTAAGGTGTCCACAGGGTTGGTTCCCTCTGAAAGCTCTGAGAATAAAATCCATTTTCTTGCCTTTTTCAGCTTCTCATAGTTGCTGGTAGCTTGGTTTGTGGCCCCTTCCTCCACTGTCAGAGTATGACCCTCTGACTCCTGCTCCATTGTCACAAAGCCTTCTTCTCTCCTGCAGTCAAATCTTCTTCTGCCTCCTTCATAAGGACAATTATGACTACATTTAGGGCGCAGCTGGATAATCCAGGATAGAATCTTCACCTCAAGATCCTTAAAATCTACAGTTTTTTGATTTTTGTTTTTTTTAAACCACATAAAGTAACATACAGCTTCTAGAAAATAGAACCTAGGTATCTTTGGGGGTTATTAATTCATCCTACCACAGTTCCTGTTTAGTATTTTGTGGCTTTTAAGTATAATACAGGCCCACTTGATTTTGGCACAAATGAGAAAAGTAATTTCATACCTTAAAAAGTCATTCTAGAAAGAAATGATTTTTTAAAAGTATGTGTTCCATTTAATACTAGTTTGAATATCAAGCTTTTAGGTATTTGCTTTTTTAATGATACTGCTTTTAGATACTGAAGATTCAAAGTTAATAATAATTGAGCCTATTAGCTAATCACTTCCAATCTGCTAGATCATTGGTGTTTGAACCACTGACCCCTTCAAAACTGATGAAAGCTTCACTGACTCCACATTAAAAAAAAAAATGCACATATACCAGGGATCCCTGAGTGGCTCAGCAGTTTATTGCCTGCCTTCAGCCCAGGGCATGGTCCTGGAGTCCTGGAATTAAGTCCCACATCAGGCCTGCTTCTCCCTCTGCCTGTGTCTCTGCCTCTCTCTCTCTCTCTCTCTCTCTCTCTCTCTCGAATAAATAAATAAAATCTTAAAAAAATTAAATAAGTAAAAATGCGCATATAACAAATATTTACAACTTCAAAAATTAAAAAAAAAATTTCAAGGAATCCGTGAAAACTAACCATTAACTAAGTATAGATATATAGATCCCAGATTAAGAATTCCTGCCTTAGATGTATCCTTAGGTTTGTATTGTTATAAAATTCAACTCAAAGCAATGCATCTGCATTTTTAAGATATGTGTTGTTTTCACCTTACACGTACATGAATCAAAGGTTGCTAGTCTTTTGTGAAGCTACTCAAAAAGAAAAAGACATACGTAATTGTATGTACGCCTTAAAGTACCTCGCTCATGCTTTCAATTGTTATATCCACATTTCATACTGCGCTCTACAATCTAATCCTTTACATTCCACATGTAATTTTGAAGAATAAGATCAGATGACTTATGAAATCAGTAACATCTCTTTTAGGGGTTGGCAAACTGTGACCCACAGGCCACCTCTGGCTCTCTGCCTGTTTTCATGTGGATGGTGAGTAAGAGTAGGTTTTACATTTTTAAAGGTCAAAAAAAAAAGTCAAAAGAAGCATAATATATTGTGGCACATGAAAATTATATGAAATTCAGATGTCAGTGTTCATGAAGTTTTACTGGAATACAGCCACATTGATTTATTTATGTATCCTCTAAAGCTACTTTCGTACGCTACAATGGCAGAGTTGAGCATGTGAAAAAGAGACCTATAGCCTGTAAACCTAAAGTATTTATCTGGTCATTTATAAAAAAGTTTGTTGACCTCTGCTCTAGTTCATTGAATTCACCAAATGTTTATTGAGTGCCTTCATGTACTGAGTCTATGACATTCTAGTATTCTGTTTGTCTTCATGATATTGGCAAATGTTTTTTTTTTATATATGAAATATGAATGTCATTTGTAGCATTTTATATTTCTCATCAGAGCTGATGAGATCTGAAACAGGCAATGCTTTAAATCTTAATAAATGATATTGGCAAGGGGTGGGGCAGCTTAGAGGTCCATTTCAATGAAAAATAAGTATTTTGAAAAGATACTATCTTTGTCTAAAGATAAAACAAAAAATCATTCCATTACATATACCTAATTTTAGCTGCATAAATAATGCCATAAACAGCTCTCTGAAGTCTTTGACCACATCTGTGTGGACATGTTTTTCTTTTACCCCATTGTACCTGTCAGCTTTAATTTTAAAAGTAAGGCAAGCAATTCCATTTATATGACTTCTGCCCTTATGCTGCTGCCTTATAAGAAATGAGCAGCTGGAGAGGGGAAAGGTCAAAACATGCACATACCTGCCCAAGAACAAAGTGGAAACCACAAGGTCTAATTTTAGCCTTTATTCTCTTGGGAATAACCTAACAGTCACTAACAGGAATTGTCTTGGAATTAATAAACAACAAACTGTAAGATATGAGTCATAAAAAAAAGGAAACATGATTTTCATATGATGTTGAGTGGAAATAACAGAAGGATTGAGTTATCAGTGAAAAATGCTGAGGTTAGAGTCTTTTGAAGCCAAAGTAAAAAAATACATGATAGCAGATATGGAACTTGACTTTTGAGAAATAATAAAACAAATGAATCTCAAAGACTAACCTAGAATGCAGTCTGTTTTTAGTCTTTCTGATTTTCTTATGTGTGTTTTAAACTGCTTAAAATAGCACTATCACCCTTCAAGTAGTTTTACAAGATTTTGCTTAATCTGTAGAATTTGCTTCAAATCCCATTTGATGGCATCTCTTATCCATTCATCTCTACTGCTAGCCACTGATGTGACCATCAGTAGAATAAGAACACCACCTTTTGGGGGTGCCTGGGTGGCTCAGTGGTTTAGCGCCTGCCTTTGGCCCAGGGCGTGATCCTGGAGTTCCAGGATTGAGTCCCACGTCGGGCTCCCTGCATGGAGCCTGCTTCTTCCTCTGCCTGTGTCTCTGCCTCTCTCTCTCTCTCTCTCTCTCTCTCTCTCTGTCTCTCATGAATACATAAATAAAATCTTTAAAAAAAAAGAAGAACACCACATTTTGGTATAGATTTTTTTCATTTCTTTTGGTATAGATTTTTTTCATTTTTCATTTCATTGGTATATATTTCATTATTCATTTTTCATTTTCATTTCATTTTTTTCATTTCACTCTATAATCAGAGAGTCTTATACAAACCAAAGAGGAAGAAATTCCTAAGGAAAAAGAATTCCTAAGGAAAAGAATTGGAAAATAAATCCATGCCAGGTTACTTTTCAGGTAACTAAGCCTTTCTTACTGTGTTGGTTTTGCTGAACTTACTTGCTTTCTTCAATTAAAAAGTTCATGACAAGATATTTCAAAACATAGTATATAGAAATTAAAATGGACATTCCTGTACCCACAACCTAAATTTAGCAGATGGTAGCATTTTGCCATTTCATTTTTATGAAATTGTTGCATATTGTTAGAATCCTAAGCATACCCCTTTTCTTCTCACAGTCTTTAGTTGTGACCACTATCCTGCATCATTCTTGTGGGTATGTTTATACTTTCAGTATTTATGTATGTATTTATAACTTGCTTCAGTTGTCTTTTACATTTTTCATCTCTATATATTTGGAAATGTGTATCCTATTTCTGTTATTTGGGTACATATTTAGAAACAATAATGTCTATTTAAAGCATATAGTACTAGTATCTGTCTCTTCAGACATTAAAATCTGTCTTGACTCACCCCACTTTGCCTGTTAGAATTTATCTAGGTTTAGTTACATATTGTTCTCAAACATTCTTAAGCTAATTATTGTTGTTAATCGTGATGCTTATTTAGTGTTACCCACATATTTACCGTTTTCATTGCTCATCATTGTCCCTGTCGCCCAGTTTTGTTTTGTTTTTTCTCCCCCCTGGGCTCAGTTTTTTTCTTACTGAAAAGTATTATTTAATAGCTCTTTCAGTGAGTGGTAGATTCTGTCTTGGAAATGTCTTTTATTTTTTTCTTTCAGTTATTCTATTACTTTAAATTGTGGGTGTGCCAATCATCTGGGTTTTTTTTTTTTTTTTTTGGTTTTTTTTTTGGTAGACTCTTACTCATGGTGAACGATTCCTTGTGTGTTTTGTAGTTACTGCTTGTGACTTATTTAAATGGGAATTTTACGTAATCTGGCTTGTGAAAGTTTTCCTATAAAGCAGTCTTATGTTTACTTCTTTATAGGCCTCAGGAGAGTCCCCAACCCAAGACCAATTTTAAAATGTTAATTTCTTACATGTAGCACTCATACTGTGCAGGCAGTATATGTTTTTACTCCAAACCAGTATAAAACAAAGGAGCCTTGGTCAGGTCAGAGATAGGCTTTATTATCATCTGAGTCAGGAAAGATCCTTTTTTTTTTTTTAATCTTTTTTTTTTTTTAAGATTTATTATTCATGAGAGATACAGATTGAGAAAGAAAGAGAGAGACACAGGCAGAGGGCTCCTCACAGGGAGCCTGATGCAGGACTTGATCCCAGATCCCAGGAACACAACCTAAGCTGAAGGCAGGCACCCAGCTGCTGAGCCACCCAGGCATCCCTATCTTTTTAATAAGAGAGCATACACCAACAGAGGAGGTCGTGGTGGGTGGGTGGGAGTGGGGTAGAGGGTGAGGGTGGGTGAAAGAAAATCTTAAACAGACTCCACACCTAGCATGGAGCTGGTCACACAGCCTGGTCTCACGACCCTGAGACTGTCCTGAGCCCAAGTCAAGAGTCCCACACTTAACCAATTGAGCCACCCTGGTGCCCCAGGAAAGATCATATTAAGGATCCTTTTCCTAATGGTACAGCCCATAGAACAGAGTTATTCAGTTTGGTCTGTGAAGGACCAGCAGCATCAACATTACCTGGGAGCTTGTTAGAGATGCAGATTCCCAGACCTGCTGAGTCAGACACTCTGGAAGCAGATTGAGCAGTCTAGGTTTAATCAGCCCTCTAGGTGATTCTTATGAATGCTAAAGTTTGGGAAGTACAACCTTAAAGAGGATTCCAACTTCATGTAAGAATCTAGGTTCCAGCTTGCTTTCTCATTTACGCAGGCCTCAAGACCTTATTTCCTGTCAGTCAATGGGCATTACAATCTGAAACTCAAGCTGTTAGAGCCTCTCCTCAGGTTGGTAGACCAATCCCCAATCCACTGCAAGGTCTGCTGCAACAACAATTTGTCCATCACAGGTTGTCATTTTACTCTTTGTGCATTCAGGGACATCTCTTTTTTCTTATGAACTCAACTGTGTTTTATGTAGAATTTCAAGATATGTGCAGCAAGAAGACTTGTAGCATAACTCAAGTCATCTTATTGCTAGAAGACTTAGCTAAATTGTTCATGTTTATTACTGATATTATCTTGAATAGTAGATACATATAGTGATTGTTTGAAATTTGGATACTGAGAATAGATGTGTGGCCCTAATTTTCTTTATACAATTACCTGATGATCACAGCTTCTTTAAATCTTCACACGCACACAAAAGATATGGGAATAAATAATAAAAATAGGAGTGTTGAATACTTAAAGGTCTTGCATTTTACAAAATGGAATCAAGATAATTGCTCTCAAAAACACTTAATATGTCTTAGTTGTAAGTTAAATGCTTTATATGTATCATCTAATTAAATCCTTAGAAATAGTCCATTCCCATTTTACAGATGAGAAAGTGAAAGCATGAGGAGTGTAGGTATCTGGCCCAAATCACCTGGCTATTAGCTGAAGTGGGATCTGAACCCATGCAGCCCAAATAGAGACCTGATGCTCTAACCTATACACCACACTTGCTCTAAAGAAGGAAAAACAGCATTTTGAACAAATATAGTTTGTGTGTGTCATGCTAAACCCTTTCACCGATTTCCTATTTAATGCTTATAACAATCCTACAAGTCATTCCTACCAGTCACCCCACCTTTTTGTGGTTTTTAAGACATGGTGCTCACATAAATAAATATTTTGCCTGACTGAATTAGAGTTGAATTTGAACCTAAGTCTACTTTCTACCAAAGCATCCATGATAAGTAGGTAGGCTTACTTAGCTCAAAATTTATTTTACTGTGGTTATAATATAGGTTTTTTATTGGAAAATTACCAGCCCAACGATTGGAAGTTTTTGTTTAGGGGACAGAGTAATATCCAGCCCTGTGATTAACAGAATCATTGAACTAAGAAGTCTGAAACAAAATAATCTTTGTTTTATTGACTAGGGAAATAGGGCCATTTATTATGTCACCCATTCTTCCTGACTTTCAGTTTACTCTTGTTTGTTTTTAAACTACACCATGTTTAAATGTTTTTGTAGCTCTGATATTCTAATTCAATACAAGTAATACATAATAATTTAGTTTTTCAAACTATAGACAGTTAACTCTTAATGATTCAATCTTACTTTGTGCTCTTTCCTCAGTGAGACTCCATCTAGTATTTTGTGACATATAATGATACGAATTTGAAACATTCATGACTGATGTCAGGAGAACTAAAGTAAACTTGGTCATCTTACATGATTTTCCTGCTCTTTGCTTCTTAAGAATCTCGTTAGCATTGGTCATCATGACTGGAAATGTAAGCACTTGATTGTTAAAATACTTATTATATCACAGAAACGGATCATTGAACTTGGGTAATTTAGCATAAGAGACAAATGTACAAATTCTAAGTCCATCTTGGATTAGACGTCCAGCTTTGCTAATTCCCAGTCATGAAGGTGAGTTTATCTCCCATCCTGTTTTATCCTCTATAAAATAGGGAAAATAACAGTCTTTACACAATTAGGTGAGGATTAAATGAGAAAATGCAAGGATACCTTTAGTGCAATGTCTGGAGCATGAGTAAGCATTCATAAATTTCAGCTATTCTTATTGTCATTGTCACCATGATGATTCCTATTAAGCATCTTTCCTTTATATTATAGCTCTCACTGGATGAACTATCAGGGAAGTAAAAATGGAATACGGAAATTGATGTGAATTTTTTAGTTGCGTTAAGAATTATTGGAGTCTAGCTCCTATGCTGTTCTCATCAGCAAGAGTAAAGTTTAGCAGGCCACAGGAGACCCACTCTAAGTGAAGTTCATTTGTAGTCAGACCCATTGGTTAGCAGTTGCTGCTGGTGCTTACACAGTCAGTGACCCTTGAACAACGTGGGTCCACTTATACGTGGATTTTTGACTGTTCAGGGATCACTGCCCCTAACCCTCTTGTCATTCAGAGGTCAACTATGTAGGTTTTCTGTATCTAAGCTTGTGCTGCAGAGTGTTCTTATATACATTGAGATAATCTGTCTCAGTCCTGTACACCAATGGGCCTGTCTGCTGCTGTCATTTCTAAGCAACTGACGCTTGGAGTTGTGCTTTCATGTCCCAAAAACATTTCTCCTGGCCACTTTTCTCACAGTTTCCCACATCTACTCACCATGAGGCCAATGGCTAGCTATTCCATTTTCATCAGTCCTTTTCACATGTTCACTGCTAAGAAGCCAGGTTGTTTAGCTGTTGGCTGATTGCATATCTCTGGGTTTTACTAGTAGAGATCTTCTAAGGCTATGCCCTATAACTGGTTAACCCAGAATAGCGAATGCTGAAAAAGAACAGTATTTGATGGATCCTGATCATCCCTTGGACCCTGATTATCCCTTGGATTTTGATGCCAAGCTTTCTACATTTTTAGTTTCCTGGCAAGGTTATTATTTGACCTCATATTGTTGAATTGCAAATTGTAGTTCTATGCTATTGCTAGTTTATGTGACTATAGACGTTCCGCATTATAAGTGGTATTTAATCTTTGTATCTAAAATCTGATTTTTGGATCATAGTACTGGGACGATTTCTTGCAAATTTTATGCAAATTTACTCCAAAACTAATTAATGTCATTTATTACTACTTATCATATATTTATTGTTTATTATTCACTACTCACTGAGGATGCAAATTCAAGTAAGATATATGATCTTTTGATCTTTTTGGGATTAGTTACACAGGTGCACACTTGGTGATAATTCATTGAACTGTCCATTTGATAACCTTTTCTTTGTGTACTTTATACTTCTTAGTAAAAAAGTTAAAAAAAGATGTGGTCTGACCTCAAGGTATTTTATAGTCTAGTAGGAAAGCAGACATGTAAATTAGTGATTTTTAAGCAGTGATTAACGCTATTACATGAGCAGATTTCTGTGAAAGCACAGAGAAAAGTCACCTATACTAGGAATTTATGAGAAAATTCTTAGAAGAGATGACACTATACCAAAGTTTTAAAGGTTAGGTAGTAGTTATTCATGCAAAGAAAGGCATTCAGAAGAGAAGGAGCAGCATTATGAAAACAGTATCTCATGGAGCAGCCTACCTGAATGGGATGGGGTGCTTGTATGGTTGGAGGTGGGTCATGAGAGCTGAAATTAGGCTACTTATATTGAACACAATCTGCAGGGACCCTGGATGTTACCCTGAAGAGCTTAAAGACAGAACGATTAAATAGTAATAATAAGGCTTAACCATGGCAAAGGGAATTCTCAAAAGATACTGAGAGTGTGTGACAAAAGGATAGGAGAGACTCCTGGAGAGCAGTGTTATATCAGCCAGGATGGGCATGTGATCAGTAGTGTCAGATGTTGCAAAGATCCTAAATAAGGTAGAAATAGAAAGGTATCCATTGGCTTCAGCAAATATAGGAGGTGATGTAATGGTACTATAATTATATAGAATAAACTATATTATTTCCGAGTAAGTCATTTTGTTACTTGTCCTCTTTTTTTTTTTTTAAAGATTTTATTTATTCATGTGAGAGAGAGAGAGAGAGAGAGAGAGAGAGAGAGGCAGAGACACAGGCAGAAAGAGAAGCAGGCTCCATGCAAGGAGCCCAGCGTAGGACTCGATCCTGGGACTCCAGGATTTCACCCTGGGCCAAAGGCAGGCGCTAAACCGCTGAGCCACCCAGGGATCCCCTGCCCTTTTTTCTTATCCTTTTTTTAACCACATCAATTTTTTCCTTCCCATTTTATTTGTATTTTATATATCTTACTCATTCTTATATCTCTTTCTCTTTATAACTCCTTCCCACTATTATTTAGAAACTTTATCTTGTTAAATATGAAAGAGATTATTTTATTATGGAAATTTATGTATAAAATATTTTCTATAATCAATTTTTCTTTATTAAATGAGATTAGCTTTTTATGTAAACAATTTATGTAAACAGTGGTTTTTAATCAAAATATAATGAGGTCATTTAGAATTTGTATTTAGAAATATGTTACATATTACATACATGCATATACACACATACATACATAGAAAGTGAGACAGATCATCTCTTATAAAGGGTCATTTGGATAACAATTTTGGAAAATATTTTTAAAGGTGCCTTTTTATTGTTTCAGAATAGTTTTGAAGCAAATGGCAGTTTCTGTACGTAGTTTGTGTTACATATAACTGTAAGATCATAGCCATCATTACCTAGCAGTTATTTTTACTTCTAAGCCTTTAAGACAGCATTTCTGGTTTGTCTGATGTTTAAGAATTTTAGAAATTACTTTCAAAATGTAATTGGATCTATTAAGCTTTCCTAATTTCAGTTGAATTCAGTGTTGTCAACCGTAACTCTGGATGTGCTACTTTAATTTTCACTATACCTTCACTATTATGAAGGTATCTACATTTTACTAGGTCCATTTTTCCTCTTCAGGCTAGTTTTGATTACTAGTATTTTGATACACCATTTTGCTTTCAGTTTCCAAGATACAGCATTATTAAACAATTCACAGACTCTCAAAGAATATGATTATCCTTTGATATTTTTGAAATTTGAATTCTGAGTAAATCTCAAATGAAAATTCTTGGTACTTTTTTAAGTAGATAAGAATCATGATGTCCTAATCTAGTATGATCTAATGTGGTAATAACCAAGGCCACTATATATAACACGAGAAGCACATTGATCAAATTAATGATTATTCTCTTTGTCCATGCTCTTCCTAATCTTAGATTTAGCATTCCTTTTCATTCTTTCAGTGTATATGTGTACATAGCTCTATATTTTCTTTGTTTACTCTTTGACTTCTTTCACCAAGTCATTTTGAGATATTTTAGATTATTTAACATAATTTATTTATTTAACATAATATAATTTCATAGAAGCCAGTAAAACAACCCTGAAATCAAGTATATTGGACAAGAAATGCTTATCATTATTTAAAGAATAGTTAAAAGTGAGACTCTGTTTTTGTGGTATAGGCTTATACCACATAAAACAGCAAGATTGTAGCCATTAGGTTAGCAGGTACTCTTATACCTGAGTTTTTAAGAGCATTATTTACTGATTTTTATTATATTTAAAATGCTTCATATTTTATCTTTTAACTTTGAGGAATACTTGAAATTTAAGCTTTAATTTTGTCAAAATGTTTATATTTTAAAAGAACCATAATCTAAGATTCTATGACATTAGTGTTAAATTGAATTATCCACATATTTTATTGAGACACTTTTCACTAGATTTCTCTGTTGATTTACATGGCCATAATTCATAAACAACTTTCTCATTCCTAAAATTTACTTTAGATAAAAATTAATTACTTTTTTTTGCTTGTTTGTTACTTAATACCAGTATCTAATTCTCTTTTTTTTTCCTCAATAATGCATGGCAGTGTAAAGTTCTATTAATATTTTCTCTTTAGGCTTTTAATATTTAATAAACATGCATTGAATAGATTTAATAACGAAAGGGAGAATTTCTTGTGATTCTTGTAACAAAATAGATTTTCATTAAATACTTTGTTTACCATTGATTCCAAGGTTTAAAACTAAAATGGTACATTAGAAGATTTATTTAAAAATCTTACTGTTAGTTCTGTTCCTTTGCCACACATTTTCACACCCCTATTTTGTTATATATTCTGCCAGGAATAATTATTGCAAATAAGAGCAAATAAAATACATCATATTTTTCTATTAATTTTTACCCAATTGGCAACATCCTATAGACTGTTCCACATCATGCTTTTCACTTAATATGCTTTTGAGATCTTTCCATACTAATGTATGATGAACTCCATTCTTTGTAACAACTGTGTAGAAATTCCATTGGGTGAATATACCATACTTTATTTAACAAGTTTCCCTGCCGATATGAATTTAATATATTCTCAGTTTTTGCTGCAATGCTGCAGTGAATAAAAACATATATATGTCATTTGCACAAGTAAAAGTATGGCTGTGGAATAAATTCCCAGAAATAGAATTGTTAAGTCAAAGAGTATGTGGATTGATCATTCTGGTAGTGTTTGTATAATTTCTTTCTGCAGGGTTATACCAATTTCCACTCCCCTAGGAATGAGTAAAAATATGTGTTTCCTCATTCATGTAACAATAATGTGTTCATACTTTTTACTTGATTGTTAAACCAAAGATTTTATCCCTATTTTATGTAAATATTTGAGATTCAGAATTGATGAAAGTACCCCATAAATTATAGTTTCGAGCATTCATATCATAATGCCATATCTACCATTCTATGTTGTTAGATTCTTACACCTCTTCTGAGTTATTAAGACATAAAGCAACATTAAATTAATGGTAGTTGCAAATAACTAATGCAAACAGATATTAAGAACAGTATTATTCCTGGACATATGCTCAAATACATACAGAATTTAGTTCCCAATACATTTGCATTTCAAACAAGTGGGTAAAATTTTGGTGATTTTATAAATGGTCTTAAGTCAACTAGCCATTTATGTCAAAAAAAAAAAGAAAAGAGATAATGCCAGATGGATCAAAACGATTTAAGCGTTAAAAAAAACCAAACCAACAGGTATATAACTTGCAACATTGTTTAAAAAAAAAAAAAAAAAGGAAGAGGACTGTGCCCATTACACACACCACATCACATATGCACATGCCAATACAATGAGCTGGAGATGAAATTTAGAAAGCAGTAATAGAAGTTGATATGTGGTTACCTAAGAGATGAAGAATCAATATTTGAGTATTGGGGAATGAAGGTTACTTTTGAAAGAAAAAATTAGGGTAGTTTTAGATTCACAGCAAAAGTGATGGGAAGCTACAGGGATTTCCAGTATCCCATCTATCCCCACCCAAGCCTCCTGCATTATCAACCTCCTCTACCAAAGTCCTATGTTTGTTATATTTGATGAGCCTACATTGACACACATAATCACCCAAAGTCCATAGTTTATGTTAGGGTTCTGTCTATGAAGTGCACATTCTGTAAATTTGGACAAACGTATAATAATAACAGGTATCAACTGTAATACCATACAGAGTGTTTTCACTGTGCTAAAAGTCCTCTGTGTTCTGCCCTTTTTTTTCATCCCCTTTTTTTTCATCTCCACCCCCAGTCTGCTGGCGCCACAGATCTTTTTACTGTCTCCATAGTTTTGCCTTTTCCAGAATGTTGTTCATATAGTTGGAATGATATGGTAAGGAAGCTTTCCAGATTGGCACTTTTTCACTTTTGTGAATGCATCTAGGATTCTCTCGTGTGTTTCTGTGGCTTCATACCTCATTTCTTTTTAATGCAGAGTAATATTCTATTGTCTGGACAGTACCATGGTTTATCCATTTCACCTTGCTGAAGGGAATCTTGGTTGCTTCGAAGTTTTGGCAGTAATGAATAGAGCTACTGTAAACATCCATGTACATACTTTCGTGTGGGCATAAGTTCTCAGCTCCTTTGGGTCAATACCAAGGAGTGCTATTACTGAATTGTATGGCAAGAGTATGTTTAGTTTTGTAAGAAACTGTCAAACTGTCGTCAAAAGTTGCAGTACCATTTTGCATTCCCACCAGCACTTCATTACCATTCCTATTGCTCTACATCCTGTCCAGCATTTTCTGTCCAGTGTTCCAGACCTTGGTCGTTCCAATATGTACGTAGTGGAATATCATTATTGTTTTAATTTGTATTTCCTTGATGGTATATTATATGAATCATCTGTCCATATGCTCTATATCTTCTGTGGTGAGCTATCTGTTAAGGTCATTGGCCCATTTCTGAATCATGTTTGTTTTCTCATAATGAGTTTTAAGAGTTCTTTGTATAATTTGGGTAGCTGTCATCTATCAGATGTGTCTTTTGCAGATATTTTCTCCCAATCTGTCGCTTGTCTTCTCATAATCTTGATGTTGTCTGTCACAGAGAAGTAGTTTTTAACTTTAATGAAGTCCATCTTATCAATTACTTATTTCATGGGTCCTGTCTTTGGTGTTGTATCTAAAAAACCATCACCAGACCAAGAGCCATCTAGATTTTCTCCTATGTTATCTTCTAGGGATTTCATAGTTTTGCATTTTGCATATAGGGCTGTGATCCATTTTGAGTTAACTTTTGTGAAGGATGTAAGGTCTGTGTCTAGATTCACTTTTTTTTTTTTTTTTTGCATATGGAAACCCAGTTATTTTAGCACTATTGCTGAGGAGACTATCTTTGTTCCATTTTATTGTCTTTGCTCCTTTGTCAAAGATAAATTGACTATATTTATGTGGGTTATTTCTCAATTTAATATTTTATTGATCTGTTCTTGTACCAATACCACACTGATTACAGTGTGGTAGCTCTGTAGTTGAGTCTCAAAGTCAGGTAGCATCAGTCTTCCTACTTTGTACTTCTACTTTATTATTGTGTTGGCTATTCTGGACCTTTTGCTTCTTCATAGAAACTTTACAATAAGTTTGTCAAAATCCGTAAAATAAATCTTAATGCTGTGATTTTGATTGGGATTTCACTGAATCTACAGATCAAGTTGGGAAGAACTGACATCTTGATAATTTGAGTCTTCCTATCTGTGAACATGGAATATTTCTCCATTTATCTAGTTTTTCTTTGATTTTGTTCATCAGGGTTTTGTCATTTTCTTCAAATAGATTTTGTACATCTTTCATTAGATTTATACCTAAGTATTTCATTTTAAGGATGCTAATGTAAATAGTATTATGTTTTAAATTTCAAATTCTACTTATTCATTACTAGTATATAGAAAGTCACTGACTTCTGTGTAATAACCTTGTATCCTGCAACCTTACCTATAGTTACTTGTTCCAGAAAGTAGTTTTTGTTTTTGTTTTTCTTGTCTGTTCTTTCAGATTTTCTATGTATACAATCATGTCATCTGTGAACAGATAGTTTTGTTCCTTCTTTCTCAATCTGCATACCTTTTATTTCTTTTTCTAGCATTTTTGCATTAGCAAGGATCCAGAATGATGTTGAAAAGGAATGGTGAGAAGGGACATCCTGAATAGGAAGGAAGCTTCATGTTTCTCGCCTTTAAGTATGATATTAGCTATAATTTTTTTGTGTGTCAAATTGAGAAAGTTCCCCTCTATTCCTAGTTTACTGAGAGTTTTATCATGAAGAGGTATTGGATTTTGTCACGTGCTTTTTTAATCTATTGGTGTAATCATGTGATTCTTTTTAATCTGTTGATGGAATAGCTTACATTAGTTGATTTTTATTTTTATTTTTTTAAAGATTTTATTTATTCATGAGAGACACAGAGAGGCAGAGACATAGGCAGAGGGAGAAGCAGGCTCCCTTTGGGGAGCCTGATGTGGGACTTGTTCCCAGGACTCTGGGATTATGCCCTGAGTCAAAGGCAGACACTCAACCACTGAGCCACCCAGGTATCCCACAATAGTTGATTTTTAAATGCTACACTAGTCACACATACCTGGTATGAATCCCACTTGGTTGTGACATATAATTAGTTTTAGATATTGTTGGATTCATTTTCTGAATATTTTGTTGGGAGTTTTTGCATCTATGTTCATATGAAATATTGGTCTGTAGTTTTCTTGTACTATATTTGCCTATCCTGCACATTATGTTAATTCTGGTCTCATATTATGAGCTAGAAAGTACTCCCTTTGCTTTTATCCACTGAAGATGGTTTTAGAATGTTGGTATAATTTCTTTCTTAGAATTAAGTTCACTTGTGAACTCATCTGGGCCTGATACTTTCTGGTTTTTTTGTTTTTTTGTTTTTGCCAGGAGAAGAGGGTATTCATTATTGATTCAATTTCTTTAATAGATGTAGACTTATTCATATTGTCTGTTCACTCTTGTGTGAGTTTGGGAAGATTGTATCTTTTAAGGAATTGGTCTATTTCATCTAGGTTCTCAAATTTGTGGGCATGGAGCTATTCATGGTATTTCTTTATTATTATTTTTATTTCCATGGGATCTGTAGTGATACCCCTTCTTTCAGTTTCATATTAATAATTTGTGCCCTCCCTTTTTTTCTTTTCCTGGCTACAGATTTATCAGTTTTATTAAACTTTATTGAGAACCAGCTTTTGGTTTCATTGATTTTCTCTATTGATTCCCTGTTTTCAATTTCATTGATATCTGCTCTGTTTCTTATTATTTCTTTTCTTAGGTTTACTTTGGATTTAATTTGCCTTTTTTTCTTCTAGATTTCTAAGGTGGAAAGTTAGATTATTGATTTTTTTATATTTCTTCTTTCCTAATACAGGCATTCAATACTGTAAATTTTCCTGTAAGCAATGCTTTCACAGCATCCCAGAAATTTTGATAAGTGGTGTTTCTTTTTTCACTTGGTTCAAAATATTTCTTAATTTCTCTTGATACTTTTCCTTTGACCTGTGTGTTATTTATAAGTGTGTTGTTTTATACCTACATATAGGGTATTTTCAACTTATCTTTCCATTATCTATTTCTAGTTTAATTCCATTGTGGTCTGAGAGCAGATACTGTATGTTCCATTCTTTTAAACTTGTTAAGGTATCTTTTATGGCCTAGAATGTGGTCCATCTTGGTGCATGTTCTGTGTTAGCTTGAGAAGATTATGTGTTCTGCTGTTGTTAGATGTAGTCAATAGATGTCAGTTATATCTAGTTCATTGATGGTGTTGAGTTCAACTACATCCTTACTGATTTTCTACCTGCTGGATCTATTTTTGATAGAGGTTTTTTGAAGTCTCCACCTATTATAGTGGATGCATCATCTATTTATCTTTGTAGGTCTATCAGTTTTGCCTCATATAGGCTGATGCTTTGTTGTTAGGTATATACATGTTAATGATTGTTATATCTTCTTGGAAAATTGATCCCTTCATCATTATATAATGCCTTTCTTTATTCCTAATAACTTTCCTTGCTTTGAAGTCTGCTCTGTTTGAAATTAATATAGCTATTCCTGTATCTTTGATTACTATTAGAATGGTTTATTTTTGTCCATCCATTTACTTGGAATCTATATACGTCTTTATACTTAGATTCCTTGTAAATAACATAGTTGGGAGTCACAATGTTTTTGATGTGCTCTAAAAACCTCTGCATACATTTAGACAATTGACATTCAAAGTGATTTTGATATAATTGGATTAATACCTACCGTATTTGTTACTGTTTTCTATTTGTTGCTCCTGTTCTTTGTTCCTAGTTTTCTGCCTTTGTGGTTGTTAATATTTTATATGATTCCATTTTTTCTTTCTTAGTATATTAGTTACACTTTTTCTTCTTTTCTTTTTGTAGTGTTTGCCCTAGAGTTTATAATATATATTTACAACTAATACAAGTCCACTTTCATGTTTTTTAAAAAAGATTTTATTTATTTACTCATGAGAGACACAGAGAGAGGGGGGCAGGAGACATAAGCAGAGGGAGAAGCAGGCTCCATGCAGGGAGCCCGATGTGGGACTTGATCCTGGGACTCCAGGATCATGCCCTGAGCCAAAGGCAGACACTCAACCGCTGAGCCACCCAGGTGTACCAACAAGTCCACTTTCAGATAACACTATACCACCTCACTGGTAGTCTAAGTACCTTATAATTACAAAATAATCCTAATTTTTCTCCTTCTCATCTTTTATATCATTATTATTACTTATTTCAGTTATATATAAGCCTATGTAAATGGAGATATATGTACATGTATATACACATACATGTGTATATAAGATACATACATAAGCATACATAATTTAATATTTGTTGCTATTATCATTTTGAACAGACTGTTATCTGGTAGGTTAAGAGTGAAAAAATAAAAGTTTTTATTTTACCTTCACTTATACCTTCTTCGGTCCTTTTTCTTTCTTTGCATAGATCATGAAACTTTTCACTATAAACTTTTTTTCAGCTGTTTTGCTTTTTTTTTTTTTTTTTTTTTTACATGTTAACTTAAACAAACAAACAAAAAAAATCAAGGGGCTCCTGGGTGGCTTAGTTAGTTAATCATCTGCCTTCGGCTCAGGTAATGATCCTGGGGTCCTGGGATTGAGCCCCACATTGGGCTCCCTGCTCAGTGAGGAGTCTACTTCTCCCTCTGCCCCACTGCTCCCCACTGTTCGTGCATGTGCTCTTTCTCTCACTCTCTCAAATAAATAAATTAAATCTTCCAAAAAATCACTACTTGTGTCCTCTTTTGGTCCAAAAAATATGAGTCCAGGTGTTTCCTCCTTATTGCATTCTTTCCAAAGGGACTGATTTCTCCAGAGGACAGAGTGTTGTGCTATTTTTGCCTGGTATTTACATTGAGGTTAACTCTGTTGGTTAGAGTGTACTGGTAATGACACCAGTGACATGGGTTTTATTTCCATGTGGTTCAGTTAACTTTGGTTTTCCACTGCCACAGACTGCTCCCATAATTATGTCTAAAATGTGTTCTTGGCCCAAGGGAGACCTGATGAAGCAAAGTGCAAATCCATCACCATGTGGGAAAATGGACACCCAAATGCTCACCCAGCTGATGGAGAGAGGGGGGCTGATTGAGGGGTATTGTTGTAGTGGAATCTCTAAGTTCACATCTTAAATTTGTATTATTTATGCTATAAAGTTCAAGATATGTGATTTAATATTTTGGTTTTTAAAGGTTCAAAGTCAGTTACAGGCAAGGAAGTTCAGTTTATAGGCAAATCTTGAAGTATTAACCAAGATTGCATTTTGAAAAAAAAAAAATGAGTCATGCCTAGCCCTTCCCAATTACATAATATTTACTTATCCGAGTGCTTTACCAAGTTTAAAATATCTCAGCTGTATATTTGAAATTACATATAACAAATATTTGTTTATGTAGTTTATTGTAAATAAAGGTTCTAATGTAGAGATTTGTGATCTTAGTAAGTCTATGCAGTATCATAGTATGTCTCCAGTATTCTCAGGTTATGCTTCAGCAAGTTCTCAAATCTCAAAAACCAGAATACTTTTTTTTTTTAAGATTTTTATTTATTTATTCACGAGAGACACAGAGAGAAAGAGGCAGAGACACAGGCAGGGGGAGAAGCAGGCTCCATGCATGGAGCCTGATGCGGAGCTCAATTCCACGACTCTGGGATCACACCCTGAGCCCAAGGCAGACGCCCAACCACTGAGCAACCCAGGTGTCCCAGAATACTTTAGTTTTAAATACAAATTTATGATATATTTCTATTAGCCAATATTTATTAAGTGTTGACTGAGTCCAGGTACTATGTTGAATAAGTGCAAAGAGACATTTTGCAGTCCCTATAGAGATTTACATGATGAGGGAGGTTAAGCAGATAAATCAGGAGACCATTATTATTTTTAAAAATAGTGTGAAAATGGTATGTGAAAGCAAAGCACAGAAGAGTGACTGTGAGAGCAATTATGAAGGGTATCTAACCCTAAATGGACAATTAAGAGCCAGCCAGGGTAAATGGGGTAGATAGGGTACTCTAGGCAGAAAAAAACAAACTTGGACTTAGAAATTGAAGGGAGCATACTACATTTTAGATCTGTAAAGAGTTTAGTATGAGTAGAATTTAGAATGTGAAAAGAGATGGTGAAAAATAAGACTGGAAAATTAAATGGAGTTCAATTCATAAGGGGGATGTGGATGATAGTCTGAAAGCATAGGGATCTGATTAAAGTATTTTAAGCAATGTTAGGTTGGTGTTGGAGGAAAATGAAGATGTGAAATGAGATGTAATTTGTGTTATATAAAATCCAATTTTACAATAGTAGGAAAGCTAGAATTAGTGTCATTAATTCAACCAGTATTTGCTGAGTGCCCTCTTTGTGTCTGGCACTGCTCTAGACTGCACTAAGATAGTGACACAAACGGACAAAATCCATTTTATTAACAGTACTTTTATCCTATTGGAAGGTGGAGAGATAAAGACAATAAACAGTTAAAGGATATACAGATAATATTCTGTATGTCAAAAAGGACTAAGGAGAAATCAAAGCAGGAAAAGTTGGAAGAGATAAATGTGTGTACTGTTTCAGATCTTTTTAGATCAGGGAAGTCCTTTCCAATAGGAGCAGGAATCTAAATGAAATGAAGGATTGAATGGAAAATTTGTTCTAGGCAGAAGAATCGGTTTTGGCAAAGACCCTGAGGCAGAGTAAATGGCATATACAAGAGCAGAGAAGCACGTAGGACTGAAGCTGAGACTGCAGGGAGGAGAGCTGTAACAGAAGAGAGAGAGAGCCAGTGGACATGTTAAATGGTTGCATATGTGAGGACAAGACTTAAAAATGAGATCTACTTTGGGAAAAGGGGGAAATGCTTAGGAATAGCAGTCCTTCCCATCTATCTTTTGCTGTTGTCTCTCATTCTGTCTCCTTCCTCCTCCTCTTTCTCTAATTTTGTGTTATTTTGGTTACCCTGTAACTGGTCATATTTATTATGCAATTTCAGTCTTTTCTTAGTATATAGTTATTTTCTTTATAGCACCTATTTATTTTTAAAATGAGCTACATGTGTTTGTATTTAGATACAGCCTTTCATATTAATGAATATATATATATATCAGTATCAAAGCCAGGTAAGAGTATAGGGAGTAATGAAAGCAGAGAAGAATATAAGTGCTGTTTTAAATCTTTTTAGATCAGGAGAGTCCTCTCTGACAAGATGGCATTTGAACAGAGATCATACACATGCACACATCCCTACACGTATTCATGTGTATATGTATATGTACATGTATACACATATGTATATGTATATTGACAATGAATGAATGTATATATGTATATTTTTACAGGTGTGTTTGTGTGTGTGTTACAAATATATACATAATAACAGTGTTCAAGAGCCAGGTTCTTCTGGTCTCTACATATATATGTGGTCCCTAAACATATGAAAGTGCTAGGAAAAGAGGTCATTGTTTGAGAGTAGAACCCTTGAGTCTGTTACAAGCTTTGTAGACTTGCCTAAACCTTATGGATTGGACTGCAAGTATAGTACATTCTATTTCCGAAACAAAGATAACAGTTTCTACTTTAGGGAATCTAAACAATGAGCATTTTCCTTTCCTTTCTCTGTTTTATAAGCCTAAACTCCCTCTAGCCTGTCAGTTATGATTATATGTACAGTTCCCAGCTAATGCAAGTAAGAGAAGCTGCTGACGGAAATAGGAATTTTAAAGAGACTTCCAGAAGTATGGTGGCAATGTGAAATTGATTCAGTTTGCTGGTGGAGTTCACAGAGCCTGGATTCTTTGAATATATCTACAAGTCATCACCGTCTAATTTGGGATCCACATCTTTTGCATTTTCTGGTCCTGTTTTTCCGTCAAAATGACAGAAGCAAAAAAGACAGAATGCCTCTGTCACTGTTTCATGATCAACCCTAATTGGAAAAGAAAAGTTAATTAAAATCTATGAAAATGAATTGAGTAACCTTTAAGGATAGGCAGTACAATGTGGCCAAAATTAATATGACAATTTGTTAATGGACTAGGCAATTGTAATCGGTTTTAAAAATAACTTAAAGCTTTCTTTATGTTTAACAAAAGTTACTAATTAAAGGAAGCAATGACCTGTATGTAAGATTATCCATGAAAATTATTTGCCATCTGAATATAACACCAAAGAAAACACTTATTTAAGATTTTTCTTATGGTATAATCTTACATTGGAGACTGTTTTAGTTTACTCTTCATTTTTTCTGTTAGCAGTTAGTTGAGTATTTCTTAATCCCTTCTATTTAAATGAAACACATTTTAAATTCTCATTAATAATAAAGGATTAGAACCACTAAAATCCCAATCCTACCAATTCATGAACCAGGTTTGGTATGCTCAAATGCCCTCTAGAAGGTCTAATGCCTGTCAGATGCTTTTGAAGACATTCTTGGTCTTTTTGGGGTTTTTTGGTTTTTTGCTTTTTTGCCTTGACACTGACAAGGAAAGAAACCGATCTGGCAAATGAAAATATTTGTGTTACAAATCTTCATTTGTCTCAAAATCCACTTTGTGATGTTTTTCTACTTCCAGATAAAATGGTTGATTTAATTTGTTTATTGGAATTGTATAAAGGACTCTGAATAAGAAGATATAGAAGAATTATTATAATTGTGAGGATTTGAAGAACAAAAATGGAAGATTTGTAATTATCTGAAGTGTATTTACCTTGGTATAAAAGAAAACAGGTAGATAATAGAGGTAAATGAAAATGAATTTGTCACATGTTCATTATATATAAACAGTCCTAACAATATGAATAGTTACTTAACTAAGTGAAGAATCTGTTTGGGTTTCTAAAAAGTTTTGGTGAGATGATTGTCATCTATATTAATTCTGAATAATCGTTACTCAACTAAGAGACAACAACTAATATGTGGAGATCATGAAGCAATTTACCTAAGTACAGGGCTTAAAGTTTAATTACTGGAGGGATCTTTGCAATAATCTAGGTTACTCTATTTATTTTATTGATGTAATCACTGTGGCCAAGAAAGATTAAGTGGTCATTCTAATAAATCTATTAACTAACAGCAGGGGAAGATCTAGAACCCAGATCTCCTGATTGTCATTCTGGTATTTTCCACCATATTGACTAAACCATACCTTCTTTGAATGGGCTTATTAGAAACTTGGCCATGAACTTGAACATTGCTGATTGGCTTATCATGGGTTTTACCATTATTATCTTAATTGTCAAGTTATCCCAATTGCAGAGATGACTAGATTTGCCAGGAATAGGAAATCCCTTTTGTCTCAGGGATAGTAGAAAAAGATAAAATATAGAAGAATAATATAAAATTTAATGAAGTAAATTCTAGTTATAATTTCAGAATAATTATTTTGAAATGCCAATAGTATTTCCCTATTTTGTATCATCTGGTTTGTCATTTGATATTCCTATCTTGAGGAACATATATCAAGTCTGTTATGTTTTTATATTAGCCCAAGATAGTGAACCCTTGACCTCTCCAGCTTTCCAGATATCATCGTGTATAAATGTGAAGACCAGAATACAGCAAAGTAGGATTAAATATTTCTTCTGTCTTCTCTACTTACTCTATGAATGTTCGTAAGAAATTCAACTTTTATTGTTTTCTTAAAAATCCATTTACTCAGCAAATATTTCTGTAGCATATACTCTATTCTGAGCTAAAGCTCCTGATAATGAATGGTACTTAAAGAGTTTGAATTTGGTAACAGATCCAAGTGTGTAACAATTAACTATAATAGAATAAATAATTTTAAAAATAGTACTCTGGAAACACACGAGCCAAAGCAGTATTTCCAGGAATATGAGTTGTGTTTGGACATGGGATGGTTTGTGAAAGTCAAGCAGAGGATATTTGTTAAGCTGGGATTTGAAGAATGGTTAGATATTTTCTAATTAGTGAAGTTCAGGAAGGGCATTATAGATAATATAAGGGAGATATTGAAGTGATGACAAAAGATAATGGTCTTAGAAGTAAACTGTGGAGGGATCCTTTATTTAAAAAATGTACTAAGGAGTTTGGACTTTATCTCTGCATGGGAAATACTAGACATCTACATTTTACTATTCTCCCCTACCTGTATATTCATGGAAGACATCAAAACTGAATTTAAGACCTTCTTTCCACTGAGCTCAGGCATAACCTTAGAATAGTTGACCATATACACTCTAGGAAGTCATGGCCAATCAATCACTCATGGCAGCACAGATAGAATCCAACAGTGTAAGGAGTTCAGAGCCCCCAGTATGTCTGAACAAAGAGTGACATAAGCATATCTGTTTTAGATTCATCATTCAGGGCAGTCTAGGAGAAAGATTGAGTGATAAGACACTGAGGGTAGAGAACATAGCCAAAACACTATTGTGGTAATTCAAATGAGAATTTCAGAACACGCTTTTGACATGAAATTTATGGAACTTGAAGGTATCACTGCTCTTCTCAAAGTTTTAGTAAAGCTTTCCCTCCATAGCATCCATTTTGGATTTAATAAAAACTACATAGTCTATTTCATAGCATTCTACTATATAGATTTATGGGAATAAATTCAGATCAACAAAGGACTTAATTTCTAATTTATAAGATATGAAAAGGGGAGGGAATAATATTGTATAGTCTCTCTTCAGAACAGAATACAGTATCCAAGAAAATACTGAAGATCTTTATCAATGTGCAGTTTTACCTAATTATTTTCTCTCTTGCAAAAGCAGGGCTATCTAATAATAAACACAGTTTATATTCATAATTAATAATTGTGATATCTTTATACAGATGTGATGAAATAATGATGATAATTACTATTAATTGGAAAAGTTATGTACCTTATTTCATATAATTATTTGGCAGTTACATAATGTTGTATTTTTGTCCCCGTTTTAGAGTGAAGGAAAGAGGAGTAGGTGGATAAGATTATATATCCAAGTGATGCTGACCCCAAAGCTCATGCTCTGTATTCCCCCGCACGTTCAGAGTTTTATTCTTATTTTTTGTTTCTTTTATTTTAGTGGTAGAACAATATCGAGCCCATATACTTTGCTTTAGAAATATGTGTCATCATAGATGTCTAGAAAAGAGAAGATGGCTATGTGGACTAAGGCAGTTGCAGTGAGGATGGACAGGAAAGGGCAGATGTTGAGGTACTGACCTCAAGAAATAATTAATTAATCAATTATCTTTAATACCCATTATCTGTTATTCTGTCTAAAGCCATTCTGAACTTAATATAAGTTTTTATTTAAATCTCAGTTAGTTAACAGACAGTGTAATATTAGTTTCAAGTGGGCAGTATAAATATTCAGCACTTCCATACATCACCTGGTGCTCATCACAAGTGCACTCTGTAATCTCCATCACCTATTTCACCCATCCCCCACCCTCCTTCCTTTAGGGACCCATTAGTTTGTTCTCTATAGTTAAGAGTCTGTTTCTTGGTTTACTTCTCTCTCTCTCTTTTCTCCCCTTTGCTCATTTATGTTGTTTCTTACATTTCACATAGGAGTGAAATCATGTGGTATTTGTCTTTCTATGACTGACTTATTTCACTTAGCATTATACTCTCTAGCTATCCATGTCACTGCAAATGACAAAATTAGATTTTTTTTTCTAAGGCTGAATAATATTCCATAGTATATATAACTACCCCTCTTTTTTTTTTTTTAAGGTTTTATTTATTTATGAGAGACACACAGAGTCAGAGACATAGGCATAGGGAGAAGCAGGCCTGATGAGCCTGCTTGCAGTACTCAATCCCAGGAGCCCAGGATCACAACCTGATCCAAAGGCAGATACTCAACCACTGAGTCACCCAAGTGCCCCTATATAACTACTTCTTTATCCATTCATTTATTGATGGACACTTGGGCTGCTTCCATAATTTGGCTATTATAAATAATAATAATGCTATAGTAAACATAGGGATGCATATTATCTTTTTGAGTTAGTGTTTTCATATTCATTGAGTAAATACCCAATAATAGAATTATTGAATCATATGCTAGTTCTATTTTTAATTTTTTAAGGGGCCTCCATACTACTTCCCACCATGGCCGCACCAGTTTGTATTCCCACCAGCAGTGTGCAGGGGTTCCTTTTTCTCCACATCTTCATCAATACTTGTTTCTTGTGTTTTTCATTTTAGTCATTCTAACAGGTGTGATATGATCTCATTGTGGTTTTGATTTGTTTCTCCCTGATGATCTGTGATGTTGAATATCTTTTCATGTGTCTGTTGACCATCTGGATGTCTTCTTTGGGAAAGTGCCTATTCATATCTTCTGTCCATTTTTTAATTGGATTGTTTGTTTTAGATGTTGGGTCTCATAAGTTCTTTATGTATTTTGGATACTAATCCTTTATAAGATATGTCATTTGCAAATATCTTCTCCCATTCTCTACATTCTTTTTTAGTTTTGTTGATTGTTTCCTTCATTGCACAGAAGCTTTTAATTTTGATGAAGTCCCAACAGTTTCTTTTGCTTTTGTTTCCCTTGCCTCCAGAGACATATCTAGAAAGAAGGTGCTATAGCACATGTTGAAGAGGTTATTGCTTGTGCTATTTTAGAATTCTTATGGTGTCAAGTCTCACAGCTAGATCTTCAATCCATTTTGAATTTATTTTTGTGTGTGGTATAAGAAAATGGTCCAGTTTCATTCTTTTGCTGTCCAGTTTTCTCAACATCGTTTGTTGAAGGGACTGCCTTTTTCCCCATTGAGTATTCTTACCTGCTTTGTCGAAGATTAGTTGACCGTATAACTGTGAGCTCATTTCTGGGTTTTCTGTTCTGCTCCCTTGATCTGTATGTCTATTTCTGTGCCAGTACTCTATTGTTTTGATCACTACAACTTTGTAATATAACTTAAATTCTGGAATTGTTATGCCTTCAGCTTTACTTTACTTTTGCAAGGTTGCTTTGGCTATTTGGGGTCTTTTGTGGTTCCATACTAGTTTTAGGATTGTTTGTTTTAGCTCTGTGAAAAATACTGTTGGTATTTTGATAGAGATTGCATTAAATGTGTAGACTGTTTTGGGTAATATAGACATTTTAACAATATTTGTTCTTCCAGTCCGTGAACATGGGATGTTTTTCCATTTCTTTATGTCATATACCATTTCTTTCATCATTGTTTTATAGGTTTTCAGAGTACAAGTCTTTCCCCAATTTGGGTAGGTTTATTCCTAGGTATCTTACTGTGTTTGGTGCAATTGAGAATGGGATTGATTCCCTAATTTCTCTTTCTACTGTTTCATCATTGGTGTATAGAAATGCAACAGATTTCTGTACATTGATTTTTTTATCCTGTGACTTTACTGAATTCATTTATCTGTTTTAGCAGTTACATGGTGGAGTCTTTTGAGCTTTCTACATATGTTATTATATCATCTGCAGAGAGTGAAAGTTCTACTTCCTTGCTGATTTGGATGCCTTTTATTTCTTTTTGTTGTCTCATTGCTGTGGCTAGGACTTCCAGTACTATGTTAAATAACAGTAGTTTCAATGAATTTTTTATTTTGAGGATAATTTTCCATTCACATAAAGTTGTGAGAGTCTCAAGAGATCCTATAATATATAAAGATCTCCTTACCCATTTTTCCCCCTAAAAAAATAACTTGCAAAACGGTTGTATAATAGCTCAACCAGGATATTGACATTGATACAGTCAAGATACAGAACATATCCAACCATGTGAAGATCCCTCTTGTTGCCTCTTATAGCCACACTGACTTCCCTTCCACCCTCACTGGCAACCACTTAATTCCTGGCAACCACTGATCTGTTCTCTGTTTCTTTAATTGAGTTCTCTATCTGTTCCATTAATCTGTGTGTATTTACTTCCACAAAGACCACAGTCTTGATTACTGTAGCTGTATAATAAACCTAGAAATTGAATATTGATTCCTCCCAATTTATCTTCTTTTTAAAAACTGTTGCAGTTATTCTAGGTCCATTTTTTTCCATAAAGGTTTTAGAATTTTGTTTTTAGCTGTAAAACATATTGCTGGAATTTTTATAGAAACTGTATTGAACTTTTATATCAATTTAGAGAGAATTGATATATTTATGATGTGAGTCTTCCAGTCCATGAACACAAGATGTCTTACCATTGTTTTGTAATATTCAGCATGTGTAAGTAGTCCTTTACATATACTGCTAAGTTTACACTTAAGTATTTCATTGGGGGGAGGTCTTTTCAACTGGTATTGTAATTTTTAATTTTGTTCTTCACATGTTCATTCCTAATATGTTGAAATATAATCAATTTGTATATGTTTATCTTGAATCTTGTGACTCCACTAAACTCAACTTATTGACTCAAAAAGATGGTTTTGTTTTTGTTTTTGTTTAGATAAATTCTTTGGGATTTTCTATGAAAACTATCATATCATCTGCAAATAGAGGCACTTTTATTTTAGCACTTCTGATTCGTATACCTTTTATTTCTTTGCTTTATTGCATTAGAAAGATCTTCTCAAACCATGATGAATAAGAATTATGAGAAAGAGCATTCTTGCCTTATTTCTGATCTTGAGGGGAAAACTTTCCATCCTTCACCATAAGTATAACGCTCATTGTAGGCTTTTTTGTAGGCAATCTTAATCGGGTTGAGAAAATTCCCTTGTATTTTTTTTCTGATTTTTAAAAAATTTTGAATGTGTTATGAATTTTGCCAAGTGGTTTTTATACATATATATATGATTATGTAATTCTTCTGTTAAGATGATGGATTATATTGACTGATTTTTAACTATTGAGACAATCTTGCACCCTTAGAATAAATGTTAGTCATGATATATAATTCTTTTTATATGTTGTTAAATTCTATTTGCTAATATTTGTTGTGGATTTCTGCATCTTGTATTTTAGGAGAGAGCTGCAGTTTTTTACTTTACCTTTTTTTTTTAACAGTGCATTTTTGGTAGTGAGGTAATACTAGCTTGATAGAATGAATTGGGAAATATTCCCCTTTTTTGTTTGTTTGTTTTCTGAACAGATTTTATAAATTTGGTGCTAATTCTTTTTTAAATATTTGGTAGAATTCACCAGTGAAACCTTCGGCCTTGAATATTTTTCTTCTGGGAGTTTTTTTTTTTTTTTTTACACTTACAAATCCAATTTCCTTAATACTTACAGGCTATTCAGATTATGTATTTTGTATGGGTAAGTTATGGTACTTTGTGCTTTTTAAACAAGTGATTCATTTCATCCATGTTCCACATTTATATATGGAGAGTTGCTCATAGTCTTTCCTTAATATCCTTTTGATATCTGCAGGATTTGTAGTGATATCCCATGTTTCATTCCTCATATTGGTCATTTTCCCCCACCCCTTTCTTTCTGTCACAGTCCTTCTTTCTTTGGTCAGTCTTGCTAAAAGTTTGTCAATTTTTTTGAGCTGTGTATGGAAGCAGCTCTTTGCTTCATTAATTTTTTTCTTTTGTTTTCCTATTCTTAATTTCATTGATTTCTGTTATTTCTTATTTCCTTTCTTCTGCTGCTTGGAATTTATTATGTTCTCTTCTTCAGTTCTTGAGGTATAGAGTATTCATTTAAGACCTTTTCTCTTTTCTGATGCATGCATTTAATGCCATAGGTATACCTCTCAGTACTGCTTTGGCTGTGTCTCACAATTGTTTTTATTCGTCATGATTTTTTTTTTAATCTCCCTTAAGACATTCTCTTTGTCCTGTTGATTATTTAATATTGTTTAATTTCCAATGTTTAGAGATTTTCCTGTTATATTTATGCTTAAATATATCCTCTGTGCTTTTATATATTCTTGATAATTTTGTCTAGTTGTACAATCACTTATTGAGAGAAGAATGTTGAAATCTCTAACTCTAATTTTGAATTTTTTCTTTTTTCTTTTAGTTATATCAGTTTTTACATCATTTTTTTTGCAGATTTGTTATTTAGTATGTACACATATAGAACTGTTCTGTCTTCTGAGTAGATTAGCTCTTATTATATAATGTCCTTTTCTTGTTTCCATTGATTTTCTTTGCTCTGAAATCTGCTTTGTCTCATATTGATATATCATTCCTAATTTTTTTCATTAGTGATTACATGATATAACCTTTTTTAGTTTTTACTCTCATCCTGCCAAATCATTATATTTGAAGTGAGTTTCTTATAGACAGCATATAGGTGAGTCCCTGGATCATGTCATAGATTAATGGCAGAGAAGTCATAATCAAATCTAGTAATTTCTGTCTTTTAGTTGGTATATTTAGACCATTTTCATATAAGATAATTATTGAAATGTTAGGACTTAAGTCTGCCATTTTTTTTTTGTTTTCTGTGTTTTTTATTTCTCTGTAGTTTTTTTCCCTCACCGTTATTTTTTTTTTAAGATTTTATTTATTTATTCATGAGAGACACACAAAGAGAGAGGCAGAGATATAGGCAGAGGGAGAAGCAGGCTCCATGCAGGGAGCCCGATGTGGGACTGGATCCTGGAACTCTGAGATCATGCCCTGGGCCAAAGGTGGCGCTAAACCACTGAGCCACCCAGGCATCCCTCCCCCACCATTATTGTTGGTTATTCGAGCAGAACTTTTCTAGAATCTCATTTTATCAGTTATATTTTTTAGCTTATCTGTTTGTGTAGCTTTTTAAGTGCTTGTTGTGAGCGTTGCATTGTGCATACACAGCTGTCACAGTCTACTGGTATTGTCATCTAACTAAAGTGTAGCAAATTTCTTTCTTTATGTTTTTTTGCCCTGGTTGGCTCAGTCAGTATAGCATGCAGCTATTGATCTCAGCGTTGTGAGCTCAAGCTCCACATTGGATATGCAGCCTCTTAAAAAAAGAATAAATTTTAAAAAATATTTGTAATCGAACTATTTCCTCTATATGCCTTTAGAACCTTGTCAGATAGTGTTTCAATTTTTTGTCTCAACATCAAACATAATTTTAAAACTCAATAGGAAAAGGGAAATTTATTGGATTTTTCTATATTTTTTATTACTGTGTTCTCTCTTCCTCATCT
Source organism: Canis aureus (assembly GCF_053574225.1). Lineage (NCBI taxonomy): Eukaryota > Metazoa > Chordata > Mammalia > Carnivora > Canidae > Canis > Canis aureus. The sequence goes on along the minus strand of NC_135619.1, from coordinate 56,319,532 downwards.
TCTAAGTTTCTTTTTTTTTTTTTTAATCATTTCTTCTCTTTTTAGATAACTTTCCATAGTCACTGTTTTAGTGTAGATCTGCTGAGAACAAAGTACTTTAATTTTTCTTCCTGGGAATGTCTCAACTTCTCCTGAATTCTTGAAGGATATTTTTAGTGCTTGCAGGATACTGAGTTATCTGTTCTTTTGTTTCAGCATTTAAAAAATGTATTATAACCTCTATGGCTTCTAATGAGAAATTCACCAGCATTCTAATTGTTTTCCCCCTTTAACTAAAGTATTATTTCTCTCTCACTGCTTTCAAGAGTATTTGGTTTTTAGAACTTTGTGATATTTAGAGTAGGTGTAGGGTAGACCCAGAAATCTGAAATGCCCAGTTTAGTGGTAGGTGCATCAAGAAACCACCACAAACTTTTTGTAACTTCCGTAAACAGGGTATGATTGAAGAACAAGTCGTATACCTAGAATTTCTATGAGCCCAAAAATACATACATCTTATGAGTCTAGAGCCAGAACACAATCTAAAATAAACTGCCTTCCAACTTAAGGAATTTAAATAAAAGCCAAACTTCCTATTAGGTGAACCCAATTTTAGAGGTAATATATGCAGGAAGAAGCATGGTTTTATGGCTAGATGTGAGCATATGAAACTTATTCGTAGAGTGGTGTTTACAACAGATTATAATAAACTTCTCTTGCTCGTTTTGCTAATTGTCACACGTAGTCTCATTGACCAAAGCAGCCCTCAGACCAATATAGAACAGTGACTTACTTGCTAATGAATATGTTCTTACTTTCTATGCTTGTGTTGCTAATAAATGACAAAAAATCTTAACAGTTGCCTGAGTCTCAATGTTTTGTTCTACATTTTGGTGTTTCTCCAAAGCCAGAGCCAAGAATGAGATGGAATGGGGTAGATTACTGTGTTGTTTTCTGTAGGGTAGCAGTTTTGTGGAGAAGAGGTTTTAAATCTCTAAAGTTGTCAAGATGGAAAGTTTCACCAGAAATGAATTGACATCAAATAAAACATGAGTACCTGTATTTGGATGTTTCACCACATACCCAAGACAGACAGTGGATTATAAACCTTTCATTTATTGGACTATTTGGGCTCCATCTGTAGACCAGTATGTTGTTTCAGCGTCTGAGACAAACCACAGAGGATAACCATACTTTTTGAATGTTGTTCTTCATTTTAATCTGTGTGTTTTCTGTGGTCAGTCCTGATGAGAAAACTCTTAACTTGTTGTGGTATATCCAGATATGTACCAGTGGGTGGCAGTAGATATGTCAGAGTGCTAAGTAATAATAGCTACCCATCATAGATAGAGTCTAAAAGCAGTATACTTGAGGGCTTTTTTTGCTTATTTGTTTTAAAATGCAGCTGATTATTTTTCACACATTTTCCTGACTTTGGCAGGCATACTGAATGGTAATCTTTAAAAAAATAATAATAGCTAACATATATAGTACCAGGCACAATTTTAAGTGTTTTACATATATTAATTAAACACACACATGCAACACACATTTGGTTGTTTTCAAGGTATTTTGGCGACTGTAAATTTGTATTATTATTCATTTATCCTGTTTAACTATACTAGTAGAACAGAAAAAGCATTTGCTGATACATATTATGTTAAGCAGAGGAACTATTCAGCTGTCAGCCATTCATTTAACCCGATTTTTGGTGGTGGTTTTATTTTGTGAGATATTCTGCACATTGTGTGGAGCACACCTTGCCAAAAACAGCTGCCTTTTCAAATGTTTTAAGTGTTTGCTTTCCATCAAAGCCATATCTTTTGATGTCCTCTCCCAGGGTTGAGGGATTTCATTTTGGACAGCAATTAACTATATTAATTATATAGGTCTTCTCATAAACCGTTGTTCTGCAATTTGCTTTAGCAGAGTTTCCTTTCAGTTTGGGGAGGCACTGGATGATAGATAAGCATGTGTGATAGAGTTTAGAATAGTTTGTCATTTCAATACATCTTGAAAGGCAAAGGAGAATAGTCGTTTTTTTGCGGGGAAAAAGTACTGGACCCACATCCAGTTTAGAAGCCCTGGGCTCAGGTTCCTGCACAAAAGTGTTACTTTTGTAACTAGCTGTGTTACATTGACAAAGGCTTTTGCTCCTTGGGAACTCAGTCCTCATCCACAAAATGTGAGGAAGTTGGATTAGATCATTGGTTTTTAAATGACGTAGTTTGGAGCTTTGTAGCTCCACCATAGCACCACAGAGGTTAAGCCCAGGATTGGAATGAAGCCCCAATAGGCCGGCCCCCAGGTCCTCCCTTCTGCTTTTACCTAAGAAGCCTCGTTTCAGCTTTTTAAATTACTGTATTTATTTATAATATACATTTGAAAGTACATGATTTCATTCATAAGACAATTCTACTTGTTTTTAAAAAAGAGTGAAAACCCTGGGATTAGGCTATTCCAATGGTCCCTTCTGTCCCTAAAATATTAGTGATTCTAATAACTGGGGAGCCAAAAAGAAAAACAGAAATTGGCCATTGTCTTTAGCATGTAGCTAGTGTCTCAAATATCTAGTATACAACTGTGGGAGGCTCTGTCCTTCATTTATGACCTCTGAAGGGTTGTAAGGTGCTCTTTTATTTAATTTTATTAGACCACAACTGCCACCCACAAAGACAAATGACACAAATTTATTTTTTAAAAGGCTTACATTCTTTTGAGAATTTACTTATCTATTGTTTTAGGTAAATGTCAGCACATAGAGTAATACTGAACAGGAGCATAGATTACTAAGTGAGGTATAGAGGCCAGAAGCTAGATGCTTTTCTCTGCAACCATTAATTTGCTAAATTCTGCTGTCAGTGCTCCTCTGTCCAGTGTTGCTGTTATAAATGTTGCTGTGTCTGAAGCCCTTGCTTCTATAACCTTCTGTCCATTACCAGCTGAGTAGAGTTATAATATGGATATCTTATAGTAAAGGTTAAGGGGAAAAATCTACTCCTTTCTAAACTTGATCTCTAACTTTTCTGTGAAGGGTCAACTTGCTAGATAGATGGATTGCTTATGTACAGCTGAACATGATTCTCCTTTTAAAAGCAAATAAACAAACAAACAACCTATCTGATCCTTCAGCTACCAGGAACCAGAATCAACATAAAAAAGTGTCAAACCTCCTTAAACAGCCAGACCACTAGTTGGGAAAACTGTGAAGGAAGTAGTACAAGGCTGTCTTAGCCAAAAACTCGGTCATGATATATTACCCTGGATGGGTCAGAGAAATGCAAAGTGGAACAAAACAAAACACAGCCAGATTCTCCAAATTTTATCCATGATGGCCTGCTTTTTAAAATAGGATTTTGCCCCCTCTAATGACTGTATGTCATAATGAGTTAGTATCAGCTCATTTAAAGAGTTGAAGCCAGTCCAAGGAAAATACACAGGACTGCTGCCCTTTTCTCTCTCTCTCTCTCTCTCTCTCTCTCTCTCTCTCTCACACACACACACACACACACACAAACAAAAAAACAAAAAAACCCAAAAACAACAACAACAGAAAAAAAAACTTTCATTAACTAATGTTGATGGAAGCACATTTAGCCACAGCAATTTGCATGGCAGTTGAATTGCTATTTGTATTGAACAGCAAACCAGAGAATAATAAAGCAAAACATGAACATGCCAGTGGTGAGCAAGGGAGCAGGGCAGCCCTTCAACTTTTTCCATGATGATCATTCGTTCTAAAGCTGCTAAGACCAGACAATGACAAGATTGCTCATTATAACAAGGCGCACTAATCACACTCTGTTTTCACAGCATATGTCACGTCAGCTGTCCAAAGGTCTCACCTGTATTCTCTCATCTTGTGGTCACAGCAGAGTAGTTGCTTCTCAGCAAAGCCCAGTGACCATATTTTATCAGCACAGGTTAATAATCCTATTCATCATCCCAAATGCACGTACTTGAACAAAGAACCTAACAAGTGAGCAATTGCACAGAGCAGTGATGTAGGTGGAGAAGACAATTTTGGGGATTCAAGTTAAGCAACAAAGGTAAAAAGGAAGTAGTTAGGATATGAATATGAAGACATTGGAGCCTTGATTGTTGACATCAGAGAACTCCTAAAGGAAATCAAAGGAATACAAAACATGTGCATCTTTAAAAATAACAGTATTAAGAAAGATACAATTAAGTACTGAGTGGTACAAGTGAAAGTATGATATATACCGCAGAAGATTGCTCTAGGAATGCAAGGAAAGCAAAGCTTTAGCTGTGGCTTTAGACTAACTAGGTAATCTTAAGCAAATCATTTGCCTTCTTTGAGCCTCATGTCTTTATTTATTGTAAAATGAAGTGCTTACTGCAGAATAGAACATTCTTGCCAAATCTTAGTTCTCCCAACTTTCTGAATAAAGATAAGAAGGTTCAGTATAGCCATACAACCAGAGACTTTTAAAACTGACAGTAATCCAGCTAAACCTAATTTAAGTACAAACAAGAAGGGAAGGAAGAGAAAGAAGGAAGGAAGTGGAGAAGAGAAAGAGATGATAGGAGGGAGTGAGGAGAGTTCGAAGTTCAAGATTATGTGGGCTTCAGACAAGGGTGATCTTGTCCTCAGCCTATTATTTCTGTCTCTTGGTTCTGCTTTCTTCTTTACCAGCTTTGCTGTTGTACAAGTTGCTTTGGCGTAGTGGAAGATACAGCCTTGAAAGCACCAGGTCAATATAAGATTGTGGCTTTAGACAGAGAGAAATTCTACCAATTTTTGCCTGTTGTGGATAGTGTGTGGTCCCTGTGTTGTTAGTGGGCCCGTCTGGAGCCACTCTGGGCTTGAGTTGAGGCCTAGCTGGAGGGGCCAGAGAACACTGGCAGGGCATGCTGTTAGCAAGTCGGGTAGCAGGCATCAACACCTCGCTGGTTCTCACAGGTGTCCACGTGTCTAGGCTGGGAGTAGCGGGGGGAGGGAAGTGGTGCTGGCCAGCTGTTTTATTCTTAGAGAAGTCGCCGAATGATCCCTGCCCCTCCAGAACATACTCTTGATTAGTAAACAAATTTCTTCCCATATGCCCCAGGCATTTTGCAGACTGTTGCTTCTATGCTGTATCTCCAAAAGGCTCTTTGTTGTACTGTCTCTCTAAGGATCGGAATTCAGTTTCCTCCGACTCTCCTGGTTCTCCTAGAGCCCAGCCTGGTTATTTTTAAGTTTCCATGTGTTAAGTGCCACTGACTGTAAGAAGTCCTGAAATTGTGTGCCTCTTGTTTTCAAAGTCAAATGTTAGAGGGATTCCTCTTTCATCTTTCCTGTTCCGGTTCCCTATGCCTAAGGTGCCTGGGGTGAGGATCTTTTTCCCTGAGCTCCCCTCATCCAATGGATACAACCAGATAATACCCTTATCAGTGTAAATAACCCAGAACATGATTCAAAGACTGGCAGAACAGACATTTCACAGTTAAATGTAGAGAAGAGGCCATGTGGAAGAGGATGAGAAGAACTTAGATGCTGTTGGGAGCTAAACATCTGTAAACAGGGAGGGACACCATGGGCACAGAGAGGGGAAAGAAGCAGGTATTGGATCTCCTGTATAATCAAACTCAACTCACAAATCTGATAAAATTATAAATTTAAAGATGTTCAGTCACTCTTAGAACTTCATAGAACTATTTCAATTTAAAAATTATGTTCTCTGTTTTCAATACATAGAGGTTATGCTGCTTTTCCAACAAAGCTGATACCAATTAGAATGCTTGAGTTTGGACAGCTGAACAACAACAACAAACTACAAGAAGATTCCTACAATGAGCATTTAAAATATAGAACTCCTGGACTTTTGACTTTGAAAAGAGGCATACAATTTCAGGAGTTCTTACAATTGATGGCACTTAACACCTGGAAATTTAAAAATAACCAGATCCAATAGCAATTAGTTATCAGCTATGTTTTAGCTAAGGTGTTTGGTGTTTGCTGTACCAAGTTGACTTTGGAGGAACATGATCAGTTTTCTTTAATGGTTGATGGACCCGCACTATCCATCACTCCGGGTCCAATGTACCATTAAACAGTGTAATTCACTACAAGGGGTCTAGCTCAGAGAACCTTCTAATATCTAGAAGTTGTGTATCAAAATGGCCAGGTTCACATAGGAACACAGTATGAACTTATATATTGTGACTGTTCAAAAGAGTCGTGCTGAAGACACAATTTACTGAAACTATTGTTTTTAGCTTGATAACCCATTCTTCCTTCTCTTAACAGAACCCTGATCTTTCTTTTAGAAACTGTCCTTTTTGTTCTTCATCTAATCCTTTTGGGATTATCAGTGGAGGTGCTCTATCCTTTTCCCTAGCCAAGCAGTAGGCAGGAGATCTGAGTGAGGCTCATTAGCTTTACTCGTTATAGAATTTCATCTGGAGTGGAGTGGCACAAAGACTAGAGACACCCAGGATAAAATGCCCATTAGCTCATACTGCTTATATCCCTACCATCCCAGACCAGCTGTTATTCTCTATAGAGTCTGGATATTCTTCTAATAAATTCTGAATGTTTCTTTTATAGTTAACAAATGGTTGCTGTATGTTAGCAAATGTTGTGTACCAAACCACCCCCCAATTCCATTGATGTAGGTCACAATTCTGTGAGTTGGAGTAGGCCCTGGCTCACTAGGCAGTTTGGTCTCAGTTGGGCTTCTCTTCTGAATCGTCTGTAGTCATCTTCAGGCCAGTGGACAGCTATGCTCTTGGGCATTTGTTGGATGCCAGTTAAGGCAACCTGCAGGGTATCTTAGGTGAGAAGTGTCCTAGACCCTTGTCATCCAGCAGGTTGTCCTGGGCTTGTTCATACGGTGGTGAGAGTTCCATGTGGAAAAGTGAAAATGTGTGAGGGGATCCCTGGGTGGCTCAGTGATTTGGCGCCTGCCTTCGGCCAGGGGCGTGATCCTGGAGACTGGGGAGGGGATCAAGTCCCACATCAGGCTTCCTGTCTGGAGCCTGCTTCTCCCTCCGCCTGTCTCTCTCTCTCTCTCTCTCTCTCTCTCTCTCTCGAATAAATAAATAAATAAAATCTTTAAAAAAAAAAAAAAGAAAATGTGTGAGAACTCTCAGTGCAGATTGGCACAGATTCTGTTGTATTCTATTTAGCAAGTCAAGTCAAGAGGACAGCACAGATGTGAGATGTAGAAAGTAGATGCGTGTGGCCTCCCTCCCGATAGTAGCAGCTGCAGTGTCACAATGCAAATGAATAAGGATTCAGGATGAGAAATTTTTGAAGACACTTAAACAATCTGCCACCTCCAAGTTCATCTCTGTATAGCTAAAGAACCTGATGTGCTAACAAGAAACCCCTCTAAAAATACAACCGAATGCATTGACTTTCTCCTCTCACTTTATTGACATAACTCTGATTATGGAAGGTGTGAGAGCCAAAGTCAGCTCCTCAATGGGATACAGAGCAAAAATTACCTATTCTTCTGAATTCCAGTACATTGTATCTTTAAAAAAAAAAAAAAAAAGATTTTATTTATTCATGAGAGACACACAGAGAGAGAGAAGCAGAGAGACAGGCAGAGGGAGAAGCAGGCTCCATGTAGAGCCCAATGTGGGACTCGATCCTGGGACTCGATCCCAGGACTCTGGGATCATGCCCTGGGCGGAAGGCAGATGCTTAACCGCTGAGCCACCCAGGGATCCCCCAGTACGTTGTATCTTGAGGGGATTGTTTGCAACTCCTCTGTAGCTGAATTAGCCATGTAGTCTCACCCTCAGTTATATCGTCTGCCAGGTCTCCTGAAGTTGCAGCGTATTGCTTGTTCAGTTATGACATATACGAGTATGACTCGGCTACTCACTATAGTTTTGCTTCCTGCTGTATGTAGTATAGCACTTGCTAAAAACATTTGCATTTGCCTTTCTAGGATATATATTGAATTTCTGTGAGTTATATTCTCCTTTTATGCAGCACAGCCTCTTGGTAAGCTATATCAATCACAGAGCAAGGCAAATGCTAATATTAATGTGCACTGCTATAGGTGTTTCTTGCCTGTTTTCATCCAACTTCTGACTCAGCCCAGCCCTCTTTAGGTTTGTGAGATCTAATAAGATCATAGCACAGGGTGGTATAGCTGCAGGCAGAAAATTCTGCTTGCCAAATATATTTTCTTTTATAGCAAGTTTGTAAATTAATGTAGGGTGCTGAGATACCCTGGTTATATGCATGAATTTAGACAGAACTGTTTTCAGTTGACTACCTTCCCTTCCAGCCACTAATTTCTCTGAGATGATGCCAAGCTCTTGGTCAGATGTAGCTTCAATGCTTCCCACCTTCTTAGTGTGAAATGATAATTAATATGACTTTATAGTTAAGGTGGTGTTCTACTTCCATTAATAACACCCATTATTCCAGGATGTTTTAATTTGATCATAAAAATTGACTCTGGAGGTGGAACTTGGCTTGGGAGCTTATGTTAAGAGCAAATGGTTTGTTTCTAATTTTTTGTTAAAAAGAAAAAAGTTTTTTTTTTAAAGAAAATTTTGTGTTACTTTAGAGTTATATAAACAGTTGACCAAATTCCTAAAATATTGATATGATTTTGGATTTGTAAATTAGTTGGCCTTATTCTCTGGTACCTTCACCAGAGTCAAGACCTCCCAGGGCTTCTCAGCTAGCTCAGGATGGGCAGAGTCCAGAGTTCTGTCCCATCTCATCAGCTAGGATCAGAGGGCATTTCTTTTACATTCCTTTTTCACACTTAAACATCAAGTTCTCTTTCCAGGCAACAGTTTTTATAAGCTCCTTACTGAATTGGGTTTGATAATAAGAGGCAACTCGTTTTCACATTATCTTAATGGGTATTTTGCTTTCTTGTTATAGATCTCCTGGAGGAGACCCACAGAAAAGATGAAGAAATGGAGTCTCTGCAGGTAAAGTAAATTCTCCAATACAGCAGGTATCCTTGGGATAAAAACATGTGTTTTTACGCTGATAGACTTTATTGTTATCACATTCAGACCACTGACAAATAGAGTGAAAAATATGTCAGAATTTTAAAGCCCAAGTTAGAATTTGCTTCCTCTTAGAAGTGTTTGAGAATATTTATAATCTCCTAGTCCCGGTGCTATTCTTGAAAGGAACCTTTATTCTTTGGTATAGCTTAATAGGAACTGAAATGAAAGCAATACCTTTGCACAGTCATTTCCCCCCAAAACAGGTCTGATGAATGATGATGAATTCATGGAATCTACATTTGGAGTGAAAGTCCAGAGGATTCTGAGTCCATGAATGTCATCCCCCAATGACCAACCAAGAATATTAACTCATATATGGAGCTTAAGACTTATACCTTGTATATCTCTTAATTCACTATGGATTTATACATGGCTCTTGGACTGGAAAATCGTGTTTGAAAGATTACTCTAGAATTTTAATTGACAGTTCCATAGTATGAGCAATTGATGTTAACTTGGCATCTGACAGTGGTAGTTCTCTCTTCCTTTTACATTGGGCTAACTTGCAGATGGGTAACTCAAGTGTCTGTCTTTATTAGGGGAAACATAATCAGTTATACTCACATGACAGAACCAATTCACTTAACATCATGCTGGGGATAAAGAACAGTAAATACTTTGGACATTTAGAGTTCTCTCTGGGCCTGGAAGCTGCAAGGCAGGACTGAAGAGTGATCTAATGAGCTGGCTTGAATGCTTTAGAGGTAAAGATGTTTGCTTCTGGCAAATGAAGGATGGGTCAAGCGAAGCCCAAAGAGCAAGGAAAATGTTCTATAATTGGGGTTTCTTCTATTTAATGGTGTCTTTGTTAAAAGAAAATTATATTATTGATCTAAAAATGAAGAAGAAGATAGCTCTATATCCCTAATAAAAATGGCATGTATTGGCCATAATTCTGTACAGATTAAATGCTTTTAACATCTTGAGTCAGAGTCAAGTTAAAAAGAAACAGCCTGGTTGGTCCTGTCTGGGGCTAGGAAAAATCTCAAATGTATACTCACCCTGTCTATGTCTGAGAAATTAATATCAGAGTTATGAAGAGCAAAGCTTCCATGTATACTAAATGTATATATTGAAAAAGTAACGTCTTTTTTGAGGCACTTTGGTTATACGTTGTATGTTTGCCAGAATAACACATAAACACATTTATTGAGTAGATAGTACATATATGGCCTTTTGAAATGATAGTACAAACCTTTTTGAGTTTATTTTTCTCAAATACAAATGTTGGAACCACTAACCCTGTTAAATTTAATAGCCTCTGTTGCCTCTCAAATATTTATTAAGAACTGGCAGCATTTTCTACCAAAATGTCCAGCAAGTGCAATAGAATGTACCAGCCAACTAACTATGGACATTTATAGATTTAGAGTATCCAGTATGATGTCCAGCAGCAGGAAAGTTCAATGCTGGCACTGTGTAGTGGCAATTAGTGCCTAGAAGTAACATCTTCTTAAGAACAAAGAAACTGACACCTCTTAGAGTGCATAAGAGTACAGAGACACATCACAGAAAACCTTTCATTTTAACACTGGAGGAAAATTCACTGAAAAGACCTATATTCCTGAATTTCTGTATTCAAATTATAAATATCACAGCTGATAGTTTTGAGAAGACTACTAAAGTATTTAGATTGAAGTCCTATAATCACACAGAACCTTGAGAAGTCAAAGACAAAACAGTTTTGTTTTTTGTTTTTTTTTTTTTTAAAGCAAAAGATTGGAAATTGATGACTTTGAATTTCAATACTGGCTCGACTTCTGGGCAACTTTGAGTACTCAATTAACTTTGCCATGCCCATTTTCTCATCTATAATATAAAATCATAAAACTGTCTTCTAGAAGTGTTTAGTGTGGATTAGATTATCCTAGAAGGGAGAGCTAAATATTTAATTCCAATTTACAGTGTTAACAAATCCCCATGTATCCAAATTGGAGTCAGTTTTATTTACTCGTTACCATCATATAATTATGTATAACAGACATTCTGCATTTAATGTCATCCCCCTTAAGGATAAGGGGCTATATATTTCCATACCCTTTCCAGTTTTCTACAAGTAAAAGATGTTTCATATCTCATTGAAAAATACTTGTTGAGCACTGGTTCTGTGCAAGGCACTCACTGTTCTGACTGCTAGGGATCCAAAGGCAAGCTGCTTCTACTGGATGCCTTCCTGCACTGGGAAAGTGTCTGTTACATAATAATAAACTATTTATAATGAAATACTTAAAAATGATATTAGAAGGGATGTACAAGTCACTCTGGGAACATATAATAAGAACACTTGCCTTTATTTGGTGGAGCTAGGTTAGAGTGGCAAACCAAGTAGACTTCCCAAAGGAAGTTCGTTCTTTCTTTTTTCTTTCTTTTCTTTCTTTCTTTCTTTCTTGCTTTCTTGCTTTCTTTCTTTCTTTTTCTTTCTTTCTTTCTTTCTTTCTTTCTTTCTTTCTTTCCTTTTTTCTTTCCTTATTTAGATTTTATTTATTTATTTAGGAGAGAGTGAACAACAGAGAAATGATGCAGGGCTCGATCCCAAGAGCCCAGGATCATGACCTGAGCCGAAAGGCAGACACTTAACCATCTGAGCCACCTAGATGTCCCAAAAAGCTAATATTTAAATGATAACCAGGAGTTAGCCCTGGCAAGTTTGGAGTAAAGATAAGTTTTAGGCAGTGTGAAGGAGATGGGAAGACCTGAAGTAAAAGAATATCAGTTTCATTTTTGGTATGTTGGAATGTAGCATTGAGAGAGGAGAGGCAAGACAGGAGTTTGTAAGGTAGACAGAGGTTTAAAGAACCTCATAAAGCAGTTAGGATTTTACCTTTAGTATATGGGAAACCAGTTAAGAGTTTGAAGCATGAGAACAATATGATCAAATCTTAATTTTTTAAAAAGATTTTATTTATTTATTTGAGAGAGAGAAAGAACATGTACAAGCAGTGGGAAAGGTAGAGGGAGATGGAGAAGCAGACTCCCCACTGAGCAGGAAGCCTCACACAGCAGCTTAATGGACTGAACCATCCAGGCACCCCTCAAGTCTTCATTTTTAATGGGTAACTAACTGGCTGTAAAGTCCAAAATAATTGGGGGCAGGTAAGATTGAAACCACGGATACCAATTAAGCAGACATTTGTGGGAATCTTGGCCAGGGATGATAGTGAGTGGGGGATTGAGTGGTAGTGGAGAGCATGAAGAGTGGTTTCCTTTTTTCTTTTTTTTTAAGATTTTATTTATTTATTCATAGACAGAGAGAGAGCCAGAGACACAGGCAGAGGGAAAAGCAGGCTCCATGCAGGGAACCTGATGTGGGACTCGATCCCAGGTCTCCAGGATCACACCCCAGGCTGCAGGCGGCTTCAAACCGCTGCCCCACCAGGGTTGCCCAAAGAGTGGTTTCTTAGTACATTTTAAGATCTAAAATTCCATGGAACTGTGAGATTGGTTGTTAAGAAGTAAAAGAGAAGGGTTAAGAATGACTCCTAGGTTTCTTGATTGGGCCACTTCATGGATGGTCATTCTAGTCAGTAAGAGAAAGGGAAGCTGATTAGTTCAGTTTTTGATATTTTCTGTTTGGGTGCATTGAAACATCCAGATGGCAGTGTCAAGAGAGGATCGGTACATGAGTCTAGAGCTTAGAAAACCTGTGAACTGGACTTGAAGATTTTGTTTTCATCCAATTAGTCTCCATACCATGTAGATGATACTAAAAGTCATAGGATTAGAATGCCTGGCTGACTCAGGAGGTTGAGTGTACAACTCTTGATCTCAAGGTTGTAAGTTTGAGCCCCATATTGGGTGTAAACCTTACTTAAAAAAAAAAAAATATCATAGGAGCAATGAGGATCCCCCAGGGAAAGTATGTGGAATAAAAAGATGAAAATTTAGGCTGGAAGCATAGGTAACACTCACACTTAAATTTCAAGCTAAGGATGGAAATCTTGCAAAGCGGTCTCAGACATAGAGAAAATAATTTCAGGAGGGAATAATATGAAATGTGGCAAAGCATATTTCAAGGGAAAAATAATAAAACAGTAAATATTTGTTAAATCATTGAATCCCCTAAGCTAAGGAGCTTATGTTTTAAAATTAAAATTTACCATACAATTAGTGATAATTTCCTATCATACCTATGCAGCTACTTTTCTCTTTCATGTTCCCAAATACCTGTTTAGCACAGTGCCTCACCACAGTAGGTATTCAATAACTATTCTGTTGACCAAATAAAGTAATAAGTATCACCCTGGACTCTTATTTAGCACTACCCATTAAAAAACAACTACCATCCCTGTCCTAGAGTTCATTTTCTGTTTAAAAATTTTGGAGGAGGGAAAGGCTCCTAATTTCTGGCATTCCTGTGTATATACCACACACATCTGCTTTCACCCCCTCTCTTTATCCTTCTCTCTTCTCCCTACTTCTTCGGATGTAGTATTGAACCAAAAGGTAAATAAGTGCGTAATTGGCATGAGTTGTAGTAATCAGTGGGAAAGGAAAAGAATGTAGTGGTGAGGGAGGCAAGCAGCAGTGAGAAGAGTATTTTCAATCTTAAGAGGAATCACAAAAATGAAGACAAACATATTTGACCTTGATTTCTATAACAGTTGGTAATTGCCAAAATTCTTCACTGGAGCTTCATATTGTCTGGCTCAGTTGTGTGTGTGTGTGTGTGTGTGTGTGTGTGTGTGTGTGTGTGACATTCATTTGCAGTTACATTGTATGCTGTTCTTAAAAACAAAGTATTGTCTTTGACTCTAAATGTATGATATAGTACATATATACAGTACATACATGATAGAGTCCTATTTGCATATGGGTTTGAGGTACATTGAAACAAGCAAATCCCTTCTTTAATCCACTCTGAGATCAGCTGGAACGTTTTAAATAGACACAAAAGGTGATCCCATTCTCCTTGATTTGGTTGAGAAATATTCAGTGACTGTAACCTTACTTGTAATGACTGGTAATAGTAGGTGCTGCTGTTTTTTGTTTGTTTGTTTTCATTTTTTAAAGTACCAACCTATCTGGTTCACCTTTCATCAATTCCTTGCTTTGTGAACCCCAGAGTGAAAATTACACCAAAAGAGTATGATGCTTAGTCATGAAAAGCTTCAAACTGCTATGTACGACCATCACTGAACAGAGTATCTGGAAAATGCATATGCCCCCTGCCTTCTCCTGACTTACAGTCATCTCACTTTTCATTTTATCTCAAGATAAAACTAGATGATTATGAACATGATTTTTCGTATTCACTTTCCTCTTTTACTAAGCCATTCAGGTCATTTTGAGGTAATATCCATATCTATAAATTGGGGATGGTAATAATACTTTATAGTACTATTAAGAGGATTAATTGGGATAAGAAACGCAGAAACAAACCTTGATACCTGGCAGGTATTCCATAAATATTAATTTCACACACTGGCTACACTTACTGGGTACTAGACTGCTTCATACTGGGATAAAGTGGTAAATGTCCCTGTGCCCTCCGACAGTCACCCTCTCCCTCTATCTGACCCTCCTTGCTCCTTACCTGGGCAACCATGATTTTAAATTCAGATTTTGGTCAGATTATGCTAAAAGAAGTGTTACATCTTGGGTTAGCTACTAACTATAATGAAACAGTGAAAAAAATTACAATGTGGCAATAATGAAATTGATTATATGGGAAGAATTTGAATATCAATCTTATTATTTAAGAGGAAAAAAGAAACAGTTGTAGAATCTGGAAATGTCACAAGTATTCCTGGACACTTTGTTCAGTATCAGTATTTTCATTAGAAATGAACTGAATCCTTAATTTAATTAAAAACATCGGGTTTATAGTTTGGTTTTTTTTGTTTAATTATATATTTTTTTTTCTGGGACATTCCAGAAGCTATGTATGCCCTTGAAGAATATTAAAGTGGCATTACTGACATGCTCTTTTTCAGATGACCCATAATTATATTTAATTCTTCTCCCAAGTAGCTTTAAAAATAGCCTGGAACCTTCCATTTGAAGGACTTGATTTTTTAGAAATGTTTTTAGAGTGGAAGGACAGGTGTTTGATTTTGGTTTTTGTCACCTCAATAGTGTTCAGACAAAAGCATATGAAATGAGTGGAAAGAGAAGATAATGTTTTCCTCAGCCATTACTTCATTTCAGCTACTTATGGAGTAACCTATGACAGCATAGTGTTTGAGGGAAAAATAAAACTCGAATTTCTTAGTTTTTTTGAAAGTGTAATTAATATTAATATAGGGGTATTATTATGTGAAAAAGAATTCCAGGATGGAGTTAGCAGATACCATCCTTGGGAATAAACTAGGCAAGAAACACACCAAAGACAAAAATCTGACCTGGATAAATAAATTGCCCTGGTGGAGGATTGTACATTAACATCTCAGTAGTACCCATTGATGGCCAATCATCCTGGTAAACAACTATATGATAAACTGGGCTAGTAACAAACCAACTGGATAATTTCTGTAATTTTGCTGTCAATCATTTCATCTTCTTCTGACTATAGAATGTCCATAGCCTGTATTTTCAAACCACATAGTGATTTGAGGATTTTAGGAATTATGGGTAAAAAAGTGGAGAAAGGGGCTACTAACAGTCCCTGAGTTAGAAGGGGAAGTAAGGGTAAAGTCTAATGCTGTGCTCTAACACTGGTTCTCTAGAACTGAAGGATTCCTTAAAGCAATTCTTCAGTTGTCCCAGAAATTCTAATTTGCTTGGGAGATACTAAGGTACATTTATAGAAGTCCCAATTTGAATAAATTGACAAATTATGATTGATGTTTATTAAACTAGAAGGTACATGCAGTATTCTGCTCCTCCGTAGGATGACCCACGAGACTTAAAATGCAACTTCCCATAATTCTAGAAATCAAACATAATGCATACCTACATACTCTTCCCAAGATGCAAAAATGTAGGCAAATTACTATATGTCTATTTCTTTTTCTGATATATGTTTAAAGAAAAATAACAAGTGTTGTAAGTGATGACATAAACAAGCAAAATGTGGGCAATTGTGGGGGTTGGAGGATTGGGCAACACTTGCCACTCTCGGGACTAGCTGATTTAATGGCCTATTAAAATCTCTATTTTCTCAAAAGGTGAAGAAGCTTACCAAGCTTAAATTTGGTATGGGGTCTCAACAGAGATGAAATGTTAGCAGTCTGTATTAGGGCCAAACAGGGTCTCAGCCCGTTAGATTTGCACACTTCCATTTACTATGTCAAGAAGCCTCAGGAAAAGGGAACCAAGCTCAGTAAAATCAATTCCACTTGAAAATTTAATGGCCATTAAATTTTATTGCTCTATTTTACCTAAAATTAGCAACTTAACTTTAATTCCAAAATTATGGCAATAAAACTGGAAAGTTGAATACCCTGAAAGTGAAGTAGTCTTTGTCCAAAGATATGGAGGTTGATTGGCTAGATCATTTTCTTTGGAGAATAAAAGAAATATGATAATGTGACTGGTTCTGTTTATCCAGAGAGATGCAAAGCACAAGTCTACAGGATTTAGCAGTCTCCTTTGAGTCAAGCTTCTACAAAAACCTCTAAAGAAATAGACGCCATTTGGAAACATTTTAAAAATGCAAATATAAAGTGTAATTTTTTCATTCAAGTGCCCAAATTTTACTTTGACAAAGTTTTCTAAAAACTTGGTAGAGTAAATGAGCCAAGTGTGTGTTATAAATTTTATAAATTGTTCCCACACGGGGGGAATTTATTTTATGTGTCTCCATATACCAACCCCTTTGCAGTTGACTCCATGTAAAGCAACACTTCCAGAAAATATCCCTGAGTGCCTTTGTCAGAGTCTGAATTCTGGGCTCCATGAGCACTGGGGCTGATGAAACAACGGCTTATGTTTTCTTATGAAAAATGAAAACTATCTCAGCATATTATGATGTTTTGCAGTGTTGAACTTGTCTGGGAGTTTTTGCCATGTTTCCAGAGTCAACTGTCACTTTACAATTTGGGGCAGTTTCATTTGGGTTTCTATTTAAGTAATCACTTCAAACCCATTCTCCATTATGTGTATCTGCTTATTCTTCTTGATCACACCCCTAGATAGGCCTTAAACTTTGGATAAATCATCGTGTGTCTTCCATTGGGGCTGCTATAACAAAACTACCATAGACTGAGTGGCTTAAACTAGAAATATTTATTTCTGACAGTTCTGGAGGCTAGGAGGTCTTAAGATCAAGGAAGATTCAGTACCTGCTTTCAGTAGTTATGTTAGATTTAGATGCAGTATCTGGCCCACTTCCTCGATCACAGCAGGAGAAGAGGAGAAGGAACACTCTTGAATCTTTTCTAAGGGCACCATCCTGTTCATGATGGATCTACCCTCCTGACCAGTCATGTGCTAAAGGCCCCATCTCCAGATACCACAATTGGGGATTAGGATTTCAATCTGTAAATTTTGTGAGAGAGGGACACAAACATTCAGGCCTTAACACCTCATTCTCCATTTTGTCTTCTGTCTCTTGATGACAATGACAGTTGTGAAAAGAATATTCTAAGGGATGACTGTAGTGTGCCACAGATTTGAGAACAATAATTGTATACAATATATTGTATATTGTATATTGCTCAGCAATAATATATTGCTGGTTGAAACCATTTCCATTGATTGTAAACCAAATCTCTGAGGTTCTAAGTATTAGATCATTGTATAGATCATTATATAGAAGCATAGAACATCATTGAAAGAAACTAGAGTTCTCACTTCTAGGGCTATCTCCCATGCCCATTTGGCACATTTTCCAGAATGTTAAGAAACACTAGAGAAGATTTCCCCAAACTGGGTTCTTAAAAACTCTCTGATAGTATGTTTCAGTAATTACAAAATACTGATCTAGTACTTGTTAGTTCCTGTCAAGATTTTGCTAACTCAATCCCAAAGGGTGATGTCTGTGTATCAAAAGAGAAAAAAGATCACTCCCATGGTGCCAGACTATGCTTTTGTGACATACACTGTGCTGAAACTTCTAAATATATATTATTGATTCCTTGCAACATTTCTATAAGATAAATACTGCTATTTTCATTTTACAAATAAAAGAGATTCATAGCTTGTTCAGCCAGCAGTTGGCAGGGCTAGTACTTATACCTGAATCTGCCTGTCTTCTGTACTACTGTACTTACATGCCTCCAGAGCTTATAGAGAAAGTAGTTTCCATACCTTTTGTTTGTTTGTTTAGCTTGTTGGCCTTTCCTTCTTTGAATTTCTTCCATCTTTTTCTTCTAGGAGAATAATTCATTAAAAAACATACTAAGTATTGGGATCCCTGGGTGGCGCAGCGGTTTAGTGCCTGCCTTTGGCCCAGGGCGCGATCCTGGAGACCCGGGATCGAATCCCACGTCGGGCTCCCGGTGCATGGAGCCTGCTTCTCCCTCTGCTTGTGTCTCTGCCTCTCTCTCTGTCTCTGTGTGTGACTATCATAAATAAATAAAAATTTAAAAAAAAATCCTAAAAAAAAAAAAAACATACTAAGTATTTCATGTGGTAAAATACTAACCCCTTTACCTTCTCAAGAAACGGACTATAAGAAGCTAAATGATTTGTTGAAAGTACATTAAATAAATCAGGCAATACTAAGACTAATGTTAGTGAAACTCCTTACTGCTTTTCTTTCTATTAACTTTAAAACTATTTACAAACTCTTAGGTTCTTAGCTTACACATATGGTAATTGGGCAGTGTCGTGTGTGTGTGTGTGTGTGTGTGTGTGTGTGTGTGTGTATGTGTATTTGTTTCGCATGTGGGGGGAAGATTTTAATTCTGGTGCAAGATTATGAACAATCCAGTAATCTCAAACACTTCTAGGAAGGAGAAGGGATCATTTTTCTTTTTCCATTCTGCACCTTTTCTTTTTGCTTATTCATCATGTTTTAAATAAACAGACCAAAGAAAGTTGTTATTAAAGCCCTCCGTGGGCTTCTTCAATTTCAGTTTTAAACCAGGTTCAAAATATTCTGGCAAAAATTAAAGGCAACATTGAAAACGTTTGCATAAATTTTAAATTGTGCAAAAAGTGATAAAACTAAAATGAGCTGAAAGAATGAGTAATAAGCATCTCCTCATATCATTGTCTTTTTATCATAATCAGTGATGATATGGGCTTTTAAAAATTGATTCTGAAGTGCATTCCTTTTCCAGAGTATCTGCATTCTATTTATTCTTCTAAATGTAGTTTGCTAGAAGTTTAATGTTTACTTTTAAAAGTGTGAAGTCTTATTTGCATGCTAATAAATAACATTTAATGTCTATTAACAGTACTTCCATATTTGCTCATAAAATGGAATAGAAAAATATTACCTACAAGAGGTTCCATGCCTTTACTACATTCTGGGAGTAATTGAAATCCCTAGTTCTCATTTCTCTGTTAGAAAAGAACTAATAAATTTGTCACCAGTAAAACAGGGGTAGGGGGGGAGAGGCCATTTATGAGCTTAGTAATGAATCTAACTTGTGCAGCCCAGACCTGAAAGAATTGGGAGACCAGTACAATAGAGGTGCCAGTTAGCTGTATAGCATTACAGCTAATTAAGTTTAGATCTTTGCTTTTCTTTATCTTTTTTTCTGATATTTCCCCAGTGGTATTGGCTGTGTGTGCTTCAGCTGGCCTAATGTCAGACTACGAAGTCAGAAGCAGTTGCAACTTACTTAAGAAAGGTGTATGGGGGCACCTGGGTTGCTCAGTGGTTGAGTGTCTGCCTTTGGCTCAGGTCATGATCCCAGGGTTTCCAGATTGAGTCCTGCATCAGGCACCCTGGAGGGAGCCTGCTTCTCCTTCTGCCTGTGTCTCTGCCTCTCTCTGTGTGTCTCTCATGAATAAATAAATAAAACCTTTAAAAAGAAAACGGTGTATGGCAAAAGTATAATCCCTCTGATTATAGGAAACTGCTATAAGAATGTATAGAAATAATGGTTTTTATATAAACATTAAATTGTATTGTCATGTAGTATGTTTTGTTATACCATCACCTGATACCTGTTAAACATAAGGTTCTGGCATGTGTAATTTCAAGAAAGAGGCTCTAAAACAGTTTTCCAGCGTACACCCTAACCTCCACCACACACAAAATACAGCCCTAGTGGTAATAAAAAAAAAAAAGGCATCATCTATATAGACAAATATATACATAGTTTTTTAAATGTGGATTTTAATTTGTTTTTGAGATTTGGTATGGACTCCTTTGAGTCACGTGGACCTGGATTACAGTCTAAACTCAATCCCAGTGTGGAATTCAATACATTTAATATCTTTGAGTCTATTTCTCTGACTTTAAAATGAATAAAATTAATAATATTCACCTATTGAGAGTTTGGGGAAGCATTAAATGAAACATATTTTCAGCGAATAATAAACTTTTAACAAATAGTATTGGGTTTTATGATACTGGTACTTTAAAAGGACTGTTTGTAAACAGTCACAACACATACACTAGTGTCCCTTTTATTCCTGAAATTAAGCAAACCCTTTTCCTGTCCCAGGACCTTTGCATTTGCTACTTCCTCTCTCTCTAATGCTTTTCCCTTAGCTCTTTCAGTGATGGTTCATTTTCATCCTTTGAGCTTCAGCTGAAATGTCACCTCTTCATGGATATCTGACTAACCTGTCTAAAGTAAATCTCTGCCCTGACCCCCCCATCATGGTTTTGGAATATCTTTTTATGTCTTTGTCTTCTATGGAAAGGAAACTCCATGAAGGCAGAGAGACCTTATCTTTCTTGTTGATAACTATGTACCAATGTTCAACAAACTGTCTGCCTCAATAAATGTGAATGAATGTGGATGGATTAAATAAGTGGGAGGGAGGGATAGAGAGAGAGAGGGAGGAAGGAAGGAAAAAAATGATAGATAAAAGGAATAAAGGACAAAGAGAAGATACCTTTATGGCCTGAGAAATGATTTATATTCTGGATATATGCATTTATACATATACAACTTTGCAATGTTATTTTTAAGTTTAAAAATTGGGTAAAAGTTTTCTGGTTCCTGTTGTCTTTTCTTGCCCCTTGTCTGTGTGTTTCACCTTATCTTCTCCTTCTGGAAACTGACAGAGGTTATTTTGCTATAGGATGACCTCCCTCTGTGAGGCAGGAAGTAATTCTTATAGGATACTGACACCTTAGAACAAAGGGTTGCCAAACTTCTTGTAAAGGGCCAGATTCTAAATATTTTCAATTTTACAGGCTATCTGCTGTCTCCCAACCACTCACCTCTGCCATTCAGAATGAAAGCAGCTATAGACAATATGTAAAGAAATGAATGGGCTGTGTTCCAATAAAAATTATTTAGGGAAACTAAAATTTGAATTCCACGTAATTTTCACATGTTATAAAATATTATTCTTACTTTGATTTTTCTTTAGCCAAATAAAAGTGTAAAAACCATTTTTAGTTCGTGGGCCTATAAAAACAAGTGACAGGTTACAGTGGTCTACTTTGCTGATCCCTACCTTAGAATGAACTAGTTTAATGGCTTTCTATCCCAAGATTGTTTGCCTTTTGAAAGATGAACTGGAATAGGGAGAGGCAAAGAATAAATTTCTATTGGTAGAATTTTTAATAATTTTGCAAATGGAAGGAAAGCATAATTTTGAGTAAGCAGACCTTCCTGAACTCCTAAAATTATATTACATCAGCACTGCATTATCCACAGGTAAGGTTGTGAGGGCTAAAATTAGATTTCATGACCAGTTAAAACTGTCTAGGTATGTCCATTAGTGAGCTCCCACCTTATTTATTATATGTATAGACTTTGTTTGAAATTTAGGATTAGTTACTTCTAGGGATGTGTGAAAGAAAGCATGACAGTTTGAGGATACTTGAGCTCTAAAATCCTAATGAATTGTAGCTCTATAATCCTTTAAGAATATAGAAGAATAAAATCCTTTATATTTCAAGTAATGATTTCCCTAAAATTTGTGTGTTTAAGTTGGGTAAGGGATTATTTGGGGAAAACATTTTAAGAATACAGTGTGATATCATTTTCTAAATACAGAAATTAAAAATTAAGTAGAAATTATTATAGTCTAATTGGTGTTATTTTTATCGCTATGACTATAGTGCTTTTGAATATTTTAAGACAATAGAGCTTTCCAACTTTTTCTTTACTCACATCTCTTTTAAACAGCCAAAGCAACTGTTTAAAATTCCACCATGGGAAGATGCTAGTCAGACTGCAATGAAAAATCAGAATGAAGCTCAAATTGAAGAAAAAGCAGTTAAGTATTTCATAGGTAGGAATATTTAGGGTATTTAGAACTGAAAGTCAAAATATATCTACCTTATTCTAGGACATGCAGGGTAAGTCAGCCTTCAGGTATGCATCTCCTAAGTGTAACTAGAAACTAGGTTGTTGGGGTTTTTCCTCAGTTTTCTTGGATACTAAGAATAGTGCACCATTGATGGCCAGAGTACAGATAAATTGAGGTTAGTTTTAAGTCCTTTAACTATCTTTCCCTTCCCACCTGTGCTTGTATGTCAGGAAATGGGGATTAATAATAATTTAATCTCAGTCAAACTGAGTAGGAGGCAAGAAAAACCTAACTCATGTCAGCCAACCACATTATTTTAAAACCATCTGCTTATGTATGATTATCCTTTTCAATAGTCTGCTTATGTCTGATTATCCTTATCAATAGTCTTTATTTTTTTTAATAGTCTTTAATATAGAACAGTGAGAGGTAACTATATAGGAGCTCACAGAGGAATATGGGAATAAGGGTAAGAGAGCCTCTAAGACTTGTTCCTTGTGCTTTAATTCCTGAAAACACCCGAGTAAATGACTACATGTAATTTAAGATGTGAATTATTGGAACTGCTCAAAGGTTAGCAGTTGAATTCCCAAAGTGGACTGTTTGCTTGTACCATTTAACCACTCAGCTTGTGACATGCACGATGGTCACCAACCAAGTGCTGTGATTGAAATATTCAGGAAGAAGGTGATTGGAATAGTGGGTTCCATGGTTATGTGGGTTTCTCTGTGAATAATCTTCTCCTAGAGGTCTGGAAAATGTGTGCCTTGAGGGATTCAAAGGAGATGCCATCCTTAGGGAGTCTCATTAGGCCAGCTATGTTTGGTGACAGTTCGATACATACCCTGAGGAAAAAAAAAAAGGATACCCTGTTGTTTTCCACAATTTGTTCATGACACAAACCTACTCATAAATTATGCCATAATCACTGCTGCACTAAGATTTGCATATGAGTTCAGAGCATATTCAGCTGATATATGACTAACCTCACCCCTGGAGACATGTACTTTATTTTTGAAAATGTAAATCTTTGGGGGAAAAATATGGTGTTTTGGTTTCTGGGTTGTTGCCTTTTTCCCCCTACTATTCAACTCTGTGCCTACATCTCTTTTGGGGGACAGTCAATCTTTGAAATTACACTGGTTGTAATTTGCATTGCCCCTAACCACCATCATAGCCTTCGTGTTATTTGCAAATAATTTTTGGTTGTTCGCTGGTTTAGATGTCATTCACGGAACTCTTGTTACCTGTTACCAACAGGTTCACTGTGGAATTGCACAGTTCTGGGAGGAGGAAAATTCTGTATATTTTGCCCTTCGTTTTGTTTGTAGTCTTACCATCTAGACACCTGTGCACCACATAACATTGTGCATGAAAGAAGAGTCTTAATGCGATTCTTCATTTTAAAGGAAAAAAAAAAAAAGGAAAGAAGCCTCATGGCTTTTCTCTGTGAACTGAAACATAAAGGATAAATCTGAGATTTTTTTGGTTTTAGTTTTATACAGTTGACTGGAAGAGTTTACAGGGATTTAAAGCAAAACCCTACTTTGCCTCTCAGGATCCATTTTCCAGTGGGAAATCTGTTGAAACAAAAACAACAGAGCCCCATTTCTCTGTCTTTCTCTTCGTTTTCCCTGCACCACTAAATGCCCCAACAGACACATGCACACATCCCCCTTCGGTGCAAGTGCAATCTCAGATTCTCTGAACAGGGTCAAACCATAACACAAACAATGTCAAAGTAGAAGGGTTGATGATTGCCTCCTAGCAAGACTGCAAAGCAAAAATGCAACCTG
Organism: Canis aureus; assembly: GCF_053574225.1. NCBI lineage: Eukaryota > Metazoa > Chordata > Mammalia > Carnivora > Canidae > Canis > Canis aureus. The sequence continues at coordinate 56,295,491 of NC_135619.1, read as the reverse complement.
AGAGTGTTGCTGAGGAACTCTACAGAGGCGTGGCTGTCTTAAGTCTCTATCATGACAGTGGTAGTGGATGAAAGAACAGATCATGAACAGAAATCTCACAGAGGAAGACATAGACATGGCCAACATGCATATGAGAAAATGCTCTGCATCACTTGCCATCAGGGAAATACAAATCAAAACTACAATGAGATACCACCTCACACCAGTGAGAATGGGGAAAATTAACAAGGCAGGAAACAACAAATGTTGGAGAGGATGCGGAGAAAAGGGAACCCTCTTACACTGTTGGTGGGAATGTGAACTGGTGCAGCCACTCTGGAAAACTGTGTGGAGGTTCCTCAAACAGTTAAAAATATACCTGCCCTACGACCCAGCAATTGCACTGTTGGGGATTTACCCCAAAGATACAAATGCAATGAAACGCCGGGACACCTGCACCCCGATGTTTCTAGCAACAATGGCCACTATAGCCAAACTGTGGAAGGAGCCTCGGTGTCCAACGAAAGATGAATGGATAAAGAAGATGTGGTTTATGTATACAATGGAATATTACTCAGCTATTAGAAATGACAAATACCCACCATTTGCTTCAACGTGGATGGAACTGGAGGGTATTATGCTGAGTGAAGTAAGTCAGTCAGAGAAGGACAAACATTATATGTTCTCATTCATTTGGGGAATATAAATAATAGTGAAAGGGAAAATAAGGGAAGGGAGAAGAAATGTGTGGGAAATATCAGAAAGGGAGACAGAACGTAAAGACTGCTAACTCTGGGAAACGAACTAGGGGTGGTAGAAGGGGAGGAGGGCGGGGGGTGGGAGTGAATGGGTGACGGGCACTGGGTGTTATTCTGTATGTTAGTAAATTGAACACCAATAAAAAAAAAAAAACAGATCAGAAGTATGGAGCACATATTTTGACTCTATTCATAAATCCTGCTTCTGATTCTATTAGGGATTTGCCATACCCTAAGTAAAAAGCAGGTGCAACAAGGAATGTTACTGGGTACTCCCTCTAGGCTAAGAAATGATACCTCCCTTTAAACTGGCTTTTCTTGATAAGTCAAAATGCTGGGGAGTGTGGGGATAGGGGAGGTTGGTCATTGACAACTTTCTAGACAAAATCTTGATGTGTTGCTGTAGTTTTCAGTATTTCTGTGTTGTTTCAAATCCTGTAGTGGATTATTTAAAAAGGACACTTAAGCAGCTAGTGAAATAAATTAATAAGGATAGACTACAGGTATCCACTGATGGGTAAAATGAACTCTGGATGGTTGGGAAAACACTACATGCTGCTCTCATGCCACTTGTTCTAAATTTTGTCTTAAGTGTAATTTTACCTTTTAATAGATAACACAATTTTACATATAGATTATTGATTAATTTGGTGTATTCAAAGTCAACTTATGCTATATTTTAAAACTTTTCTTGGTGTTGCAATGTTAAGGTTGTTTGCAGTTGTTTTAATTTATTTTAAATCACTATGTGAAACATTCATTTTTTTGTGATGACTAATAAAGGCCTTTTCTCTTTCTTTCACTTTAATATCTTGAATTTTAGAAAAGAATATATTTGGAATTATTTCCAGCTCTTTTAATTATTAAAAAAATGGTTGACAATATTGCCATGTGGAAATTCATAGAGAAAAAACTGCACATACTTGTATTTCATTTTATATCATTTATATAGGAAGTAGCAGATAAAGTGTGAGCATTGATTAAACAGAGTTAACATTTGACAGGCAAAATGCCACACAGTGGTATCTCTGGGTGAAGCCAAGTGGATTTTTCTTTCACCAGAAAGGTTTTTTGTTTTTGGAACAGTAATGGAGGGAGTCCCAATAATTTGAAAATCATTTGTCTATCATTGATCTTCAGTCCCAGTGAAGTTTCCAGAATTATTCTGTACTCTTAAAGATACTTAGACTTGGAAGAGTGACTCTTGTTATATCCTCATACCAGTACTGTATATTTTCATAGGTCAGTGGAAAATGCTGCATTATTGTGATGAAGTCATCAGGCCTGTTCAGCTGTACTTACCAGAGGCAAAACTGATTATTTAGACCTATAAGGCCTCTGATTCATCTCTTAGATGGGATGGATGAATCAATGTGTCTCATTGATTGGCTTGGCTAAATCAAACCATTAATGATCAGGGATTCAGATACCAGCAATCCCTATAGCACTCGTTTCCTAACTTAGCCTGCAAATATTTGCCCATCTCCAATGATGCTAATATATTTGTCTCGGTTCAGTTATAAATTCCAATGTACAACCTTGTGACCAAGTAGAAGAGGGGTACATATACAGCTCAAGGCAGGTTACTAACCTCATCATAAAATTTAAAATACATCTTTTTATAGTACATATGTTGTAGACCTCTTCCAAAATATTCCTCTCCCTTCCTGATCTGCCAAGCGCAGAATGAATTACAGTGTGTTGTTTAGCAGCATTATTGATACTCAAAAATTGTGTGTAATATTCACATTGTAAAGAATAGCTAACACTCTACATTGGAACTCAGTGGCTGTACAGTGAGTATGTATATAATTTTTAGAGTAAACATTAAATAATTGTTTCCATTTTAGCTGTTTCTTAGACCATTCCCCTCCTTAGATGAAATGAAAGAACAGTCATAAAAAGTCAATAGCAACAAAATAGGTTTTTCCCCCCTAAGAACTTTTTTCTCCAAAACATTGAAGCTACATTTCCTTTGATTTTTGTTTAGCCTTCCACTCCCAATTATTTCTTTCTTATAGGTGTTGTTTATCCAGAAATACTTCATATAGGAGAAATCAATAGATTCAGCTTAACAAAATAATTTGTTTATTTAATATTCTAACATCTTATTTCAAGTGTTTTTGTTTGTGGTAAAAGGACTCGAAGGCCTCTGAGAGTCTGCAGTTGTCCTCAAAGTGTTTGCAGAATTATGTGTATATTGTGGATAATGTACATTTTCCTGGGGAGAAGATCAAGTCTCATCAGACTCTCAAAGTCCTTGACTACAAAAATAAGAATGACTGGTATTAAAACCACCTGAAATATCGTGACTTTAGTGAGAGCATCTTCACTATTTTTGGAGGCTCTCTGCCCTCTTGGTTCCTCCTACCTTCCCACCCCCCTTTTAATGTCCCAGTGCTGTTCAGGATCCAAGTATGGATGTATTTTGCACACCTTCTTTTTCATCTGAAAGTTTATGCTTCAGTTCCCACTCCAACCACATAAGCATTGACTTCAATTTGGCTTCTCACTCCACTTCTTTTCCTCTGCTACAGGTCACCACACAATAAGGGGAACCCAAACTGACCACAGAGCATGAGTTCCTACCACTGCAAATCAGGGCTCTTACTGTATGCTTGGTGATCTGGGGAGATTAGAGGAGTTGAGATAAACTTGAAAGTAATCAGGAGGGTTCTGGCAGAAGACAGTTTGGGCTAAAAAACAAAACAAAAACAAGAGCAGAAGTAAAATTAAAAAGGAAAATAAAGAAAATTTGTAGATAATAATATTTGAAAATAGCCTCAGAGAATGTCTGATGCAGTCTTCTTATTTTCCATGGGAGTGTGTGTTCACAGTAGGAGGTGTGGGTGAGTGTTGAACTTTTGGATTGAGTTTGAAGATAAAATCTGTTGAAATGAAAATTGGAGATTAAACAACAACAACAAAACACTGCACTTCTGGTGAGAGTGGAAGAGGTAAAGAAGAATATAATTTACTGTGATGTACTTATATGTTCATTCTAAGGCATATACTGGCATTTGTTTCATGGGCTGTATGAGTGCCACGGTATTGGCTTAAGTTACCTTTATTTTAATAAGAAGAACAAGAAAGGAAGTGTGGAGATATTTTGTTTGAGAATAAATATTTGCAGTAGCCTAATTCTTTTATATAGAGAATTATAATAACCTTATCTGCCAAAAAGGAAGTCATCCATTTAAATTTTCAAAGCATTTCTTAACTTTTAAAAGCAAGTTAGCAAGTTAAGTTCCTAAAGACTAGGAGTAGTTTCTTTGTATCGATAGCCTATGTATTAATACCAAAGAACTGTACAAGTTAGATGAAGCTCCCTAATTTGCAGTGATGGCTGGTATTCTATTAGCTGCTGTTGATTGGCAAATTGAATTATTGAAATTCAGGTTAATGAACTGAATTGCCTACTGCCCTAATGTTCTCATTTTGATAACATATTACATTTTTCATAGAAAGCTATCTCAGTACCAATTTGGAATGAAGTAGGTTATAGATGAAACAATGTAAGTAAATTGTATTGGAGTAAATCATTTCTTCATCTTTATATTTTAACAAAATGGAGTTTTCTCTGATCATTTGTGTTCATAGTCTTAAAGACTAGGCACATGTCTTAGTCAGCATGGATTGCTACAACAAATTACCATGGACTGGGTAGTTTATTTTTTTTATTTATTTTTTTATTTTTTTATTTTTTTATTTTTTTATTTTTTTATTTGGACTGGGTAGTTTAAACAACGAACGTTTCTCACAGTTGCGGAGGCTGAGGAAGGAGTCCAAGATCAAGATGCTGGCAGATTCAGTCCTTGGCGAGGGCCTTCTTCCTGGCTGTGGATGGCCATCTTCTTTCATCATATCCTTACGTGGCAGAGAGCAGAAGAGAAACAGACATTCTGTGTCACTTCTTATAAGGGCACTTATCCCATCATGAGGACTCCTCATGAACTAATTATCTCCCAAAGGTCCGATCTCTAAAATGCCCTCACATTGGGGATTAGGGTTTCATTACATAAATTCTGTGAGGATACGAAGATGCAGTCTGCAATGGTGTGTATTTCTTTTAAAATCTTGTAACAAATATTCAAGTAAAATGAAGACCTTGATACATAAATTATATCAGTTTATCTTTGCCAAACACTGAGATCTGAATTAAGACAGACAAAATTTAATTCTGCTGTTTTGACATCATATGAAATCTCTGATTTCAAGCTAGTTTATGTGTGCTTTTAAAACTAGTATGTTTGAAAAAAAAAAAAAAACAAAAACAAAAAACTAGTATGTTTGCTTTGAGAATGTGCTAATCCTAAATAATATGAGCCCATAAATATATAGTATGGGGGAAACTTAAGGCCCAAATAGTGGCTGTAAATATTTTAAGCCTTCCAAGATGGTTCACATAAATGTGATACTGCCCAAAGGCTATTTCTGTCTCTGTAAGGTATCTAATGAGGTTCTTCTGTTCAATCTGCAAAGGATGATAAAGCATTGCTGAATGGTTTTGTCCCAGATGGACTGTGAATTAGATGCCTGGTAACAATAGATCAAAGCCCCCTTGAGGCATTATCATATGCATTTATTATGAAGCATTCAAAAGTGACAGTACACAAGTCACCAACAAAACAGCAGTTATTTCATGAAAATTATGGGGGCACGGGTGAAGTTCTCTCAAGTATGCCAACAAAATGCAATTAAACAGATTATATTGCTAGGAACAGTCTGCTTTGGGCTGATTTTGCATAATATATTCATTTAACTTGTACCCACATAGCAAAATGTTTAAAGGGTAGAAATGTTCAACTCAGTTTCCCAGTTTGAGGATAGGAGGTCGGATTGTGAAAGTCCTCAAAGGCAAGGCCTCTCTGTGTTAGGTAAGACTGGGAGTGTGCAATTAAACAGATTATATTGCTAAGAACAGTCTGCTTTGGGCTGATTTTGCATAATATATTCATTTAACGTGTACCCAGATAGCAAAATGTTTAAAAGGTAGAAATGTTCAACTCAGTTTCCCAGTCTGAGGGTATGAGGTCAGATTGTGGAAGTCCTCAAAGGCAAGGCCTCTCTATGTTAGGTAAGACTGGGAGTATGGCAGTGAGTGCCAAGTTCTTGCTGCTCCTAAGTGTCCTGAGTCCCACTTCAGTCCCTGTAAGACTCCAAGAGAGCCGAGATGAGTATAGCTCTCTCTAGCAGTTTCCCCGTTTGCCTCTTAGGACAAATGATTATTTTGATTAAACAAAAAGCAAATCCAGATTTCACACATCTCCTCCCATTTCTTAAAATGAAAGAAGAGAAGGAAAAGTGGCTTTGATCTTCTCAAAAAAGATGGCTTTCTATTTTCTTAAATCTTTAGACTCACCTCTGTCAAATTCAGTCTCTTTTGATTGGTAAAGACTTCCTGTATGTAGTTGTCAGCTCTGAAAGGAGTTGAGAATCCAGCGATCCGTTTTGAGAATGCAACCATTACTTAATCGTTCAGCTTTTTAGCCATATTGTCAGTTACCCTTTTTAAAACCCAGATTTCTGTGAAACCTTCAAAGATACTATAGATGAAGAAGGTCCATCTGGCTTCAAGATTGGCTTCATGTAACATCTTTCTTGTTTATTTTTCCTGTCTTGTTTCACTTAACAAATTACTTCTTAATTTTAATTGATTGAGTTATTCTTCATGTCTGAACTTTACTTTCCAAATCACGCTTTGTGGTGTGTATCTGAGAGCTGGTATGTGTGCTAGTCTTTTTTTATGTCACTACTATCATCTAGTTGTTCATATATTCAAACGTATGTAATACTTATAAGTCCTTAAGTAGATAATTTTGCCAATGCAAAAGTGATTCACTGTACTTGAGTTTATGATATTTACCATTAAACCTTGCAGTCCTAATGCTAACTGAGATAAGTACAGTGATCCTTTCATGACTCTAATGTAGAAATCATCCTGAGTAGGAGTTTTCATTTTTTAAGATTTTCAAAAACATTATTATTAATAGAGGATAAGTAGACAATCTGAAAGTTGAGTAAACTTGAAGTGATTTTTAATAGCTTTGTTTTAATAATTCTGCATTATGCTTTATTTGCAGGACCGTGTAAATGCATTAGAAACGGTAAGTTGGGGCATTTTTTTTCTCCTTCTGTCAGAATTACTGCTGTGTCCTGAGGGGATTTCAGATCACTCCCCAAAAGAAGCAGTTCCAGAAAGCATTTCTAAAACTACATCTAGGATTCAAAGGGGAAAATAAACTAAACTATACCTGAAAGGTATGTGGATACAGATTTTTGAAGTGAAAAAAGAGAAAAAAGCAAAAATGTACATATTTAAGTGTTCACTGCTCTTTTAAGACTGATGATCCTAAAATGTACTAATCTATGGAAAATGTAATCAGTTTAAATGTAATCAATATACTATATATTTGCATCTGTATTTCCCAATCACTAAAAGGACTGGTTGATCAAAAGCTGAGATTGGGATGCTGTTTATACTTTGAAGTGCAGATATTCAACCTCAGTATTTTTGTGTATTGTTTTCACCAATACCCAAATAACCAAAATAATGTTAAAATCTGGTCAGCCTTTTCTCAATAACCTTATTTGTAGGAGTCTAGCATTAGAGAATAAATTTGTTAAGATGCATGAATGTGAAGACTATGCACTTGCAATATTTATTGTGAAATTATTTATTTTAAATGATTTTAGGAAAAAATGGGGGCAGCTTATTGTTTGACAATATAGTAATGAATGGTTAGATAAAGTGTGGACTTTCCACCCAACATGCCACTATGATTATAGAAAAGGCTTATAATAGAAAACAAATTGGAAAAAAAAATCATGTGTATTTCAGTGATAGGCATATGAATAAAGAGTAGAAGAGACTGGGGTACCTGGGTGGCTTAGTTGGTTAAGCATTTGCCTTCCGCTTGGGTCATGATATCAGGGTCCTGGGATTGAGCCCCTCATCAGGCTGCCTGCTCAGTGGGGAATCTGTTTCTCCCTCTCCCTCTGTTCCTCACTCATGCTCCCTAGCATGCTCTCTCTCAAATAAATAAGTAAATAAATGAAAGAATAGAAGAGACTGAGCAAAACTCATGCAAGTGACTTGTTAGACCAAAGTTAGGACTGTGATTTCATTCCTTTCTCTATTTTCTCAAGTTTTATAAAATACTATATTACTTTTATAAATAAACCTTTTTGTAATAAAAACCACGTGAATTGGAAGAATTGTAAAATAAATTATGATACCACCTTACGATGAAAGATTATTCGGCCATAAAAAGTCATATTTTTCAAAAGTAAATATTGTCATGCTGTTATATGGGGGGAGAGGGCAGTAGAATCTACAGGTATATAAACAGTATGATACAAATATTGAATATTTTGTGTTAAAAAAGACTTTCAGAAAGCAAGCACACAAAATATTAAGAATGACTTGGGACTAGTGGTGATTTTTCTTTTTTCTTTGTATGTTTTTAATGAACAGGAAAAAAATAAGAAACCTTTAAACAATGTGGCTAATAAAGAATAAAATATTTATTTTGTGAATGTAAGAAATGGAAAGATGCTAATGGAGCACATTTTAGTCCTGTGTAAGCAAGTGATTTTGATTGACAGTGTCCAGACTCTAGTGGATAAATAATCTATTCCTTAGATTTAACTGGGCCATTTGGAAATTACACTGACCTTCTCAGTTTCAGTATGATGACATTGTAGGTGAATAAAATGTTTAGTGTTCTTCCACATATATTTTACTTACCCTTAGGAGGTGTCTTGCCAACAGAATTTGGCTTGTGAATTAAATGGTCTTTTTAAAAGTATGAACAAAAACAGAAATTTTGAGACTGAGGACTTGGGTTCAGCATACAAAATGCCACTTATACAACATTTAGCAAGTCATTTCTTTCTTGATTCCTTCATCTGTAAAAATGATAATAATAATTAAACTTACTTTGTCAGGTTGTTGTGAGAATTAAAAGGCAAAATATATGTGAAAATAATTAGGGCCAAACAAATGTTAGGTTATCATTATGTGATTGCTTATTATTTCTTATTTAATCATTTTAATTATACCAGTATGCCGTGAAAAACTGAAAATTATACAAACAACAACCAGAAGCCTATAAATTTTAGTAGCATTTGTTAGTCTTGTATTTATATAATCTCTTTACTAAAAGTACTATGGAGTATGATTTTAAGTGCCTTATTCTGAGGGTTCCTTTAGGAATTAAGGTAAAAATAAAAAATCATCATGAGTAAAATAAAATTGATTAAATGGACGAGGTTTTTTAAAGTAGCAGTTTTCTCAAGATGGTTTTAATTTGAAATAATTATCATAAGTAAAACCATAAAAATGAAAATGCTTAGTAATAATGTTAATGTTCAAATATTATGAAGTTCTTTGACTTCATATGGCACTATAAGCAGCAGATTTAATACACTTGGTAGACTATTCAACTGGTAGAGTGTTTTATAGTTCATAAAATCAAATATGCTGAAAGTAATCTCAAGATCATTTATTTGTCTCTCACCACTCAGCACTTAAACCATATAAAAGTGTTGGTGGTCTACATTTGGTTGGGTTGGTATTAACATAAAAAGTGTTGAATGCAGGATGTATGTTATGGTGTTAGAAATTTGTAAAAGTTTGAAATTTCATTGTTTCATTAGGAGATTTGAAAGGTTCAGTACTTACAATACATGAAAATAAGATGGTCTTTTCCTCAATATGAACACCTTGATTTTTTGGCTTGTCACCAGTGATCCAAATGCTTATGTCACGTTCATGTGTCCACTTTTCTCCTCTTCCTCAACTTTTCCCTCTCCTTCACTAGCAGGTAAGCTTCTTGGATTAGAAATTCCATTTTATTTGCAAAAACATCCCAGAGGCTATCAAAAACTCCTTATATACATTGGACAATGTATAAGCTTTTGTAGAAGGAGAGAATGAAGGCCAAACTGTGCATATATGACCCTCACATAAGACTTTTTGTGAATAGAGGTAGATACAGAAACCAGTTCAGTAGTTGAGGGAAAAATTCCCCAGAAGCACATCAATTTATTTTCTTTCCCTAGCCTTTCCTATTAGTATTATACTTTATTTGATGTTTCACAAAAGCTCTTATGATCCTCATTAAAGTTTAATGTGAAGTTTTAGGAAGGAACCAGCTTTCAGCCAAAATAAAGCAGGTTGATTCCCAAAAAAAAAAAAACCTGGAAAAAAAAAATCTCGACTGATAGCCCCAGTTGATGAGCCGTGGATAAGACATAGCAGTGGATATTTATTTGATATTATATAAGGCACTGTGTTGACGCTGAAGGGAAGAAAAGAAAAATCTGTGATCAGTTCTCTCAAGGAACCTGTACTTTCATTGAGGAGAGAAGTTACTTACATGTAAATAAATTAATTATATAAGATAAAAATACAGTGTCTACACCACCTGAATAAAACACGATGCATTTTGTAGGAACGAGGACATGATGGAGGAGATTAGATTCATCGCTGAAATGTGAAGAATTAGTCGTTGCAGGCAGAAAGAGCTAGAGAAAGCATCCCATGTTGGGGCTGCAATCAAACTTTGAAGATAGTAAGGAATAAACAGTTTGTTAAAAGAATATTTTTCAAAAAAAAAGTAAAATTATGAAATCATGGCTCTTACACAAATACGAACTGAAATCATGACAAATGTGTTTAACTCATTAATTAATGAGAGAATGAGAAATATGTTACAAGTGACTTAAAGGAGCAAAGAGCCACACAGATGTAGGTACTATAGTGCTGAAGGGAATTTAAAATTGATGCAAAACTGGCTTCTTCCAAATGAAGAAAATCAATTGAACCTCCCAGACAACATTGTTTTGCATGTCTGTGAACAAAAATTATTTGCATTCTGTCAGTTACCTACTACTACAAGAGTTAAAGTGGTAGCATGCCATTTAGACAATAGGGAGCCACTAATGGTTTCTTATCAGGGCTTGTGGAGCAGTAAATGTGGTGTGTAGGAATGCAAATGTTGTAGTTCCGTGCAGGGCAGAGTGCAGTGGAGAAAGTCTGCGGGTAGGAATAGAGGAAAGTGCATGTTGGAGATATTGCAACTTTAGAAATGTGCTCCAAAAATTAGGGATTGGGCACTTGGTGCCAAAAAGGCAGGGTTAAATGGATGCCCTTGTTTAGAGAAGGGAACTAGTGAACTTGCTAAGTAGGAGGTCAAGGGTGAAGAGGAGATAGAGACAGTGCAGTAAGTCATTTGAGGAAGCTCAAAAGGAATATAAGACAATTCAGACTGGAGATACAGATGGAGTTTTTCATGTCGACTCTCCAATCTGTCTTTAATTTCATTTTCATTAATACTATGATAATCACACACCTTCATATTAGAGTTAGGTGTGACTTTAGTTAATAGAGAACTCCAAAAGTAATAGTGGATTAAGCAAGATAGAAATTTATTTCTCTCTTGTCTAACAATCCAAATATATGGTTTCTATGACAGACATGGTGTCAGAAACCCAGGCTACTTTTGTCTTTTTGCTCCTCTGTCTCTCCTCAAAATACTGCTTCCCATTGTGATCTAAGACACCTATACCACCTCCAGCCCTTATATTTGCATTGTAACAGAACAAAAGAAAGAAAGGGAGAGCACATAACTTCCCTTTAGTAGAAATTAGAATTTGCATATTTTATGTCTATCCATTTCCGGGCCAGAATTCAGTGATAAGAATTATGTAACTAGCTCTGGGATTCAAAAAAAGAGAATCAGATAAGCCATAGACTTTTGGAAATTTCTTTTTTTTTTTTAAGATTTTATTTAAAAAAAAAGATTTTATTTTTATTTATTCATGAGAAACACAGAGAAGAGAGACAGAGAGAGAGAGGCAGAGACACAGGCAGAGGGAGAAGCAGGCTCCATGTAGGGAGCCTGACATGGGACTTGATCCTGAGTCCTCAGGATCACGCCCTGGGCTGAAGGCAGTGCTAAACCGCTGAGCCACCCAAGCTGCCCAACTTTTGGAAATTTCAAAGTAAATTTTTAAACAACTCAAAGTCAGAAAATAAATTATAGTAGAAATTCTGAAATACATAGAACTGAATAATAGCAACACTGTGTTATAAAATATGAATGCTACAGCAAAAGTAGTATTTATGGGGAAACTTAATGATTTATATGCTTTTATAAGAAAAGAAAGATAAAAAATGAGCTTATCACCCAACATAAGAAATTAAAGCATGACACAAACACCTTAAAAAAAAAGAGCAAAAGACAGGAAAAGATAGAGAAAGGATTATAATGAATAGAAAACAAACATGCAACATGCAGGGCTAATAAAGCAAAGCTGGTTTTTTAAAAAGAACAAAAACGACCAATATCCAGCATGACTGATGAAGAAAAAAAAAAGATACAAATGAATAATACGGGGCGCGCCTGGGTGGCTCAGTGGTTGAACATCTGCCTTTGGCTCAGGTCGTGATCCCGGTGATCCCAGAGTCCTGGGATCGAGTCCCACATCAGGCTCTGTGTGGGGAACCTGCTTCTCCCTCTGCCTACATCTCTGCTTCTGTGTGTGTCTCATGAATCAATAAATAAAATCTTTAAAAAGAAAATGAATACTACAAGAATGAAAAAGTGGATGTAACTATAGCTATTGAAAATTTAACCACATACAAGGGTATTGTGAATTAGTTTGCAATTATACATTTGCAAATTAGGAGAAATAACTAAATTCCTAGAAAAATACAATTTTCCAGAACTAAGAAGAAATAATATAGCATAAGTAAATTTTTAAAAATAATAAGTATCATCAACATTTTTTAATCAATTACAATTTTCTCCAGAAGGGCCACCAAGCCTAAATAAATTTTTAGATAAGTTCTACCAAATGTTATGGGAACAGATGATTTTAATTTTATAAAAACTCTTCCAGAAACTAGAAAAAGAGGGAATATGCCAAACTCATTATGAGTTGGCATAACCTTCGAGACAAAACCAGACATAGAAAGTATAAATAAGGGAAATTAAGGGACTTTTCATGCATTAACATGGATGCAAAAATATTATACACAAAATATTAGCAAAATAAATCCGGGATGTATTAAAAGGATAATTCATCATGAATAAACTGAGTTTATTCCAGGAATTCAGAGTTGGTTTAATATTAGAAAATCAATCAATGTAATTTACCATGTGACAGATTAAGGAGAAATAAATTTAATATGGTCATCTCAGTAGATGAATAAGAAGCATTTACTCTCATGATATCATTATCATCCTCAAAAACCTTTTAGCAAACTAAGAATAAAAGAGAATTTACTAATTTAAATCATATGAAAAAAACCCAATGGCAAACCTTACCTTAGCATTTTGAAAGTCCTCCTTTGAGACCGGAACAAGAAAAGGATGCCCCATTCCACAGCTTCTATTAGATACTATGCATGCCAGAGCAGTGAAACTATCATTATTTTCTAAATAGTGTTACTGTCTATATAAAAAGCTCTAAAAAGATCCAAAAGGATTTAGCTGATGTGACCACATTGAAATTAAGAACTTCTGTAAGTCAAAAGGCAACATAAAAAGAGGGAAAAGAAAAGCATACTTAGACTATATTTGTGGCAAAATATATAGCTGAGTAGCAATTTGTATCCAAATCAATTTATATCCATCCAAATTTTATTGCCAACAAAGCAATTAGAAAAAGAGAAACAACCCAGATTTCAAAAAAAAGCAGAGGTTAAAATATATGAGCAAGAATTTCAGTTGAAAAAGAAATATGTGAACATATTCAGGTTCATTAATAAACAGGGAAATGCTAATTAAAATGACAAAGAATTGTCATTTTCTTCAAACTTCATGTATATATTTTACATAGTCTTTTGTGCCTGTGACACGTTTTGCCAAAACAGAGGGAATGGAAATGTGTTAGCAGAACTTTTTTTTCCCCTAATTTTATGATGAAATAATTCATGCTGTCCCTGAGGGTAATGTTCAAAGATAGCTGGTGAGTTAGTCTTCAAACTGGAGCAGTACACTCCTAAGAGTATGCAAATATTTTCCAAGGGATCTTGAGATGCCAATAGCTTTAAGAGAATTCATCTTTAAGTCCTTAGCTTCTATAGGCATTTGGAGCAGAGTCCTAAAATGACTGCTTGAAGAAGCCAACTTTTCCTATTCAATCTCTTTCCACTTTACAAAAGAATGGCCTACCTTTCACCTCTCCTGGGTTCCATGATGGGAGATTCCCCGAGGCATTTCAGGGTGCCAAAGGAGGGACACTTGAGGGACACTTCATGTCGTCTTTAATCAAGTCACTAAGGTAACACTCCTTGCTCCTCTTAGTCATACATATATTTTTGATAAGATAAAGAGTTTTATTCGATATATGAGGTATTAGAAGAGGGTGTTCTGAAATCAACATAAATTGTTGATTGATGTTGAGGGAGAGTAATGACAATTATATGACCTTACCTCTTTTACCACCCTACTATGATCAGAGAATGTATAGCCCTAGAAAACAAAACTGATTGTTGGAAAGAAATACTTGAAAGTGTCTTATTTCATCCAGGTGACAAACTTTGGCCTGGCTCCATGTCTTATTTATTTATCTGTCTTAGAATTATAATTCAAAAGGCAGTCAACAGAGGGCACATTTACACATTTTATAGAATTGAGAAATGAAGTCAGACTTTTTTTTCTGCCAAAAAGCAAGCCTGATCTGGCTGATTGGTTTGACAATAAGGACTAGCTTTGCCAATCTGCAACCCTTAAGGTTTTGATGAAAATATATTTAATGTTAATATAAAATGAAAGTATTAAAAATTTAGGCTGTTAGAATGGTATTAACAGTAGCAAGATTTTTACTTTTCTCAATACTTTTTGCATATGTAGAATTCAATGAAATTCCTCTAAGCAAAAGAAGAACACTTGTAATCATTTGACAAGTCATGGTAGTAAATAAAGCCTCTTTCATATACCTTCCAAAACAGAAAGTGGATGACTTTAATAACCACATTACAGTCCTTTGGCGAGTCAAGTGGTTTCTGATTCTTTGCTTTCAACAAAATTGAAAGAGGACCTAATCGAGCTGATCATTAAAATTAATTTTTGATGACAGATCACTATGTAATCTTTGCCATAAAACTAGGAAGGCATTCAAGAAATTGAGTGACATTGTTATAACCAAACTACTTTCATTCTCATGTACTTTTTTATGTGAACAAGATTTCTCAGTGATTAAATCTATAGAAACAAACAAAAAAAAACCCACCCAGAAATAGAAATGAAATATAACCCTGTCTTATTTTTAAAAGTTAGCACTTACCCTTGGGTACATGAGCTAATTGAGTACAGGAGAAGAGAAAGCAGTATCCATCCCATTAAGGGAAATACTTTTAGAAGCTTTGAGGTCTTTATATAGTTTACATTTAATAATTTTTCTCAAAAATATTAATAGACCTAATATTGTAATGATAATTCAAGCTATAAAAATATGTAACAGAGCATTATGGTCACGGGGCGTTTTAGAAATTAATTTTTCTCTCTGTATATATACATTTTTGTTACAGAGAAGATGAAGTATGATAGGATAGCCAATAAAAAGGACTTTCAAGCATAAATATTTTTTATATTAGGTTAAAAGTCTGCTGGGAAAAATAGATGGGAAATAAATTCAAAGGGCAAAAGAACAATATAAAATTTCTGTCTTTTAAGGAGGATCTTATTTAGTTATTTTGTCAGTGGATAAATGGTGGTAACAAATTATTGAGGTACTTAAAGTTTCCTGGGTAAGTTTATACGAGTAATATAAGAGTTTTATTTGAAAATGTCAGTATTTACAATATTCCAGAAATTTCATCCTTTGCAGCTACCTAAATTTATGATAAAAAACGTTTAGAAAACTTAAAAATGTATGTGTGGGGGTGGAAGGTAAGGGATATACATAGCTTTAAAAATATTTTAGGGAGTATCTACTCAAAATTTTGAAAATCATTGACTTAGAGCAAATGTATAATAATATAGCTGTAATTTGTCATTATTTAATGCGCTTCTCAAAGCCAAGTGACCTAAAACAATCCAATCTCCCTTGTTTTCAGTGTGTACTAAAAGAGATGGTATAACTGATAGGATAAATCTAACCTGTAGCAATATGGAGAAATATATACATAAATTTACCTATATTGAGAAAAAAATTGCACAACACTGGAAAACTCTTGGAAATATGGTTTGGTTTTTTTTTTTTTTTTAACTGTTGGGGCCTTTAGCACACCTCCAAAGGATTCATTCAGCTAATACTACAAATTTGAACTATGCACACCAGTAGATCTTCAAGACCTTGGTGTCCAAGAGTACAAGAGAATGCCAGTGTGTCTCTGTGGAAATCACCAAGTCACGCTATATATCCTTCCTTTACATGTCTGCCATTACAGTAGACAATTGCTGTTGGAGTTTTTATTTTTAATTATTTCCTTCCCACTTGAGCCAGCACTAATTGTGCTTCATCCTCCTACATGTGTGATCCACTCTTCAAGCACATACGTTGTTGAAGAAGGACCACCATTCTTTGTGAGAACACCAAATTCTCCTTTATGGCACTTAGGAGTATATGGTGCCAATAGAGTTAATGTACTTCCCGAAGTGTCCTGGTTAAGCTCAGGAAATAACTGACTCAAGTATGTAAATCTGGCCAAATAACTGTTAATTATTTGCAGTGCTTCTTCTAAGTATTTGTAAGAATCTTAAAGCTAAGTAAAACTTGCCTTTATCTCTTTGTAAAGCCAGAACTTGCTGTTTCAAAACCAAAGATCAGGCTAGGTTCATTTTTGGTTTTGCCAAGGCTATGAGCCTCTCATTGAAGTTGCCTGAAAGGTTCAGTCAAATTGGCTTTACACCAAATAAAACGCAGTGTGCTCTGTACAGTTTTGACCCAGAATCAGGTGAATCTCAGCAGTTTTGGCTGAGCTACATTGTAAAATTTTGGATTTGTTCGAACTTGACACTTCCTGGGAACCCATTCAAACTGAAACCGGAAAAAGTTTTTGCACAAACCCTGTCCTAGCCCGTTCTGCCAAGTTTCCCACTGCTCTAATGTTAGTCTACCTTCTGTATATTCGCATTGAGGGCAAACGGAAATATCCTCATGAATCTCTCATGAGGGATCTTGGTTGAAACAATCTAGACATTCTCCTTTCACCACCTTGTCCTGAAACACAGAGCCTGTTTTCTACATTCGTCAGTATTGAAATATGTATGTTTTCCAATAATGGGGCATCTTCAAAGGGTTAAATTTCTAAAACATGACTGTATTTAAGGTCAAGCAAAGAAAATGCTATTCAGACAAATAAGCTGTGTGTTCAGAGTTGCAACCTTGTGGCAAAAGGTGATGACCAATTTAAAAATGTAAGACTTCCTTCAGCCTGCAAAAATGGTTTCTTACAGCCCTGTCAGGTTTCTCATAAATACCGTGACATAGGGAAAGTGTCATTGAGAAATTATATAATGAATACAGCTTCACCAGCAGATGGATTTGATATTATCGAATTGCTCAGTGTTTGGAGGCCAGACTGATGGCTTCATATTTGATGCTGATAGGTAGTCATACCGCCCACCTCACTGCCTTGCTAGACAGGGTGTTTCATAGCCCTGCTCTAACTACTATCAATAACATAGTGCATTCTCTCCATAAGAAACTCTTGCTTTATACTGTGAAGATAATATGAGAGTATATTACAAAACTCAATAGAAGTATCTTTCTGAAAAAATATAATACATAGAAGGAATACTTCCTGTTTTCTAGAAGAGAACATATGGGGGTGAAATCTCAGAACAATAGTATATTAAGTCTTTTTTTAAGATCCTAACTTAACCATAAAACAAAATATTGGTATTATACCCTTAATATATGCTTGGTGGGAATAGTGTGTTACATTTTTGAAGTAGCCTTTAAATAGAAAGCTAGCTGATTTGGGGTATTTTCATTTTGTGTATCTAGTTTTAACCAGTTTTAAGTTTCAGCTGAAAATTATTACATGCCTGGTTTAAATGATGGTGATATGGTAAAAATAGCATCTGATTCAGAGAAAAGCTAGGTTCTGGTCATATATCTACCATGGCCAGACACATGATTCTGAACAAGTTGTTTCATCTCTCTAAATTTCAGTTTCCTAAAAATAAATAAATAAATAAATTTCAGTTTTCTTATTTTTTTAATGATTGGGCTGGGCTAGGTGATATGCGAAAGGTCCCCTCCTTAGTAGGCTCTAGTCTAGTCTAGGAGGAATTAAAAATCTGGTCTTCAAAATTTCTAACTTACCAATAGTTGCTA
The DNA here is from genome assembly GCF_053574225.1 of Canis aureus. Lineage (NCBI taxonomy): Eukaryota > Metazoa > Chordata > Mammalia > Carnivora > Canidae > Canis > Canis aureus. The sequence goes on along the minus strand of NC_135619.1, from coordinate 56,277,453 downwards.
TCAAATAATGTACCTGATTTACTCACACAATATTATATAACAGATACTTGTTTAATCTCTACCATGTTTATACCTCTCAGTGTGCAGCAGGTTAGGTCCCAACTGTCCTGAATCCCACATTTTAGGTAACATTACAACTGGAAGGAGTCTTAAAGATCCTTTTCAAAACCTTTTCCCTACAGACAAGCAGTCAGGAGACCAAAGAAGTTTATGAATTGCCAAGTGTGATAAAACCAGGGCTAGAATTCAAGTGTCCTGATTAGTGACACCATGTTCTTTCCATTCTACATACTCTTGTGATTGGTGAGAGTAATGAAGACATGAGTAAAGAACACTTTATAAGTGTCTGGTGAATGTGCACAATGAAGAGGAAGGAAATCAACAGCCAGATCCTGTATTTACCTTGAGTAGGGCAAGAAGGGTGGACTTATAAAAAGGACATTGACATTAATGGGCCATATGTAGGATTGTCAAAATATGCCCTCAATATATTGGTAAGGTTTTATAAAGCAACTTTGAAATAATTTTCTTCTTTTTGAATTTTGAAGAAAAGAGTTGCCGTGCTCCTAGGTTGCATTACTAGTTCTGTCTTGAGCTTGCTCAGTGATATTAAATGCCTCAGTTGGTCTGTTTTACTTTCTGCATCTGCATACCAACCTAATTCTACTTACACAAGTGTTTATAAAGTTTGTTTAGGGCTTTTAATAAACTTTGATCTCAGATGAAAGGCTGGAGAGAGCATAAATTGTCACTATTAGCACTATTAATATAAATATCCAAAGTGGTCTTACATTAATTATTTAACATTAGTGAACGATTTCAACCTATCATTGCCCCCAATTACATTATATTTGAACATCAAACAGTAAAAGGCCAAACCATCAAAATAGCCCTTCCCTCATTATTCTCTTCAGGCTCTGTTCCTAATTAATTTGCATAGCTGTATTACATAAATGGTTTTCTGGAGCTTTTTAAATGTTTTCACTGTCATCTCACTATTTACCTATCCACAGCAAAGGCCATTGAAACACATCCTTGACTTGTTTCATTGTCATCAGATGTTAACCAGACTGTCTAAAACACATTAAGTATAGATTCACTGACAAAACATCTTGAGTCTCTGAACTACTCCCTTTACATTTTTTCAGAAAACTTCCTATTTTCATCATTTGTATTTCTCTATCATTTCTAACTCAAAACTTGTTTTGCTCTATGATACCTCAAGGCTCCTCATTAGACATGGGTTTAGTCTTGGAGAAGAGTGTATTTGTTCACAGTTGAGTGAGAGGGAAAGGCAAAAGGCAGGTGACCTCTGAATTTCTGAGAGAATGATTAGAATTTGATGGACTGGGAGTTAGAAGATTTGGTTGTGAGCCCTGGCTCTTTTACGGTGGCAACTCATTTAACTTCTCTGAGCCTAATTTTTCTGTTATCGATAAAATGAGCTCAATACTTTTCCTGCTTATCTCACAGTTTTGTGGAGAAGAACAAATGAGATAATGGAAGGGAAAGTCCTTTTCTAATTTTTAAAAATATTCCTCCTTTATGTGTATGTTACCTTCAGCAGTCACAGAAGCAGTGTATAGACTAGAAAGTTCAGGCTTATTAATCAGGACATTTGAATTTTGGTGTGAGTTTCACCACAAAAGTTATGTGTCTAGACACTCTATGTTATGTGAAGTTTACCTACAAAATTTAATTCACTTGTTTCAGATGGTAGCTCTGAGACATACAGATTTACAGATCTTACTTAATAATCCTAGTAATTTTAGTTCAACCTCCAGATTTGGTTGACCTGTGGTGTAGGACTCAGTTTTTTTTAAAGCTCCCCCAGATAAGTCTAATGTGCAGTTGTGATTGAGAAATCACGGATTTTGGCCATTGTCCACATGCGTTATGGTCCATCTCTTAGAGCCTGGTGCTACTTTGTCTTCATGCCTATTGGATTTAGTCCTATTCATTTCCACTGACTTAATTTCATGCCTTTTTGACCGAAAGTATTATGTATTCTGTCTCCAGTATTTCTTCTTTCTAGTTTACTAAACCAGTTATAAGATTCTTTCTCAGACACTGTTTTCCTTAATTTTTCAAGAATCTTTCTAAAATTTAAATTTGCTGGACTTAACTTCAAGGGCAAATTTACCCAGTCACGAATTTGCCAAATGGCTAATTCTCTGATTTTAACAAATTTTAACAAACTGGCCAGTTTATTAAAACAACACTTTTGGAAACTATATGAACAGTTACAAAACAAGTTGTTTTGTACATCAATATGTTGGGAAAATTGGCTATTTAATCAAGTTACTTTTGGCAAAGTGACTAAGGTTATGTCGATTACCTGTCTTCCTCATTTCTTGTTTCTCCGTGTACTACTTTTGAGTTAATCCCCTTTGTAGCATCATGCTCTTTACCATTCAGTCACCTCCCCATTCAAAGTGTGGGCCGAGTGGGAAGCAAGTCTTCTCACAGGCAGTGCTGTACATGTGTCGTGAACTGTCATCATCAGACTCCCCCCCCCCCAGCCCCCCAGGAAGGCTCCAGGGGAAGAGAAATTTGGCACTAAACAGATAAAGAGGATTCTGAGATGATAAAAGATGGAGAGCTTTAAAAGGGTGATTTAATCTTTACTGTACCAATTGGACCCAGTCTTGGTTTTTCCATTCCTTTTGGTAAGTATTGATTTTTGTTGTTGTTTTTACTTTTATTCTTTTTCAAATATCTTCTGAAGAATAAAGAGAATTTTTCCTCATATTTCAAAGAGAAAAAATTGATTCTGTCTTGCAAATACCACATGGGTCTATTGTACCATGTTATAAATCTAAGATACATAATGGATCTTGGTGAGCTTATTTTCTCAAAACATTTTCCTGTTTCACCATCCTAGGAATTATTTTATTGTTATTCATCAATTGTTCCCAACTATGCTAGAAAAAACTAAAATAGTATGAAAGGGGAAGAATAATGAAATCATACAGAAGGATTTGCAATAAGTGGACTAAATCATTACTATTACATAATATTTCAGTTTTCTTACTGTGTTTTCCAAAGTCTATCAAGAAATGAAGAGATTTTACTTTACCTGCACTTTACCAGGTTATCCTGACACACTTTGATGGATGCTGGAAGAAGACACAAGACAAAAGACTATTACTCACAGCACAGCAGGCCATGAGCATCTTCCCTTTGCTTCTCAAGTCTCATAGGGGCAGTGGACATGGGTGTAGATGATTGTTGCACACAAAGTGAATTTGTGTTATAGTGAGGAACCCTGAGGTTGTGCAACCCCAGTCTTATAAAGAGAGCTACAAGAACTCTTACCTTTGTACCAGGGGGAGATACTATCTCTATTTGCTATACAAACATCCTTGAAAAGCTATTCTGAGATAAAAGCTATCACAAGCCATGTTAGCAGTGCCGTGGAGAAGTACCTCCCAAGTTGTTGTATTAGAAGAAGCTTTGTAGTGTTTTCCTTTTTTTTTTTAATATTTATTTATTTATTCATTCATAGAGACACAGAGAGAGAGAGAGAGAGGCAGAGACACAGGCAGAGGGAGAAGCAGGCTCCACGCAGGACTCCATCCCAGGTCTCCAGGATCAGGCCCTGGGCTGAAGGCAGCGCTAAACCGCTGAGCCACCCAGGCTGCCCTGTAGTGTTTTTCATTATTATTATTATTACTTTTATTGAACAGTGGTTGAGAATTCTGAATTTCTCATTTTCTCCCATAACGACAAAGAGAAGGAAACTGACAGAGGAAGACATTTCACAGTTATGATATATCAGAAGGCAAATATAAAGAGATAGACAGCAGCACTCTAGAAACTAATGATGATGGTGAAATTGATTGTATAAGCAGAGTCAGATTATGAGTCTTCAAATGATACTATCTTAGATGATTTTTGCAAACTGAAGAATATATGAATGAACAATAAATCTCTAAGGAGTAAAAGGAAATAGGATACTCTCATCAAGTTAGTTATTCAACAAGAAGGAGTTCTCCTTGCAGTAATTTGCAGCAAGAACCTAGACCAGCCCATTTTGCTAAAGAAATGTAGTCAGTACTCTTTCAACTTCTATTATGTTAATTCACCAAAATTTATTTCATATGGCTCATAAGTGGGCAAATGCTGAATGCAGGTTGTACAGAAATGTGATTAGAAGGAGAAGATGACAAAGGAAAATGACCATTCTAATTGATGCTTATAAATCTAGAAAATGAAGAAAATTACAGTTATATAGTGAAAAGATAGCTTTATCAATTTAAAAAAGTTAAGAGCTATCATATTTTTTGAAGTATTGGGTTTTGAAGATGCAAGTGCAATAATGAACCAGAAGTAATGATAAGCTAGGACTCATTAGAAATACATTTGAAATCTGAAATCAATATTTATAAGATGGGTATTTTCCAGAATTGTGAATGATAGTTCATCAGTAGTCAGTTGCATTCATACCTTTAAAACTAGGGAATATATAAGATGCTTAAATTCTTACTAAGTATCTAATAAAGTTATTCTTTACTGTCATTCTCTAAATTATTTATCATAAAACTAATTTTTTTTTACTTCACCCACTGGACCAGAGTAAATAGTGATGACTAATTTTTCTGATATACTAAAGATTAAGCAGAAATACATTGTTGTGTTCAGGATCTGGGAGCAAAGTGCCATTGCTTCCTTTTTGTTTGGTTAGTTGTTTTTGTTACAAATCAATCTCCTATGGTTCCCATGCAAATTGCATATGACTTCAAATGACATTATAGTAAATTTGATAGACCCAGATGTTTACATCTCCAGAAACTTCCTTTAAATCATTGGATTCTCTCTAAGAGAACGAGAGAAACAGCATATTTATATTTAAATGCTCCACATGACTTTGTAATATGTATCTATGTCTGCACCTTTTAGAAATAATATAGAACAAACCTCTCACCTTTGGCCTCCAGCTAAATCTGATGATGGGGGGGTGGGTATATAAAGGCAGTATAAAGCAATATAAGGTACTTCAAATTTGCTCTCTGACTGGTACTTCTCAAGGGTATCCTGTCCTAATATATCCCAAGAAAATGTAGGAGGAGGAATCCTCAAAGAAAAAGTTGAATACTTTTCTCACATAATTTGATTTATTGTGGCAACTTCCTTATTTCAGAGTGTAACCCAGAGCTCCTGGCATACCCATATTCACTGGAGAGCATATTAGATCCTAAACCGAAAATAAATTATCTTTCACGTTATCATATTTTAAAAATACCATTGCATGTATACAGTTAACTGGATGGCTGAGAAGCAACTATAGCACCAATTTTAATAAGTATTTATTGAGTAGCTATCCTATATTAACACCATAGATCCAAAGAATAGTAAGCTTTGTCACCATACTTAAAATTTCCCAGTTTAATGGTGAAAAATTAAGTTAATATATATATTATATATGTATATCATATATACATATATGTATATATATTTCTATTGCCCTAATAATTTATTTTTACTCAGGAACCAAAGAATATACTTGAAATAAATCTGGGCAGCTTTAATAGAGTGAAGTCTGATGTACTAATGTTATAATTTGATTTGCACATAGTAAGTGCTTAGTAATTCTTATTGCATAAAGGGAAGACTGATGTTTCATCTAGTTTCTGTATGGTAAATGCTGTGAAATCTTGCCTAATTTCCAGAGTATCGCATGTTCTCTAAAATTTTTGTAACATACTTTAAATGTCCAAAGTCATGTGGTTTTGGCTACTTTTGATTTTTGTTTTTTTAAATGTGTCCAGTAGAGGCTGCAGAACTTGTTCTTTTTAGTTGAGCATATTAAAACGAAGTGGGGGGAGGGAGAGTAAGTTCAAAATTTCAAATTGTTTTGGCAAGGCCAACTCCTTTTCATACTAACCACGAGGCCACAAAGCTTCATTGTTGTCCAGTTAAATGAATGCATGGCTTTCATTTGGGAAAAGGAAAAAAAAAAAACTTTCTAGCAATTTAAATTTCAGGAAAACAATTGGTTGTGGCAAATGTCAGATGAATTTGCTCACCAAATCATATTGTCAGCTGTTTTATGCCCACTGGCTTTCATAGCCCATCTCTCTCAGCCCATGACAGAAAATGCAGAAACTGGCTGGCTTTAGTTAAAAAATAAATACTTTTGCTCACATATGCTCCATCTGTGCCCTCTTGCCCTTCTGTTCACAATTCAGGACATAGCTTTAACAGAGTATCATAAACATACTTAGTGTTCACCTTTAACTTTAGTTGCTTACGTGAGCTGTCTGCCAAAATATATTGCTCTAACATCAGATTATTGGTATTTTGAACTAAGTATGGCCTGGCAGTTGGGGTGCCTTAAGAGATAGTTCAGTTGAATTTTCAATGGTTTTAAAATATTCTAGATAGTCTCTGCTTCTGTCTGCTTTGGCAACAGTCGGCCAGGGTAATGCTTTGTACAAGATCCAAAAGAGTGTTTCTAAGTGTTCAAAAAAGGATTAATTATGAAAGCAAACTTTAAAAGTATAGGCAAGGTTGATCTCAGTTATTTTTGAATTAAGTCTCAAAGCCACAATGATAAAAATAAAATACCTTGCCTGATTTCTATTTAGATCTGATCTGCCTGTCACCAGAAACTCATCCATATAGGGGATTAACTGTTCACATGCTCTTTCAAAATCCAAGTGCTATGTGTGGAGTAATGGAAAATGATTAATTTGTTTTGTCATTCTCTTTGAGAACACAGGACATCTCTTAAAAAGAAAATAACCCTTTATTTTGAGAACAGAGAAGATTAATTATACTCACCTCACCGAGGCGCTTTTAAGTAAATTAGCCTGGACCCTGCCTCAACCAGAACAATTATCATTCCTTATCAGTGTTCACGTCAGGACCCTCTGTTCCATGTTAAATACGAAAGAGGCAACTGTGATTGCCTGCGTTAGTGTGTCTTGAGGCCTTGGGACGAGGGCTTTGCAGTATTCAGGGAAATGATTAGCATTTCTCAGTATCTGCCCTGTGTCAGGTGTCCCCGTCATGGCCTAGCATGGCTAAGCCCCTGCTAGTTCATCCCCAGGAAGCAGGGTGTTCTCTGTATCACAGGCTTCCTGCTTCAGCTTATTAGGTCCTGAAGAGCATCTTATTTCTCATCTTCTTGTCTCTAACTCTTGTCTACACCTTTTAACTCAACTTAGAGTCCCTCATTTTTCTTCCAGTTCTGTTTTTTGTTATTTCTTTAATTTGGGGTCTGTTTAGAAATATTCTCTGCACCTCAAAAACAATTGCTTTTCAAATTCCACCTTTAAAAAATCTCTAGTGGTTTTTTCTTCCCCACATTTCTGAGTTGTAATTTTGCCTTTCATAATTTTTGTGCTGAGGAGAGTGCTTTTTTTTTGTTGTTGTTCTTCATAAAACTAAAGTCTATTGTGTGTGATGCTAAGTACTTACCACTAGAAATATAGGGAAAAAACACAGTCTTGCCTTTAAGGCATTTGCTGTCTACTAAAAGAGACAAGCACAGAGGTAGAAAATGATTAGACACAAGACAGGAGACGTGTGTGCATAGGAAGCACTGAGGATGGGCACCTAATCCAGACTTTAGGGGACCCTTTCCCAGAATAATAGCTAGGATCACCATTGTAACAATAGCTAGAGCTTCCTGAGTGCTCACTAGTGTCCCTCCATGCTCTAAGTACCTTACATGTGCTAATATATTTGGTAACATGTGACAATAATTCTCCACTATGAGTAGTGTTATCATTCCTATTTATAAATGAGGAAACTGAGTCCCAGTGCAGAGAAATCTGGGAACTTCCCTAGAGACACATAGCTACAGGTGACTAAACTAGGATTTCAAGTCAGGCAGACCAGCTCAAGAGCCCATACGTTTAACTACCATGTTAGGGAAAGTAGTGACCATGCCAAGTCTTGCAGAAGGAGAATCAGTGTGCTAATTTAAGCAGTGTGTAGAGAACATTCAGACAGATGGGCTTCATGTGCAAAGTCATGATTGCACAGAAGCTTTTTGGAGAGAAGCAAAAATATGGAGTAATAGAACTGGAAGCTAATTAGCACTATTTAGATGAGGGAAGTATCTATGTATTTCTAAGAGCAGTTATAAAGTTAAAAAGAATTGAAAGCAATTCTTTGCTTTTGGAAGTATCTGTTCTAAAAATAAAAAATGATAAATATCTGGGTTTTTTGATGAGGCAAACACAAAAATGTCTTTCTTCCTGTTTTTCTTACGTAATCATTAGCCTTGCTTTCTGCTATAAAGGAGTGAAGGTTTTCCCATCCCACAGGTATTCCTGGGTATGGATTAACTCCGAAAATTCCATATATGATTTTCTCCTTATTTTATCTTTATAAAACCATTTTATATACTCTTTCCAACATCTTAAGCTTAAAAACCAGATCCCACCCTAATCTGGAAAAGAAGTTAAAGGTACAGTGACTAAAGCTACAACCAGAAAGTCCCTTTAGAGATTTTTAGATCCTACATTCCCATTTTCCTGATTGGGAAGCCAAAGCCCCACTGGTTAAATGATTTTCCCAGGTCATGCAACTGGTTATGACAAAGCTGAGATAGAACTTTGTATCTCCTGGTTTCTAATCAGTGTTTTTTTTTTAACTCTATTTTGCTGCCTCACTTCAGACAGAAGACTACAATGATAAAAATGTTATCTGATGCTTCTAAATAATATAAGATTTTAGAGAAATCTTTTTTCCAACATTTTAGGACATTTTCAGATGCTTACAGTCAGAAAGTATGTTTTGGGGTAAATCAAGGGCTTTTGATATGACACCGGTCACTTTCTAGGCATATGGTATATTCTCTCAGCAAATTTCTTATGGAGCTCTACCTAGATGGTGCCATTAAGTGGGTCTCAGAGTTTCTGCTGCTCAGCAGGACCCTAGCCTGGGAATGAGATGCCCAATTCGCCTTCTCACAGTTCTCCCCATGCTCTAGGAGTTCCCCTGCATGGGTGAGGGACTAGCAATCTGAAAACAACATCAAAGGGTTTTACTTTGAGCTGTAAATAAGAGCATATCACTTTTCTGCTCAAAGTCTTCAGAAGACCTTCAATCTCACTCCAAATTAAATATAAAAACTTTACTGTGGCAAAAAAGGCCCTCTTAAGATCTTGCCCCAAAGGCATCTTTGGCTTCATCTTGTTGTGTGCTTCCTCAGCTTACTCCGAAAGAACAGTGCCCAATATAGAGGAGGCACTCACTAAATGTTTGCAGGTTGAATAAATGGATGAAAACCTTTTCATCACTGAATAAGACTCATTCATTCGTTTATTCATACATTCATTCAAGAAGTAGTTATTAAATACCACTTGTATAGAAGCACTGGGTGGAGTGCTGGGGGTATGGTGGTGAGGGAAGATAAATGTGCCCTACCCTTGTGATACTTATTTCCCAGTGTCAATAAATAATCACACAATATTCTGGTGAGTGTTGTAAAGGAAGGGCTCAGGGTGCAGTGGAGAGCTTGTTTGATGGAATCAGTAAAGGCAGGGGAGTCTTCCCTAAGGAAATGATAAAAGATAACAAAATTTAACCAGTTTACTTAAGATTTGTACATTTCATTGGGCATAAATTTTACATTTTAAAATTAAAAATCCAAGTGGAGCTAATGATATGCCTGCTGAAGTCTTTAGGGGAAAGTGTACTAATATATATAATTTACTTTGTAAGGCATCCAAAAAATGAGTTGGGTTTTTGGACATACATAGGGATAGATAGATGGATTAACATCATAAAGCAAATGTAATGACATGTTAATAGCAGAATCTAGATGGTGAGTATGTAGGTGATCTCTGTAAATTTCTTTCAGATTTCCAGTATGCTCGAAAATGCTCGTAATGTTGGGGGGAAAAATTTTAACCAGATAAGGAAACTGGAGGGAACATTCTCCACTGAGGGCACAGTATGTATAAAAGTAATTTATGTGCCATTAAACTCCAATTTCTTTTGTTTGTCAGATAATGTGTGTAGAACAGTAAATGTATTTCTAAATATTGGATATAGTTTTAATTAATTTTGCCTTGTTTCTGCATCAAACTCTGTAACTAATTTTATCAGTTATAAGTTTAGACTGTCGTCACTGACCTCATCTTCTGCATTTGAGAATTACCAGAGTTGACAGTACCTCACAGAACCCGCCTTTTTTAAATACCTGCTGTTTGGAAAGTATCTGACCACCTTCAGTGCACTTTCACATTCACTCTCTTACTTGATAATAACAGCTACCCTGTGGGTATGAGACAATAAAGACCATCACTATTTATCCCCATTTTGCAAAATAAAAGACTAAAGCTTGGAAGGGCAGGGAAAAATAATATTCCCCAAACCACAAAATACAAGTAACGTTGCTGGAACTGTGCATATCCACAAGTCAGGTATGCTGATTTCTGGTTCAGCATGCCTTACACCTCCCCACTGTTCATCTGCCAGGATAAAATACACGTCTGGGACCAGTAAATCAAAAGTATGGTTTCTTTACCTGCCACAATAGCAGAAATTGCTAAACTCCATCTCTTCCAGGAAGTCTTTGCATATTTTGTTTGTCCCTTGTTAACATGCAGTCACATCTTGGAAGCAAACGTTCTTAAAATTCTTTGCCTTGGTACTCAATTTTCTTTTCAATTTTAAGAAATAAAGTGATTTCACAGAAATTAGATGTGGATGTCAAGACCCACCTGCCTGTAGACCAGTTAGTTGTAAGGGCATACAGAGAACAGTAAACTAGGCCTCACTTTTTTTCATGTTTTTTTTTTTTTTTTTTTTTTTTCCCCTCACATCAGGGAGCAGCAAGAAAAAAATGTAAAGGGAATCTCAAGAGGAAGAGTTATCTTTGCTTATTCCTTCTATCTTCCTTTCCCCTTCAACTCATTCTTGGTATTATTGAAAAAGTCCTCCAATTAATCTAAAAATAAGATCATGAATTGACTATGACTTATGATTTGGTTAGGTCTAAAAAAAGAAAGCGGTAATCTGGAATGGCAAATTCTGTATGTTTCATAAAGTTCTTCACTTAAAAATTATTGTGAATGAGAATTGGTAAAGGTCTAGAAAGCTTTCTTTATTCAAGTTTTTCAATGAAGATGCGCCACCTGTTCTCAAATTTTATAGATGCATGCTTTTTTAAAGGAAATCTAATTTGAGTAGAATGGTGTTATATGAAGACAGAATTTGTTGTTGACAATTCTTCTGGATTTTAGCTCAGATATAGTCACTGATGTCATCTGGCCATGTGAACTGGTAGTTTTATGTAACAAGCCTTATTTACCTTCATACTTCAAGAGACACATAGATACATTTACCTAAGTGGGTATCTGATTTGTAGAACTCTCTTAAAGTACACAATTTAGAAATGGAGGACTCCTCTGATATTCTGAGAAATCCACACACCTCTGAGCACTGAGACCCTTTGAAGGATGTACATGAACAATATTACTTGCTGGCCTATTCTCTGCTACTGTTCCGTTTGGTTTCAATAAGTGCCTGATACAGTTTGGATGAAAAGAGGGCCCTATGAAGCCGATACAGCTGTGCTGGATAGAGTCCCCACACGTAAAAAGGCAGACAGTCTATCCTTTTTATGATTTCACCCTTCCTCCCCTTGAAATTTGTTTACTCAGGTCCTCTTACCACCTTTCAGCCATTTGTCAAGAAAGTTTTGCAGTGGATCTCTTTCCAAATGAAATAGAATTGCATTTTTGAACCCAAATAAACTGCTTCATAACCTTGTTTATTTAACATCTGTATAGTGCCAAAAATGCACACACTTATTTTTAAAATAAAAATATAGCATCTCCTTTATTTATCATCTAAACCTGAAAACATATGATTTCAATAGCACTCTAAGAAAATGGTAGTTGTTATATGCTCAGAATAAAATAAACACGTGCATTTTTACAAAGAGAAGTATATCTACCAAATTTTAACCCACGGTTAAATCTGTTCCTTTAAGCTTTCTCTACAGGAGACTGGAAACTAACAACTGCAGTGAAGTCCCTTTCTAGTTCCTAATTGCTGCTACTTATGTTGTCATACTACATTCATTATTCAGTTTCCCTATAGTCTGAAACAGAGTAACAACCAAGGAAAAATATACTGTTGACCAGTACAAACTGCTCAACTACATGGCAGTTTGGTGTGTGTTGAAGATTTTGGAATAGTAAAATTGCCAGCTTAATTCTTTGCTTTCTTCAACAGATTGACAGCCAAACCTGCCTGTAGGTGCAAAAGCCATACATAGAGCCTAATGGACAGGATTTCTGAATTTCACTGTTGTTTCTACTGCTCGATCTTGCCTTAGTCTAGAGAAAATAAATGAAACCTCAAACTTTCACTTCTCATTTTTTTGAGCCAAGATTCGCTGGGTCAGTCAGAGAGTGGTAACTCTGCCTTTGTCTTTCCTCAGCCAACATTTATCAAAGCACCTCTTGTGGCCAGATAGCTATACTATCACAGAATGTTACAAAAAAGAAAAGCGTATGTTAGTATCCTAAGACTGAATCTCATACTTAACTTCCTCAAATCAAAAGAAGGAAAATCCTGAGCCCTTTTGTGCTCGTGTGTGCTTGGATGCACAGACCCTTCAGCACTGGCAAAGTGAAATTCTTCTTGCATTCATCTTGAAACTTCTCTTCCGTAAATAAGCCCATTGGGGACATATCCCCAAAGTTCTAGGTGCCAAAAGTTGATAGCTAGAGAGGGATTAGGAATTTACATAAAACAACTCTGGTGATTTACCATTAAAGTATTTATATAATAAAAAACTGTTGGGGCTCTGGGTGGCTCAGTTGGTTAAGCGTCTGCCTTCAGCTCAAGTCATGATCTCGGGGTCCTCGGATCGAGCCCCACATCAAGCTCCCTGCTCAGTGGGGATCTGCTTCTCCCTCAACACCCCCTGCTCATCCTTTCTCTCTCTCTCTCTCTCTCTCAAATAAATGAAATCTTTAATAATAATTAAAAAAGAACACTGACATTTCTGCATCTTAACTGCTTGGATTCGTATCCCAGTTTTGCTACCACATGACTGACGAGATTTATTTACACTTTGATTCTCATTTACTTCATCTGTATAATGGGAATAACAGATCTATCTATATCATATGATGGTATAAGGATTAAGAAGTATATTCAAAATTGAGTTACAATTTTTGTGGTTCAGTCTTTCATTGTGCTGCTAAACAGAATTAGAAGTAATTGATCATTTGCTTTGCCACTGCTCTTAGTTCAGTGGAGGTTCAGTCCTTAAGCCTCTGAGATAAACTAGGTATTCACAATGTATTGGTTCTTTATTAAAGGGATTCTTAATTGTGAATTTTTCTTTATTTTCAATTTTCATATAAAATTTAGTATCTTGTAATATTTTCAAAAGAGAAATCGTGTTTAAACTCTTTTGTGAATGTCTCATTTAGTTCTACAAAATTGACCTAAGGAAATTAAAGACAGGTTAAGCACCTGTCATTTGCTGGTGCCATTACTGAATGCACTGGAGAAATGATTCCCTTGATTCTAACAGTGGGGACTTGTCTGTGCCCTGTAAAGCATTAAACTGTGTAAGGTAGAAACAATTAACCGACTTAAAAAATAAAAAGTTTCCCTGACTCTGCAGGAGGTATCTTGCCCTAGGAACTAACATGTTATATTGGTCCTTATGGCATTTAAAAACAACAAGTTCCTTATTTAGATTATTCATCTGCTAATGGTTCCATTTTTCTAGCACTTTCATTTTTTGGGGAAAAGTGAACTTGAAGTGACATGTAATGTGACCAGATTCTAATCATAGAACCTCAGACAATCTCATGTTATAAAAAAAAAAAAAAGTGTGAATGTGCATACTCTTAAGTCTATATGCTAAAGTGGTGGGTTTAAGCACACTCACATGCATAGAGAAAGAGACAGCAACAGAAAATAAATATACTCCCTCAAATATCACTTAATCATGAAATTATGAGACATAAGATGCCTACAGTCCTGGACTCATTTTCTTTATTTCATCTTATTGTTGCAGATGCCTTAGAAATCTCAGCATCTGTATATGTAATTTCTTTAAAATAAGTACAATGAATTTTTTCTTTGTATAATTCTTACGTCTTTTGCATATGCAAATTTCTCCTCCCAGTAAAAGTTCCTAAAGAACAGGAAGTGTGCCATCTCTGTCTTGCAGAGTTTTCTGTGATATGTAGATATATATTTGATGTTACCTGGTTGACAAGGCTGTAAGGATGAAGGGAAAGGCTTGTGTACCAAAACTATTTCTGATATTGAGGAAGATACTTAAAAACAACACATAAAAGAAGTATAAAGTAAGCCAAACTAAAATGGATGACGAAAAACTTTAAAGATATTGATGAAGATCTAGGGGAAGGGGGAGGAGAGTAGAAAAATAACTGTACTTAAGAAAGTAGGAGCCAAAGACTTTTTTAAGATTCACTCAAAAAAATATATATAGCCATTTCGAATATGCATCCAAAAACTATCAAATAGTCAAAATAAACTAGCATGTGAAAATATGCAAGAAAAAAATGTCTTCATGCAGTCACCTGGTTGATTTAAAATTTTAAACAAAAATATTTGCATAACATGCCCAATTTTATAGTAGGGAAAGAAATCAGTTGCTTATTTTAAGAACAAAACGATTTTAACATACTTCTCCCCAGTTCAGAGGGTCACTTCTGAATGTGAAAATTTATGGGATTAAAGAAAGGGAAATAAAGTTTCCAAACTACAAGTCTATTGGAATCATTGTTTATGAAGATTTTCTTTGATGCAAAAAATTTTGTTTTAAAATCACCATGGCATGGATTTGTATTTCATTGTTAAAAAGCCAGTACAATTCTTGAGGAAATCTATTAATTTTACTTTTGAAATGAATATAGCACATATGGTGGCTAAAACTACTTGCTGTCCTAAACCTACATGTTGGGGCTTATACTAAGAAACATGTCATTTTAGTGAATCTTTCCTACACATGAAAAAATTAAATGAAGCTATTTAAAATGCATGGGCATTTAAGTGAGCACATGCAAGGAAAAAGAAAAAAAAAAAAAACAGAACAAAACCTAACAAGCATATAAATGTTAAGCAGAAGGAAGAAAATACTAAATTCTTTAAATGGAACTCGAAAGGAAGATTTTATGAACTTGAAGAAACTGCACATAGAACTCCCAGTTTCAAAAAGGTGAAGTTAGGGTGTTTCTGCTCTCTCAAAAATCACATTAGAAAAATAAGAATATGAAGAAAAAGAAACACTGATTTTATGCATTGACAACTAGAAGACATGTCCAACTCCCAAGTTGGAGAACTCTGAAAGAAAAATGGTAAAATGAATTCAAAACAGAGAAGGTAAAACCCAGGTGCCTGTCACAAGGATACCCATGGAAAGGAAATGTCATTCACCCTGCAGAATTTGAGAAACTTTTGAATTGGATGTACCATTTACTACAGAAGGAAAGGGTGGAAACGAGTATATTAAAAGTGTCTGCAAGGAGAAGTTAGACCTTCAACTCTCTGTCTCCATCCCTACCCCAACACAAACCCTGTGAGGATATATGTGTACTGGAGAAGCTCTGGATTGAGGGCAGACAACAGCAGTAGGGTGACATAGAGGATTTAAAATAGGAAAATTAAGTGTAAGTGGGTATACCAAATGATGGTAAAACCAGTTCCTAACCGTGTCTGGTTCCAGAAAAACTGAACTCCCTCTGGGGGAAAAAATCCTCATAGCCTCATAACTTGGAGCTGCCTCCTACAAAAACAAACAAACAAACAAACAAACAAAAAAAAAAAGCCAATTGACCAATTGATTAGCTTATGATTTAATTATGTATTTCTCAGGCATTGTTTTCAATAATTAAGGCATTTGTGCTATGTAATAACTAACAAATCCTGAACTCTCATGGCTTAACATAATAGAGGTTGATGTCTCACTCAAATGAAGTCCAATATGGCCAGTGGCTCTCCTCTCTCTTGTAGCTATGTCATCAGAAGTACGTGGTCTCCAGGGTCCTCATAGCAAGGACTGGAATGGAAGCAGGAACAAACACACAGGCTCTTAACTGACTCCGCTCATGAGTGAGACATGTCACTTGCACTCAGGACCATTCACATGGGAGACGTAGGGTAGCAACACATGGAGTATTGGGTGGCCACTAACTTTTCCACAACACTGTGCAAACTTATTCTCACAAGGCACTCCATGTTCTTCCTGTGCACCAGCCACAGGGTTTGTGGTTTACTTCATTGAATAATTATAATTCATTTGAAATTTAAAAACTAATATCTTTGTTGACTAAGAATATAAAGATGTGCTGGCCTTGTGACAGGACTGTCTAGTCTCATTGCTATGCTACCACTTCTAGTTCATATTGCCTTTAAACTAATTTTCAGATCTTTCCCCCTTAATGTTTATATTAGTGAGTATAAACCAGTGGCCAGCTAATCAAAGGCTATTCTTTTTTGTAATCAGTGGGATTTTTTGTCCCTGTTGCAAATATTTAATTTCAGATGTTTCTCCCAAGTTTTATGAGACCTTCTTCTTTTTTAACTAAAACAATTGTTGAAAACTCTTTTCTTCTTTATAATGGCAACAGGTGAAGATCTATAATATGTGCCATAGAAAAGTAACTGTGAATTCATCTATTTCTCAGTATTATTTTGTGCTTTATTTCTGATGTTCACTGAAGCAGGTTTGTAAATTAATATTAATATGCAGTGGTCTATAGGAAGTTTTATAGCATATCAATCGAAAGTAATTATCCAGGAAGAGAGAGTTTTTATATGTAAGTCAGTTTGGCAGATGCATCTCATTGAAAGGAAATAACTCTCCTGACTTAGAAAGATCTGTTTATCTTAGAAATACTATTATATCTGTTCTTTTTTGACTCTCTAAATCTATGCCTTGAATTGCTTCTAACCGTAGTACAAGTGATTTTTAGTACTTGGATTCTGAGAGTATTGATCAATTTTTTATAATGTTTGGTTTCCTTATGTTTTCTTTTTCAGAGTACCCGATTGGCCTTGGACCATCTGGAGTCTGTGCCTGAGAAACTGAGCTTACTAGAAGATTTCAAAGACTTCAGAGTGAGAAAAAGTTGGCTTGTCTCTTTCAGTATTCCTATTTGAGTGAGAACATTTGACATCTTCCTGATGTGCAAAGAAGATTGTAGGGAGGGAAGAAAGACCAAAAAAAAAAAAAAAGCATTGGGGACTCTTAATACTCCACCTTATCAGAGTTCATTGACGTTAAGTCAGTATCGAAAATATTGGAGCTTGTATATTACCACAATGGAGGAAAATAAAGATTTTTACCCTCACACAAGAAGCTCATTTGGCTTCCAAAAGCTTTAACTTTAATTTAGGAAAACATAAGACTTAAAACCAGTTACACATTACATTCACAATAGATAACGTTTTTGACAAGCAAACTTATGGACTATCTTCTTTTTTTCATTATAAATTTTCAGAGTGCTGTTTGTTTTAGAGATATGATAGTACACAGGTTATCTCTATGCTATGGTATTTGAATTCAGATCACAGAGTTATAGATTTTATATCCCATGCTGTTTATTGATAGAACTCTAACCACAAATCATTTCATTATCAAGGAAATTAATTACATGTGTGGGTTTACCTACTGTAACTTATTGAAGTTCTCATAGAAGAGACATGCAAAACAAATAATTCTGCCACCAGTCCTGCCAGACAAAGTTCAGACTGGAGAATACCTTGCATATCCCTTTAGGGACACATAATAATGAACAACTGTAGTGATTTATGATATCTTGGCCCCATATGGCTAAAGCTAGCAATGGCGAGAGTGTTCTTTGAAAACCATGAACCTCTTATTTCACATTGGCTTTAAAATATAACTTATGTTACAGTTAGGTTTTATTTAAATCTTATTTGAGAATCTAATGAGTAGGAAATACAATCTGATTATGCCATATTGATTATCAGAGGCACTGATATAATGTGGCTCTCAAGATCTACACTATCTTAAAATCACCTTTCATTAAGCATATTTTGATAGTTCAGTAACTAAACATTATTGAACAGGATCCAAGGTTAAACTGACACATCCAGAAATCTAGGCTTTCACAAATAGAACAAACCAAGTGTTTCTAGTACATTTTGCTAAAGTTCCAATTTGATTATTTATTTGCAGTCTAAATCCCTACCAAAGGGTTACGAAACCAATGTCCAATGAGATGTGATTTTGACTCCCATTATTACCCAATGTGGATAGCAGGCAATATGTTATGCCCATATCCCTTCCACTTTTTTCTCTGTAGCTAACAGAAGTCATCTTGAGGGAAGGAAGGGCAGACAAGAGAAGGTGTTGGAAATAGGTGGCATTTGTCACTGAAAAACAGGTGTCTGTCTTATGCCAGCATAAAAAAGAAAAAATTTAACCTCCAGTGACAGCTCACTTTTTCTCCAGGATCCTGCACTGAACAGAATATTCATAAGTACAATTAAAAAGTTCTCTACTATTACCAAAAAGTTTTATAATTTTTTCATCATATAAGCTAGTGATTATCTACAAGTCTAGCTTATATATATACACACATATGGAGATGCCTATATAGTGAAGTTTTTAGGGAGAGTATTTTTCAAAGTTCATAATTGTACTTTCCAATGTTAATCATTAAAATTGAAACCTTTAGCTTTAAATGGAAACAAGTTCATAGCGAGTATTCTGCACAGTATTATGCAGTATTATGGAGCAGGCAGTAGCTATGTTCTAACCCTATATGACATTTTCAAATCCTCAGAGACACCCTACCCACCCTACATTATTCCCCCCGCCTCTGAAGAAACTGAAGCTTGGAGTATAAAAATTAGTTGGAACTGCGATCTAGTTCCTTGTATTAACTACAAAGCCCATTTTCTTTGCCTTAACTGCCTCTAACTTGAAACCCACTCTACACATACTCTGAAGTCATCTCTATGATTAAAAAGAGCTTATTTCATCAACTTAATGAAAACAACTAGACATGGCCTTAAATAAAAATGCATAAAGCCTTTAGATTATGAGATGTAGATTGTTTCTCAAACCTCTAAACTTTCTAAAAACCAAGATGCTGTCAACAAGAGCCCAAAGACTAAGCTCTGATCTGAGCTTATGTACCAGGCAAAATTACTTAATATCTTAGGTACTTCCTCATCCCTAAAATGAGGGGCTTGAACAATATTATCTCTATGGTTCCTATTCATACTGGCATCACTAGCATCTATGTGAAGATATATTTCACATGTAAGTTTCTTGATAGTCCTATGTCTATGACTCAGTAAATATAAGCTATAGTAAATACAAATCTCATCCTATTTAGATAGTCGGTTTTTTTCTTTAAAAATGTCATAGGCCCTCTTGTTTTTTTTAACCTTATTTTGAAAGAAGTGGTTCAACTCTACAGTTCCATATTTAAACTTTACATATTTGGTATGGTAGAAGGGAAATAGCTTTGGGCTTCAAGCCCAATCTGTCACAAATTGCCTAGTCTTGGGCAAATCATTCTTAACTTCCCCAGGCTATAACTTTTTATACATAAAAATGAGAACTTTAGAATTCTAATACCTCTTCTAGCTTGAACATTCAATAAGTTCCTTAGGACTATTTGGGGAACTAAATCCCATAGATAATTTTTCTTATATATGCAAATCAGTTGCCCTCATTTTATTCTAATTTCTCCCTAATTCATAATAGAAATGTCTAAATAACTGAGTATCATGATTGCTATGTTCCATCCTCTCCCCAAAAAATGAAGGAAAGGAAGAAGGGAAGCGGAGGGTGGGGGGAAAGAAGAATGAATGAATGAATGGCATTTTTCTTAATTTCTTTACAACTTGAAGCTCTTTATACTTTTGAGGGCAGATGAAGCATCCTTCAGTTTAAAAATCTACGTGATATATTGGTTAACAGGTAGAATGTTGCTTAAGAATTAATGATAAAAGAGGACTCTAGTTTTAAAGGTAACATTTAAAAAATATTTTATTTGAGAGAGAGAGAGAGAGCACATGTGCATGCACACACATGTGCAAGCGAGGGGAGGGACAGAGGGAGAGAGAACCTGGAGCAGACTCTGCACTGACACAGAGTCCCAATCTCACAACCACAAGATCATGACCACAGCTGAAACCAAGAATCAGATGCTTAACTGAGCCACCCAGGTGCCCCAGTGACTTTTTCTTTTTTAAACAATATTTTGATGTCAGGCACTACAAGAGAGAGTGCACAAGATTCAAAACTGGCATGGTGTCATTAATGACCATCTGAGGACAACCCACTGTTATTTTAACCTTTTTCCCTTCTTCAAGTAAAGTGTCAGTCATTTCAGACTAGCATAAGGGTTTGTGAAAAGAAGGCAAATAACCAAAGTGGGACCCTGTTTTTATTTTTAAGGTAGCATGCAAAGTGAGCATTTCTTCTGTCTCCTTGGCGACTATGGTTCCCTCAGATCTCTCTAAACACCTGTAATTATCAATACTTTCTTATTTTCATTTCAGGTACTGTGTTTACTTTCATCTACCAGTTTTGACATTGTTTGTTTGTTTGTTTGTTTGTTTGTTTCAGGATTTCCACAGTTCATCTGCAGAGAGAATTGATGGGAGATATTCTAAATACAGAGTTCACAGAGAGTCTCTACAGCAGCACCGAGATGACATCAAGTACAGAGTCAGAAGCTTCAAAGTAATGCCCTTTATATATACATTTTCAGTCTTTGAGCATTATCTGTGTTTATGACTAGAGCCTTCAAAGCTGTCCCTGCAGGATTCATGGAAGGGTGCTTATAAAAGAAAATATATTCCTTAATCTTCAGATCTGTGGGAGTAGAGAGTGCAATTTCCAGAGATTGTACCTGTAACTTTTTACTTGGAAACTCTCTTTCATTTTAGACCATTATTGCTAAACATGTTGTCTCTTGGCATTGATGTCACTTAAGAAATCATGTGCCAGGAGACCCCTGGTCTCTTGGTTGGTCAGGGACTCGGCATAGGTGGTTGCCCTCCACTGTGTGTAAGTCTAGCTACTCAACGTGGAAAGGCTCCAGAAGGTCAAGTAACACATAATACTTTGTAACCTCTAGTCTTGGCATGCATAATCATTCTTTTCCTCAGGATATGAACTCCATACAACTACTTCAGCTTATGGTTCATTAGTGTGGAATCAACTCAAGAGACTCAGAAAATTTGTCCATGTTAACAAAAAAGCCTACCATTCTCTAGCATCCCCAGGATCCACCTGGGGTGTGGGTGATTTTAAACCCATTTGGCCCTGAACAGTTAATTAGCTTAGAGCAGCATTTCTCAACCTTGGCATTAACATTTGGACCAGATAATTCTTTGTTGTGGAGGCTGTCTTACACATTATCAAACATTTAGCAGCATCCCTAGATTCTACTCACCAGATGCCAATGGTGTCCTGCATTGCAAGTTATGACATCAAAACATGTCTCCAGCCACTGCCAAACATTGCCTAGAAAACAAAATTGTACCCCCATTCGGAACGCTGATCTAGAAAGAATCCATCTATATATTTGAATGTACACTCCTAAGTCAAGGGGAAAAAAAGGTGAAGGTTCTTCTGTCTTTTTTATATTCTCACAGACTTCAATATGTATGAATATTACTTACACTGTATATATTCACTTATTACAGCCAAATGTAATTATTTCTAAGAAGCTCTTTCCCTCCTCTGAATGCAATTGGATGGAATGCTCAGTGAATATAAAGACAGTGTTCATTTCCATAAGGCCTTCCCTAGCATGCTTAAAATGAGCTCTCCCCTTTCCCCATCCCAAATAAAAACAACAGTTATACCACATTATTGATGCTCTTATTGTGCAAAGGGCATGCTCTGACTTTGTGCCTTTTTCCCTTTGTTTTTTATCATTTCGTATTCTTGACTATAACAATGACTGTGTTGCCTTATATAGCAGATCCTAATTTCACTAAGTCATCTTCTGACCTCCCAAATCAGGTCCTGTATATTCAAGCATTTCTCTACCACTTACAGGGGCTGCTGCTAACCTTCAACAGAAGCACGAGGGTCAGGCAGTCATAGCAAATAGTACTACCGACTCATTGCTGACCCGACCACATGAAGTTGCTGTTTGGAGGTGTCATGTTTTACATGCATTATGTCATTTAATTCTTGCAGCAACTCTGTCAGATTGGCACCATTATTTGTCCTCTTTTATATTGAAGGTTGTAGAGTAATGATTGAGCCAGGATTACAGCCTAAATCTGCCTGACTTCGGTCATCTGTGTCCTTGACTGCTAAGCTCCAATAGTGTAAATTTTTCATATACCTTAATTTTTCTAGAAATCACCAAATGTAGAAATCACCAAATCTGTATTTTTAACACTTGAAAATCCGTTGTCTCCAAAAATACGTAAACAATGCCTCTTAGTTCAACAGAAGTCTAGACGCAAATGAAACCTTTAAAACATTAGTTTTCACTATGGTTAGATTTGATACCACGTGACTCAGTACTATCTAGTGACACCCAGATTGCTTTAAATCAGTGTAATTTCCATAACAGCATATGGCAAAGCTATGAATGTTTAACATGTTCAGCAAGTAATCTTGTTGGAGTTCTCTTTAAAATTACATTTGCAGCTGAAGCCTGGTTTGTGAGTGAGGACAACACTTAGCAAAATGAGAAATAAGTTGAAAATTTTGCAGACAGGTAGTGCAAGAGAAGGCCGCAAAGCACATTTTATGATGACATTCCACATTAATACTACTTAAACATTTTAAACAATTGATCCATTTCAGTAATGAATATGTAGACTATCACCATTTGTAATAGATGTCTGGCCTGAAATAATGCAGTAATCTAACTCAGCACCCACAAGATCATATTTTTGTAGTTACTGAAAAAGAAAATGTGGGAGCACCTTTTGGCCCATTGTAGATACCAACAACAATTTGCTTATATGCTTTTTATGAAAATTTACTGAAAATGTTTCAAAGGAAGCATGAGCTCAGATGGACAATGAGACAGTTGTTAATCATTTCTTGGCTTCATGGATAATCAGAAGAGCTACCTCTGGTTCATTATTGACACCCTGAAGGATATGCTTCAAGTAAAAGGCATTGGTCCACTATCAAGAGAGAAGATGTCCCAGTTTTATATGATATTATTTCCACAGCTATTAACTTCCCTCGTATTTTGGTAGGAGAGTTCAAAGAAAAGGCACAATGCAGTGACTTGAATTTGTTGGTTCTCCTGATAACTGTGGTTCTGGGAAATCACTTACTGTAAGATTCAGTTTAATTTGACAAACATACAGCTACCGTACTGTAAAGCCCTGTACTACCTAATTGAGGTGAGGATACAGGACATATAAAGATGCAGAAGGCATGGTCTTTATAGAGGGAATAGTTACCTATTTGTCTCTCTGAAGAGGTTAATTCCTGCACCGTGTGCTAGAGCAGGAGTCAACAAACTACCTCCCATGAGGCAAATCTTACCTGCCAACTGTTTTTTGTAAATAAAATTTTATTGAAGTTCAGCCGCACATTTATTCACATATAGTCTGTGGCTGCCTTCATGCTCAGCAGCAGAGTCAAGTAGGTACAGCAGAGAGTGAATGACTCAAAACACCTACTATATTTACTATCTGGTCCTCGAAAGAAAACATTTGCCAACCCCTGGCCTAAAGAAAGGAGGAATTACCAACCTTGCCTTTCTTCCTCTGCACATATATACAGTATGTCCTCTTCTTTATTTACTAATCAAGTACTTGCCAGGCTCTTTGAAAAGTCATAATACGGGCAGCCCCAGTGGCGCAGCGGTTTAGCGCTGCCTGCAGCCCGGGGTGTGATCCTGGAGGCCCAGGATCGAGTCCCATATCGGGCTCTCTGCATGGAACCTGCTTCTCCCTCTGTCTGTGTCTCTGCCTCTCTCTCTCTCTGTGTCTCTCATGAATAAATAAATAAAATATTAAAAAAAAAAAAGAAAAGTCATAATACTTATCCATGCATTCAACAAATACTCACTCAGTGTTAGTTATGTGCCAGGAACTTACTAGCTGCATGTGACCCACATCAGTGAACAAAACGGATGAAGCTTCCTGCCTTTCGGGGGCCTCCATTCTAATTATAGGACATTTGTGTTTGTTGTTTCAATACAACATTCAACAAACATTTGAGTTTCTACTATATATAAGCATTCTGCTAGGGGCTGAAGACAATGGCATAAAAATAAAAATCATAACCAACCCTTAGGAATTCAAAAGCCTTCACACAAAGTAGAGTCCAAAAGAGAAAGGAATAAATACTATAATGGAGGAGGCCTCAATAAATTGCTGTGAGTGTTTAAAGAAAAGAAAGATGCTTCCAAGGCTTTTGAAAAGCTGTTTGTCATGACAGGGCAGAGAAGTGTTTCATGCACATTTGTTTGGAAGTGGATCACTATTAGCATTACAGTTGTAGAATCCTGACTGCATTCCTGTTGACAGACAGATAACTGTTGGAATAGCTGAACCATATTGGCAACGGGCTTCTCTCATTTTGTTGCTGTTGTAAGGAGGCAGCGAGACGTCCAGCGTAACCATACTGCTGGTGGAGAGAACAGTGAGCAGGAAGTGTACATCAGGTGCCCTTTCTGTCTAGGTTACAGCAGCCTCCTGCTGTTTACTTCTGTGGCAATCTGATGGGTTAAATAGGTGATGGCAATTAAGGAGTGCACTTATCCTGATGGGTACCTAGTGACATCCGAAAGTGTTGAGCCACTATATTGTACTCCTAAAACTAATGTTATACTGTAAAAAAAATCATATTTCCAAAATCTTTCAAGATTTTCAGCAGGATCAATGTCCACAATTTCTGAAAGCATAATATAATATACTAAACTGACCAAGTTAATAGGACAAAGCCTGATCTAAAAGTTTATGCTTAGAATTCAATTCAAAGCTGAACCTGACACAACATTTCCTGTCTGTGTGTAGACAACAGAAGCATTTCATGGCCTCTTTTTCATCTAATTGGGTTTCTGTAGAACATACACCCTTCCTTGCTATCCCAGCTGTTTCAAATAGAACAGAATGTTCGAAAGTCAACCTAGCATTCCTAATCTGAATTCAAAGAGGAACATGGTTTTGTCCCAAAAAAATCCCCATGCTGCCCTCCCTTTTTGCTCTCTACCCATACTAAATATATAGTTTTAATTAGCAGTGGATTTTATAGTAAAATCACAGAAGGCATGTTTTTTTTTTCCCCTTCCTTCCTCCTGAAAGGAAAATCATGATTTTCAATTTCTAGTTGAAGACTTAGTACATAACATCTTTTTAAAGAAGCAGATGTTTTGCAGGATAAGATGAAGTAGGTGAGGAAGTGTTGACAATGGTTTTCAGCACAGTTTATGAAGGCAGAGTCTGCCAAAGCCCTTTGTCATATTTGTTCAATGTAAGCATGTGTATGATATAAGTACATGCTTTTCTCCTGGAAGCTGTTTCTCCCTCCTTGAATCTCTCCATGATTTGTTTATACTTTGCTCATAGCAATTAAAGGCTGTTAACACTTCCTCTCTTAGGTCAGCTATTTCTGTACATATCTTAAATCTTCTCCAATAGTAGCTACTGCACTATACATAACTCCTGGCACAATTCAAGTTATAGGTGATTTTTATTTAGTAACTATTAAAATGCATCACCAGTGTATTATTGAGGATAATTTTACAGATGTTGCTTAGAAACAATAGTAGCAACCATGGGAAATTTGAGGATCTTTAACCCCATAATACTCAGGGTATCTCATTCATAACTACCCCTCTCCATGTTTTGATAAGAAATCATATATAAACTGCTATGCAGATACAGCTCCAGGCTCCCCCCATCCCCAACCAATCTCCCATCCTTGAAGCCTCTCCCATATAGCGATTTAGGGTCCAAGGCTAATCTTGAAGTTAACGTTAAAAAAAAATAGTAAGTATATCTATAGGTGATGACTGAAATTTGGGAAATACTGTCCTCCTGGATTATATGACTTATGAGGACACTGTCTGCCTTATCTTTAACTCCAGAATACACAGTGGATACTATACATGCTAAACTGGTAATTTTTTTTCCCCTAACTTCAGCCTTTCTGGAATTCTAACAAAAATTTAAATACTGTTTTTCTAGTAATGTTTAGATGACACATCTGAAACTTTTTAAGCAATCAAATCATGCTGAAGTCTAGAGATTTTTATTCTTTTGAAGTGATCAATACTAACTTGCCAGCCATAATATTTAGTTGATTTCATCTACCTCTTTAAAGCAAAATGAAAGATTGCCAAATGAATTGGAGTTCTTTTTTGTTGCAGTAAGTCAAAGGTGCTTATTTAGGAATCAACATGGATACTTAGATGAGCATATTAATTTTTTAACCTACTTGAGCTCCCCTCTACCAAACTTTACCTTTAATAAGCACCATACTTTCACCTTTCCCAATAATTTACTGAATAGGAACATTAGGAAAGATTGTGAAGAAATTCACCTATAAAGATAACACTTTTAATCACCTTAAATACAAAATCCCAGATGCTAAAAAACATAAAGAATACTGATTACATGTCTTTTTAGTCTTCATTTTAAAAAATGTCATAACTGGGCAGCCCGGGTGGCTTAGGGGTTTAGCACCGCCTTCAGCCCAGGGCCTGATCCTGGAGACCCGGGATCAAGTCCCACGTTGGGCTCCCTGCATGGAGCCTGCTTCTCCCTCTGCCTGTGTCTCTGCCTCTCTCTCTCTCTCTCATGAATAAATAAATAAATAAAATCTTTTTTTTAAATGTTATAACATATTTATCCAAATAATCATTGTTTCCTTTACAGTAGTCCCTTAAGAGAATAAGCACTGATTCCAATGAGACACCATTATTAAAACATCTTTGATATCCTCCTTTGTTTCATAAGTCAGTGGCACATTCTGTTGAATATCCTTATTTATGGCAAATTTTTATCCATTGTAGGAAGATTTGGCTTCTGAAAATAGATGAAAGTAATATGGGTCCAAATCTAAAGTATATTAAAAAAAAAGTACAGTCTTTTTCATGAGTGAGTCACTAGGAATATTAAATTATATATAATAAAATATCAATTGGATAAAGTGAAATTAATCACATGACCTGATCTGGCACAGTATTTTCGTGAGTCTCTTCATCTGTGGACAAGTGTGGCTTTGAATTTATAGTATTGTATAAATTTGCATTTCCTGTGGTAAAGATAGTTTGCATAGTTAGAATACTGTTTCTTCAGTGGTTCTATTCAGATAGATTAAAATCATAAAATGTTAGTGCCCAAAGGACTTAGACATGATCTGCTCCAGTGCCCTCATTTTTTAATGTGAGACTGGCAGTCTTCTATTTCCCAGGTTTAACCATAGCAAACTTTTAATTGCTGTTCTTTGGCCAAGAAATGAGCATATAAGACCATTTTTAAGTTCCTTAATGCAAATGGCACTGTGCTAAATTCTGGGATATTGGAATGGGTAGATGGAAGGATTGAAACAAGGAAAGCTTAACCCTCATTGAAGTTAAAAGCTAAAATTGCAGCCATGCAGATCAAGATACAGAAGACAGGCTTTAAGTAAACTATCTGCCAGGTCGAACTTCCAAATAGGAATAAAATTTACTGAAGAAGAGGCTAAGCTTTTTCTAGCTTTTTCAAGCACTGATGGAGAATTGGGAATTAAGAGTGGGGAAGAGATGGAGGTACAGTACGTTGTTAGGCAAGAGACAAATTCAGGAAAACATTGCTGCCACAGATCCAGAAACACTATAAGTGTTTTTTTCCTTCTCTCCAGGGGAAGGGTTGGATAAATTAAAATTAAAAAGAAAAATCAAATGTATCATCTGTCTTCTAAACTTTGAACTTACAATATTCCTGAGAGAAAAATACTTGGTGGGCGTCATTAAATATTAATCATTAGAGATCAGTTTAGCAAAGAGATTTAGTCAGGTTGGAACAGCTTTTAAGAAACCAATTACAATGTGGGTTATGAAAGAGAAGTGGAAGAAACCCAGGGAAAATATTAGAAAATGCAAGTCCCTTCACCCAGTGGAATTTTTGCAGGGAATTCTGGCTAACTAGCTTGTTGAGACTTAAGACAGCAATAAAAATAGGTCCTTGTGCTAAGGATATAAGAATTGGTAAAAAGCAAAAGCTAGGATTCCTAAAATTGCAAAGAATCTTCCTTTTTAACCAGTATTTCCATTTAAATATTTAAGTATTTGATTGAAAGATGGGTAAGAATTAGAAATACTCATCTAAAGGTTACCTTGTAAAACTTAGTTGTTATAGAAATTCCACAAATTAAATATCAATATAAAATTGGAGAAAATGGAGGGTGGGTTGGTTGGTTGGTTGGTTGGTTGGTTGGTTGGTTGGTTGGTTTTTCCACATTCTGGTATGTTGATTGTTCAAAGGGACTGTGAGATATTTTTCTTTGGGGGTATTCTTTTAGGATTCATTTCATTAGTTATATTTCAAGGTAATATGAGGGAATCTAACAGTCTTTTGAAGACCTATAAATTGTTGCAACTTTAAGATGTATTACAGGTAAGCTTCCTCACTTGTATACATGAAAACAAGGAGTGTGAGTGGTTTGAAAACAAGTCAACATTTTTAAAGGGGAAGACTAACAGTCCTAAATGGTATGTACCTGTTAACAGAGTATCAAAATATATGAAGCAAAACTTGATAGAATCATAAGGAAAAAATAGACAAATCTGTAACTATAGTTGAAGATTTCAATATCCCTCTCTCAGTAATTGATAAAACAGTAGGCAGAAAGTCAGTAAAGATATGGAAACTTGAGCAACACTATCAGCCAACTAGACCTAATCGACATTTGTAGGATACTCCACCTAACAACAGCTGATTATATATAATTTTCAAGTGCACATTTAACATTCTCCAAAATAGATTATATTCTGGGAAATAAAACAAATCTCAATAAATTTAAGATGATTGAAATTATGTGAAGTATGTCGTCTAACCATAATGGAATGAAGCTTAGAAATCAATAGCAGATATCTGGAAGATTCCTAGATGGAAAATAGACAACATATTTCTAAATAACCCATTGGGGGTTCAAAAGGAAAATTAGAAAATATTTTTAAGTGTATAAAAATAAAAGTACAATTTATCAGAATTTGTAGGACTCAGTTAAGATAGTGCTTGGAGAGAAAATTATTAAATGTGTGCATTATAAAAGAAGAAAAGTTGATAATCAATAATCCAAGTTTGAAACTAAAAAAATAACCTAAAGTAAAAGGAAAAGAATAATAAAGATAACAAAAATCAATGAAATAAAAAGCAGGAAAATGGGGAAGGGGATAAAAGCAAAACCAAGTTTTCTGAAAACATCAGTAAAATTTTAAAAACTCTGCCCAAATTGACTAGGAAAAAGGAGAGAACGTACAAATTGCTTACTTTAAGAACAAAAGAGGGGTATTACTAAAACTCTCATAGACAATAAAAGGATATTTAGGAAATGTTATGAGTATCAGCATACTGACAATAAATTTGACAATTTAGATGAATTGTATATTAAAAAGCACCGTTAAAATGTGTTACCTCATATTTCTACTTCTAGAAATCTATATTGACAAATTTAAAGTGTGGGTCAAGCTTTGCACACCAAGATGTTTATCAAATTATAATAGGAAAAAAAAGAACTGAGAATAGCCTTAACATTTCCAACAATGGGAGATTAGTCAAATAAACTGTGGAATAACCATAATGATGATGATAGTAGTAGAAAAAACTCCCAAATATAATACTACATGAAAAAGTAGAAAATAAAATTGTCAATAAATAGTAATCTCTGTTCACAGATATTTATAAAGAAGAATCAGAAAACATGTCCTTAAATTAGGCTAATCAACTATTTTAAAATTTATTGCATTATTCTTAGTTTCTTCTGTATTTTCCAAATTTGCTAAGAGTGAAATATGTCAGTGCCATATTTTAATTGTCATATGCCAATAAACTGACTTTGTCATTGAAAATATAAATTACTCTTTTTCTGTAACAGAAAACATGCAACAGATGCCAGTTGATTTGTTTTAGAAATTTAAAACCATGTCTTTTGGGAAGGATGATTGGGATCTGAATGTTTTTGGGTGCTTTATCTTTCCTCTGGGAGGCCCATTTTGAGGCCATCTTTGCCTTGTGTTTCATTGAGCAAGACACCCAGTCCTACAGCTCCACTCTCACCATCTTTTTCAGTCCAGGTGTCGGTGGGCAAAAAATGTGTGTTTGCTTCCCTTATTTTTTCTTTTTCTTATTGACCCACAATGATCAAAGCATCCGTTAGTGGGAAGCCATTTATTACGCTTTTCTCTTTCATGCTTTATATAGAAACCGTGCTTAAATGGAGATTTCTAGCACTGGCGAGAACATAAATCTTTTCATTTGTGTATCTTCCACCTCCACCCAGGCCTAAAGTATGTCATGTGTGAACTGTGATAAGCTAGCTTTATTGTCCCTGTCTTTCGTTGCTCCTAGTCAGCTTGTTTAAAGTAGTTATTGAAATGCACTGGGGATACAAAGTATATCATTTTCTTTCCAGAGATCCTACAGTGAATGACTTCTAATTTCTTATGAAATCCCCATAATTAGTAAAAACCATAAATTGCTTGGTTAAAAACCTCAGGGCCTTCATATTAAATAGACCTAAACTCCCTTTTGGTACATGAAGGTTAATGATCTTGAACAATCTGAGGATTATGTTCATGCTTTTACCTCAGAATAAATGGGCCTTTTATCATTATACGTAAACTTGTTCTCTTTGGCCTTTCTTTTATACTTGCATGCATATATATGTGACCAAAAAATAAAATATAAACTTGGTACTTGATACAGAGAATGACAGCTGATTCATCCAATGGTCCTGTGGCATGAGGCCCTATACTGTGGAGCCATGTTTGGAGGAATCCATGGGGGCCACCTGACCTACAGATATCTTATCTGGACTCTGATAGCATTCTCAAGCTCCTCCTCTCGCTTGACTCCTTAGTCATCCTCAATTACAGTTCTTTTTTTTTTTTTAAAGATTTTACTTATTTATTCATGAGAGACACAGAGAGAGAGGCAGAGACACAGGCAGAGGGAGAAGCAAGCTCCCTATGAGGAGCCTGATGCAAGACTCGACCTAGGACCCAGGATCACGACCTGAGCCAAATTTGGGCAGTCAAGCACTGAGCCACCCAAGTGCCCTCAATTACAGTTTTTAAACTGGTTCCCCCCCTCCTTCAACACTTGAGCCACTTCAGTCTCTTTTCCACATAGTGACCCAAAGTATCTTTGAGAAATTTAAATCTAAATCTACTTAAAATTTAAATAGAAATCTCCATAAAACCTTTGATTGCCTTCTGATTGTAACTTAAAAAAAAATCCAAATCCAAATCTCACTTCTGGATCTCACTGTAACCACTTTCCCCCCAGTATAGCGGCCAAAGCCAAGGGGCCTTCCTTCAGTTCTTCAGACACCAAATCCTCACCTCAGCACGTTCACACAAATCCACCGACCACCATCTCCTACTCCGCCTTGGCTCCCTCTTTCTCATCCTCCACCCGGTAAACTTTTGCCAGCCTATTCACACTCAGCATTCAACTTTCACTTTAAATATCACATCCCAGAGGGGACTTCTCTTGACATTGAATCTAAATTTAATTATTTCCTGTTCTTCTTATAGCACTCATCATAATTTTTCACTTTATTATATTTTGCAGAGTTAGTTATTTGGTGCCTTTCTCTTCTGCAAACCTGAAAGTTTCATAACTGTATACCTCAATGTTTTGTTTGCTCTTTGACCAGCACACACTAAGTGCCCAATAAATTATTGTTGCATGAATAAATAACTAGGGGAAAAAAAGAAAAAATAAAGGGTACTGTAAGTAATTAGGACATGTCCAAGAGAGAAAAAAAAGCAATTTCACTGTTTATTACAGAAAAATATATTAAAGCATTTGTTTTAATCTAATTAATAAATTATTTGTAGTTAAAATGAATTCCCCGTTTTCAACTGAGATTTGGGTATAAGAACACATTCATTCATACAGTCCATGAGGAGAGGGCCTTTTT
Organism: Canis aureus; assembly: GCF_053574225.1. Classification (NCBI taxonomy): domain Eukaryota; kingdom Metazoa; phylum Chordata; class Mammalia; order Carnivora; family Canidae; genus Canis; species Canis aureus. Next base: position 56,245,373 of record NC_135619.1, on the reverse strand, counting down.
CTGTATTCATTTTTGTTTATGTATTAAATATTTGTTGAATGAGTAAGAGGATTGGTATAATCGTTATGGAATGCAGTGTAGCTAAGTGTATTTAAAAACATCAAATTGGTTTTTTTTTTTGACCCAGTATTTCCACCTGAGAATTTGTCATAAGGAATAGTCCTAAATATAGAAAAGGGTATGTATTTAGAGATATTTTCACAGTGTTATTTATAGGAGTAAAACATTGGAAACCACCTAAATGCCCAATAAAGTAATAGTTTATCCACTAGATAGTATATGAGTAACACATAAGCTAAAGGTTAAGATAATATAGTGACTTCAAAAGTGTTCAGAGTATTAGTGTAAATAAGTGAAGAACACAGTTTTATAACAAAATTTGTAAAACCTATCCATAAGAAAAAAAGACTAGAAAGAAATATGTCATACTGCCATGACCACGGGTGATTTCCTTCTCTCTCTCCCCTTTTTTAAAAAATATTTTTCTTTAGCATGTACATTTTTTTTTTACAATTAAATTGCTATATAACATAGCTTATTTCATTTTCAGCACATTTAAATGAATCCTGATCCTTATGTTTTGTAATCAGTGAACTAAAGTGCTGTGTTCTTTGTTTTAGGATGGACTCTTTGCTGAAAGTTCCCATACTCATGGTTTCGAGCACTCATCCTCTTGGCATGATCACAGTCACTTCCTGTCTAGTCCACGATTTTCACACTTGAATTGTAAGTAATGAAGTCCTATACCAGTCTTTAAATTGGATTTAAGGAAATACAACTCATGGAAAGATTAAAATGTAAGGCAAGTACATAATAGTAATACTCATGTTAGGAATTTGAAGAAATTGTTATTATGAATCATAATTATAGCACCCCCCAGATACATTTATATTACCCGATTTACTAAAAAGTGTATGGAATCCCTTTTTAGACCTTACACTTCTCAGAAAAACTTAAAATGAATCACCCAAGGTAATCATCTTTTTTAAGCAAATTTTTTGTACAGAAGTTCCTGGTAACTGTGGATGAGTGGGTAAAGTCAGTTAGATGATGATATGATAAAATTTAAATCATCAAAAAGTAGAAAATATTTTCATAGAACTGTTCGGCAGTATAGATCATCTTATGCAAAGAATAAGGATACTAATACTGTTATTAGCTAGATTTCATTCTGTGAATATACTTTAAATGTTGATAAAATGTTATCAGTGTGAACAAGGTATGAATTTTTTGACCAAGTGATACACCATCCCCCACCATTTACCTCTCTTCTTTCCTGCAATGCTTATTCTTCAAGTCTCAACTTGTATGTAGTATCCTTAAAGAAGCCTTTGGAACCTACAGTTTTAAATTTGGTTTAAATTTAAGTTTGGTGTCCGTTATGAATGCCCATCATGCATTTTTCCTTTAAATATCTTCTTAGAATAACGATGGAGTTATTTTTTGAGTGACTTTTTGTTTAATGATTATTCTCTTCACCAAAGAGTGAATTCCATGATGAAAGCAGTGTCTGTTTTGTTCACTAGTGTTTCCTCAATGTCCTACTTAGAACATATAGTTAATTCTCAGTTAATAGAATGAGTATATGAATTTTTTAAGTCCACTTTTATCCAAACCATTGGATCTCAAATGTTATTTAATAATTTCTTATTTAAATAATCATTTAGATGCTCAATTTACCATGGGCATAGAGTTTGTATATTAAATCTGACAATTCTGTCATTTAAAAAATGTAGGTTGCTATAAAATAAAATACCAAAATAAGCCACAAAGAAATAGGTCAGATCCAAAAGTGATAACTCTCATTTTTGCTGATTTATATTCATGGATTCATTGAATAAATATTTATCAGTTTCTGATAAATGGTTTGGTTTTCATTATATCATGATTATTTTATTCCAAAGGCTGAGCATTTTCTCTTTCCTGTCCTAACCATTTTGCCAAGTGATTTTATATTTCTGCATAAAACCCTTGCTATTCTAATCTGGCAGCTGCCCTTCAATGTAGATTGTATCTCAAGCTGATTATGGTACCTCAAAATCTGATACATGCATACACAAAAGTTTTGTGTTTCATATGAAGAAATGGAAAATCTTCCTCAGGTCTGTTGGTCATATGTAAACATGTAGGTGGGGAGTAGGGACAAAACACCATCAGACCTCATAGTATCCCACCCATTAAGACATTCAGGGACCTCGAGGTAAACAGTCCCATGATATGAGCACAGAGGCCATGGTTCTACTGCTATTTCATTCTCCCATTATGACTTTCATAAGGCTCCCAAAAAAGGCACCTAAGAAATAGTGGTTAGGAGACATTAGAGGGAAAACATCAAGATTTTTAGAATTTTTATTATTATTATGACAGGCAGTGAAAGAAACTATATCCAGCTTTCCACTCAGTAGCATTTCATGACCAGCTGTGGTGATTTCTCTAAGATCTATTCCTCATAGTTTCTTTATAAATACTTGCTCAAAAGGAAACAAAGTTAAATAAGAATAGGAAAAAATATCATTGAGAACATAACTTGGATATGAAAATACTTAGTATAGTCTATATTGTAAGATCTAACTGAAAGATTCAGCTTAAAAATGAAACCTCTTCATTAACTTATTGTTAAATTATTTAATTTATTAATCCATAGCTTATTTTTTACTATTCCTCTTTATGACAAGTCTGCCTTATGATTTTCCTCCATATCTAACCCCATGCTTTCAAGGCTACTTTTAAAAATGTAATCATAGGTACCTTATTATTAATCATTTTAAGTGATTGAATTAAAACTTATTTCTAGAGATCATAGCTATTTTTATTTACTCGTCTGATGAACCTTGAACTTTCTATATGTTTTTTCATAATTTGGTATTTTAAAAGTGGATCAAGATCACCCTGAATATGTCTCCATTTTTGTAGCACAAACAATTCCAGCTTAGTTACAGAAATTATCCTATCATGTTTCTTTAACATTCTTTTAAACCTCCAAAATTAAGAAGGAGAAATGTCAAAACCAACAGAGAAAAATGAACCTATAGTACATTGATTATATGGGGAATAGAATATGTCTTTTTAAAATATCATTAATGTCCTCAGAAATTGAAGAGAAAATATTACATCCATTAAAAATAAGAGCAAGTGCTATGAGAAAGGAACATAATATAAAAGGTCTCAGAAATTTAAAATATGAAAAACTAGAAAGGTGGGAGACAAAGTTGAGAAAACCACAAAGAAAATAGAAGAAAAAGAATGGAGCAATAGGAGAGAAAAGATACTTAGGAAATCCATTCAAGAGAAACAGTACCTGATTAGTGAAAGAAGAAAACAAAGGCCAGGAGTCGGCAGGTCAGAAAGGCTAACCCAGCCCATACCTGTTGCATGGCTGTCATCCTTAGATTTTTCTTCACCCCCCGCCCATGTTGATGCCCAAGTTTCTCAGAACACATGCCTTCCTTTGTTTGTCTTAGTTCTTTCTTCTGTGTAAGCACACCAAAGAAAGAGAGGTAAATGCTTCCAGTCTTTGCATTTCTGCAAATAGATTTCTTCCACTACTCACACTGGATGAGACTTCAGCTGACTATAAAAATCTAGATTGAAAGTAACTGTCCTTCTGAAGTCATTGCACTATTCTCTTCCAAAATCTAATATTGAAAAAGTTTATGTCTTTTTGTTTTGACCTCCACTCCCTTGAAGTAATCTTCTCCACCACCGCTACTACCCCTACCCCTAGCCCTGGGACCTTTGAGGATCTTCTCTTTAGCCCCAGTGGGTTTTGTGATGATTTGCCTCCTTGTGGATCTTACTTTATTTGCTTTTCAAACAGCTATTTGATGAGTAAACACTTTAATCTGGACACTCATATTTAGTTCTCTCAAATTGATAGAAGAAAGGAAAGATTTCATCAGGAAAATCTTTAGAAAATAAAGATGTTAGGTTATTTGACTCAGTTGAGCACTTAGAATATGGCAGATCTCACTGAGTCATTAAAAATCATTAAGGATAGTCACAGAGAAAGGGCAAACAAAAAAACAAAAATAAAAACACCAGTCAGTTAATAACTCTAGGGGAAAAATGGGCAAGAAAAGAAGCGTTGTCATAGTATGCTTCTTAGGTTTGTGTGAGTCATATTTACATAATATTATAAATACTCATTATTGACACAACTAGAAGTTGAAATGTAACTATATAAGGAGGATGAAGTGCGGGGAAGTGGATGGGTGTGAATACGTCTAAAAATGATAAGTCAGAAAATAGCAATATCAGCTTCTTTTTCTTACAAAAATTGAAATAAATACAGAAAAGAAGGCTAAAAGGGTTGATTGTAATTAACTCTGGGGTGCAGAATTGGGGTACTGGGAGGGATAGAGTAGAAGCTGCTACCTTTCTGTATATCTCCTTGGTACTATTTGATAGGTGTATGTACACTTTGGCTGAAAAGGCATCTTATAAAAATAAAATGCTGCTAAGAACACCCCAGCTTTTATGTCTGACTAGCAAGTGTTCGATTTTCTTGTTGCCTTCTCAATGGAACATGAAAGCTGGGAGTTGGAGTTTAGAGCAGTTTAGACCTGTACAGAGACATGAAGAGTACATAACTATAGGTGCTGAGGCAGACATGAGTTTATGAGCCCACAGAACAGGCTTCTTCTCACTCAAGTTGGGATTTGTACTGGCCCTTTTGTCTGTGCTGTAGATGCTAAGGCATTCATTCTGCTGACTTAGGTGCCCTGTCAAACTGTGACCAAACTAAAGCGTAGAATCACTGACCATGGAAAAAACAAAGGAAATGGGAAAATACTGCATAATTTGTGGTCTCTGAAATGATCCAGCATTAATGAAAGTTTGTTTTAAGTAGTAATTTATGTCAGCTTTGTGTAGTTCAGGTCAATTCAAGAAAAGGTAGATTCCTTCTGCCAGGAAGAAGGGAAGAAATGTATAAATTGTAAGTTTATATTACCATTGGAAATAGGAACACAGAAATCCATTATTTAGAGCCATGATTACTACCAAATTTATCCTGGCTGGCTAGAAGTGATGGCCGTGATTCAGGACACTCTTTTAGAAGGCTTGGATTCCATTACCTTCAGCCTCTAGACAGTGGGGGCTTAGAAAGAGAGACTTATAATGCCAGCTTTTGAAACTGTCATTTTTACTTTTTATAAGTAGTGACTGACCACTAGTCTCCATGTATAGCTCCTTTTAGGCCAAAGGAACACAACCCCCAAGACAGGGCCCTCACCCTTGGGGCCAGAAACAGACTGGATTTGAGGGAGGGCTGTAGTAATCTCATGACTTCTTGAAATCTCAAATCCTTTGAGATTAAAATCCCTAATGTTTATGGAGTTGGTATCTCTAAACTGAATTTTAGAAATGAATGCAGATTTCAAATTTTCTGTAATTCTAAAACTGTTGTCAATAATGTTTATTAAAATAAACCCAAAAAGAAAGGACTGTGATTTTTCAAGGGGTAGGGGGAAATGTTCTCTTCAGATTATTGTAGGATTGGAATGTGAAGCATACATATTCATTTAACTTGATATTATTAAAAAAGTAAATTGAGCAGCCCCCTGGTAGCTTAGCAGTTTAGGGCCGCCTTCAGCCCAGGGCCTGATCCTGGAGACCCGGGATCGAGTCCCATGTTGGGCTCCCTGAGAAGAGCCTGCTTCTCCTTCTGCCTGTGTCTCTGCCTCTCTTTCTCTCTCTCTCATGAATAAATAAATAAAATCTTTAAAAAAAAAAAAAAGTAAATCAATGAAAGTTACTAAAAGGAACTTTCTTTTGCTTTCTGACATCAGTTTACATTGCTATGAAAAGAAAAGTTACTATTCTGTTTGTGTTTTGAGGTGCCTTTTGTGAAGGTTTAAGTCCCTCCTGTGAAAAATAATTTATCCACAGCAAGAACAACACACTTTTTTCTATGTTGTATGTCAGGATCCACTGACTCACTGAACTGCCTCATATGTAGTCTGCTCAGACTCATAGAATAAAATGCCAAAGATTTGTGGCAGTCAAAATGTAGGGATACTGATAAAGGTAAAAAAAAAATTGTTTCTCATCCCTTAGGGATATATTTATTTCGTAGAAGCACAACATTTTATAGGCTCATTTCATGTGATAGTGATTTTTGTGTGCACAATAGTCTTTTCACTGACCAGTTACATGTCAGAAATTTTTAAATAACTGAGTTCTGATTATTTCGATTTGCAAGGTATGCTGTAGATACTTTCGAGAAGGCAGGTAGAAAGTCCCCAGTTGACTATCTCTTAAGAATCCCATAAGTATATTCACTTCTTCAAACAATATTTACTAAGAGGTTATACAGGAGGCTCTCTGTTAGACCCAGGTGGGGGAGAGGGGCATAGCAAGTGAACCAGATGGAAGACGTCACCTTATCCCAGAGAAGAAACAGGCAGTAAGCAAGTAAACAGATGATTTTAAATGATGATTGGTGCTATGAAGGTAAAATGACAAAATACCTGGAACAGACTGCTTTAGATTAGTGATCAGGAGATTCCTTTCTGAGGAGGTTACAACTGAGCTGAAGCCTGGATGGCAAGAATCAGCAGAGTTAAAACTGGTTGGGAATAGTTTCCTTGATAGAGGGAGTAGGAAGTACAAAGGTTGCAGAGAAGAACGGGTATGGCCTTCTAGAAAGATGGAGCTCTGAGGGAGGGGGGAGGCGAGGATAAAAGGAGAGAGAGAGGAGGAGAGAAAGGGAGAGAGGTGAAGTTCCAAGGGAGCCTTTTCAGCCAGTCAGATGTTTGAATTTTATTCTGGGTTTCCTAGGGGGGGCGGCCACTGGGGCATGGGGGGAGGGGTTGTGTAGGAGAGTGAGTGACATAATTGGATCTACCTCTTAGAAAGATAATTCTGGTTGTGGTGTGGAGAAGGCGACACAGTGAAAATAGGAAGAGAGAACATGATGGCTTAGGCTGAGTTGATAGAATGGAGATGGTGTGGAGCCGGAGGCCTGGGGTGAGTAAAGTCTTCAGAATTGACTCTTAAGAGGGATGGGTGGAGCAGATAGGACAAAGGAAGGAGGAAACCAAAGTTTGAGAAACCCGGGCTGAAGGAGATAAGTGTGTCACTTTCTAAGATGGAAAAAGTAAGGAATGGGCAAGCATCAGAGATTAGAAATCAGGCAGGCGGATTTCATGGAAGTAGTTGGACGTGCCCATCTGGAGCACAGTTGAGAGGTAGGCGGTTGTAGAAAAACAGTAAACCTAGATTCCAGATCTAGTCTGTTTGTGTAATGAAGAAGATTCTGTAAAAAGAAGGCCCTGAAGATTTCTCCCTCCAGAATTGTCCATGTGCTTTGTATCATTGTGTATTGACCAAATACGCATCTTCCACTCTCATATACTCTTCAGATCCCTCCCAAATTAGATCCTGTAAATAGATGTTTTCCAAAAAATAGTAAACTTAGTATGTTTATTCCTATACTGAAGGTCTGTCATTTCATATAAAGTTTATAGAAAACTGGATCAGACACTGTGATTACTTACAATTTTGAGTCCAAGGATTCTATTCATCTAGGTTTATTTTTGTCTTTTCTCTCACCTTGCCAGCATTTGCCAAAAGAACAGTTGCTCCAGATTCACCTTCAATCAAGGAAGATGCCACAGGTTTACCAATGGATGGAACGAGTCCACAGTCTAAAAAGGAGGAATATGAAAATGAAAAAAGCAAAATGTAATCCATTGTTTCACATGAGTGTTTTACAAGTAACAGAGTCTCTGTCCTTGTTGCAGTTTGGCCCAGATTATTTAGCAGACGGATCTGCAACTTCTGCTCTTTAGCATTGCCAAACACTGACTGACATAACAATATATTGGTCTTTGGGAATGATAGAAGTTAAATCAATCCAAGTAAGATCAACTCATGAATGACATACAGCTAACTTATTGACAATTTATACCAGCAGAGAAAGAGAGATACTTTTCACTTTGCATTTTCCTTTTTCAGGCGTGATCAGTAACATTTTTCCAACCATAATTTGTATTTATAATTGGGATCTTTTACAAATGACTGGCTAAGAAGGAGAGAAATGAGTTCTCCTTGAGGCCAAAGTTGCCAGCACTTTAGTTTCAGAGAGTGTTTATATACAACTGATTTTTTAAAAATGCTTTCTCCCTAATTTTCACATGTTATAACATGTCATGGAGTTATGCATATATAATATTAGGCAGTCCACTCTATAAATGCTCAGGATTGTTACATCCATCATCTCAGCAGTCTGTTACTACATGCAGTATCTTAAAATTTTATTTCCAATCATCCATTTTTAATAGCAATAAAGAATTTACAAGTGATACCTGAATTGTAGAACACTGTAAAGAATTCTTAGCACAATTTATTTATTTATCTTTCTGTGGCCAAGTATCTCACTGCAATCACTTCAGTCATATTCTGGACTGTCTTTGGGTTTACTCTGACCAAATGCACAGTTACCAAACTCATGTGTTATAAGATCTGCTCTGCAAGAGTTCTCATATAATCTGGCACTACATACTTTCAGCATCTCAGCCTTTCTCAATATCAAAGTGTTTTTAAGAACTTCTGCTCTTTACATTGCTAATCTACCAATGGAGAAAGATTTCTATTAAATGCTAATAGTAAAACATCCAGGAACTGAATCCCACTGGGCCATGTTGGAATATTCTTCAGAGGGACAAGAACAATAAAGCAATACCTTCCTAACTACATGTTGTGTTTGTTAAAGTATACTTGCTTGTTAGATTTCTCATATTTTGTAAAGATGCTTCTCTTTCCACTACCATATGTTTTGGTAATTTACTTTTTATTTGAATATCCAGAAGAAATGGCACTCTTTGTCTATGAACTTGATTGGGATTGTTACTACAGAACACAGAGATCTTTTATCTCAAAAAATTACATAATCTACATAACCTCTGAGAGTACAACCATGCATTTTATCATTTATCCATTACAGAAATATTTTACTGAGTTCCTACTATGGGCCAGTCATTGTGCTAAGGAGGACAAAGGAGACACATTACCAGCTGTGCGTGACCCAGTTTTTTTGATATTAGGAATTCCATGAAAAAAGGAGTGATGTGTTCAGGCTAGCTGGAGAAATTCTGCATTAGACGACATTAAACAGGTTTGGGTTGGTTTTGTCTAACCTCAGGACTTGAAGCCGTTACTGTGCTAATGAGCACTAGGAGGTTCAGTGGGGTAGCCCTTTCTGAAGGAATGGCTCACAGTCCTGATGCTTCTCAGAACCTATAGCATGCTATAGTAATATTGAGGTTATTGCAAAATTATGTCAGTATTTTCATTGATGTTTTGACCAACACTATAATATTTTATCTCCTTGGATCTAAATGACTAACTGAGGAGAAAATAAGGGAGGATATTTACATGTTTCATTTAAGTCCTACGGATAAAAGTTAAACAGCTTTTCCCTTAATGCGTCAGTAGGAACTCCATGCTGTCCATTCTTTTTAGTAGGAACTGATTTAAACCACTATTCACACATCTGTGGCCATTAAAAAAAAAAAAAAAAAAATTACATCAGGCCAGTTAGACCTGAAAGTTGAAGGTAACACAGATTATTTACCTGGCAAATCCTTGAAAACATATTAGCTGATGATTTTATAACAGAATGGAGAAGGATCTTATGAAAGACCTTTTTTAATCCGAAAAAAATAAAGCCATTATATCATATTATTGAAGGCCCTGTGCTACTGTTGGATGAATGAAGGTGTCTGACTTTAAATATGGAACACACAAGAACTTCAAAGGCAAAGTCAACTTTTTGTGAGCAACGATTTTGTAAAATTCCTTGGCCCTCTGTTTATATGGAATTAAATCCAAGGACCTGTCTTCTCCGAGGATTTTTCCTATCTCTTGCAGTCACCGTAAGCTCAAGCTGGAAATCAAAAGGAATGCTAAGGAAACACTAATAGCTTGATTTGTAGATTTCAAAGCCAGCAACTGTTTTTCCTTCACTCACCCCTTTGGCAGGATAACTCGTGATATCAGCCCCATTTGAGTTGTGGCTGAGCAGCCATATTGCTTATCGTGCTGGGACACTGGAAAGGATTAACCTTATTCTTGCAGTGAGCCTGGTCCAAGACTTAATTTGAAGATTGACCTTTTTGGTTTAATAATTTTGATTCTTCTGGCCATCTTTCTCCCTAAACACACTAAACTTCCACTGAAGTTACTGAAGGCCACAGAGGAGAGAAACACAGCTGGGAGAAATCTGGCTGGATGTTTTTCCCATTGGCGAAGCTTATTATTATTTCCTTGACTAGTGTCTGATTTAAAGGTTGGAAACCAGTTGGTTATATAACATCTTATGCATCCAGTTTCCCAGAATCACCAGCTTTTCTTATTGTTATAGTTTACATATTTTTACTCATAAAAGATAAAATCTACAGCTTACCAAAACTGTACAAAAAAGCATTTAGTTTTAAAGGTTACATGGGTTAAAAGTGCCTACCCCCTTAGCTAAAAGAGAAGTCCTTTTTTTTTTTTTTCTATCCCTTCAACTAAGGTAAAGGCATTTTCCTTTTGAGGCTCTGATCAATGGTATGTAAAGTGTACTTAGAGTCACAGTAATTGTATTTTCTTTAATCTCGATTGAATCTTACAGTTAAATAGCAAACATTTTTTTAAAAAAATGGAACCAAATTCTTACATATAATTAGATGGTATATTTACTTAGCAAACCCTTCTTTAGGAAGGATTTAAGAATCTCAGATTGTTCCTACTCAGAATTTGTACTATAAACCCAACTGCACATCATATAATAGCCAAGAATAGGAATGATCATTGAGTAAATTATTCCTTTCCCAAGATTCTCACACCCCCCCGCCCCTCAAACTATCCCTCTGTTTCGTCTCCATTTAATTTGAAAAAGAAAGAAAATTTGTGATTTTCATGGCCTTCAAATGAGGAAGTTGTCCTCACGAAGGCATCTGGTTTTCTTGGATCAAAACTAAACCATGAACTGTAAGCTGGAAAGTAAATTTGGGAAAGTTTGTATATAAAAGCATTTCATGCACCAAAGTATGATATAAAAATAGTTACATCTTTCAACTTTTAAGTTCTCAAATGTTTAGCAATAAAAACATCAGCTTATCCCTATTTGAGAAAAGAAATTTAAACCATGAAAGATTCCATTTAGTTTCATTTCCGTACAAAACACGACACATCTAATTTAAGGCTAGGAGAAATGCTTACATCTAGAAACAGAATGTTAGATTCCAAGCCCCCAAACAAATTTCAGAGAAGTCTCCCTTGCTTTTGATTAGTAACAAAGTAAACCAATTTTTCTGCTCTGGTGAAACCAGGCAGACTTTTAAATTCTAACCTCATCTGCCCCCAGCTTAGCCTCTGCTGCTTTATCCACACCTCAGGCCCACATCTTACCGAAATCCAAACCCAACTCAGGTCACTCGTAGTGTTTCACCAGGTCAGCCCCAACTGTTGACCTTTGAAATCTAATAACTACAACCTACAATGAAGGGGCAGACTGTCAGAGGTTTGTAGCACCTGCGTGTCTTTCAGGGCCAGCCAACTGAAAAAGGATTTAAATGGCAAATGTCTTTGACTCCTCATGGCTGACAGCCTAGGAATATTTCTGTGGCTGGGTATCTTCTGTAACACAGCTTGACTCTGACATGGTACAAAGCCATGTGACAGTTGTGGATGAGAACTTGTTGCCTTGCTCTCTGCAGGAAAATACTGGATTTCTAAACATAGCAGCATGTTAGTTCCCTTTCAGGAAGACAGTCAAAACAATATATAATCCGATGACCTCCACCTTTCAAAATGTAGAATCTTTTACCATTGGGCATAGAGGTGGGGACATGAAAAAAAAATGCCACCATACCCAAAAAAAGAGCCATACCAAACTAGTCGCCTGTAATTCTAATAATAGTTTGCCATGTTTTAAGGCATTGAAGTCACACAATTGCTGTTCCAGAATGAATGCCCTGTCTTTCTCAAACTGGCAGATGCTGGACATTCATGCCCAGACTGTATCCCATCATCTGTCCATAGATCCCCAAGACTTGACATCCTCTCATATTTTTATTCTTTAGTAAAGCATTTTGACTGGCATTATTTAAAAATTTTTTTAAGTTACAATTTATTCTTAAATATTGGAGCTCTGTGTCATCTTAGCTAAATACTTAACAGGAAATAAAAGATTGGAATACCGGCTTGAAGCAATATTTTTTTAAACAAAATGAGTGGATATTAAACTACCAACAGTTCAGATGTTATAAAAGTAAGAAAATATCTTATTCTGAGGGAAAAGAGGATGATAGTATATGCTCTTTAGTCACTAATGGACAGGCTTCTTTTATTTATTTATTTTTTGACAGGCTTCTTTTAATTCTGATTTAATATTTTAACTTTTTTAAAAAAACAATTCTAATTTTATAGTACCAGGATTTCTATCAAGTTACAGTTTCCTTTTTTTTTTTCTTACAAATTTTTCATTTTAAAGTCAGGTGTATTTTTGAAGCCCCCAGGAATTCAAATGGCTTTTAAAACACTGGGTCGACAAGGTGAAAATCTGTACTTCGAGATAATGTATCTCTCTTTGTTCTTGAAATATTCTATTTCAACTAGAAAAATTTCCTCCAAGTCTCTGTCTCTCTCATTTCTTTCTTTGGAATTCATAGTCATTTCTTCAAGGATCTTTGGACGCAGCTTTACGTTCTTTACTTGGGCCAGCCTATAGAGTAGAGTCATGCTTGCTTGTCCTGTGCCTGCATTTCAAGGCCTCAGAATAATGACCACCATAAAGAGTCGGTGAAATTAGTAATTAATTGATTTTTTTTTCTAGTGATGTAGGCTGCTCTGATAACGAGGGGTGAAACACTCCTTTTGGTAAAACAAGACTGTTTCTCTTCACCATTGTGTGTGATGCACAGCTATTTTTTAGAGGAATATTTATATGTACTTCATATATCAGGAGAACCTATTTATGTCACCTTTTTTATCTGAAAGCCGAAAGAGCAGTTCCCAAAATGTGTGTCACGTTACACATAGGATTTAAACTCTAAGTTTCTAATATATCCCCTATACAAGGTTTCCCCCCTCCCCCAGCTCTTGAAGCCAGCTATTATCAGATCATCCTGCATAACTCGTATTCAGTGTTATCCCTAGGGTAGTGGTAATGCTACTTTAGATTTTGTTTGTCCATTATTGCTGAGCACTTAGCTGGATAAGGGAATGAAGGGTGGCAGGAGTTCTGTAAAATGATATGAGCACAGAGGAAGCTGGGTTGCCTTCAACAGCACACATTTTAAACTGTTTACTTGAAAGAAAAAACTGCGGTAGCACTGCATCCTTTATCTGATGCAGGGTCCTGGCGCATTGCGAGAAGTGCTGTGAGCTTGTGCACTGTTAAGTCCCACTTCTGATGCAAGTTGCATTCATCTTTAATGTTCTTTGTGGACTGCTTTCTGGCAGTTTGGATCTGGGTGGAAAGTGGCCTCCTTTCAGATATTTTTCAGTCTGAGTGCCCTGTGCTCTGTCTGTCATTTTGGATTTCTATTTTATTTATGCCATCATTAAGCCCACCATGAGTGAAGATACAGGCGTGATTTATGGCTTAGCATTTTCAAAACTTCCCATCATTCTGAACCTCAAGCTGTCAGTTACCAGAAGTCAGGCCTCCGTGGTAGTAAAGCCATCTAACATGGTGGCTTTGGGGAGGCTGGGCACTTTAAAAGAAGTTTGAAGAAACCTAGGGAGTTATGCCTTTTTTTTTTTTTTTTTTTTAATTCTGAGCTGAATAAAATAGATGCATCGGTTCTAACGAGGCACTTCCTGCCCAGAGTCACTGGCAGAGCAGCCTCCTCCCAACAGCTGCAAGCTTGAGAGACCTCATGCTGCTGGCCAAGGTTCATTCTGTGCTCTAAGACCACAGCCAATAAAGCCAATGTGTACCGTGGAAAGAGTTTCCCATTTTTTCCATTGGAGAAGTCTTTTGTGAGGTTAGTTTGACTGTTGCAAATTAACTGTGGTGGTCATTGCTCATTTTCAAAATTTTAACTGCGTGTAAACCTACTGATTAGATTCCATTGAGAACAAATCATAGTTTTCTGTAAGATACTTACCCTTCTGTTGGGAACATGGTTCCCAACCCAGCAGCAGCAGTAGCACTGAGAGCCAGTTAACTACAAATTCTCTCAGGTCACCCCCTAGACCTAGTGATTCAGAAACTCTGGGGATGGGACCAGCAAGGTGTTGTAACAAGTCCTCTACGAGATTCTGATGATGCTCAAGTTCAAGAGCCGTGCCTTCAAGGATCATCTGATTATAGCCGCCTTTGAGCTTCAGTTTCTACTCCCCGAAAACAAAATGAGAACATGGTTTCTTTTCCACGGGATGTGCAAAGCTACCCTTTTAAAATTTGATTTCCCAGGTGTCCAAGCTGTGACTCGAGTCCCCAGGGTCATCCAGGTGGAGGACTTAAAGCAGCTTCCAAAGATGCTTGATTTGCCACTCGAGGATATTCCACATCGGCTCTGCCTGGCTGACCACTATTAACCAGGACTCCACCCGTTCATCAGGATGCATGGATGCATGCAAACTCCTCTCTGGTTTGAAGTGTAGGACTGGGATTTGATTATCAAAAGGTTGTGAACTTCTTTAGGGCTGAGTTCTGATCCCATTTTTTCCTTGCTCCCACCTGCTTAGAAGCAACCTGATTTGGGGCATTGGTTCTGTGTTATCATTTCACGTGCAGTTTTGTTTTGTTCTGTCTATACCAGCAGCTCACCATCCCATGCTGTGTTTCAGAGTAACGTTTCCAGACTAACATTGTCAGCTTAAAAAAGATTGTGGTTGGAGGACCACTGAACAATGAAGCCTCACTGTCTACAACAGCAATCGGGGATTTATTGTATCATTGCATCTCTTTGTCCTTGGAAAACTGATGATTAATGGCCATATATAATTTGTCTTGGCCCTTTGTCTCACATGTTGTACCTCTATCCCCATTATATATGACTGATCATTTGACATGTTTGTTTGAAATTAAGTTGCTTCCCCTTCCCATTTGCTTAGGAACAGGTCTAAATTGTAATCTACACAGAATTCTCCAATTTTAAAGTATCTTAACTACCTCTTTTCAAGAGCTTCTCTCATTTTCTAAATAATTGACTTAAATATTACACTATGCCATACTTTAAGGGAAGAGTGTTTTTCTGGAAGGGTGCTTATTTATTGAGCAACTACAATGTGAACCTTTCTGAACCTTGCCTAAGCCCCCATTCCAGTCAATTGCAGCAACTGAAATGTAAAATTCTTACATAAATAACAATATCAAGTAAATTGAGCAAACAGCTTAACCCTTCAAACTGTGTTTAAAATAACTATTTTATGGTTTGGGATTTGTACCAACTAGTTATATAAATAATTTAAAAACAAAAGCAAGCAAAAATGCCTACATTAGTATACAAATACAGTTTACTACACCTTTTGTGATCTGGTTTAGAAAAATTTTCCACTGTTGAACAGGGACTATGCCAACAACATACTTAAATTCATAAGTTACTTCACACTGGTGGCCTTCCACCCAAGAAATTCTTTCCATTAATTCAGATGTCTATCCAAAAGTCTTCTCTATATATTGCCAGTCTTAACCTTGTAATTTTTAAGAATTTAAATATAACCCCTTTATTTGGTACAGTGATAAATTTAATTAGTTGGACATATATGTTTCAATATACAAATACTTCATAATTCCTGGTTACCAATTATCATAGTTTATGATACACCATTTGAAAATGATACAGCTAAACCTTATTACTAACCCAAACTTGCATATGCTGAACTTTCATTACCCACCTACATTTTGCTATTTATTGCTCTTCTCAGAAGAGGGAATGAAATTGAACTTTTAAAAAGTAGGTAAAAAGTTATAGGTATTTAGGTGATATCAAATAATACAGCAAGGCAGCCAAGACCCTTACATTATCCTTCAGCTATTTTGAGTACAAACACTAAAGGTCTTTGAAGGATCAGTTTTGGACAGAGCCATACGACCCCACAATGATCCTTCTTGTTTTAATATTTTGCTTTTGGACAACTTTTACTTTCCAGAAACGAGGATCTTGTGTAGGTATGAAAATTTACCGTTTGTTGGGCGCTACATGAAGATTAGGTCAGAGTCTCAGAACCACTAGCGAAGATGGGCGGAGCTTTTCATAGATCTCATGTGAGAACAATCCAGTTCTGGAGCCACGGAGATCCAGATGTCCAACTGAACAGTTGCCATCTTCTGTCTGCAGTAACCTTGAGATCGCTGCTTTTGAGTTGTGACCATGTGTTATGCATTTCTTATCCTGACGTCCATGATTGAGGTCAGATGTTCTCTACCCTTAATTTTACCCTTTGGGACTCTTTATATCTCAGTGGGATTTACAGTCGCAGACACTGGTACCACAGAGCAGCTAGAGAGAAACTTTCCCATGCATTGTTCATACAAGTAGATGTTCAGCCTAAATTTTCATTACCCTTAAATATTTAGTGTTTATTGTTCTCAGAGAGTGATTACGAGTAAACTGGAAACAAAATAGGCATATAAAGAAGAGTATTTTCCAGGGTCTGTAACCTTTACCCTCCCCCACCCCCGTGTAATAGGTTGAAAGCATGGATACAAAAGGAATCTTATTTTGTCCTTCCACATGTGCAATCAACAATTTGAAACTTACCAACTTTTCCTAATGTTAGGGTAACTGAAGCTCATCAAAGTGGCAACTACCTGAGTGAAATCCAAGCTTATTTTGATACTGATCTCAACACCACAATTTTTATACAAATGTTTGATCAATTTTACAGAAGCAACATTCATAAGTTACTTCAGAGTAATTACTTACCTTTTGCTGGTAGCATCAGAAAAGTGAATTCCCAACTTACCCATAACTTGCAGGAAGAGCCGTTTGGAAATGTTTGGAATCCAGGTAGGATCTGGGAAGGTCAGACCAAAGTAAATCACCACTTTAATATTGGCAGTTCATTCTTCTAATTATTAGTCAAAGGTCTGTCTAGCATCCAAAAAAAATGTATGATTGGAACCAAGATTTAGTTTTTTGTTGCTATTTTGATATCATCATAGATTGAACATCTTCTTAATTCTTTAAATCAATATGGATCCAGAATCAGAATCTTTGAAAGCTATATAGAAAATTGTCATATCAACCAGGGGTACCAGAAAGCATCCTTATTTGTTGTAGTATGTTTAGATGCTAGCAATATAATTATATTTCTAAATTGCAAGATGCTTTACTAGACTCTGAAAAAAGTCACTCTGTTTTGCCTAGCACAGGAGCTGGCATAATGTAAGTGTTCAAAATGTATCCACTAACTGAACCAACCACCCTAATACTCTCAATCATCTTTCTCTACACTAAGCAAAAGGTGTTTATTAAAATCTTGATAGCCAAATCTGCAACGGCTTTCAGCACTTAACAGACCAGTTGCCTGATTGTATTCATGAAAATTCAAATCACAGTGTTGTTCTTGAATTTCTGCCTTAGGGTTTAAATCATGCCTTCAGTGCTTTGAAGGGCATGAAAACCACAATGATCAGATAACATCCGTATGTCACCAATATTAGTGACTAATTTACTGAACATGAAATGTGCTGATTTTCCCATAATGGATATCAGTAAAGTATCTGTGTTATCATTGTGTGCACCATCTCCCTTGTGTTTGTGTAAGTGTGCTATTGAGGCCTGAGTATGTGCTGGCCATCATATTTGTGGATTTTTATAGAGATTCCTGTCATCACCACATAGTTCACCAGGACTTTTCCACCAGATGGTTTATATGGAACAAAATCCCTGAGATTGTGATGTTGGTCCCTTAAATCCCAAATGGATTTTGCAACATAGAATTTTACAGAAATAGACCCATATGATGAATTAACACCAGTTGCTCCACTATTGTTGACTTTTCAGTCTCGTCTTTAGGAAGTGGGGCTTCACCCTCTATACAATATGGCAAGTAAACCTTTGCTTGGCCTTATAGGTCTGACGATATCCAGCTAATTTGTGGCTTGTTGTGGTTTCCTTGTCTATTCAGTTCCACTAGCATTCCTTTATTTCTGGACATTTGGCCTGAAAAACTTGCTTAGTTCGTATGCCCGTTTCTTGTCAGTTGGCAGTTTATTTGCTGACTTGGGCTATGAGTCTGCCATAAAAATCACTTGGAATAGTGTACTTCCATCCTTCTTTGTCCATATCATTACTTTAGTGTTTCCTTCCTTTCCACATCACCATTGCAATCCTTTCTACCAAAATGGTGTTTGGTACATTTTGCAGTTTAGGTAGAAGAGTTTGAGATTCCCAAGATCTGGCATCTTCAGCTGTTCTGTTCTCTTTGCTATAATGAAGTATTCCCAGGGCACCTGGATGGTTGCTTAAGTGTCTGCCTTTGGCTCAGGTCATGATCTCAGGATCTTGGGATTGAGCCCTGTGTCAGACTTCCTGTTCAAAGGAGGTCTGCTTCTCCCTCTTCCTCTGCCCCTGCTCATGCTCATGCTTTCTCCCTCCTTCCTTCCTTCTCTCCCCCTCTCTCTAATAAAATCTTAAAAAAAAATAATGCAATACTTCTGAAGTAGTGGATAAGGTGCTTTTCACATTATAATTATAATTTATAATTCACATTAACAAAGCTTGCTAGGTTCTATGATATAGGTTTGTACTATGATATCGCTAGATGGTACAGTTTGTTTAGTATACATACCATCATGCTGCCTCATACTTGGCAACATGATAAGAGATAATAAATGCTACTAATAAACTTTCTGGTACATGCACAATGAAAGAAACGGTAAGCCTTTGGACTTCACATTACTGATGATATTATACCAAAGAAACTGCACTCCACTAGAACATCTCCTTCTACCTCCATAGTAGCTGATGTAACCTCAGTAATACGCTGAATGTAGCAAAAGGTACCACCAATCAATGACTATCAAAAACCCAGCACTGTAATGAGAGCTACAAAATATTGCAAGGAAGGTAGGATTCCTACAATTATTGTCATCTGGTACTCTAAATATTTGTTGAATGAATGCAGCATAACACAACAACAGCAACAAAAGTAAAAAAAAAAAAATCCCTTTAATTCCTCTCTGCAAGAAGAAAAACAACACCTTCTTTTTAAAAGGCTGTCCCCCCCCCGGCCCCGCCCCTGCAGACAATGCTTAAATTTTGTTTTCATTTGACAGCACAGAGCAGTACCAGAATTTTGTTTTAAAAATAGAAGCTCTGGGACGCCTGGGTGGCTCAGCGGTTGAGCATCTGCCTTTGGCCCAGGGCATTATCCTGGAGTCCCAGGATCAAGTCCCACATTGGGCTCCCTGCATGGAGCCTGCTTCTCCCTCTGCTTCATAAATAAATAAATAAATAAATAAATAAATAAATAAATAAATAAATAAATATATATTTTTAAAAAATAAAAAAAATAATAAAAATAGAAGCTTCTAGAGACAAACTCTATTTTCCACTAGAGAATATTTGTATTTATTGTATCTTCCCAAAGAATTTTAAGAATCACCTTAATATTCTTTTTAGATTAGATGCTAAAGTAAGAATTGGAATATTTAAAATGCACTAGAATTTACATGCATCTAAATGGATGGATTTAAAACTGGTGTCTCTGTTGGATATTCTGCATGCTGTGAGGGGAGGAGTGTTGAGTCCAGAAGAATCCTGATTACTTATGCTGCTGATTGCCTGTATGACACTGAGCCTGTCATTTCACCTCTGAAGTATCTTAGCTGTTAAATGAGAAAGTTGGACTAAAAGGTCTTCTAAGTGACTTTCCATCTCCAATTATGTTGAGTCTACAATTGAAATGTACAATGACCTTCTTCATGGGATTAGAAGTGGATACTATGGAGTCTGAATATCTACCTCAAAGCTGAGTCTAAGGTATACCAAACTGAATTTAAATTATAAACCTTGTTTATCAGTGATCTATTCAATAATGACCCTTTCATAAAATCACTTTCCTTGACAGAACACAAAGACTCCTAACTCTGAGAAACGAACTAGGGGAGGAGGGCGGGGGGTGGGGGTGAATGGCAATAGGCACTGAGGGGGGCACTTGATGGGATGAGCACTGGGTGTTATTCTGTATGTTGGCAAATTGAACACCAATAAAAAAGAAATTTATTATTAAAAAAAGAAAGAAAATAAAAATATCTGTATATATTCTAAAAAAAAATCACTTTCCTTGCATTACCCATCTTTGTCCTCTTCCCATGTTATGTTTTTTTTTGTTTTGTTTTTTTGGGGTTTTTTTTTGTTTGTTTGTTTGTTTGTTTTTTGCTTAAAAGTGGTGTAGGATTAGAGTCCTACTTCTACCACTAACTTACTAGCTGTATGATTTGGGGTAATTTACTTAGCATTTCTGAGCTCATTTGCCACATCTACACAATAGAACTGTTACAAATAATGGCACATGAAAAATGCCAAGCTCAGAACATGGCACATAGTGGTTCTTTGTGCATGTTTCTTTATTATGTAGGCCTGAGCTCCTTCATCCATATAAGTCTACCCTGAACCCTGCCATGCTTGTCTCCATTTATTAACAGCAATGGGTCACGCCAAATATAGAACAATGACAAAGCTAATTATGCTTTAGATAATACACTTATTCTGTTAGATGGTATTAATTCACCCAACTATTTGCTGAGTGCCAGTTCATTTACGTATATAATGTACACCTACATTATATATATGTAATCAACTGTTTATATCACCAGGCTTACAGTTAACAGTAGACTATTAGTAGTTAAATTGGGGGGAAGTCAATAGTTACATGCAGATTTTCAACTAAGTGAGAGGTCAGAGCCTCAAATCCCCATGTTGTTCAAAGGTCAACTGTTGTTCAAAGGTCAAAATACTATATTGCTACAAGCATGTCTTCAAATCTTCATATGTGTCTGAGAAAAAGATAGATGCTTTATCCCTAACACATACTGTGTACCAAATGCCAACACTATTCTGAAGTACTTTGCATATTTTAACTTATTTAAGCCTCACAACAACATTATAAGGTTGATATTACCATTTTCATTTGAGACTATTTCGAATGAGAAAATTGTGGCACAGAGAGATAGAGTAACTTACTTAAGGTCAAGTATGGAGCCCACATTTGAGTGCAGAGAGGGGCTCCAGAGTTCATGCACTTTGTCACTCAGCCATATATGCAAATAGCTATTTAAAAATCATTTTAAAGATTTGGTAGCACCAAGAAGTTTCTTTCAGCAATATTTTTTTAAATTTTTATTTATTTATGGTAGTCACACAGAGAGAGAGAGAGAGAGGCAGAGACATAGGCAGAGGGAAAAGCAGGCTCCATGCACCGGGAGCCCCACGTGGGATTCGATCCCGGGTCTCCAGGATCGCGCCCTGGGCCAAAGGCAGGCGCTAGACCACTGCGCCACCCAGGGATCCCTCAGCAATTCTTTTAAATAGCATTTGTGGGAGAGGAAGGATAGGCAACTGCTGTGAGCCTCAGTATAATGCTTAAATCTGACTGAGATTTGATGCATAAGGCTTTGATGCACACTTCCTGCAACCTACGAGAGGCAGGCAAGAGGGGTTAGAGCCTGGCTAGGATGGGACACACACCATGTTCTCCCTTCAAACTCTAGCCAGGGCCGAGGAAGTCATTTTTTTTTTAACTTAAATATTTTTCTACCCTAATAAACACAAGGTATACTCTAAAAAAGAGCCTCTGCTAGTAAAAGTGGCTTTTGGTTCAGCAGGAAGAACAACAAAAAAAGAAAATCAACAGAAAAGAAACCCTGAGTGGGTGTCAGCAACTGAAGGGAAGGGAAGCATGAAGAAAGGACGGTAGGAATGGGAGCTTTTCTTCTGACTGTCCTGTTAAAATGTGTGAGTGGAAGTTGGGGGTGGATTTCATGAGCAAATATGGAATTTTGCCACCAAATTCTTTCCTCCAGAGCTAATATTCTCATGGGATATTAATACTAATACAAGGAAAAAGGCTCTGGGTGAAGAAAACTATTTTTCCCTTCAGGGCAGAGTTCTCTCAGGAAGACAGTGAAGTTTAAGAGTTTCAGAAAGTGCTGGTAATATACTAGGCATTTTACCATTCATAAACAGGACAACCCATAGGATTTCTCTTTGGCAAGTGGAGAAAAGAAGCGCGGTAATACCAGCCTCATCAAGGACCCTTCTCTCTACATAAAAGCCTCCTGGCTTCTTGTGTGTGGGATTTTTGACCTTGGTCATTATTCTGGACTAATGAATGTCATAAAAATAGAAATCTGTGTTATATACAGGTAATGTGACTGTATGATGCTATTGATACACAGGTAGCAGAGTGGCCCTGTGTGGAAGGGTACATTTACATTTTATAATTTCATCATTTTATCATTTTGAATTCATCCTTTTATGATTTCCCTGAATCATTCTTTTGAAGCATTCTAAAGAGCCAGAGGAAAAAAAATGAAAGCTCTTCTCATGCAACTGACTTAATGGATAGCTAAATGTCCAGTTTCAAAGCAGTTACTTATAAAAGGCCAAAAAAATGTTAATACAGGGCCATATAACTGTAACATAATTTTTCCAAGGTGGGAAAGGCAATAAATTACAAAATACCGTACTAATGGAATATGGTCTTTAATAAGAGCAGCTGTTATTTCACTAAGATGTACAATATTTTAAGTTTTGGTTTTCTGTTTTAGAAGTCTGTTAATTAGTTCACTTGTTTTATTTATTTCCATTCTCTGTGTGTTCGTGATTCTTAATTGTGTAATGTGTTTTTTATAAACTGCTCTTACATGATGGGAATGCTACACTGTCTTAGGTCTTTTTATGCTTAAAAAAACAAAAATAATAAACATTAAAATGTGAAATCATGAGGGATACTCACAAACAGTTGTATGTCCTTGACTGGATTCTTCAGCCATGTGTGTACATAATAGTTTGCACGTGGACAGTTATCTGATCACTTACTGTGGGATGATTTGCTGAACTGAACTTGAATTTCAGTTACACTGGATGCAAACAAGCAATATGAAAAATATAAACAGTCTCCCAAATACAGACTCTCCTTTGGGAAATTTTAAGCCAGGACATATAATCAATTTTAAAATAAACTTACTTTTATACTAAGAGTTGCCATCTATTGGGAAATAAATATCAGAAAGCTGGTACCCTCAGGTCTATTTTAGGATAAACCTGTAACTCTCCCGGTAATAAGTAAATCTTCAGATACTGTGAGTATTTGGGACTTGAGGAGTTGTTGTTAATTGCATTTTGGAGTTAAATTAGGTTGAATGAGTAATGCTTTCTGGCCTCAACTCTTCCAGTTGGAGATCTTTCTAAAATGTATGAGTCGATTTTTTTAACCAGCAAGACAACGAATGAATTTTGTCAATTAATTTTTTATGATTTAGATCTAGCATGCCTCAGGGACATGATTCTCAGTATCAATCATCATTGTACAATATGATAAATAGGTAGAAGATGAAGGAGATAAGACCATCTGTATTATTGAACAGAATACTAGGTAGTCACCATGGGACTCCAGTCCACACCAGTCCTGTGCAAAGTGCTGGAGGAGGTATAAAAATATCCTAATTCTTTGTTGTAGGGAGTTGTGCCATGCATTGTAGGATGCTTAGCAGCCTCCCTGGCCTTTTTGCAGAGAGGCAGAAATAAAAGCCATATTTCCTGTGAGTGTAATAGGAAATCAGAAAATAAAAACAAAGATCAAGGGAAATTTTATGGAAGAAGTGGGTTATGAGCAAGATCTTGATGGATGTTTAATGTTGGCAAGTCAGGTTAAAGAGCTTGATGACTAAGAGGTTACTCTCTTTTGCCTGAAGGGATGTCATTGGTAACCTTGATGAGAAAAACTTTAGTGAGCTGCATATAACCACTGGATGAATCATGAAGATGTTTTAAAGACAAAATTCTTGTGGCTCAAGCCTAAGGCATAGTCTTAATGTCCACCGCGTAGGTAAGAGTGGAGTTTAGGGACTTCTCCCCAATAGTGTTCACACGTGACCAATGCCATTCAATGAATTATTTCTCTTACACTTTTTTTTTTCTGATTCTTCTTTCTTCTCCTTTTCCTTCTCCTGTTCAACCTTTTATCTCCTGTTTACCTCTGTTTTTTCATTCTTCTTCCTCTTCCTTCACTTCCTTTTTCCCACTTAGGTTTGGCTAATGCAGGCCTGTGAGAAGAGAAGCCATAGTCATAACCGCTGTATTAGTGTCCTGTGGCTGCTGAAAACAAATCACCACAACCTGGTGGCTTAAAACAGTAGAAGTGTATTTTCTCACAGTTCTGGAGGCCAAAAGTCCAAAATTATTTTTGCTGAACAGAAACCAAGGTATTGGCAGAGCTGCCCTTCAGAGGTTTTCGGGGAAAGTCCATCCCTTGCCCCTTCCAACTTCTGGTGGCTGTGTCCCTTCAGTCTCTGCCTCCTCGGTCACATAGTCTCCTCTTCTCTGTGTGTCAGATCTTCCTCTGCCTCCTTCTCATATCTCTTAAGGATCCTCCTGATTACTTTTAAGGCCCAGCCAGAAGAGCCAGATAATCTCCCCATCTCAAGAGCCACAATTTGGTCATATCTGCAAGAAGCTTTTTTCCAAATAAGGTAACATTTACAGGTTCTGGGCATTAGGACTTACATAGTTATGCACTATTATTCAGCCCCCTACAATCAGAATGATACAGAGTCTTCCTTTTATATGGTGGGCAATACTGATATGAACCCCTCTGGTAGATCTCACATACAAGCATTAGAAAGGAGTCCTACCTCTTCACATATCTTCTGTTCCTTGGAACAGTGTTTTGCCTTTGAGCAGTATCTCCCTGCCTGGGAATTGAAGAAGAAGAGACCTCATTGTACCTTTCTAGTTTTTTGAGTACCAACCATCAGATCCCAAATAATGGGAGTCAGGATCTAGTGTGCTCCTGATGGAGAGCTTCCTATGTTCCTCCTCAGAGTGTGAAGGCTATTCCTAAGAAAAGGCCAACCCCTAGGCTTACTTAGTTCTGGTTAGATTGCCAACATGCTCTCTTCAACCTAAGCTAGAGGACATCTAAAGAAAGTCTTAGGATTGATAAGGAGTCCTCCTATCTCGAGATCCTGGTAAATTCACCTGAGACCCTCAGCCTCCAAGTAAGAGATACTTTGAGCACGTTATATTTATTTTTTTGAGCTCTGTTATTTGCTTGGTTAATAATAATAGCCAGCATTTATAAAGCACTTACTTGTCAGTCACTGTACTAATCACTTTACTCATATTAATGAATTTAAATCTTATGAAATCTCACCAGGTGCTATTATTATTCCTATTTTACAGATAAGGAAACTGAGGCCCAGAAGTATTGCACAGATATGCTAAGCTATACAACTGTAAGAATAGACCCAGGATTTAAACCGACAGGATTTAGAGTTTATACTTTTAGCCATGGAAGTGTAGCTACTGTCCAGTGATCATTTAAGAATATGTTGCCATAGACCTGAAAAACATTTTCCTTTGTAACTATTTAAAGGTTATAAATAAATTGTGACAATGGATGAAAAGAGGACCATACTTTCCTTTCAAGGAAGGATGAGAGAATGGTTCTTGGGAAGGACCATTTATTGAGGTCCTACTAGGAGCAAGACACTCAACCCTGAGACTTTCATCTAAGTTATTTTTATTTCATCCTTACAATAGACCAATGGAGTAGATACTGTCATGTTCATTGTCATATGGAAGAACCTGGCTCCAAGCAACTAATTTTACCCAAGATAAGAACCAGTATAAAAACAGGCAGAAACAGAATTTGACCCAGTGCTTTATGCCCTTTAAGCCCATGTTTTCTGTTTTGTACCTATCTTCAGTTTAAAGAGATGGGAGGAGGTGCATTTTTAGATTCTCCATATGTGTCTTCTGGTCTGAACATCTTTTCATGTATAAATTCCAAATTACTTGGAGCTGATATTTGAAGATTTTGAGCTCTCACTTACCCTTTCTCAAAGCTTTCTGATAGTCTAGTAAAATGTGCAGCCACAGGCTGGTGGGCATGGGCATCCAAAGAGCTGGTTTGAATCCTGGCTCAGCCATTTCAGTGCTATGTAACCCTGGGCAAATCACAAAACAACTGGGAGCTTCAGCTTCCTTATTTGTAAACATGGGATTAATAATAATAATACCCACTCTTCAGGGTAAATATCAGAAATAATATATGGAAATACAGTGATTAGTTGGTACAAGTTTGCTCATTAAAATTGCAAGGTATGCATTTTGCCACTTTTCTCTATCCTCCTTTCAAAGCACTGACTGTATTTCCACCCCAATTTCCCCCACCCCCTTTTAAAGGTATCTGGAAACATGCCACTTAGAAATTCATTAAGATTAATTCTTAATTAAAATGAAGATATCTGGGGAGAAGACAGAAGTCTGTGTTAGTTAAACATACTTCTGAAGACTGGCTTGGGCACCTGGGGAGGGGAGATGACGATAAGGAGACAATGAATGACTTCACAAGATTTTTTCAGATGGATCATGTGAAAAAGATTATTGTGAAAGATAGCATACCCTGATCTGTATCCACAGAGAGCAATAATAAATTTTAAGAGTGTAATGAAAAATATATTTTATCAAAAGACCTGAATTGTGAGTTACATTGGTGGGACTTCACCTAAAACTTAAATTTTTAACTGGATATATGACTGCACACACATATGTGCAATTGGTGTGCAGGGTATGAAGAAAGTATGAGAAATACTGAGGAATGAAATTCCCTAGGACAATATTGTGAACGTTACAACTCAAGTATGTGGGGCAATATTAAAGTTCTTGGTGCTTCCAAGTTAAGCAAAACAAAAAGTCCCTGCAGTTCATAGGAATATGTATCACATGTACTCAGCTCAATGAATTGAGACCATGCAAGGTGACCAGTTACTCAAGGGAAATGTCCTTAAAAAAAAAATCAGTGGAAAAGAAGGTGTTCATATCTAGTTGCCTTACTAAGAATGTGGGTCACAGTTTAAAGAGATTCCAAAGGTAATGTGATAATATGGCATGTCTTCCCAAGGGCAACCAGTGCAAATGTTCTGAATCAAAAATAACTCAATGATTGAGAATTCTGAGAGGACATTCAGTACACCTCCATCCCAGAGAAATTTGGAAGAAGGAGTACATTAGTCTGTTTCAAGACTTCAAAAGATTAAACTTAGATTAAACTTATTGTTGAAAATGTTAAATCTCATTACTAATTGAATTTCACTGGAATAAAAAGACTGTAGTGAAAGCTGACATTTATCTATTTGGTAGAAACCAGTTAAATTCAATTGAACATGATTTTCAAAAGATATTCTTCCAGTGTCTGTGTAGGCCAGGGCTGTAAAATTCAAGTTGCATGTAGGTAATCATGCTATCACATTCTGGTCATCAAAACTGGTCATGATGAAATTCAAAAATGGTATATTGGATATCTGCCATTTCAGCAAATATCATTATAATAGCAAAGTCTATGCATAACGGAATGATTTTTTTTTTTTTTAAGAGAAAGAGAGAGAATGGAGGAGCAGAGAGAGAGTCTTAAGCAGCAGGCTCCATGCTCAATGTGGAGCCCAATCAAACCCAGGTTGCTTGTTCTCAAAACCCTGACATCATGACTTGACCTGAAATTGAGAATCAGATGCTTAACCAACTAAGCCACCCAGGTGCCCTGAGATGAATGATTCTTAAGCTTCTCTTTCACTTTAACTCAATAACAGGTATAATAATATTTCACCCCAGAATAGTGAAAGCCCAAAAGGCTTGGAAACTCCCTTGTGTAATTATGGCAAAATTTGACCTGAATGTCCATTTGTAAATCAAGAAATGAAGATGAAATGACAAGCAAAATTATTCTAGTTATAATTCCTTGAAAATCACATACATTCATACTGTAATATGGTATGGGAAGCTAGGGATTAAAGAATTTTTCTTTTCTTCTTTTCAGAAAACAACCTATAGCTTCACCTGTGTCAGAAGAAACTTTATAAAGAAAACTTTAACAAGAAAAAAAAAGGGGGGGGGATCAGATTAAGAAAAGAAATATCTTTAACCTAGGTAGGAAGATGTCAAATAGAAAGGCAATAATGGGCTCATCTAATTTTTAGAGGTTTGCTTGATTTGGAAGACAGAGTAGGGGTTCAAATATAGAACCTGAGTTTTCTTTCTGGCAGTGATGTACTAGTCATGCAGGCCATCCTTCTAAAACGGAGCCACATTATGGTTTGTAACCTGTGGGTGAAGAGAGTAGATAACCTCCCTTAGCCTTTTAGAAGAGCCAAGACAAGCCATGCAAGGAAGAAACAAGTCTCCAGGAAAAGGAGTCACAAGAAGCTCCTTCCCGCTGACTGTCACTTTGGGTCACTGGAAACACACATACATGCCCAGGACGTGCGTAGATGCTTTGGGGGAGTTGGAGACATTAACTCTGCATGCTGCTGAGTGGAGAACATTTTTTCAAAGGCAAGGAGCAGTGAGAAAACCAGAAGCCAATCAGAGGGAAGAGAATGTTTGAACAGAGAGGGGGGTGCATATAAAGACTAAAGGTTTGGGGCTTTATATCTCTCTCCACTGTCTCTGTTCTAGGGGACTTTTGCCAATCTGGGCAGGTATTTACAGCTCCAAGAGGACAAGAGGGGTCAGGTGAGTCCTGAATCAATTAGACTATGTTTACTTGCATATATTTTGTGTCTTTGCAGTTGCTTCATGAGACAGATTAAATTCTAATCACGAGGACCAGCATTCCCAATGTATTCTACTTGTTTATTCTGCATCGGCTTAAGGAGTCTGCCATGGACATGTGAGCTCACAAATGCACATTCAAGAAATGAGTAGAATATGGGACTGTCACTGCTTCCTCTTGTTCTCTCTGCACGGAGAGAGGCTGGGTTGGCACTCAGGCCTCCATTTATAAAATGCGACCAGTGCTTTTTGCCACCTCTTTGGCAAGTACGCTATGAGACTTCATGAGACACTGCTTTTGGAGGTTTCCTTTACAAGAAAGGTGCATTAAGGTTCTAAGGTGGCAAGCTTCCAGTCTATTGCTGCAAAATTCTTTCTTAGGAACTGTTTTTCATGAGAATCGGAAAATAGAAATACTAGTCTGGAGAAGAAATTCCAACTTCTGAAAGACTTATGTCCTAGTTGTGAGCATTTTTTAATGCCTAGAGATGCTCCTGGAGTGATTGCTTTGGCGAAGTGATGAGGCAAACAAACCACAGCAGTAGAATAAAGTACAGAATGGTAGTCAAGGATCAGCCCTTGCTCTCTGTCTCCATGCCACCTATGCAGAGATTTCTAAACTATTTTACATGTTACATTTTACTAGGAGTAGGGGAGATGGGGAAAAACCTCAAATGCCATTTTTTTTTGGTTAGTCCTATTAACCCAGTGATTAATCTGTGAGTTTCAATTTGAGAGAGATGACCATCAATGCTAACCTGTCCAATAAAAATACAGTCTAATATATTTGTTGTTCACACTGAAGACTGAGACCATAAAACTCAATGCTTTATTCTTGGTCATTTTGAAATAAAGATCAAAGGGAATTAATGGATGGTTTCAAAATAGAATGACATTGTCTGAGCTCACAAATCAAAGGTGTTTGTATTACCCTCTGCCTCACAATGAAATTCATTCCTAATTCATCTATGTTTATGTAAAAGGAATATAGCTCACTTAAAATTATTTTAGGAGAGGAGATTATTGGGTCCTCAACAACTATCAGGTGGTATGTCATCAGGCAAGAGGAAGATTAGTTATTCTCATGGTTGTCATTCTGCTCCTTAATCTTAGATGATCAGAAGGAGAAAAGTTCAAAAGACTGTTATAATAATAGTCCTACTGACTTTAGGGTACAAGGCTAATGTGTGCCTTGTATTCACTATGGGAACTTGATACTTCTCAGATGTTACTTCCTGAAAACTCTGGCAGAGGTGACCTATTAACTTCATCACCCAGAGAGGGGAGACAGAAGAATAGGATATGGGTGAAACCTAATGATTAGATGTAGGTCATTTTTAAGATTCTAACTTTAATTTGGGGTGGGGGAATTCACAGGTGTTCAATAAATTATTGGTAACCTGTTGTTCTAAAACAGAAGTCCCCTTATCTGCTTTGCTTTTAACCATCAATGAAGAACAAAGGGGCTCCACACAAAAAAATACATCTTAAATGTCATCTACATGGACTTTGTCTTTTTTTAAAGCTCTTTATTGCACCTTGGCATTGTGTGTTAATCTATAACTGCCTTGATTTATTTTAGAACCAGCCAGGACATAAATCCTAAATAGTGGAAGTTTTTAATTTAGTTAATATGTGTGTATGTGTATGAGTATCTTTATATATACACATGCATATACCCATATATGTGTGTTCATATATACATATGGACAAATACATTAATAGGTGGCTTTCTACTACTGATGATGTTAAACACATAAATACACTACTGCATATTTGTATAAAGCTTTTTATTTTCCAAAATACTTCTTATAGATGATCCTATTCTGAAATTCATAGTCACCCTGCACAAAGGTTAAATGACCTGCCCAAATTCACACTTCCCAAGTGGGAAAGCCAAGCCTAGCAATGAAGTTTCCTGATTCTTAGCCAAGAGTTCTTTCCGCTACAACAGCTGTCACTGGTTACTTGGAAGGTGAGGGGAAGAAACTGATTTGGCTTTTCTGAAGTTCAGAATTATTGAAAGTGACTGAAATATCAGTCGTGCAATTGTATTCCAAATCAGTTGATCCAAGACAATTCTATGTGGGATGGAATTAAGTTGTGTAGGTGGCCATATACGATAACTTTGTTATGTTCTGTTTATATTATGCTATATTCCACCATCACCCGATGCTAAAATTCTTTTCTTACCTATCTTTTTAATTGACTTTTTTTTCTGACAAACAAGACATCTTGTAGCTATTCATTACACTAGTAATAGAAATACTGATGCAAATACCTTATGCTAAAGTTATGCAAAACTAGAATTTTGAATCATATTTTACCTCATTTGCTACAATAGTGGCAAAACAATATAATAGAATTGTATTTCCAATATTGACTACCCATTAGTAAAAAAAAAAAAAAAAAGTCTTAATGGAAGTCAGTGGCTATGGTATACAAAATGACCCTGTTATTTCAAGGTTAAAACTTAGTGAGCCATTTTTTTTTAGACATTCTCTTTTGAGACCCCCCGTTTTTAATCTAATTTGTGGTTAAGACTAATTGAAAGGTCTTTAGTTTATTCAAATACTACTCACTGGCAGGAGTGGTAAAAGAAATGGAAAAATGTTACTTCATTGCAAACAACAGCATAAGATCAAAACCGACCAAGGTGACAATTAAGCATTCTCCATTAGAACTCAGAATACCATTATCAAATAAGGAGCAATGGAAAGCCCTTGGTAATAACCTTGGAGTGGTAATGAATATTCAGAGTTCAGCCTGATGACACATCAGACTTTCGTCTTTAAAAATCTGTTTGTTCCAGAAGTCCTACAGGCAATTTTCACAGTTGAAATCATTTTTTTTCTTGAAAAATAAGGTAAAACCCTGCAATACCTGGAGTAGTGATTGAGATGCTATAATAATAACAATTTAAAAAAAAAAACCAATGTCGTGGCTTACGTAGATAGAAATGTATTTCTCACATTACAGTCCCGCCGGTCCAGGTGGTGAAGTAGATTAACTCCTCTAGGTCATAAAAGGACGCAAGTTCCTTCCTTTCTTCTGTGTTACCATTCCCTGATGTCATGCTCTTCGGTGTTACTGAACCTGTGCTACAGCCCACAGAGAAGGCACAGGGGAAAGTACAGGGCAAGTATTTAAGGAGATGACCCAGAAATGAAACATATCGATTTCACTCCTCTTCCATTACCCGGAAGTTTAGCACATGAACTTATTTAACTTCTGGATATGCTGGGAAATGTAGTCTGTAATTGGGAGGCCATGTTTCTAAAAACTGGGGTGGAGGAAGAAGGTTGGAGGTTGGAGAGGTGAGTTCATCTATTAAAAGAAAGTGGAGAAGAAGGTATATTGGGGATCATCTAGCTGTCACAGCCACGATATACAAAGTGAACTGCATTTATCCAAGCAGGAACAAAATCCAAACAAACCATCAAAGGCATCCAAACAAATAAAAAATGAAGTAATGCTGGTCATACTTGGGTAATTTAAAATTAAAAATTAAAAAATAATGATTTTCAATTTTTCTCAGTATCACTTCTGTGGAGCAAATTTATGCAGGTCATCTACACGCTGCACAAAGATTTAGCTGGGGTTTTTTTTTTGTTTGTTTTTAATAAGATATGAAGGTAGTTTCTAATTTTTATATAATACAAATAGATTAGAGAGGCATGTCTTTTGTTGACATTATTGAAAAATAACCTTTTCTAAGCAAGTTAACTTTTCAAACAATGGTATCTTACAATTTTAAATTCTAATGTGAAATAGAGTCAATGTTCTCTTTTGTGGGTATGTGTCTGAACATAGTATTTAGGAACCTGAAGTAGTTTTCTACCTCCTTAAAAAAGATGTACCTACAACAGTTGAGCTAATTTGTATTTTTATTCAATGCACATTTATTCAATACCAATTATGTTCCAGTGACTACTAGGTCAGGCTCTGCATAAAGTTTCCAATTCAATCTTTCCAACAAGCCAGGGAGATAGGATAAGTTTTCCCTATTTCCCATGTGAGTCAAGGAGGTTAGGTAACATGCTTAAAGTCACACAACAAAGCCTAGTTTTAGATCCTAGTCTCTGCTATTTATTCTATTTCTGTCAGTTTTCCTCATTTGACAAATATTTATCAAGCACCTTCTCTGTCTAGGCAGTAAGGTAGATGTTTTCATATGTTTTACTCCCATTTCACCTCATGACAAATCCCATGAAGTAGATAGTATTTTTCCATTTTGTAGATGACACCAGTGTGGCTCAGGAAAGTGAAGTACCTTACCCAAATTACAGAACAATGAGTACACCAGGCAGGATTTAAATCTACAGTAGTAGCCTTTTTACTCAGAATTTGCCTTTCCTCCTATTTTATGAAGTCACTGCTCCCATGGGTCTCCCAACTTAGACACAATACAGACTTGTTTACCTCCCTCTCTGTATTTCCCATCCACTGACTCGGCATATCTTGTCAAACCTGTTGGAGACACATCTCCAATCCACCCTCCAGCCTCGCTGGGCCTTTATAATTTTCAGTCAGGAACTGTTTCCTAGCCAGATTTATTTTTTTTTCTTTTAAGAGAGGGAGAGAGGGGGAGGGGTGGGACAGAGGTAGAGGGAGTGAAAGAATCTTAAGCAGGCTACATGCCCAGCATGGAGCCTGAAGGGGGTTTGATCTCATGGCCCTGAGATCATGACCTGAGCCAAAATCAAGAGTTGGATGTTTAACTCACTGAGCCACACAGGCGCCCCTCCTCAACAGCCTTTCTACAATCTTTCTACAAGTTATCCTTACATATACCAGTCTCCACATTGTCACTCCCAAATAAATAAAAGCACCCAATCACAATTCTTCCATTCTTAAAATGTTCCATTTGTTCTCTGATCTCCATAGAATAATATCTCGGTTCATTACTTTGGCATACAAAGCTCTTCTCGGTTCAGCTGCGGCCTCATCTCTCATCACTCAATTCCCACCCAACCTCAATTCTATCCATACTTAATGCTTTGCTAATCTCCAAACCCATCTGCTTTTTTATGCCTCTGTACTTTGGTACATGATGTTCTTGTGACCTAGAGTGGCCTTTCCCACTTTTCTCTGCCTGCAAAACTTTCACACTTTAAAGATCCTATTATAATATAAAATTATAGTTACTTCCCCAAATGAAGTTGGTCATGCTTCTTTGCTCCCATAGTACTCTGGTGTATCTTAAATGCGATAATAATTATGTGTATACATGCCTGTCTCATCCAGACCGCTCTCCTTGACAGCCAGGACCACCTGGACCTTGCACAATGCTTGGCACATAATAGCCATTCAACAAATGTTTAATTGGGAACAGTGGGTGAAAGACTCAGCTGCTACGCCTAGCACAAAGGCAGTTATGACACAGTGGTCTTTAACAACAAAATAATAAAGTGTTTATTGAACACTTACTCTAGAAAATCTCTGTAGCTTGGTACTCTAATGGGATCAAGGACGAACAAAATAATCCTTGCCCTTAACTCTTTGCTCTAACTTAAAATTTAATTATGTATCCATGACTGATATTTTAAAAATGAGAGCATTCATGCCTGCCCCTCTTGTTAGTGTTAGTCGTTAGTGTGTTGTTCCTATCAGACCATAAAGTCCCTATGTCCAAAATTATTATGCCTTCTGTTTTCATCATTGTATTCCTAGCTCCTTTCGTTGATCACATGGTAGGGGTTCAAAAGATATTTGTTGAAAGATGAATACATAGTTTTCAAAAATAAATAGAGTGACAATTTTTAAAGTGCAAAGTAAATAGCATACCTTTTATGGGTAATTTTGAAGATGAAGTGGAACTACGGGCACTGAAAAAAAGATTCAGAACAATTCGAGACAGAGGCAGGTTGAGGGAGAATGATCCCAGGGGTCGGAGAATAATTCTTAAAATCATTAAAAACTTAAAATTCGGGCAGCCCCAGTGGCGCAGCGGTTTAGCGCCACCTGCAGCCCGGGTTGTGATCCTGGAGACCCGGGATCGAGTCCCACGTGGAGCTTCCTGCATGGAGCCTGCTTCTCCCTCTGCCTGTGTCTCTGCCTCTCTCTCGCTCTCTCCGAATAAATAAATAAATAAATCTTATAAAAAAAAAACCTTAAAATTCACAGGCACTCAAAATAACGACCATGGGAAATTCACCACTTGTCACTTTTGCAAAAGACTACTATGTAATGCAGAGATTCTTAGATTGAAGTTGTCCATCTTCTTCCAACAGTGGTTTACTTTTTAAAAAAATTTAATGAAGACTTGCCATATTTGCTGCTTCATGTTCCTCCTTGCAGTGGTTCCTGTTTCAGTTCTTACTGGAGGCCCCCATAGAATTGCTTACTGAATTGGAAGCAATCTCTCTGATCAACCAATATAATTTTTGCCTCATACAAAGAAAACTGAATCCTAGAGAGCTTATGTAAGTTGCCCAACTTGTTGGTGGCAGAAATGGTACTAGACAACAGACATCTCAAAGGTAAGGTGATCTT
Organism: Canis aureus; assembly: GCF_053574225.1. Lineage (NCBI taxonomy): Eukaryota > Metazoa > Chordata > Mammalia > Carnivora > Canidae > Canis > Canis aureus. The sequence goes on along the minus strand of NC_135619.1, from coordinate 56,210,154 downwards.
TTTCCCTACTGTATGGTACTAAGGCCAATTTTAGCTGCAAGCCAGTGCATGGAATGGTCAGCATCACTATGCCCTAACAACCTTCTGAGTGTATTTTGTAGTCTCTGTACTACTCTAAATATTTTCTTTCCTTGTGGTCTTAAAAACTGTCTTTTTGGGTGCCTGGGTGGCTCAGTCGGTTAAGCATCTGACTCTCAATTTCAGCTCAGGTTGTGATCTCACGGTCGTGGGATTGAGCCCCATGTCAGGCTCCATGTCCAGCACGGAGTCTGATTCTGATTCTCTCTTCCTCTGCTTCTCCCCATGATTGCACTCTCTCTCTTTCTCTAAAATGAATCAGTAGAATCTTAAAAACTACAACAACAACAACAATTAAAAAAAAAACCTAAATGGTCTTTTTCAACGCATTACCAAGTTCTCAGAGGTATGATTCTCTAGTCTCTCCCAGGCTACTCTTCTGTACCTTTTTGCACAAATCGGGAGCTTATGTAACTCTGTACTTTCTACTTACCACTGGGGCAGACCCTGAAATTCAGCCTTCCTGCTCTTGCAATAAAGAGTTGTTTCATTAGACTAAAGTCCTGATAAAAATGATGATCTTTTCTTCCAGAACAAGCATCGTGCGGTAGACTATATTTCTTGTTAATTTTCATACAAGTTTCTATAGTAGAGAAAAGCATGCTTCAGGATGTTGAATTGTGCCTTTATTTTTGGCACTTCCTTCAAAGCAGAATTTCATACTGTGGAAAATCCAGGTCCCAGGAGTCAGTATAACTATAATGAGGATGTTTGTCTTTCTTCCTCTTGTCCTTCTTCTCTTCTTCCTATTCTCCCTTTCTCCCTTCTCTCTCTCTCTCTCTCTCTCTCTCCCTCTCTCTTTTGCATTTTATTTACCTCGAAGGGAAGAATTTCCATTTTCTCTGGTAGGCTGAATTACTTCTCTTGTTTAACTGTGCTCAAGATGCATGCAGCATGGCACCAAGTGGTTAGACTTGTTTTTACGTCCTGTATGGCTTGCTAGATGTTTTTATGGCCACTTGAGATTTCCTGTGCATTTTATGCAATTATTCGTGGTGTCATTTTGTTATTTTTCTGAAGATCTTCTCAGGCCTTTGTCTTCCTCTACTGTTTGTCGTATTTTGGTTTGTCTTAAGGTTGTTCGATTTTTGCTATTACTCATTATTCCTCTCCTTCTCCCCTCCCTTCTTTTTTTCTTCCCTCTTTTGCTTTGTCACTCTCTCTCCCTCCTTTCTTTTTTGCCTTCTGATCCTTTTCACACATTCCCCAGTTTATCTTTTCAATAGGTATTTTGGGGGCTATCATTTTCCAGACGCTGAGAAGTCAGAGATGAGTACATTTCATGCTCATAAAATGGAGGAGAGCCTAGTTTGCAGGATTGTTATGAGAGATAAGATCCCATGTATAAAATGCTTAGAACAATATCTAGTAGTCAGTAACTACTAAAAAAATGTTAGCTATTAACTACTATTTTAGTGAAAATAACTTCAAGCGTTTTATGTAATAGAAAGAGATTAGAATTTTCGAGACTGTACAACCTGCGGCAATGCTTTCCTTACCCTTCTTTTATAACTCAGTCTCAGTCCGATGGATAACCAGGGTAACCAGGAGTCCTGCTCCAAGTGATTGAGTTAAGGGTCTTTGGTCAGTACAAATGGTTTTATTATTTTCCACTCTTCATATGTCTGCCAGGTAAACATTATTTTTCTAAGTTTTTGTTTGTTTGGTTTTGAAGACTACTGTTAATATATTTTTTCCTTCATCTGTTTATAATCACACTGCTGTCCTTGACTTAATGGTAGACTTTTATGTAAAAATAAAGTCATAGCTCATAAGCTCTGGTTAGGGCCCAACTGTTCAAAAAGACTATTATGAATTTCTTTTCTTTTTCTTTTGAATTTTTAATTTAGTTATTTGAGAGAGAGACAGAGAGAGAAGAAACAGGGGGGAGGGGCAGAGAGAGGAAGATAGAATCCTCGCTAAGCAGGGAACCCAACAAGGCAGGGCTCAATCCTAGAACCCTGGGATAACGGCCTGAGCCAAAGGCAGACATTTAGCTTACTGAGCCACCCAGGTGCCCCCATTATGAATTTCTTTAAACCAACTTTACTTTTTTCATATTATTTGAAATCCATGAGAATTCTACTTCTTTTCCTTTCTCTTTCTGATTGCTTAAGTGGATGGAAATCTCTGTTTTAAAGCTTTTAAATTTACCTCTTCATTGACACCTTCTTTATACATATTTAAATATATGTTACAAAGTGTTCATGTCTTGTTCTTCCCTTTAAGCATCTTTTAATTTGTTGTTGTAGCTGATACTTTTTTTTCCCACTATTATAAACTAATTTCTAAGCTTTGGGAGACATGATTTCAACCTCATGGTTGTGTGAATAGAAAAGAAAGCTTTTTAAATTTCACATAACTCCACCTCTTTCCTTGTATATCCATTCATTTTCCTGATTCACCAACTTTTTCTTTGTGTATTCCAAAGAGCATGTCATCCTAATACTATTTAAAGAGGTACTTTTAAAAGGTTGGGCCCCTCCTATGTTTTCATACTTCTCTAAATTTTTAGCAGTTTCCTAGAGACAGAGCTCATATCTCTTTCCAATTTTTCATATTTTTTCCCCAGAAAGAAGGGAGGGAATATGCAATTCCAAACTTTTTGTTTTAAACAACTACAACTAAATTTACTTCTGAGGGGGTCTTCCAATTTAGATCTCAGGTCTTTTTGACTTTCTGGGTCAGTGGGGCTTACTTCTTCTTGGGATCTGGGTTCCATGCCTTCCTCTTCATTTCTGATTTATTGTCATACTAAGGCAGCATCCATGTATTATTTTCTTCCTCAGAGCTAGACCTCTGGCTGTTGGTATTTAGAGCCATTTGTTTTGTATTACATGTTGCTTTTTGTATTTTTTCATTTTAATGACCCTATAAAGATTTCCTTTGAATATTTTTCCCTCTTTCCTTTAATTCTTCGTTCTGTATTGTCTGTTCATCCTAGGCTTAGTTACTCCCATCCCTACAATAATAATTCTGCTTTTCATTCATTCAACAGATACTTACTGAATGTCTGCTATATGATACCATATACATGGCCTTAGAGATGCAAGAGAAGGCAAGGCAGATGGGCTCTCTGTTCCCATGGACTTTTCATTGTATTGTGGAAGACAAATAATATAATTTCAGATAGTGACAGAATTTATGAAGAAAACAATGTATTATGATGGAGTGAAGAGCTAGGTTTAGTTAAGAATGCAAGCAGTTTTTTTGATAGGATGATGAAGGCCTCTCTGAGAAGGTAACTTTGATCTGAGGATGGGATGAAATAAGGGTCGGGAGAAGAGCATTCCGGGCTGAGAGAACTGTAAGATTGTGGACCTGGAGGTGAGAAAGAGCTGCTAAAGGAACAGAAAAAAGGCCACTGTGTCTGTAGCAGAGCTAGAGAGGGTAAGAAGGATAGTAAAAGTGGAGAAGTGGAAAGAAGTCAGGTCATACAGGATCCTGTTGTCCATTGTCCTGGAGGCTCCTACAGATTCACTCATGAAGGGTGTAAGCCTTGGTACTGAGTTTGGATTTTATTCCATGGGTTATAGGAGGCCATCAGGTAATTCTGAGGCAGAGGATAGTAAGATACGAGTTAAAAGGTCACTGATTGCTGTGTGAGAACAGACATGAGGGGAAGAGTAGAATCAAGAGGACCAGTTTGTGGCTCCTCCTTTTAGTTAGAATGGTGTTTTATTTTGTTGAATCTAAGTGCTCCAAACTGGCTTATACAAGGACATGATTATTTCATATATAAGATACCCATGAGCAAGGTAGACTCTAAGGTTGGTTATTTCAGCAACTCCATGATGTTGTCAGGAGATGCCCTCTACCATCCCTGGCTTTCATTTCTCCCTCATGCTGGTTAAGATAGCTGCTGTAGCTCTGAGCATTATGTCCCAGGATGACCAAGTCTGAGGGAGGAGAGAAATTAGCACATGGTGGGGCAATTTGTTAGCAAGTGTCCTGTCACAATGTCTTGTGCCGCTCTCTTTGACCAGAATTGGGTACTCCTGAACCTATTACTGACAGGTGTGAAATTGTCAGTATTTACTTGGGCCATTGATTTGGGGATAGTATGAATAATAGGGCGTTAGTCCCTACTACTGTAGCCCAGAGAGAAATAAATACCAAATGCCTATCCTCGTGTGTGGTATACAGCAAGACTGCAAACGAAACTAAACCAAAACGAAACAAAGCAACTGTGTTCCCCCCGAAACTTCTTTGGACACTTCAGAAAAACCAATATTCCTCAGGAGGCATTTCTGTTTCCAAACAGGTTTTTCCTTTCTGTAATATAATAAGAAGATATCCAAGTAACTTCAAGTTTGCTTATAAAGAGTGATTATTTGAATGTCTCTTCTGTGACAGGTAATACTCTGGGAAGCTTACAAATGAGAACTGCATTGGACTTTACAACCATCCTATGAAGTAGATATTTTTAAATCCATTTTCCAGAACAAAAAGCTGGGCCTAATTAAATTGATGAAGGTCATACAGCAGTTTTTGCCAGGCTCCAATGTCTATGTATAGTCTTTTATAATTTTGAAAATAAAATAAAAGTATATTTATGGCCATAGTTGGATCTGGATACCTGGGCCTTTCTAAAGCATTCTGAATAGATAGCTTGCCTAGGTCTTGATAGCTGGATCTCATTTTTAGCTTCCAAGGGCTCACAGGCAATATGAAAAGCAATAATCTTCAAATTGAACAAATAAAGATCAGAAGTGATATATCACCTAGAAGCAGACTCCAGAGGCATATCTCTCCTATTTGACAACTCACATGTAATAAAGACAGTGCCTAATTATTTTAAAAATACTTTGGTGGGAGGAGGATGTTGTTTTGTGGATGTTGAGGTGCTAATCTTTTTCAAAAGGGGTATTATGAAAGATAAAAATCAACAGAAATACACTGTTTCTACCTGAAGACAAGTTCTTTTTTATTCCACTCAGTTTGAGGTTTTGTCTTTGTGTTTTTAACCTCTGCCTCAGTGTGTACTTTGCACAGATATTGACCAAACCATAGCTGCTGAGATGTGAAATTAGGTGATTTAAAGATTCACTTCTGATTCCCAAGATATGCTCCAGGGCATACTGTGATGTGCTTTAGGGCATAAAATGATCTCAAGCTGGGGCTAAGGGGGAAAAAATTCTCTGCAGTAACAGTAAATATTGCATGATGGCAAGATGGTTAGAAAATTATGTTCTTAAAATTTTTCTGAACAACTATACTTTTCGTAAAATCAGATTATAAGGCAGGAAACTAAACTCTATCAATTGTTGACGCTATTATACACTGGAAACTAACTTATTCAATATGTGGTAAATTGCTCTCATCAGTTCAAAGATGAAATTCACTTTTTTTTTTTTCTAAACTAGTTTTGGATCAATGTGTGGAGCCAAAAATAAATATAAAACCTCTGGGAGATTTTTGGTACACCCAGATTTTAATTTGTCCATGGTAATGAGGGGAAAAGGAGATGGTAGCTCTTGAGTGCCCAGTTCTAAAGAATGGAGTATTGGTATAGAAAACAAGATAATTCTACCAAGGCTTTGATTGATCTGTCATTTGCATAATCAGGAGTAAAGGACAGTCTTAAGAGTATAGTCTTCCAAATAACTTTTATCTGTATAACCAGAAAACAATGAAACATTGACTCAATGCTTCCTGAACATGTTCCTTTCTACCCTCTGGCAGAGCTTCTAATAAGTGAACAGATCAGAAAACAGTGGAGGAAAGTAGGCAGAAAGAGAAACAAGGAATCTGGGTTAATTTCCAAACTGAATAATCAGCTTCCTACTAAAAAAAAGAATTGGCAAGGCTGTATGGAAGGTTCCATGATTCCTTCATTCCCATTGTGGCAGAAGTATGTGAGCTGGCAAGAGAGACCTGCAAATACTATGGATAAACCTAATCATTTCTCAAAGGCTCCCATTTAACTCACTATAATTTAAGATTACACAGCCCTACTTGCCCTGCATACATCCCCTTCTGTGTTGAGTCTACAACTTTGCTTGAGAACCTAACAATTCTCACTCTGAATGGTGTGTTAACATGGAGCGCTTTGTAGTTGGTGACACACTTGGGGATTTGCAAGCTTGGCCCAGGGAAAAAATCTGTCTTCCCTCCCTGAATCTTGGAAAAACTTGGCCACTATCCCAGTGGCCCATATCCCCTTATTCCCTGCTCCAACATTCTTTTTATGATTCAAAAATATATATATATTCCTGCTCATTTGTTGCTTCTGATTGGTGCAGAGCAAAAACCTGGTTGAGACTCATGGGCTTGTGTCCCAAACAACCTAGATACTCTCCAACAGAGCAGAGATTATTAGAATTCTTAGAAAAACTGCAGAGCTGCTATTAATATACTGATTTTACATATGAGAAAATGGAACTCAGAGAGTTTAAGTGACTTGCCCAGCTTCACATGGTCAGTGTCAAAGCCAGGATTTGGACACAGACGGTTTGATGCTAATGATCATGCTCTTTCTACTATGCCCTGCTATCTCCCAGACTTCTATTTATTTATATAAAGCACCAAGAGATGAAGTGGAAAGTTGTCTTCAAGTAAAATGGTATGTGGCATGTACTAAGCATTTACTAAATATTTCTTGAATGAAAAAAGTTGATTAGCAATTGGCTTCTGGATTTCTCTTTCTCCTTTATACTTGCTAACTAAAAAAAAAAAAAAATAAAAAAAAAAAAAAAAAAAAAAAGCACATTCACTACTTTTACAGTTACTAAAAGAAGGAAAAAAGTTGCTCTTTTCCACATGTAGAAAATGGTTCCAGAAATAAAAATGCCTGTAAAGAAGTTTTGGATGAGGAATGTTCTTCAAAGGTCAAATCATCACTATTAGCACTGGGTCAGTTATTGTTGGTTTAGTGGATTCAGTTCTTAGAATGGTCAATGTCACATAGTGACCTTGTAATTCTCTTTTCCTTGGTCTCTCCATCTGTGAGCAGATTTAATCCCTGTCACCCATCCAGGAGAATGAGATGTTCTATTGAGTACAGAGATGTAAAATACTCTCAGAGGCTTGGATAAAAGGCCCTGGGAGTAGAGAACAGTGTTGTAAGTAAGGTTGCAAGCCAGTACACATTCAATAATTACTTGATTTATAGCCCACAAGGCTTTAAACACATCACAGAGAAGTAGAGAAGGGGAAGAAATGATTACCAATGTGCATCCACAGAGCTTGATCTATCTTAATTACATAATAAGAATTATATGCTATGAAAAACCAGTCGTTGTGTTTCTACTGTGAGACAAGGAGGCATGCTTAATTTTTGGATCTCAAGCATAAAGAGAGATATACATCAGTTCCTAAAATTTGGAAAGCAGGAGTTTGGGAGACAAATGTCTCCCAATGATTTCTAAATTTAGAGATGTGTTGTTATGGAAAATAATGGGATGAGAAGCTTAGCATAACAATTCCCACAGACGACTCAGGACAAAAATGTTCAATCCCACACCGTATCACCAATTACCTTAAGAGAATCATCCCGTTGTTCAATAGAACTTTTAATGATGATGGACATGATCTGTTCTGAGCTGTCCAAAACAGAAGCCACTAGCTGTGTGTGGTTATTGAACACTTGAAATGAGGCGAGTATGACCAAAGAACTGAAATATTAATCTTATTTAACTTTATATCATTTGAATATGAATAGAGCCACATGTGGCTAGTGACACAGGTCTATAGAGACAAGTTAGTGTACCAGAAGTTCCTATATCATGGCCTCAGTTGTAAGCATGTTCAATTCCAATGACCCTGCTAGCTTGTCACACTCAGTAGCATCAGAAGAGCCTTCTCAGAAATCAGACTTGAATTGGAGAAGACTCTTTCCCCATTATTTCATGACTTTAGAAGTTCAAAAGCCAGGACATTCTTTCATAATAAGAAATCCAAAAGCTCCTTTTAGCAACTGTTGGCTTTTTCATTGAGTGGCAGCTTCTCTGTAGATAATGGCAAGAGACAGACTGACATAGGACTTTGAAAGAACTCTGATTCCACGTGAATCCCTCTTTATGCATTGGTATTCATGTACACATTTATTCGCTCAGAAAACATTGAGTGTCTGTCAGGGGCCAGATGCTGTTTTCTCAAAGATAATTTTCCACTTTTAACATTTTGTTGTGTTGCCTTTCACCCTATCTCACTTGCAATGAAGGAGAGTGTGTGTGTGGGGGGAAGGCAGCATGGCATGAGGAAGGAGCTTTGGAATCAAACCAACCTAAAATAGCACTGTTGCTTAGAACAGGGTTCAGCAAAATTTTTATTATATAGGGTCACATCATATTTTATGCTCTGTGAGCCATATAATTTCTTTCACAACTATTCAATCTGTAGTTGTAGTGCCAAATAAACCATAAACAATACATAATCATATGAGCTTGGCTATGTTCCAATAAAACTTTATTTATGGCTATTGGAATTTGAATTTTATATGTTTTTCTTGTATCACAGCTTGTTATTTTTCCTTTGGTCTTTTTAATCATTAAAAAATGTAAAAAATCACTTTTTAGCTCATGGGCCATACAAAGTTAAGCAGCAGAATATGTTTAGTTCATGGGCTATCATAATTTGCTGGCCACTGGTCTAAAACTAATGGGTGAGAAAATGTCTATGATACAATGTAATTAAAAACTCTTTATGAGCATTTCAATAATTATATTCCATTATGTGAGTGTGTGTGTCATGTATGTATGTTGGTTTTCTTTATTTTTGAATATTTAAGGATTTTTCCAAACTTTAGTCCTTAAGATTAAGATGAGCATCTTTGTTCATAAAGATTCGTATTATGGATTATATGCAAATTGGAGGGTGTAGATAAATTCAGACTTTTATTACATTGTTGCCACTTTGTTTTCCAGAAAGCTGTACAAGTTATATTTCACAAGAGCCCTAAGTAGTAGGGCTTTTTCAAATGTCCTGAAGTTTAACCCTTCTTTAGATAGCTCGGTAGCTTCATTATTTAGGATCTTAGTCCCATATTTTAAAAGTTAAACCTATTTTAGAGACAAGTGGACTGAAATATCCTAGCTGAAATTTTCCCAAACAACTTAAAATTGGATAAACATTTTTTAATTAAAAAAACTCCTACTAGGATCATACTTTTCTGCCATCAAAAAAATAGGCATGAGTTTATTTGAAAGTACCTTAAAGATTAGTCTTATGTGGCATATATAGATTTGGACATGCCATGAGTCACAGGAGAGTCTGTTCCTGAGAACTTAAAAGAGCCTAGGCAAGAATTGGTCTTGAATGGTTTAGACACTGAGTTGTCTGAAATGATAGTCAAGACCAGATTTAGGTTTAAGTCCTATTTATGAAATATCTGCTGTAACTGTGGGTCTCCAAATCCAGCCCATAAGCTAGTAATAGTCTGAGATCAGGTTTTCATCCTTCTATAGAGAAATGCATAACATAGAGCCTAATGTTTCCAATTTTGTTTTAAAATGTCTTTTAGTAAAATAATGTTCTATAGATTTTTTCTTTTTTAAATATTTATGTATGTATGTATTTATTTATTTATGATAGACATATATATATATATATAGAGAGAGAGAGAGACAGAGAGAGACAGAGACACAGGGAGAGGAGAAGCAGGCTCCATGCCGGGAGCCCGATGTGGGACTCCATCCTGGGACTCCAGAATTGGGCCCTGGGCCAAAGGCAGGCGTTAAACCTCTGAGCCACCCAGGGATCCCTATGGATTTTTTCCTTAATGATATTTGACTAAATAAAAGCAACATCACATCCCGTGAGTCTTACCTAAATCAAATATATGTGTATATGAATATACATGCATGTACGTGATATATATAAAATTTCCATGAAATCTACAAGTCCAAGAATTTCTGTTTAATATTGACAATCTGTGCTAGTTACTTCACAAACACTGTAATTGATGTTTACTATTCACAGCCATTTGAGTTAGGTATTATTATCTTTTTTCTTTTACAGATGAAGAAACAGAGGCTAAGAGGTCAAATAATTTACCTGAAATCACACAGCTAGTAGGTGGAATAGTCAAGACTCAAAATTTAAAGACTTTTTCTACCTCTTTTTTGAATACTGCCATACAAATTACTTTTACAAAATTAGCAATATTTTGAAGTCCCTTCCAACCTCATAATTCCAATCATTAAAAAAAAAGGATTATCACTAGATAATGAAAGTGGTAGAAGAAACAAATATATGTCATTAAAATATTCACTTTTATGATGTACCTATTATTTTTATTGAAGTATGGTCAACATATGTTATATTAATTTTAGATATACAACATAGTGATTCAACATTTATATACATAACAGAGTGATCACCATGATAGATCTAGCCACGATCTGTCACCACACAAAGTTGTTATATATTATTGACCATATTCCCTATACTGTATATTGTATCCCCATGTCTTTTTTATCTTATAACTGAAAGTTTGTATGTTTTAATTCCCTTCCCCTATTTCACCCATCTCCCCGTCCCCTTCCCTCTGGCAACTATCACATTTTTCTCTATGCTTATAAGTATTTCTGTTTTGTTTTGTTTGGCTTGTTTTGTTAGATTCCTCTATATAAGTGAAATCATATGGTGTTTGTCTTTCTCTGACTATTTCATTTAGCCTAATACCCTTGAGATCTGCCTATGTTGTCATAACTTGAAAGATTTCATTCTTTTTTCATAGCTGAGCAATATTCCATTTATATGTATACCACTGATATAGCTATTTTTTTTCATGAGCTTATTAAAGACCTATTTTTATGTGTGGGTTCATAATCCTATTACACACATTAATTCTACCATCAACAAATGACATGAAATTATGTTAGAATAAGAAGTCATTGGATTGTACCATTTTCTCCAAGATGAATTTCTCTTTCAGTTATATATCACTCTGGTGGGAATAGGGCTGCCTGGGAAGAGCAGAAACCCCATAGTTACTGTCTCTCATGTACTGAATATAGTGTGTTAATGTATCAGTTGAGATTGGAAAGGGTGGATAATATTCATTGATATTGATATTAAATAAAAGTTGTGGTAAGTGCCTCAAAGGAAAAGAACAGGTGCTAAAGGTAAAGTGGCATAATTCAAGATTTTTAACTTTGAGTAGAGCTCTGGAAAGAGAAGTTTAATCTAGGATCATAAACCATGCTGGAGTTATCCAGGTGAAGATTGAGGGGAAAGGGGGGCCACCTAGAAAAAAAGTAGCATACTAGGGTTCTGAGATGGCATGATCCAGGGAAGCATGGTTCAAGTGGAGACTGGCACTGTGGTTGGAATGTAGAGCATGTGAGACATTTAAAATTTTTATTCCAACAGTCATGGGAAACAAAGTGAAGGCTTAATCAGCAGAATCACATGATAAGATTTGCATTTTAATAAGGTCACTTTGGCTGTATCTAGGAGACTGGATTAGAAGACAAAAAAGAAAATATGCAAAGCAGTTATTTTAATAATCTTCTTGAGCCATGATAGGGACTTAAAGTAAGGTGGTAACAGTAAAGATAGAGTTAAATTGATGTTTATGAACATTATCTAGAAGACAAAAAAAGCTCAATGCTTGAGCTTCTGGAGACAGTAATTCTTTTTCTCTAACCTCTGAGTTTGGAATAAATTGAAGACAGTTGACACATGAGACAATTGCATCATTCAAAGGAAACTTAGGTATGTGACCAGTTCTTTCCAAATGCCTCTGCCCAAGTCTAGAATGTGAATGGCCCACTAAGGGAGTGTATTACCCTGTAGATCCACTTTCCCAGGATCTCTATCTTATATACGTGCAGGCCCTATCACAGGGACAGAGATACGAAGGGCTTCCAAACTGCCCCTGGAAGCCAAACCTAGGATCTGATCTAGTAGATATTCTCCTGGCGGCAGAAGAACAGAATGTACCCACTTTTAAAAAAAAAAAGGAGAGAGAGAGAGAGAGAGAGAGAGATAATTTACCTACTGTAAAAAGCAAAATAATGGACTCCCAAAGATATCATAACACTGGAACCTGTGAATTTGTTACCTTTCATGATAAAATTAGTTTTGCAGATTTTTAGGGACCTTGAAATGGGGATAGTATTCTGGGTTATCCAGGTGGGCTCAATCCTATGACGAGTATTTCCAAATGGAAAACCTTTTCTGGTGAGGTTAGAAAGAAATATTTGACAGTGTATTAAGAGTCAGAGAGATATTACTTTACTAACTTTATAATTGTGGTAGGAAAGTAATTCATTTATCATAAAATTCCCCTGTATAAAGTTCAATATTCAGTGCTTTTTAGCATAATTACATATACTATAATTGTGTTTCCTATTTTGGACATTTAATATAAACAAAGTCATACATACGTAGTTTTTGTGAGTGGCTTCTTTCAATTAATCTAATTTTTTGAAGGTCATCCATATTGTAGCCTGTATTAGTACTTCATTCCTTTTTATTGCTGAATAGTATTCCACTGGATAGACATACCACATTTTGTTTATCCATTCATCAGTTGATAGCATTTGGGATTGTTTCCACTTTGAGGCTATTATCAATAATACTACTATGAATATTTGTGTACAAGTTTTTGTGTGGAAATTGGTTTTTGTTTCTTTTAGACATAACAAGGAATGGGATTTCTGGATTATATGATAACTCTGTGTTTAACATTTTAGGAGCTACCAAAGTGGTTTTCCAAAGCCACTGTACTATTTTACATTTCTACCAGCAATGTATAAGGGCTCCAATTTCTCCACATCCTCATCATGACTTGTTGTCTGTCTTTTTTAATTACATTCATCCTACTGGTTGTGAAGTAGTATCTCTTTGTGATTTTGATTTGCATCTTTTTGATAACTAATGATGTTTAGCATCTTTTCACGTGTTTATTGGCTACTTGTGTACTTTGTTTGAAGAACTATTCAGATTCCTAGCTATTTGTTAGTTGGGTTATTTACCTTTTTGTTGTTTCATTGTAAGTGATCATTTTTATATCTTCTAGATAAGAATCTCTTTTAATATATATGTTTTGCAAATATTTTCTCCCATTATGTGAGTTGTCTTTTTCACTTCCTTGATGGTATCCTTTGAAAATTACTAAAGTTTTTGATTGTGATGAAATCCAACTTATTCATTTTTTCTTTTGCTGCTTGTGCTTGTGAAGTACTATCTACTTATCACAAACCCAAGGTCATAGAAATTTATTCCTTTTTTTTCCCTAAGAGTTTTATCGTTTTCAAAACCTATTTTTATGTTGTCTATTACATTTAGGTAATGTGATCCACTTTGATCTCTGGTCCACTTTGAGCTAATTTTTATGTATGAGATGAGGCAGATATTCAACTTCATTATTTTGCATGCAGATATCCAGTTGTCCCAGAACAATTTGTTAGAAAGACTATTCTTCCCTATATTGAAAGTTTGACATCTTTGTTGAAAATCAAATGACCATAATAATAAGATTTTATTTCTGGATTCTTAACTAGAATGGATAGATTCCATTGATTTGTGTATCTTATGCCAGCAATATCGTGTCTTGATTACAGTAGCTTTTTAGTAAGTTTTGAAATTGAGAAGTGTGAGTCTTCCACCTTTGTTCTTTCTCAATATTGCTTTGACTATACTGTCTCTTTTAAATTTTCATATGAATTTTAGTATCAAATTGTCAATTTCTGCAAAGAAGCCAGTCAGGATATTGATAGGGTTGGCAGATAATCTGTAGATCATTTTTGGACAAATATTAATAATATTAAATCTTCCAATCCATGAACTTGGGATATATTTCTGTTTATTTAGATCTTCTTTAATTTCTTTCAATAATGTTTTATAGTTTGCAATGTACAAATTACAAAAGTTTTGTACTTTTTGGGTTGTTTGTTTCTACATGTTTTAGAATGCACCCACTGTTACAGTATGAACAGCCGAAAGGGAAATACAAAATGGTCTTAAATTCACCAATAAGGCAATTCATGTCATCTCCTCTGAGGAGGAAAAAGGATGCGGAAAGAAGGGATGGAAAGAGAAATAGAAGTGTTATTTCAATACAATTGTTGTTCTCTAGAACCAGAAATTCCTTTTAAGCAACATGACCAGAGGGACACAGGAATTCTCTTTATTAGACAGAACCTGATGATTGATTGGATGTGACAGTTAAAAGAGAATATATGTCAAGAATAACTCCCCAGTTTCTTATGTGAGCTTGAATATACAGTAGTACTATTAGATGGGGAATATTCAGAAGAACTACTTCTGGGAAAGTTGAGATTAGTTTTGGGCAAGCTAGTTTTATTTTTTTTATATTTATTTATTTATTTATTTATTTATTTATTTATTTATTTATTTTATTTATGATAGTCACAGAGAGAGAGAGAGGCAGAGACATAGGCAGAGGGAGAAGCAGGCTCCATGCACCGGGAACCTGATGTGGGATTCGATCCCGGGTCTCCAGGATCGCGCCCTGGGCCAAAGGCAGGCGCCAAACCGCTGTGCCACCCAGGGATCCCATGGGCAAGCTAGTTTTAAAATGCCTTTGAAATATGTACACAAACTGAATATGTTGGTAAATATATAGGTATGGGCCTCATGGAAGGTTAGTGGCAAAGTTATTTTAGCTTAATTAACATATTAATGGTAAATGAAAAATGTGCAGAGCACATCTAGGGACAATCATCTAGGGACAATTTATAGTTTTATGTGAGAAGAGAGGCTAGACTAAGTTTTGGGGAATTCCATCATTTCCTGGAGAGGTAGAACAGGATGAGTTGGGAAAGTTGAGAAGAGATAGAGATGTCTATGGTAGGAGGAAACGGGAGATTATAGTCTCCTGAAATCAAGAGTAGCGAATGTTTCCAGCAGGAAGGACTGTACTGAATACCAAGATCAATTAAATTTGATGACATTGAGGTCTTTGGTGACCTTGGGAAGAACCATTTCAGGGGATTTATGGTAGGGTAGAGGACAATATTCTGAAGAACTAATAAAACAGAGAAAGGGACTAAATTAGAAGTATTCACTCATGATAGACACAGAGAGAGAGAGAGGCGGAGACACAAGCAGTAGGGAGCCCGACATGGGACTCGATCCCTGGTCTCCAGGATCACACCCTGGACTGAAGGTGGCGCTAACCCGCTGGGCCACCGGGGCTGCCCAGACTAAATTAGAAGTAGTGTGAATAAAAACAGAGAGAGGTAGCTAGTGGGGGAAATACATTTCGAAGATATATTTTCTTTTTAAAAGAAGAGAATGTTTAAATGTTGATAGCAAAGAGGCCACAGGGAGAAAAAGGATGATTAATTAATGATGTGGGGCAATCTATAGGATTAGGTTCTCAAGAAGGCAGGAATGTTGGGGTGTTTGGGTGGCTCATTCTGTTAACCATCTCACTCTTGATTTCAGCCTAGGTTATGATCCCTGAGTTGTGAGATTGAGCTCCATGTCGAGTGCCACGCTGGGCTCCTCGCTGAACATGGAGCCTACTTAAGATTTTCTCTTTCCTTCTCCCTCTGCCCCTTCCCTACTGCCATACTGTCTCTTGCATGTGCTTTCTCTCTCCCCCTAATAAAAAGAAGGAAAAAAGAAGGCATGACTTTTAAAAGATCTGTTGGACAGGTAAAAGAATTATTTTCTTAAATAAAGAGATCGTCCATTCATTGTGGAAGGATAAAACATGTGTTGATGTATTCTTTTAGGTTTGTCACTTGTGAAGGCTTGGGTTTTCTCTGTGAAGCAGGAGGATGAGGACATTGAAAAGACGTTGTTAGGTGAGGGGGAGCTGGGGATTTAGGTAGAGTAGTGAGTTGGGTATACTACTTATGATGAATGGAAGAGGGAGTCAACAAAAGACATCACAGTATTGCTGGATGGTATTGAGGGCTTGCTGTTTGTGTGTGCAGGAAGGGATTATTGAGGGAGAGACAAGCAAGTGATGTGATGGATCCTGAATGCAGATGACTAGGGCAATAAACCTAACATGAAGAAGTGGTGGGTTTAGACTAAGGTCCCTTCCAACTCTTTTTTGTTTCCAAGAAGAGGCTATAATTAGAAAAATCACCTTCCATAGAGGTATTTGAGAAGGACTTGATGGTTATGAGTGACAACTGCCAAATGTTCATTGCTATTTTCACAGAAGACTAGACAGTATTTCCAGTTCTGTTCTTTTATAAAGAAAGAGCCAAGGGCAGTTTTGTCGAGCAAGAATTCCTACCTTGGTTTCCTCCTCCAGCTGCCTGGTGCTAACAGCTTGGAGTATTTTCTTTCAGTCATATGATTGGTAACTACAATTCAGAGTAAGACTCCAGACAGGAATTTGTGCCAACCAATTAGAAAAGGTCATTGCACTAATCCTAAACTGGAATGGGGGTAGGGAGAGATGCAACTGGCAAGGCTAATTTTGTCATGTGGCATGCAAGGGCATGTGGCAAGCCAGTGGTCCCCACCTTATTTTGGCTAAGAGCCTATAATCCTTAGTTATGATCAGATGTATGGGGAAGGAAGCACTCACACTAAAAATCACCATGAAGTTAACTGTCTTCAAGAGCAAGCCTTCAAGTTTCCCTAGCCATAAAGAATTCCAGAATGCCATGGCAGCCTTGCTGAATTACCCTCCTCCTCATCGCCTGGTGAGACTGTGTGTGTGTGTACCTTGGCAACCTCAGTTACCCTGTGACACGTTGCAGTGGGAACATTTATCACATTATGTGCTGAGAAAAGTAAAAGAAATGGGAGTTGGCTGAACTGAACAAAGTAAAGCAGGGATTGTTGATCAAGGAGTCAAATTGCTAACTCTAAGATAATACCCATGTGGTGAACGCGTTTGTCACTGGATTAAAATATTAGGTGTATTTTTCTCTCTATGCATTTTAAAGAAAATTAGTTGTCTTAAAATGTTGTAAAGAGGCTTGCTTAGTGACAGAGTATAAATCAACACATGTGGTGGAAAATCAGAATGTATTTTAATTAATATTAATCTCCTGTGCTTCTTAAATGCCCAGTATTTAGAAGTGACACAAGCTCATTTTTGATTAGGAGGTTTGGAAACATTTTACTTTCAGGTAATTGACTCAAGGTAATAATGGTTGAAAGCATTACTACTTGGTCATGGTAATAATAAAATGGTAATGATAATAATTATTACAGCTACCATTTATTACTTACTTTGTGCAAGGCACTGTGGCAAGCACTTTGCCTACACTGTATCATCTAAGCCACACAACAGCCTTATACGCTGGTACTGTTATTTTATGGTAATGACTTTACAGAAGTCTTGTTTAACTAGCAAGAAAACTGGGCACTACTAAAGGTCGGGCTAGAATTCATACCGGGGTTTATTTGTCTCTAGAGTCTATGCTCTGCTACATTCTATCATTTCCTCTGTGACCTTAGAGTTTCTGTGCCTCAGTTTCCTCTGTATAAAACAAGACTAATTAGTAACATTAATCTCACTGGGATTTAAGAATCCAACGAGACAATACATGTAAAATTCTGATAACAGTGCCAAGTACGTAGAAAATACTCAAGAAAACGTTAGTTGCACGACTGCACTGTAAATAATGTATCTATTAGAAGTTTTGCTGCTGTGTTGTCTGTCCTGATAATCCACCAATTTGCACTTTGAACTGCTTTTCTTGCAGTAAGAGGGCTTACCTAACCACAAACTTTTTTGGGATCAAAAGCTCACGTCAACTAGCCGGTGGGTGGGGCTACAGTTATAAAAATAGAATAAAGTAAAACCTAAATGGCCCATAAGAGAACCACATACAGAGCTGCAGTTTTATAACAATATACTGTTTTCAGCCAAAAAAAAAAAAAGCCTGTAAGAAGAATGGGGTTCAGCAACAGGCTCTTGGAGCAGTATCTGGCCACAGCTTTCTAAAGTGGGTTAGCAAAATCAGGACCAACATATGAAAACCTGTGAACGTGCATCTTATGAGGATTTCTAGGATATGAGGTCATCTGCCTTGTCTTTGCTTTCCCATGTGTTTAGGAAGTTATGGTTTCAAATTTTACTTAGAAATACTGCTCACCAGCAAAGAGGAAGGAACTATTGATGCATGCTACAGTATGGATGAATTTAAAAATAATTATGCCTAGTGTAAGAAGTCAGACAAAAATAGGAAATTCTGTATGATTCCATTTATATATATAATCTAGAAAAATGAAAATTCATCTATAGTGACACAAAATAGATCAGTAGTTGCCTTGATACGGAGTGGGGTGAAGGGGAGCATTATAAAGAAGCACAAAGAAATTTTTGGAGGGTGATGGTTTCACAAGTGTATCAAAACTTACCAAAACTTATCAAATTGTACACTTTAAATATGCATTTATTATACTTCAAGTAAACCTCAATAGAGCTGCTTAAAAAATTTCACAGGATACCTTAAAAGATTCTTATTTACAATTGTAACTTAAGTATTTTTCCTTTAGATCTGTTGTTGATTTTTTGGGAGAATTTTGTGGTTTTTGGTAACCTTAAACTTCTGCATGGATGTTAGAATTAGCTATCAGATTTCACTTATTCACTTATACACATATTTGTACCCTCCAACCCCCACACACATAAACACACAAACCTGTTAACATTTTGATAAACTGCTCTGAAAGTATACATTATTTTGGAAGAAAAGACATTTTTATGATATTGAGTATCATGAACCATGAATATGGTATATCTCTATTTATTTAGGTCTCTTTGAACTGTCCTTCATCAGTTTTACAATTTTCTCCATAGGTCTTGTATGTTTCTAAATATTTATATTACTATTGAAAGGATATTATTTTTTTAAATTTTCTGTTGAAAGTTTATAAAAATGCAATTGGTTTTTTATACACTGATTTTTAATCTAGTAATCTTTTCTTAATCCCATTGGGTTCTGTTGATTCTTTCAGGTTATCTATGTAGCCAATGATAGCATTTGCGAATATCAAGAGTATTTATACATTTTTTGCTGATGCTCATGACTTTTATTTCTTTCCTTACATTTTGGGCTGTTCTTTAATACAATGATGAATATAAATGGTGATAATTTCTTCTTACTCTTATTCCTATCTTAAAGGAAATGATTTCAGCACTTTATCACTAAGTATGAGTTTATTTTGTAAGAAGATTTTAAATCACAGATTCAATTTTTAACAAGTTATAGGACTATTAATTTTCTGTTTCTTTGCTAGGCAGTTTTACTAAGTTACATTTTCCTAGCATTTATTTTAAAATTTGTTGGCATAAAGTTGGTCATGAAAATCTTTTACTATCTTTGAAATATCTGCCAGCATTTTAAATTATGTCTATTTTATTCCTAATTTTGCTTATGAAAATATTTATTCTTGACAAACCTTGACAGTGTTTTACCAATTTTAAAAATTTATAAAAACTTTTAACTTATTTTGGTCTTATAAATTTTTAAGAATTCATAAAATTAAGTTTATAAGAATTTTATAATTGTAGAAGTAACTTTTTATTTGCATATTATTTCTATTTTATATATGTTCTGAATCTGTACTAATATTTTTTGCCTTCTCTCCTATTATTATGGATAAACTGTGCTCAAAGTTAAGTGTAACTTCTTCATTTGTGCATTAAATTGTATTCCTTTCTCCTACTCAAAGACAAAGACCTGACAATTCTTCTTTCTTTTCCTGAATCATAATATTCCCCCCTTGTTATTGAAACATTGATATCAATGTGAAATATGCCATTATTTTTTCATCTTACAACTACAATAACAACAAATAGCATACTCTTGATTGCACTGTTTTTTTCCAGCTTCTGCCCTATTTCAGTTCTTCTGCAGCAAAACTCTTAAAAAGCTGTCAGTGCTTGCTTTTTCCTATGTGTCTTCTCTTTTTTTTTTTCTTCAACCCAGTCAAATCAGACTTCTACACCAATAACTGCTCTGAGACTCCTTTCTTCTGGTCACCACACCATTGAAACCTTTTTGCCATCTCATGGTCCTTTTTTTACTTGCCTGATTACTAACATCTGATGTAGCTAGCTTATTCTCTTCTTTGAAACACTTTTCTTCCCTTGGCTTCCAGTACACCACATTCAGCTGGTACCACTACTGTAGTTCTGGCTATTGCCTCTCAATCGCTTTTGCTAGTTCCTTCTCATATCATCACTGTTTAAAATTTTAACCCTTGGATTAAAATGGCTTAATCTTTGGACTTCACACTTTCCTTTGCTATAGCACTTTTTGGTGATATCATCTAGTATCTTGGTTCAAAATATCATCTATATTCTAATGACTCCAAAATTATATCTCCATCTTATATCGTTTGTCAGCACACCATTGTTAACTCCACTTTCTATGTGATCACCATAAACTTTCAATATGGCTGATGGACATAGTGGCATTTAGGGTTTTTAGAAGCCAAAACCAGTTCAAAGCCCATGCCTAACAACTCCTGAAGTATCTGGGTATTTCTTTTTTCTATAGTATAGTCATACTAATAAGTGCCTACAGTGTAAAAGGCTCAAGAAAGATTTATAGTAGATAGAGAGATAGATAGATGATAGATAGATAGATAGATAGATAGATAGATAGATAGCAGTAGAGCAGGCTATACCCTCAAATGAAACTAGCCTCTCCCTTTAAGTCTCCCTTTAAGGTAGGATTTCTAGACTTATGTATGGAAAATGGGAAAGAGGAATTATGTCAACTCATGGCTGGTTTCTAACAGCCTGAAAATTATTATTTTATAGATCAAGTAACATTTTAGTGAGCTATGTATGTATTTCATTCCTAGAAACATGGTTATTAAGTTGCCACTGCCAAAGATACCTGCAAGACAAAAATACTGATTACCAGTTTATTCCTTCCCCCCATTATGGTAAATGTATTCACACTGCTTCTGTCAGTTAGGCACTGACACTTGGCCTCTGCAACTGTAGGATCCCACTGAAAATCAGAACATCTTGAAAGCAGCATCTTCCTTTTCATACCTCTCCTATAGAAAACAGCAACCAGAGGGCTTTCCCAAGATTCTGGTTCTCCCCTCACCAATGTAAAGTGAGTGTCCTTTAAACTCTCTCAGTGAACATAGTACAGGTTGAGGGTGGTAGAGGGGTAGGAATGTAGTTCAGGTCACATCTAATAAATCTGCTCTAACATTCTTATCTCCTCAAGGCTTTTGGATCTGTTCTGCATTTTGCCAGGGATGTTCTGGAATCTTGATGTCACTAAATGTAAGCTATCAAAAAGTCAAGGGTCACTCAACCAGAATAAACTATTAGAACCACTTCCAATCAACGCATTATGTCCATAAACCCTGATACATACATCAAAATCAGTAAATTTGGTGCTTTCCAGAATTTTATTCCATCCTCCTTGATCTAACATCTTTAGAATCCATTTGGAGTATTTCCTATCTTCTTTCTGTAATTGTTCCAGTGCACTCAGAGAATCCATCTCACCACAGTCTTTGTTACTTGTAATGGTCACAGTAGCTGAAGGGCCATAGCCATTTGGT
This sequence comes from Canis aureus, assembly GCF_053574225.1. Classification (NCBI taxonomy): domain Eukaryota; kingdom Metazoa; phylum Chordata; class Mammalia; order Carnivora; family Canidae; genus Canis; species Canis aureus. Next base: position 56,188,641 of record NC_135619.1, on the reverse strand, counting down.
TTCCCAAGGACTTACTTCAGTGGGCATCTTACCACAATCAATCACAAGTAATGCTTTAATTAATCATATGCCAGTGCATGTCATGGATCACCAACAATCCATTTCCCGTTAACAAGGAGCTCGACACTCATGCAAGCCCACAAAATGACCAAATTAACCCCAATATACTATGTTTGATAGTCTGTTTCACAGGACTGTTCCTGGTGCTAATAATATCTTTATGTCAGGGTCCATCAAAAACAAAGCATAGCGGTGTTTTGAACATAAATGAATTGATTGAACGAATTATTCAATATGACTAAAATTAGTATCTATATACCAGAAAAAGAAAAAAAGAGAGAAAAAGAGAGAGAATGATAGAGAGACACAACGAGGGAGAGTAAATGAGGGGGAGAGAGAAAACTAGGGTGTCTCAGAGGTAGCAGTTGTTGGAAGCAGCCATTCCTTTAGGGATAGGAGAGAGCAAGAGGGAGAGGTTGGAAATTTTAACCTCTGGGAGCTGGGAGGAAGGGCCTATGGTGCTAGAAATCAGCATTCTGACTAAATGACTCTGCTTAGCTGGTGCTGATATATTTAATGGGAGGAGGAGTGATAAGGATATTTCTACCAATCTTGGAATAATTAAAATTAGATTCAGCTGCTATAACTGACGGGTTGGGTCTGGTGCTACCAAGGTGAAAGCATTGGTAGGGGGATGCTCATGGAAGTAAGAACACACAGGAAGCAAACACAAATCCTATAATTTGAGATAATTCAAGGTTCATTCTTAACTTGCAATAAAACTACACCTAGAAAACTGATAGTATAGAAAACCACTCTTAGGGCCTCTAAAGACTAAATTCTCAAAAGCAAGAGAAAATAGTACATATCCAATATAGACAAAAGAGTGGTAGGAGATGTTACCTTTCCATCCCTCTCACTTTGTGTGCATGTGTAAGAGCAAAACATTTGTATGTATGCATATGTATACAAGCGAAACATTTGGATTCATCCTTATGGTCACACAATTTAAATTTGTTTCCATAATTTCTTTCTTAAGAAGAAACTGTGAAGAAAATTAGTGAGTATGTAGTGTCAAAAATATCATCTTTTATGTGTATTTATTTAGTATATTTTTGGGTGAAAAAGATGTTATTCTGAAAACAAAGAAGTTGTTCAAAATGTGGCTTGACATTTCAAGAGCTATAATGGTGAAGAGTGGCTAAATGAATGGTTATTATATAAGGTAAGTTTTCACTTGAGATTTAAGTTGTGGCTCCTGGAAAGAAAAAAGTAAAGCTGCCTTATTTTCAGGCCACAAATTAGTTTATCTTGAAAATCTTAAGGAAAATCCTATAAAATTGTTTACTAATGTGAATTTAGCAATGTCATAGAATGCTTGGCCATTGCACAAAAATCAGTTGTATTTCTATTTATAAGCAATAAGCAACTGGAAATTGATATGTGAAAAGTATCGTTTGTAATAGCAATGGAAGTCTGAAATACGTAGAAATAAATTTATAAAATATGTGCAAGACACACACTTTAAACTGTGATGCAATATAAGCTACAATATTTGCTGAGTATTAAATATAATGTTAATTTTAAATTATTTATATTATTAAATTAATCAGACTTACATTAATATAATGTTAATATTTAATATAACAAATTATATTCTTTTTTTTTTTTTATATTTTATTGGTGTTCAATTTACTAACATACAGAATAACACCCAGTGCCCGTCACCCATTCACTCCCACCCCCCGCCCTCCTCCCCTTCTACCACCCCTAGTTCGTTTCCCAGAGTTAGCAGTCTTTACGTTCTGTCTCCCTTTCTGATATTTCCCACACATTTCTTCTCCCTTCCCTTATTTTCCCTTTCACTATTATTTATATTCCCCAAATGAATGAGAACATATAATGTTTGTCCTTCTCCGACTGACTTACTTCACTCAGCATAATACCCTCCAGTTCCATCCACGTTGAAGCAAATGGTGGGTATTTGTCATTTCTTTAATAGGAAATATTGTGTCTCATGAAAAAGTTGTTATCAGAGGGATGTAAAATAAAACCACAAATAAATACTATACAGTTACAAAATAATGGCTAAAATAAAAAATACTGATAATACCAAGTGTTGATAAAATTGAGGAACACCTGAAACCCTCACACATTGCTCATGAGAATGAAAAGTGGTACAGCCACTCTGGCAAACAATTTCGCAGTTTCCTATAAAATGAAACATACACCCACCATATAATCCACCAATCCCACTCCCAGGTATCCAAAGAAATGAAAATCTATGTCTACACGATTAGTTGTATGGAAATATTCATAAAAAGTTTGTCCATAATAGCCAAGAACTAAAAAAAAATCAAATGCCCCCAAAAGCATTAGGCTACATAAAAGAAGCCAAGCATTTATGAAATGCTTGTATGAGTGCATTTAAATGAAATTCTACACAAGTCAAAACTATAGAAAGCAGACCTGTAGCTTTTAGGGTCTAAAGTTTGGGGGAGAGGATTAACTGTAAGAGGAGAACCTTTTGTTGTGATGGAAATATTCTGTATCATGATTATGTGTGGCATTGTTACAACTGTGTGCATTTATCCATTCTCATCAGATTGCTTATTTAAGATTGGTGAATGTTATCATATGTAAATTGCACCTCAAAAAGATGATTTTTAAAAATTCTCAAAAGAAAACTAAGTTGTCTTTCAAGAAAGTGAGAGTAATTTACACTTTCACAAGAATACAGCTTCAGGGGATCCCTGGGTGGCGCAGCAGTTTGGTGCCCGCCTTTGGCCCAGGGCGCAATCCTGGAGACCCGGGATCGAATCCCACATCGGGCTCCCGGTGCATGGAGCCTGCTTCTCCCTCTGCCTGTGTCTCTGCCTCTCTCTCTCTCTCTGTGACTATCATAAATAAATAAAAATTAAAAAAAAAAAGAATACAACTTCATACCAATCCTTACTTTCTTAGGAGGCAAGGTGAAAGACAAGGAAACTCACATTTCCCCTTAGCTTAGGGGAATATAACCATGAAATTGTAATTTCTTGTGTTCATTCTCCAAGGAAGTAAGGCTATCTTCAAGCATGATTTTTTTGTGTGTGCTTTTGGAACATGTCTCAGACTATCAAAACCTCTTATTAAAAAACAACAACAAAACCTCTTATTAAAAATATTATTGTTGGGTTTCTTTTCACTTGATGTTTTGTAACTGGAACATCATTTATTAGTGAATATGCAGATTTTCTGTGTATTGTCATTGAGGAATTCTCCTAAAAATATATGCTCCATTCTATTGCTTCAATATGCATATGTCAGAAATAAAGAAAATACATCTTGTTAATTTTGTTGTTATGATTATGAAGTTTGGGGAAGCCTTTAAATTTATCATATGACTTTGAGAAGAATGCTATTTTAAAAGATGAGTGGCATTTGCCTAGCTTTATGAACTATGCTAGAATTTTATATACATTATTTTAATGTCACTTAATCTTGAAACTATTCAGAGAGTAGGCATATCTTACTTTTTTTTTTTTAATATGAAAAACTGAGGCTAAGAAAGGTTGACTTGCTCAAGCTTACAAAGCCATTACTGGCAGAATTGGGATAAAAGCAGGATCTGTGTCTTGGGATTCGAAGGTCATGTTCTTTTTATCTCAGCATACACTGCCTCCAAAAATAAAGCAAAGGATAAGGGCGGGGTGAGAGGAGAGAGAAGAATGATGTACTCTTCTGGAGGATAGTAAACATCTGTGAGATTCAGAACACAGGTCTGCTCTTTAGAGTGAGAAAACCTAGGGGTTCTGAGACCTGGTCTCAAGCATTTGGAGAAACACCAGCGTCCGTACAGTGCCAATTAAATCAGGCTCCTTGAGGACAGACCAAGGATTGATGTATAGTACATATGTATGTATCTGCGTACGTAACTGTGCATGTATGGGCTCATAAACACCATGTTAGTCGGCTTAGGATGTTATAATAAAATACCATCCACAGGGTGGCTTGAACAAGAGACATTTATTTTTCACAGTTCTGGAGGCTGAAAGTCAAAGATAAGTGTGCCAGCATGGTCAGGTTCTGGTGAGAACCCTCTTCCTGGCTTGCAACACCTGTCTTTTCTTCGTGTCCTCACATAGTGGAGAGAGAGTGACCTCTGGTCTTTCTGTCTCCTAGAAAGAAGTTCTTGTCTCATGGAGTTGTAGAATGAATCTCATGAAGACAGTGTAAGTGAAGCGCTAGGAGTTTTTTAAGCAAAGATACAGAGAAAGCTCTCAGAAGTAAGAGAGGCTACCAATAGGGTTACCACTGAGGGCTTTTAGTGGCAGTCTTTTATTGAGAAGTGACTGGGAAGCTGGTGGCCTTGAGATTCTCATGCAGTCTTGGTTTGTGCAAGGACTATTGATAATACCCTTAATGACTTATTTCTTGTGGTCTGGTGAGTTTCTGTGATTACTTCGTAGCCATCAAAGGGAGATACTTTCTAACATTTTGGAGCTACGGAGCCAGATTTATTTTTTATTTTTTCTCTGTGTTTGGTGACTTATCTCTGTTTCCTTGGGATTGGTAGGAGCCTGACTCTGGGCCTTTCGATGTGTTTGGGATTTATGAGAGCCCAGAGATTTATGGGAGCCTAACAGCCTAACTCTGGGCCTTTCTCTTATCTTTCCTTGCCTAGCCCCATCTGTCCCTAACTCATAAGGACACTGATCTCATCAAAAGGTTGGGCTCCACCCTTATGAATTCATCCAGACCAAATTATCTCCCAATGACCCCACTTCCAAATATCATCACACGGCGGGGGTTAGGGCTTTAACATATGAATTGTGGGGAAACACAATCAGTCCATAGTGTACACACATGTGCACACACACACACCAGGTGATTCTAATGTGCCTTCAAGGTTGTGAACCATTGCTTTAGAACAGTGCCTGTCAAGTGTGCATTAAAACCATCTGGAGAGGGATGGCTGGGTGGCTCAGCGGTTAAGTGCCTGCCTTCAGCCCAGGGTGTGATACTGGAGTCCCAGGATCGAGTCCCACATCAGGCTCCCTGCATGGAGCCTGCTTATGTCTCTGCCTCTCTTTCTCTCTGTGTGTCTCTCATGAATAAATAAATAAAATCTTAAAAAAACCCACAAGACACCTAGAGAACTTGTTAATAAATGTATTGATGGGCACCACCCCCAGAGTTTCTGACTCTGTGGGTTTGGTGTGGGGCTCCATAATTGGAGCATTTCTAACATGCCTCCAGGTAATGCTTATGTCAGGGTCTTACTTTGAGAACTATTTTAGGAGTTGCTGACCCTCTGATGTATACAAGCTAGTAGAAATTAAGTATAACTACTTCTAATCAATTCCTGAGTTCAGGAATTTAGTCCACACAAATTCTTTTATTTAGTTAAGTATTTGTTGAGTGCATAGTAACATCTGGGTCCTCTATTAAGTTCAGGGGATACAGTAGGGAATAAGGTGGGCAAAAACCCTGCTCTCCTGGAGCTTCTGTTCTTTTGGAACCCAAGACTCAGTGAGTCGCTCCTTTGTGTTTCTAATGCTCCACTCACTTTGCTTTGTAAGTATTTGTCTATCTCCTCACTTATGGTGGGAGGGACTGTATTGTCATTCAGTCACTCTTTCATTAGTTTACCAGACAGTGTGCTTGCATAAGAGATCCAAAGTAAAAGCCGTAGTCCTCATCCTCGGGAAATTCCCTGTGTAGCAGGGAAGATAACAAATAGACATCTACAAGCCACAGCAGTAAATGTGAGAGAGGCTGTAGACGATGCTATTACCACATGTCCACTCCCTGGCTGGTACACCTTTTCCTCAGCTGCTGCCAATGCTAAGCTAATGCCTTATTTCTGCCACCTGTTTTGGCTCATGGCCCCTAGCTAATGAAAATCACCTGCCCTGGAGATTGCCGAGAGGTTACCACCTACCTATTTACTTCTTGGAGTAAGAATAGGCTTCAGCAGGGGAAGAAGATAGGGGAAGAAATGAAGTCAGAAGAATCTGTGCAAACGACCCCATATGTGGCTAACGTGACTGGAACTGGGTGTGTGCTCTGGGAGATGAGCCTGGATGGTATGGATGATGAAAGTTTTTCAGTGACACAGGTGGCCATTTCATGCTATCTTCAGGATTTTAAATGGGTGAGTAACATGGTCAGATTTCCATTTTAAAATCATCACTGTGGCCTGAAGGAGGGATTGGGGGAGAGGGGAATTCAGTTTGGAGGTACCAGGTTAGTACTTAACAGTCTTGGCTCTGGAGTCACACTTGCTGGGTCTGGATCCTTGATCTTCCTCTTACAAGCTTTAATACTTTGGTTAAAATATATAATTTCTCAGTGCCCTCAGTTTCCTTATCTTTACATTGGGATTAAAGGTAGAATTTACTCCTTAAGTTTGTGAGAAGTCATTAATCAAATACTGTTATGTACTTAGAACAGTACCTGGCTCATAGAAAGTGCTTAATGTTGGCTGTTATTATTCCTGTTTTATTATTACTATTGTTAGTAGTAGTAGCAGCAGAAGTAGCACAGAGAAAGCAGTGGTAATGGCAGTAGTCTGTTTAGGTGAGAAAGGATTGGAAGCTAAACAAGGAAAGTAGCATTGGGGATGGAGAGGGAAATAATTTTGTGTGATATTTAGGTGTGAAGTCTTGATAACATTTGGACTTCGAAGTGGGTGAGAATATAACTTGGGCTCCTGGCTAGATATGCAGTGATGCCATTTTCTGAGATAGAGCTCACAGGAGGAGATGCTGACTTTTTTTTTAGATTTTATTTATTTAGTCATGACAGACATGGAGAGAGAGGCAGAGGCAGAAGGAGAAGCAGGCTCCTTGTGGGGAGCCTGTTGGGAGACAGGGACCCTGGGATCACGACCTGAGCAGGTGCTCAACCATTGAGTCACCGGCATGCCCCAAGGAGATGCTGATTTTAATGGGGAATTTGTAGTTTAGTTTTGTATATTTTGTGTTTGAAATGCATTTTCTGCTCCATGGGAAGTTCCTATATGCAGTAGTGGAGGTTACACAAGTGTGACATCAGAGACACGGACAGACTTAGCCTCGAGATAACTATTTGGTGGTCAGGAGTATATTTACAACTATTCTATCTATTTAGTTTTTAAGTTACTAATTGAGAAAATAATTAGAAAAAAATGAGAGTAAGGAATAGCTTTAAAAAGATTTTAAGCAGAAGATGAGGATGGAGGTTTGAGGACACAGCAAAAACAGTAATAGAAAAAAAGCAGCCTTAGGAAGAATACATGGTACATCAGAAGTCTTAAATAGAACCAGTAATGTCCACTAGGTCTGTAAAACTACAAAAGTAGACTCACATTGTCTAGGCAATGTCTGCAATTCCCAGACCACAGAAGGAATAGAGAGTATAAAAGAAGGCATTTTTATCTTTAAAGTTACAGGTGACATTCCAGTGCAAGGTGAGTAAAACGTTACATGTGCTCGTTGATGGATTTTCTTTTAACACTGAGGCCCAAGCTAAAGTCATTCTACAGTGTGTAAAGCTAGCTCTGTAAGACAAGCTGACTGGTTTCAGATTTTTTTTTTTTTTTAAAGAAAAGACCACCAAAAACAAGAAACAGAACTGAGGAGGTACCTGGGTGTTTCAGTTAGTTACACATTTGCCTTCAGCTTGGGTCATGATCCCGGGGATCCAGGGATTGAGCCCCACATGGGGTTCCCTGCTCAGGGGCTGGAGTCTGCTTTTTCTCTGCCCCTGCCCTAGCTTGTGTGCACTTGCTCTCTCTTTCTGTCTCTCTCCTCCTCCCACCCCCTCCTCCCTTACCCCTTCCCTCCCTCTTCCCCTCCCTTCCTTTTCTCTCCCCTTCTTTCCCTCCCCCTTTCTCCCCACTCTCTCCCCCTCTCCCTCCCCCTCAAACAAATAAAATCTTAAAAAAAAATAACAGAGCATAACGTCATAGAAGACTACGTCTAGAAAGGAGCAAATTAGAAAAAAATAAAAGAGAGGTAAGTAAAATTATTCTAAGGTCAAGATTTCCCATTCCCCTGCCAGAATTAGATAAAAATGAAAACCATGTAAGAGGTTTAGACTGTATTTTACAAAGCTAAGTGTGCAAGACATGTTACTTTATTTTTTTAAATCAACTTAAATTTGGTCCAGAGCCTCTATACTACAGAGATAGTGGTAAATTCACTCTGGGTTATTATTGGGACTCCTTCCCTATTTATAAGTGTAACACAAGGAAGAAATCTTGGGCCATGTATGTTTTCCAGAGACCTGGACTTCTTTCTGGTTACTTCTGAAATGTCCATGATCCTTTGAAATCCAGAAGTGCTGTTGCTCTTTCCCATGTAACTCTTGGGGCACAGGAATCTGAACTGTCAACCCAAAATTATATACCTGGAGAAAACATAGTTCAAGAATGAAGGGAGAAATCAAGACATTTTATTTTATTTAAAGATTTTATTTATTTATTCATTAGAGACACAGAGGGAGGCAGAGACATAGGCAGAAGGAGAAGCAGACTCCCTGCAGGGAGCTCGATGGGGAACTCAATCCCCGGACCCCAGGATCACCCCCTGAGCCAAAGGCAGATGCTCAACCACTGAGCCACCCAGGTGCCCCAAGACATTTTAAAATAAATGGAAACTAAGAGAATTTGTTGCCAGGAGATCTACTATAAATGAGTGACTAAAGGAAGTTCTTTACACAGAAGTTATGTTTGATGGTTAAAAAAAAAATTATTACAATGGCTTTAAATACATTTAGAGGAAGTATCTATTACAAGTGCAGGAGGGTAAAGGAACATAAACTAGGTAAAGTTTCTACGCATTACTTGAACTGGTAGAATGACAGCACCAGCAGCCCTTGATAAGGTGTGTATACATAATATAATAACTACAACAACCATTTAAAAAGCTAAACGAAGAGAGAAACTAAAAAATGTTATAAATTAAAATGGAATTCTGTTATGAAAAACCTCACAGGAAGACAAGAAAAAGAAGACAAACAAAAAGCAGAGGGAACAAACAGAAAACAAAAAATGACATGTGTCCAATTTATTTTTTGTTGTTGCTTGTGCTTTTGGTATATTGATTATTATATAATTATATATGTATATAGTTATATATAATACATATATAATTATATATATTATATATTATTTATATGATTATAATTATATATATTATTATATAATCATATTGATTGCCTAATCTAAATTCATGCAGATTTACACATATCTTCTTCTAAGAATTTTATACCTCAGTCTTTTACACTTTGATCTCTGATCCATTTTGAGTTAATTTTTGTATATGATGTGAGGTAGGGGTGTAACCTTTGGCATCCTTATTGAGAATCAGTTGGGTTTTGATTTCAGCATTCTTAATTCCATTCCATTTGTCTAAATGTCTATGCTTCTATTAGTACTACATTTCTTGATTACTGTAGTTTATAGTAGCTCTTGAAATTGGGAAATGTGAGTCTTCCAATTTTGTTTTGCTTTTTCAAACTTGTTTTGGCTGTTTTCATCCCTTGCATTTCCATATGAATTTTAGGATCCCATTTGCTTTCTTTTTTCTTTTCTGCAAAAAGACAGCTGGTGTTTGGTAGGGGTTGCTTTGAATTTGTAGATCAATTTGGAAAATTCTACTGTTGTAACAGCATTAAATATACTGATGCATGAACAATGGTGTTTTTCTGTTGGTTTAGGCCTTTAATTTCTTTCCGTGATGTTTTGTAGTTCTCAGAGTAAAAGTTTTACATTTCTTTAGTTAATTTATTCGCAAGTATTTTTGATACGATTTTAAATGGAACGATTTTCTTGATTTCATTTTTGACTTGGCTATTGCTACTATAAAGAAATACAGTTAATACTCATATTTTGATATATCTTGCAACCTTGCTGAACTCATTATCACTAATAGTTTTTTAGTGGATTCCTGGATTTTCTATGTATAAGGTTGTATCATTGGCAAATGGAGATAATTATAATTTTACTTATTCCTTTCTAATCTAGAGATTTTATTTAATTTTCTCATATAATTTCTCTGGCTAGGACCTCTACTATTATGTTGCATAGAGACAGCAAGAGTGGACATCCTTATCTATTTCTAATTTTCACCATTAATCATGTTAGTTGTAGTTTTTTTTTTTGTAGACAAGCTTCTGTGTATATTTTTAACACCAAGGGGATCATACCAAGTTTGGTAATTATCAGCCTGATTTTTCACTTAATATACCATAAGCATTTCTATCATTAAATAGTTTTTTATACATGACTATAATGGCTACATGCTAGTCTATTTTATGTTACAACTTTAAAACCAATTATTTTGTCATTTCTCTAAGGTTATTCTACAAACCAGCATGAACCCATGTAGATTGTTTATTTAGGCTAAAATATGAGAAATAGCATATCTGGTTCAAAGGCATGTACCCGTGATAGGTTTTTCTAATTCAATGTAATACTTATTCTATTTGTGTTTTCTCTCCAACTGAATTGTCATTTTTTAGAACAGAGTTTGATGTTTACTTTGGTATAGGCTCCATGAGACCTAAAACAAGATCATTTGTCTGAAAGTGCTTGGGCAAAATATTTAAATGACTGGATATCTCTTTGTAACAAATTATTTATTCTTATATTTCCTTATTATATCTAGGATGTTTCAATTATTTTCCTTTTATATATTTTACTTCTAAAATATGACACATACTTTTGGTAATGTTAAAAAATTTTGTATATGCTCTTTATTCAACTATATTGTGTATTTTTGCCTTTTGGGGTATCTGATTATTGAAGATATTTCTAGGTGTTTTTTTCTTTCTTTTCCTTTCTATTCCAAGCAGAGAAGGGAGCATCAGAAACTTGGCCCTGAAGAATACATTGTTTAAATAATGCAGGGTTTGATACATAAATAGTTAGTAAAAAGTTTACTTTCTTTTAAGTTTATAGCTGGATTGCATGGATATCCCTAGGTTGTGGAAATAGTCATCAGAGTAGTAACAATAATGGTTTGCAGCTAGGTAGGAAGTGACTGAGAAATTAGATATGTTTAGTAGACACTTTGCAAAGGTGGGAGACTATGGAAACTGATTTACAGAATGGGAAGGGAGGAGTCCTCTGAAATAATGTGAGGAGCAAACAAAATGCATGAAAATCTGTACCTGGTGAATCTAACAGGAAAAGATAATGGTCATTAACTGTGAATAGTCTGAGCTTTCATGCTATTAGAATTTACTATAATATAAATTACTATTTTGAGATCATTGTGCCAAAGAACAAATGATATTTTGTTTAAAAAGGGGGAAACAGCCCTCATATTGGGCTCTGTTTTAAAGTTGTTTTCCAAGGAACACTTTATAGCCCTTTCTAAAAGTGACATTTCAAAACCCAGGGTTCTTGCCTATATACAATTTGTCTCTTAGCATACATTAAAGGGAAAGATGCTTTTATGAAATTTCACTCAAATGTTAGCATAGTGCCTTTAAAGTTTAGAAATTCTAGGTTTGCTTGTCAGAATATCTACATCTGTATCCCTGGCTCCTTGGCAAGGATTATAAACATTTAAAATAGCCTATTTGGGGCACCTAGGTAGCTCAGTCAGTTCAGCATCCGGCTCTTGATTTCAGCTCAGGTCATGATCTCAGCATTGTGACATTGAGCCCCACTTTGGCTTGGAGCTCAGTGCCGAGTCTGCTCGAAATTCTCTCCCTGTCTACCCCCGCCCCCCACCTCATGTGTGCACGCTCTCTCAAATAAATAAATATATCTTTAAAAATAAAATATTAGTTCATTTACTAGTACTTATTGAGATACAGAATGACAGTGCTATTCTAAACCTAGGTAGGACAAAGTTCCTGTGGTTGAAAATTGTAGATTCCAAGTATAGAGATAAAAATATAATAAAACAAGCTGATGATGATATTGTATAAAATTCTACTGTGCAGACCTATATATCTGAACTGCTTAAGACCAGGATGGAACCAACACACTGAGGACCTATATAACATATGGCGATACTTTAGGGGAGACACGGGGGTAGAGGCTGGAGAAGTCAGATAAAGCAAGAATGTATCCTCTGTGCAAAGAGCCAAGTGTTCTGGATGAGATGGGGCCTTGAGATCATAACATGAAGTGGTCAGATAGGATCTCTGATGATTCTTAATTCCAAAGTCAAATTGCAGAGCAGGAAGCACATTCATCCTTTCAGTGTAGGGGGACAGAATAGAAGATTTCAGGAGATGAGAGGAGGTCTTAAAAACTACCAGAGGAATGCAGTAAAAAAAAAAAACAAAAACCCACAGATAGCTGTGGGTCAGCGTGGTCAGCATGGCTCCCAAAAGCAATAATCACCATCTTCAGGGGGCATGATGTTGTCTTTGTTTAGATCCTTGAGCAATCTATACAGAGGCTGGGAGGGGACACACTAAAGGTTGATGGACTAGAAGGGGATTCAGGGTGCTGAAAAAGACACTGTCAAAGTGATCAACTGGTGTGACCTCAATTTCTATAGTCTGGGAGCCTTCCTCTTTCCTCTCATGGCTACTGCTCTCTAGTAGGACTATTAACCAACCTCTGCCTGGGCCTCTGTGCTAGATGCCTGTTTGGCAACCCTTTCAAGACCTGCCCTCCTCTTGCCTAACCATTCTTTATACGAATGATCAATCTTTGCAAACCCCCACTTTCAGCATGTCTGATCCTGCCAACTTGAAGTTTCTGCTTCAAGTTCACACTTTACTGATCATTTTTCAAGTACTTCCATAAACTGTTATGAACTTATTTCACAGGTTTTTTTCCCCCTCCAGATATTTAGCTCTTGCCTCTCCTAAGTCAGAATTTTTATTTTTGCTTCTGTACTTTTGCTCAGCTATTTCCTTGGCCCTAGTCTTCTTGGTTTAGATTCTACTGACCCTCCAAGGCCCAGTCTAAATCCTATTTTTAACTTGCAACTGTAGGCTACATACGTCAGCTCGTAAATGTTTGTTTTCTTTTCTTTTTGCCAGGGATGAGTCTATGAACTAGCTAGGATGCTGGGAAAGAAATTGCCTCATTTCACATTCTGGTGAATCCAAGAGTTTCCTATAGTCCCATTCTACTCTTCGTACCATATAGTAAACATTTTGACCATGGAAGTTGTTCTAAAAATCCTGTAGTACCTCAGGCAGTGTTGGGCATTAGGCAGTTAACAGTGTGTGCTTGTTGCCTGGGGAAGCCATGCTGAAAAATGTCAGAAGGTTGCATAGCATAAGGAAGTGATTGAGAATCCAACATCACTAGTCAGAAAGTTTCCAAAGAAGGTAGTATAATTTTGCAAGGGTTTTGTTTCTTTTCAAAGACCTAGAATGGGGGATAAAAAAGAAAAAAAATTCCAAATATTCTATGGTCCTCTGTGTTGTTTGGTATAAACATCCTAGGAAAAAATGGAACCTGGAATATTTGATGGACCCTCCAATTATGACATGTCAACCTGGAATGTGCTTTATTATTTTTTTATTACTCAGAATCCCTGTGATTTTTAATAGTGGAAATTATCCAAGGGCAAAGAATGTGTGGTCCTTTTGACCAGGAACTAGTTTCCATAAATAAAATAGCTTACTAATTATCATCTCTTCTGTCTCCAGTCCATTTCTGCCACCCATAGCAATGAAAGACTCCATTAAAACACATGACTATGTTATTAAAAATGTTAGATTGATTTATTATTCCCTTTAATTTCCCAGTAGATTTTGAAGAGATTATGGAACCATCTGCATATGCCCAGAAGCAGTCATCATAATAGCAGGAGAACCTGCCTCAGCCCTGGTAGTATTTTCTTTTTTTTTAAAGAGACCTGAATGGGGTCATTGCCTTTACTGATCAGTTATAGTTCTCTATCTTTCACACTGATAACAAGGGGGATCATACTTCTCAATACTCTTTTAGGGCATAGTGAAAATGAATGTTTGCTGAAGTAAACAGTTCATGCAGACTACTTAATGAGCTTATTCAGTAATCAGAGTTCATCAAATACAAGCCAGTTCATTCTTTACTTGTTTTCCTGTGCTGTCTATCCTTTACTAGTCTGGTGAAACTTATGAACCATCTCTGTACCAGTTATAAAGCTACTGTTTCTTAGCTGCAAGCCCACGCCTCTAAATTCTTTGTGACGCTGAGGATAAGACTTCTGTAAACCACATTTCAGCATGGCCACCCAGCTTCCTGCGAGGCTATGCCAATGGGGGCACTATAGATAGATGACAAGACTGGGGGAGAGCGAGGAGGATTTTCTCTTTCCTGTTTGTTTTATATGGGTTTCCTGTTTGTTTCCTGCCTGGTTCCTATCACTGCTACACTTGTTCCCCTTAGCATTTACAGTGAACTTGCATAATGACAGCTGGATTCATTCTGTAGCTTTTCAAACACTTATAGAGTTGGGTTATGGCACCACCTCAGAGACCTCAGCCTCAGCTAGCACTCCCTTCTCAGGAGTCTGTATTTCAGCTCCACAGGCTCTTTCCTCTAAGTTTAAAAATGCCAATCTTCCGCCCTCCTTCTTCTCCTCCCCCCCTTTTTTTTTGCCAGGCCAAGGAGTGTGGTTTGCCTCTTGCAGTTGATACTTCCATGATATTTTAGTACAGTGGTAGGCAAACACACATACATATTGACTATTGCTCCTTCTGTTCTATAACAGAAGACTTGAGTTCTTGTGATGGAGACCATATTATTGTATTAAAATATTGGCCATCTTGTCCTTTATACAAGAAGTTTACTTAACTCTGCCTCAGTGTTCTAGTCTTGCCACCCAGCAAGACTTAACACGTTTACACTAGAATCTAAAAATTTCATATTAAATTCACTCTGTTCAAATAACTCAAATGGTTCTGTTTCCTGCTTGGACCCTGACCGATTAAAAAAAAACTGCTTCCACAAATGTCCCAGGAAATGGACACCCGAAAATTGGGATTTGGGGTTTGGTCATGTTCTTGGGCTTGAACACAATGCTGAAATTAGGTGCTAGTAATCCATGTCATGCAGTAGCATCTTGTTTAATCAAATGATCATCTGTGATTGATTGTGATAAAGTGAGTGACTAAGAAGCTACTGAACTTGACCTTTATGACAGTAATGGTGATGACAAGGACTTCATGTGGGATGGATTTCCTGATTGCTCATACAGAAAGAATATAACAAATTCAGATGCTCAAAGAGACTCTATTTCAGTGCTAAAAGAATATTTTATTTTTTTGTAGCCATAGAGCTAACATTGCTGAAAAAAATCAGATGCAAAGTTTCAACTGGGCAGGATGCACAATTACAATAAAAGTCAAATACATAATTTTTCAGGTCTCTCATGTATAGGCACTGAGTCTGATTTGGGAAGAAATGCATTCCTATTAGTCTGGTGAAATCTATATCATTGAGCCCCTTTTGGACTATTGCTCCTAATACATAAAATAAAATATAGTGAATCAGAAGAAATCTAATATTGGAATACAGTAATCAAAATGTTAAAACACATATTTTTAAGAAATGAATGCTTTAAAGAACAAAACCTAGCAGTAGGTCTTATATATGCCATAATTTTGAACACTTTCTTGAGATACCTGCATCAATTGTAATCTAATATGAAATATCCATTATTTCTATTGTTGTCAAAGTAATTGGTAATGATAATACTACTATGTTTTTTTTTTTTTTTGCCCATATATATTATTGAAGGAAATGCTAAGTTTCACTTAGTGGTTAATAAAAGTAAAGATGTATTTTTTCTTCTCTTAGTTCAGTAATCTGAATCACATCCATGTATCTCAAACTAAGAATCTCTGTTTTAGTCATGTAGGTATTCTTGAGAAGTTAGCTGGATAAGTCAAACTTTGAACTTTTTCTACTTACAACCTATCCTCATATCATTCTTCATTTCTTATCCCAGGAATCTCTAGGAGAATGGGTAAGGTGCATCTTCTATATGCATCCATATAGTATCCTGGACTCTTGCTATCAAAATATAAAAAAATATGCTACTTAAGTACTTTCCTGTACTGTGCTTTCCCTTTTAAAGGACTATGGTACTATAATGCCTATTTACCTTTATGTATTCTCCCCAACAGACTAGAAGATCTCTGTTATTAGAGACCATGACTGGCTTGCTATATCTCTAACTTAGGACCTACTCCATAGTTGATGCTCAATCTATATTTGTGAATAAACAACTGAATAAATTGATGAACTCTGAAGTGGAAGTAGTTTTTTCTCTTACTCATGACCAAAGTTCTCAGCAAGGTATTTTATATAAATGTTGCCATGAGAGGAGATAGAAGAGAGAGTGTGACTTATGCATCCATACAAATCTGCCCACCATTAGAAAAGCAATTGTGTGTTCAGACCTAGCTGACAGCGGTGTGGTAGACAGATTATTTACTAGGGTAGGCACTGTTGGTTCCCTATCCAGAAACCACTGTTCCGTTTTTTCCTTGCAAATAGAATCGTGATTTGTTTTTTATAGTATCAGTATGATATGTATGTCAGGGGAGACTGGGTCTCCTATTAGGTGTGGGGATGAGGGATGTGTCTTGTTTAGACTAATCTAGTTATAGTAATTCCCTTCGACAGTGTTTGGTTTAGGGCTTGGCATATGATACAATTATGGGCAGTGAAATGAGATGGCAAATCTGAGAGTGTATAGAAGAAGACAAAAAGAGATGCATGTGAGGCAACATTTCTGTTCTTTTCCCTTGGAAGTGATTATATGAGGAGGTGATGCCTAGGGCTTATGCAAAGAAAGGGTGACAATGAGGGGAGCAGCTGGCACAGTGAGAGTAGCACTGTGAAAAACGTGGAAAGAAAGTGTACCATTGTTGTTATCATTGTGATGCTGTATTAATCAAATGTTGTACTTGTGGTATAATAGATGCCTTTATTGTTTAAGCCATTTTTTGACTGGCTTTTTTTGTCACTTGCATCCCAAAGTGTCATAAATGCGTCATCTTCTTAAGCAAAGGACAGCTTTACTAATGGTCCTGGATAAATTTAATAAGGATCCTTTCTGCCTGAGATTTTGATACTTGTAAGTAGCAGAAGTCTGCCATAGGATGCAGGAATTTTTTTAGAAATCCAAAGCTCTAGCAGACTAATTTAAAGAGTGGGTCGGATGCCAGCCATTTCTGAAGCTCATGAAATGAGAACATTTAAAGCTGAGTGATAAGCCTTTGTAGGTGAACTAATGCCAAAACCCTTTTCAAACCTAAGTATTCCATGGCAAGGCATTCTTGCAGCATGTTATGTGTTACCATGTTATGAAACTGGCTTTGACATTTGGATGTCTACCACTTGGTGAGTGGTTAGTTATAAAATGCTATTGGTTCAACAGATTATACTTCTGGAATAAAGCCTGGACTTCTGGGATCTTTTTAGTGGCTGGTTTATTTGTATTTCCAAGGCCATTTTTCCAATAAGCCAACACAATCAAATTACATGCAGCTTTGAAGACATTCTACCTTACAGTTTGACATTTTAATTAGGACTTTAAAGAGATAATAATCACTGCCCACAACTTCCCTAATGTTACCTAGAAATGGGTCAGTTAATTAGGATCCCAGAAAAACCACCGCATACATTTCTTTTTAATTGTTTTTCCAAACTTCCATCACCACATCTCTTGGCTTCAACTCAGACCAAATCAAACAAACAGCAGGGAAGGGTTCAATCTCTTCAGCCTTCTGAAAAATCTAAGGGTGCAAATAAGGAAGTCAGTCTGTGTCCATCAACTACAACTGTATGTTTCACTCTGCATAAGATATTTTTCTTTCATTTCAAGATTGCTTTTGAAAGGAAAACCAATCCAGTTCATCTTATTAGATCATCTTCTGTGAGAGCCATTAGGATCCTGTTCACCTGGCCCCTTTGATCCTTGTGTCTATACTTCATTATTTTTTATCTCTTCTAGGGTAAGGTTATTAATGGGTGGTCCCACTAAGGAATTTTTTTAATGCTCTCTGACTGCATTAAATTCCTTCTAAGTGGATTTTACAAGGTGGAAGGAAAAATGAGTCCATCTATTTGGACTTTGAAACAAAGGGGCCCAGGGTGTGATAGCGATTCAAGAAATGAATTCTGTTCTCTTGGGTGGATTATATGTAACAGGATGCTTACTGCCTCACTTGCCCCTCCCTATCTCTTGGGTCAATATACAAGAATGGAAATGTGGTAAATGTCTCAGTTGTTTTCTAGTGCTCTGATGTGTTTTGACACATTCAGGAGGAGAGGTAGTTGCTGCTTCCCAGAAGAGGTTTAAGGAGTGTAACAGTATGCCACTGTTATCATTCTGCCAGGCAAGTACCTTTAGCCTCGCTTTTGAGCCTCATTATATGTGCCTCAGTCTCCAGTTTGATGATCAGTTGCAACATTTATCTCAGTTACTGAGATTTTGCAGTTGGTTATAAAGTTCTTTCAGTTAAATATTTGAGCTGTTGGTGGTTAATTTGAAAGATAACTTCAATTTGTGACTTCACTGATGACTTCTTTTTTAACCTCCTGCTTAATGTATACACTTCACTCTTGTTCATTGTCAGAGACAGGTTTACCGTGAATCAAATGAAGCTCAGGCTTTAAGACCCCTTGCTTGCATGATCCCCTTCCAAGTCTCTAGCAAGAGCTCTTGTAATGCAATCAGATTTGTGTAAAATTTGAAAATATAAAATAATCTAGCAAAAAATCAGTTATAACCACCTGTGTACTTTCACAATCAATTTTGTGTCCTTTTTCTTAAAGAAGGACCCCCAAATTTCATAAACTTTAAAGCTAACAAACCTCAATCTGTCTCCTTCATTATAATAAATACTTCTTAAAAGATTGTAGATATTAGATTAGGAAAGTGTGATGTGTCCAGATAGCCACCACGAGGTTGCTTTCAAAATAGCTATCTATGCAAAGGAATATCCTTAATGCAGACAAAATTTGTTTGTATATTTTATTTTTCCTGTCTGTGCGTTCCTCTGAGATTTTTCCAAAATTGAGATCTTTCTCTGATCTTGGGAGTTTAAATCAGGTAAGATATGTGTGGCACTTAAGACAGGGAATGTGCATAGTAAGTCCTTAGTGAATGCTAGCTATAATAATTAATGTCGTGTTTATTTCCTCCAAATTTTGCAGCCTTGTGTATCTTTTTCTACCACTCCTCACTAAAGGGACTAATTCGACTGTCACCCTGAGAAATGCTCCATTCCTCAGATGTGTCATTTGTTTTTCTTCTCTGCTATTGAAAACATTTCTCTCATTATTTTTGGCCATCTGGAAGAATAATATAATAAAATTCTTTATGATGGGCCACCAAAAGTGATGGTGGCTTAACACAATGTCCTAAGGTGGCACAGTAGAAGAGTGTAGGAGCTGAATGCTAGTTACATTACTTATTGGTTAGGTGACCACCCTAACTTCACTTATTCCTGGGCAGGTTGTGGGGGTAGGGAACAATGAGAGATAATACTTATTTTACAGGGATGTTTTTAGGAATGAGTATGTAAAGCACTTATCACAGTGTCTGGAATAGACTGGGCACTAATAAATGGGCATTATTGTAACCAGACCACTCTTGATAATGCAGTATCTGAACCCAAAAGAAGGCACCTTTAATGGAGAAATTCAGATAATTTTTTGTTAGTTGGGGAAATATTCAGAGGCATGGTGATTTATCTAGTGTTTCTCAAATCTGGTGTAGTTAAAATTCCTATGCTTATGAACAGCTCTATGTTTCCTAAGATATTAGGATTAAGAACAATGAAAAGATAATATTCTGGCATACTTACAAATGCTGATAAGTTATCTCATAGGCTCACTTGCAGGATTTCACAGCCTTTGCATTAAATTCTAGATCTAACTTATGGCCTTTGATTACTAGAATGTAATAAAAATGTTATCAGAATAAAATTTGAATTTATTTGCCTGATACAACCTTACACTGGATTTATGTACAAGTTTAAGTAATAATTGGTAATAGTTAAGAATTAGAGAAAAAGAACTTACTAGCAAATGTAATCCTCAAATCTCACTTGAATCTCCTCCTAATTGTCTTCACTACCAGGGATTTGAATTATTGATTTCTACCTTATCTGGAAATTTAAAGGAAAATATCCATAGTATTTCCTTAATTTGTTTGAATAAACTATTTGTTATTATTTTGTTTTTATACTAAATGTGTAGATTGTCTCTTAACTACTTTGTCTACAGGGCCAAAGTTGATAAAATATTCACCTGAATTTGGAGATGTCTATAGTCTCAAGGGCACTAGACTGCACTGATACACATAAGATGGATAATGTATGACATAAGAGTATATGTAGCCCTTTTATATTTTATTTATTTAAAAATTTTTATTAGAGTTCAATTTGCCAACATATAGCATAACACCCAGTGCTCATATGTAGCCCTTTTAAAAATAAATACCTACTAAGTATGAAAAATATAAGTCTAGACTACGAGGTTCTTAAGGGCAGCGTCTAGCGGAATGCCTAGAACATAGTCAAAACTCAATATATATGTGTTAAATGAGTAAATGAATGAGTTGACTTGAATTTAATTAAGTAGGGTGGTTTGGACTTGGTAAGGAAAGTCCATGAAATATACTGAAAAAAAATATGAATCTTTAAGCCTCTTCGAGGATAGTCAGAGGCTTTGAGGGCTTAGAAAGGTATTTAGTTACTATATAGGCCAACTGCCTCATTTTACCCCAGGGAGACTGAATAACTTCTATAAACCAGGGATGAAGCCAGGATATGGTATGGAGGGCAAATGAGGTATACATGAAAACATTATTGTATACTCTGTCTCCATGTAAATCAGTAAATCATAATCAGATTTTATGGAATGATATTAAGAAAGCTAGTGCTATGTCAATGGTGAGATTTGGTTTCTTCTGAGATTACTTTTTAAATTTATTTTTATTTTTTGAGATTATTTATATTTACTTATAATTATCAATTTCTTTTAGATTAACTCCAAGACTGTCCATGAGATTTTGTTATAAGGGAAAACTATAGTATTGCATATTGTCTGAAAAAAAAAAAAAAGACATGATCTTGGCCAAGGTGTTTGGAAATATGTCTTTCAAAGGTTTCTATTGTAATGAGGTGTGACATATATTATGTACATGGTATAAGTGAAAGTTTAGGAGCTGTGAAGAATAGGAAGTAAGTTTTACACTATCAACAAAACCTGAAGCACATCAATCCACATGGCTTCAATTAGTGTCAACCCCCATTTAGTTGATCATGGAAAGAAGGGGAACAAAACAAGAGAGCACTGTGCTTCTGAGGTTGTGAAACACCCCACTACAGGAATTTGGGTTCCTAGACTCGTGTGTGTGTGTGTGTGTGTGTGTGTGTGTGTGTGTGTGACAGAGAGAGAGAGAGAGAGAGAGAGAATTTTGATTCATTGGATATCTGAGTCCTTTGAGGTATTTGGCTTCCTTAACCTCACACAAAGCTACTTGCTTAGGGAGTGTAAGGAACAGATCACAGTAAAGCTGGCATGTATCGGCTCAAAAAACTGGTCAGCTTTTTAGGTCCCAACGGAAATTTAGCTTCAGCCAAACTTTTAAAATCCTTTGAACAACCCTCTGGGCTGGTGCTTCTAAGAGTGGTTCTTCCCATTAGTAGTCGCCATGAGGTTTGAACTAGTTCCCTCTCCATCTCAGTTTTGAAGATCACTGGTGAACAAATCAGGGTTTGGGCTAATGATCTGTAGGATCAGTAAGGCACCCCAAACTAAAATGCATTGTCCTAAAATAAGAGATAAACAAGACTATTCTTATTGGTGAGTAAAAGACAGTAGGAAAAGTTATAAAATTCAGGTGTGTCAAAAGCATTATGTGAGTCTTGCCAGCATGAGACCAGTAAGTACTAAAGGAGAGTTATAGCTACAGGTGGGAAATATTAAATTACTATTTTTGTACTTCCTAGTGCCCTCAAAAGTTTTGGCAGAGATATGACTATAGGCTGCTGCCCTGGCTGTACAAAAAAAAAGAGAAGAATTTAGTAGAGAAAATTGAATTCATGATCTGTACTCATAGAGTTGGACTTGAATGAGCAAATGTTAGTTTTTCAGTGAAAAAATTTCTATAAACTGAAATTAAATTGATTTGATGGCTCTGAAGCTTACACATTTGGGTGTCCTCTTTAAAGAATCTTTTGAAATGTCAATTTGTGGTAGAGATAGGAGGCTCACAATCCTATGTGGGGAAAAAAAAAGTTAGGCATAGCATAAAAGAGATTTCATTAGAATATTCCCAGTATTTTCAAAATTAATCTTGCACCACCTGCTATTCTAGAAAAACACTGAATAAATAAAATGTTTCTCAAGCATGACTGGTGTACCCAAATTTGAGCGCTAGTTAGGACTTTTGCCAAAATATACATTTACTTTGCTAGCTTCGGGGAATGAAACTAGCAAATGGATGGCACTTCTAAGTACACAAATATCTTTTTGGTATATATGAAATGAAGGCGTTTAAAAGAAAAAGAAACTTCCATTCACACAAATCTTTTTCTTGTTAATGTTCCAGAGCTAAGAGTTGCTTGTAACATTTGGGAGGGTGAGGAAAGTGGAGAAATATCTCTGGTATTCAGCTTTAGGTGGAACCAACCACATTAGCTCTACTTTTATTGTAGCACATTTTTGCTTTCCTGAATTTTCAATCCTTTCTACATTACCTTTGACCAGTGACCACTGCCTGGAATTTCCCTAGGTGTGTATATATAATAACTAGAAAGACTATACCATGTAGAATAAAAATAGTGTTTCTTATCTGTATGTCATTTGCTTGTACCAACCTAGCCATTCTATGATTAGGGCAGATTGTATTTTTCCAACCTCAAAGAATGTGTTCTACTAATTCCTTTCAAATTCTTCTCACTCAGTGAACGATTCAGAAGGAAAATGCTCAGATTCAGGTGAAGGCGGTCATACCAAATACTTGCCAGACCACAAAAACTTCAGCAGCCTGGGTTTAAGACTGATTTTAGTCACTTAAGAATCTGGGGATGAAAATACTGTTTGTAGGGAACTGGTAGGAATTCTGCAAATGTCACAAGGGCAGAGATCAGGTCTGTCACTATTCGGTTGAAAAATGGCTCGTCAGTCTTCTTTAATGACTTTCTTC
The DNA here is from genome assembly GCF_053574225.1 of Canis aureus. Classification (NCBI taxonomy): domain Eukaryota; kingdom Metazoa; phylum Chordata; class Mammalia; order Carnivora; family Canidae; genus Canis; species Canis aureus. The sequence goes on along the minus strand of NC_135619.1, from coordinate 56,165,533 downwards.
CTCTCTTTATCATCATTATTCTGATTCCTAGACCCTGTGAGTTTCCAGGATTCCAGGATTAGAGTGTCTTTCCCTGGAGACATTGACATTCAGCCCTGATAATCCTCCTTTGGGGAAGATGATTTGCCCCATGTTGATTTTCTCTTCCTTGTGCTTTGGTCTTCATGTCTTAACCCAGTGGTTCTCAAATGTGAACATTTGAACCACTGGGCAACTTGCTGAGCACAACATCCCCATCCACTCTGGAGTTTCTGACTCTGGAGAATTTGGGGTACTCAACAGTTCCCAGGTGTGGCTGATGCTGCTGGTCCCAGGACCACACATGGAGAACCATTGTGCTAACTAGCCATCAATACCCATTCTCAGAACATTCCACTTTTCTGTTGTGTGAAAGTCATATATTTTTCTTTTTCCTCTTTTGAGACCATTTCTCCCCCCACTGGTTTTCAAATATGATGCTAAATATGCCGAACTTGCTTAGGTCTTACCATCTGATATAATAGCACTCAAAATATGTAGTTTTCATCTCACATTGTTCATCTGGGCATTCTAGTGTTGCAACTGGTTACCTAAGGATGATATGACATCATCAACTATCACAGACCACCTCCTGAATTATGTAAGTCAAGCAGACAAGGACAAAGCAAGGGTCACAGTAGAATTCTGTGCTGTGACGCAAGCTTATTTCTGTTTAATGATGGAGTTCTTTGCCCCAATGATATTGTTTGCTCATCAACCCAGGCCCCAGCTATCAGTACAGGTATTCCCTAAATAAATATTTTGGAAAACAGAGGGGTCTATGTTTTCATTCAGTGATGCATTTATTTTCAAAGTATTTTTAAATCAATTATGCATAAGTTGTTCAGGAGATCTCAAAGTGGATCATTCAAGTTGGACACTACCAATTGGCAATAACCCTTGCTAAGTGTAATATAAATGCCAAGGAAGCAGTGTGTCTTGTCAAATTCCCCCAAGGGCAAGCAATGCAGCAGCTGCAGATCTGTCCAAAGTGGCCTGATGGTGGGGGCGGGGGTGGTGGTGGTGGTGGTACATGTCAGTACTTTGAGGATCCTGGCTCCATCCTTACCCGTGGGAGAACCTTCGCATGTGATCAGAGCTACAATTATAATGGGACTTGACAAAGTAATTGAGAGAGGCAGTTGCTTTTGCAATGTTCAGGACTAGTTCAATGGATTTTCTTCCCTGTTTTCAGCATTCAGCAGCTTTGGTGACCAGCTACGTCGTTTGGCAGCGGGCTAAAGTGCTCACAATTGCACAGAGCAAGGAGCATGCTGTACAGTGATGTTCCAGTTTAAAAGGACAGAGCTGCAAACAAAGGTAGGCTTTTATTTGGGGTAGCATCCTTTCAACTGCACAAAATCTCATGCCCGACCACATGCCAACCACCATTGCCGTGCTCACAGCGCTGGGCATATGTCTTCACTCTCTGATTCTTGAATCCTGGGTGGGGGAGGGGTACTCAATGTCAGCATCTTGTCCTGAGTTTCCTATTTATTGAACTCTCTCCAGATCTCACTTCCCTCTTTACTAGTTTCAGCACCTAACCCCACCTTCTTTTTGGGCCTATATTTTATTAAGATGATTATTTTTGGCAGGTGGTTTGGTCCCCTGAATGTAAAATTCAGCATTCTCTTTTGATGGGAGAAATTTCAGCCTTCACATAGAATAGAGTAAGCCTTGTCCTGCCTATCCACAGGTCAATAGGGAAAGTAGCTGCCTGCAGAATGCAGTGATACTTCCCTTTCATTGCACCTGTTGCACCTGTCACAGTTAACCGTTCTATATATTTGAGTGGCTATTTGAGCAAAATCTATCTTCCTTACTGAACATGGGCCACTGTGAAGACAACATCTACCTATTTTGCTGTTGAGACTATTTGGTCTCAAGTGCCTATCAGAGTGCCTGGCTCAGAGCAGCCAAAGGATACTTGTAGGGAAGAAAAGAATATACATCTCAAGTGTATCAGTTGAATCATGGGATGTCCTTAGCTGATCTTAAATACAGTTTGGGAATGCTAATCTGCTTTGGAAAGGATTATGTGGAAATATCTAAGTTTCATTGAGGTTTTTTGTTTGTTTGTTGTTTCAGTTTATTTTGAGGGACATTGAAATGATGGCATTTTTTGGGTGGAAACAGATGAACAATGTATCACCCAGTAAGAAGAAACACTAACTATGATGAATTATACCCACCTTCTTCTATTCTAGTAAATCATTACTGAAATATATAGATTGTTAGAGCTTTATAGATTAAGTTTCTCACAACTTTGGAAGTATGATTTTTAGTAGTTTTTCTAGGCTTATTGTAACAATTATCACAGACTGGGTGTGATAAAATTTATTGTATCACAGTTTTGGAGACTTGAAGTCTGAGATCAAGGTGTCAGCAGGGTTGGATACTTCAGAGGACTGTGAAGGGGAATCTGTTCCATGACTCTCTCCTAGCTTCTTGTGGTTCTTGGTCATCTTTGGCATCCCTTGGCTTGTAGAAGCATCTCCTTGAGCTCTGCCTTCATGTTCACATGGTGTTCTCTCTGTGAAGCTGTGTCTTCTTATAAGGACACCAGTCATGTTGGCTTGGGGCTGCCCCACTCCAGGATGACCTCATCTGAACTAATAACATCTGCAACAACCCTATTTCCAAATAAGGTCACTTTCTGAGGTATTTGAGGTTAGGATTTCAACATATGATTTTCAGATGGACAGAATTCAACCATAACATGATCCAAGATGTAGCTATTGAAGAAAAGATACAACTGCTGAACCAGAATCTCTGCACCCAGAACTGCCTCCCCATGTTTCCTGCCACCTCCTTTCAGTGGCAGGGTTTCAGCCTTTTCTGATGCAGGTCAGGATAATGTTGGCTTGGCTATTAACTTGAATTTAATGAGTTGAACCTGTCTCAGAAAGCCAGCCAGCAGGTGAGTTGCCAGCTGGCACTTCTCTGTGTGCCATCTCCAGTGGCAGTTAGGGACACTGTGTGAGACAATATGAGAAGATTTCTGATGTCTGCAGAGGGGCAAACACTCCATTCCTCCTTGCTGCCATTTGCATAGCAGTCCCCTCTGCTCCACCCAGTGTGTGAAGAAGGCAAGAGAAGTTTCTAGAATAGTATGTGGTGTTGGCTACTCAGAACCCTACCATTGGTTGATGAACATCATTGATCTGTTCTGACAGAAGAGTTCCTATCAAGGGAAAACTAGGGTGATGAAATATCTTGGAACCATCCAACACAAATATTTTACTTCACCATAGTAAAGGGGGAAGGTAATGTTTGACTTCTGGCTCAATGTCCATGAGAAAGACCAATATGTAATCTTGTCTTTGGCTTATTATCAAGAGAACATGTTACATCACTTGCTTGTAGCTTCCAGGTCCTTAAAAAAGTAACTGGTTGAGATAAAGGGCTTCCCAATTTGTAAAATTCAGAGTCCATTGTCCTTGTTGATGCTGCCTGGGCTCTAGGGTACAGTCATTGATTTTGTTTTGGGATCAGTGAGAAATAAAGAGGGAGAGAGAGTGGGGGGAAGAATAAAGGGGGAGAGAGGGAAAGAATGAGAAAGAGAGAGAGAGATGCAAAGTTACAGCAAGGGGCTAGCACCATGGTAAATGGTTTGTCCACAGTGAGTTAGTAGCAGAGGTGGAAGTTGAATATGGATCTCTTGCTGAATAGGACAGAGTGCTCCTTTATAAAAAATATCGTCTGGTGAAGAGAGTGAGGAAAGAAGATAAGGGATAAAACTAAATAAGACGCAAAAAAAATGCAGTGGTAAGGATGAATGACAACTCCGAGAGAGGATTACACACTGTGGCCCTGCTTCAGCTCCTAACGTCATCTCAGATGAGGCACCCCAATGAAACAGGCCTTATCTTTCCTCATCTGAATGTGAGGGTACTGGGAAATCTCGTTTCTAAGGAAGTTTTACTGTAAACTTTCTATAATATTGTTTCAAGTCAATCTAGAATCTGAATTCCCTATACCTTTAGTTAGCTACATCTGTCTCTATAGTCTTTTTTAATTTAAAATTAAAATTTAATTTATTAACATATAGTGTATTATTATTTCAGAGGTAGAGTTCAATGATTTTCATCAGCTCTATATAAAACCCAGTGCTCATTACAACACATGCCCTCCTTAATGTCCATCACCCAGTTATCCCATCTGCCTGCCCACTCTCCTCCAGTGACCCTTAGTTTATTTCCTAGAGTTAAGAGTCTCTTATGGTTTGTCTCCCTCTCTGATTTTGTCTTATTTTTCTCTCCCTTCCCCTATGATCCTCTGTTTTGTTTCTTAAATTCCACATATGAGTAAAATCATATGATAATGTTGTCTTTGTCTATTGACTTATCTCACTTAACATAATACCCTCTAGTTCCATCCACATCTTTGCAAATGGTCAGATTTCATTTTTTTTCTGATGGCTGAGTAATATTCCAGTATATATGTGTGTGTGTGTGTGTGTGTGTGTGTGTGTGTGTGTGTATGTCACATCTTCTATATCCATTTGTTTGTTGATAGACATCTGGACTCTTTCCATAGTTTGGTTATTGTGGACATTGCTGCTATAAACGTTGAGGTGCATGTGCCCACATGTGCATCACTATGTTTGTACCTTTGGATAAGTATTTAGTAGTGCATTGCTGGGTTGTAGGAATTCTCAACTTTTTGAGGAACCTCCTTACCGTTTTCCAGAGTGGCTGCATCAACTTGTACTTCTACCAACATTGTAAGAAGGTTCTCCTTTCTCCACATCCTCACCAATATTTGTTGTTTCCTAACTTATTAATATTAGCCATCTGACTGGTGTGAAGTGGTATTTCATTGTAGTTTTGATTTGTATTTCTATGATGCTGTGTCTCCATAATCTTAAAGTTTTATATAGTTAGTTTAAACTTCCATCTGATTGGTTCATGTTCTTTTATATACACTATTTATAATTTTCCTTTATGTCCATGGTTTTAGGGTGTCTGTGCCAAAAAATATACTCTAAAACTATTTTATAAGCAAGTGGCCAAAATTTAAAAAAATTGCCATTTTCAAAGCTAAGTACCTCAAAAAGATAAACCTCAATGGCAAAAAGTGAAATCAAATCCCCTCTACCAAATAGTAACTGAAACAAAGAAAAACTGTGTGTTCTAAAGTGGGATCCTTGGTGTGTTTTTTTCTTTAAGATTTATTTGTTTATTTTATAGAGAGTATGAGAGAGAGAGCACCAACGCACAATCAGTGGGGAAGGGCAGAAGGATGGAAACAGAACCAGACTCCCTGCTAAGCACAGAGCCCCACATGGGGTTCCATCTTAGGAGCCTGAGATCATGACCTGAGCCAGAATCAAGAGCTGGGTGCTTAGCTGACTAGCTACCCAGGTGCCCTTAAAGTAGTACATACACGATCCTGCCTCCAGTTCTTCAAACTATATTTCTTAGGATGGTTGTACACCAATAAGCATACAAGGAGAGCCAAAGTTCCTACTGAAGAAAGGCTTTAAGCCCTTTACTATGAATTTAAATCCATAGTAAATGGATATACTCAGTAAGTATCTAGTTGAGTGAAGGCCATTTTGAACTGATAGTCAAGGTGGCAGGAATTTATGAGAACTTACCTCCACACAGAAGGCCCTCACAGAAGCTCTAGTAAGCAGCATCCATAAATGCTCTCATTTTGGCCTTTGTGATGCTGTGTTGATAGATTATATTGGGAAGGTGGGAGACCATGTTGGGTACTGGTCAAAGATGCAGGCTTTCCAGAGCTCTGTGGTTGTTTTAAAATACTATTTTCACTTCTCACAACTGTGTGACCCTTGGTTAGCTGTTTCATTTTCAAATGCCTCAGTTTTCTTACGTTACTGGATGATGAATCTTAATACTTATCTTAATTTTCTTTTATGTGTGAGGATATAAATGAAATTATAAATGTAAAGTGGTCAGCAGAGTGGCATAGAGTAAATGATTAATAAATATTAAGTAATAATTATTATACTTCTGATATCCTCTTTTTTTCCAGCTTTGAAGCCAGGGCTGGCTGGCTGGCTGGCTTAATTAATTAATTAATTAATTAATTATTTTTACATTTGTTTTTATTTAAGTTCGATTTGCCAACATATAGTCTAACACCTAACATCTAAAGTCTAACGTCAAGTGCCCTCCTCAGTGCTCATTACCCAGTTACTCGACCCCCCGGCCCACTGCCACCTCCCCTTCTGCAATGCTTTGTTTGTTTCCCAGAGTTAGGAATCTCTCATGGTTGGTCTCCCTCTCTAATTTTTCCTGCTCAGTTCCCCTCATTTCCCTTATAATCCCTTTCACCATTTCTTATATTCCAAGTATGAGTGAAACCATGATCTCCTCCTTCTTGGAGAAACTGACTCCACTACAATAATGGATTCAGAACGTATGGACTTTTCATCAATGTGGATCACTTGATTTTTAATCTGTCACTAATCACAAAGTTCCAAGTGTATCAGAACCTAACATTACCTCGTAGACCCAGATCTGAAGAGAAACAAAACACCCCTGAGGTAATGCTTGGGTGTGGTGGTGCTGCCGTCTTCAGAGCACCCAGTCCATTACAAGTCTGAACAATGTGATCCTTGCTCTTGGCACAAATGCTGTGCAAGGAAATGTCTGTTTTGTAAGAAGACAATTCAGACTTGTTTTTCAGGGCCTTCCATAACCTCAAACTTCTTAGCTGCAGCAGCAGCAAGAATTATTGAAGATGGGGCCCGGATGTTGTGAGAAAATGAAAAAGAAAAGGTAGTTTGCAACCTCAAGATAAGTAAATAGAAACAATAGAGGAAAAGAATACAAGAAAGGCATGAAAACAATGTGAATGAATATAAACATATATCCCTAGGTACAGGGGAATATAGAAATAACTTTAAAAGCTTACCCCATTTGAGTAAATGTCAACCCCCTCCTTGACTATGTCCAATAGTAGGGCAGTCCATGTCTTCTTAAGCATCCCACTCACTTTCTCTAGGGATTAGTTGGATATAACTTTGTAGTGGCAATAGTGAGGAGAAAAAACCCCAAATCTTTCTTTATTCAAACCTTGGTTTCCATCTGTTGCTTAAAATTTCTGAGCTTTGGATGTAAAATAAGGCCAATGTATAAATGAGCATCATGTTAGTACCTCCTTCATAAGATTGTTGTAGGGATTCAATGAGATAATAATCCATAGAACTAGAGCACAGTGCTTGGCACATGACTAACACTAATGAAACCAACTGAGTGTCCAATTAATTGTATAATGATTGAGCAGGTCTGTCTGGTTCCAATATTCTAAACTTCATCAATTTTTATGTCTCTGCACTTCTATTTCCTACTCTGTAATTAGGGATTCTACGAACACCTATCCCATGAAATTTTTTTTTTTAATTTTTATTTATTTTTGATAGTCACAGAGAGAGAGAGAGAGGCAGAGACACAGGCAGAGGGAGAGGCAGGCTCCATGCACCGGGAGCCCGACGTGGGATTCGATCCCGGGTCTCCAGGATCGCGCCCTGGGCCAAAGGCAGGCGCCAAACCGCTGCGCCACCCAGGGATCCCCCCATGAAATTATTGAAAGAATTAGATGAGTTGACACAGATAAAGCTCTTTGAATAGTGCCTGACACATAGTAGGGTTTCATTTGATGTTAGCCATCATTGATGAAACTGTTCTTCTAACCATTTGCTACTTCTTTTTCTTCTCTTTTTGTGTAATGAGCATTCCTCACAAGCAGAACACCTGTGCCCTTCCCAGCTTGCTCTCTTCAGGAGAAATCTTCTAGAGTAGGATCTAACTGAAGCCAAAGCAGTAGGTTCATACCTCCAGAGGCACTCACATGTGCCTCCTAGGAATAAGAGTGGATGAAAATAAATTCATTTCCAGGGACGGGGCTGGGAGAGCAAGCCACAGAGAAGGCCTGAGGGAGGGATGGGTGAGAAGTGAGTATGGTATAGAAAGAACATGGAGTACTCTGAGAAGGGGAGGCCCAGGACGTTTTTGAGATAATGTAGTTTATTTGGGATCCTGGCCATGTGGCAGATGGTGTGAATGGCTCTGACCGTGGAGATCTTGCTCTGCCAGGTGCTTCTCACCTTTCATAAGCATGAAATCCACTTAGGTAATGCTTGGTACATATCCTACTGAATCCACAGTTTCTTCTTTAGTTTCTGGCAAAAAGTGTTGTTCGCAGGTCACACCCAGCCTATTCTATATTCATTCTGAGTGCATAGGACTATGAGATAATCATACCATGGGACTGAACTGGTTGAAATCTGTAAATCTTCTAAAAGTATCATTACCCGTTCATAATCCTTCTTTCCAATATTGCGTAAATCTCATTAGTACATACTTTTTTATTATTCATGTTATGGAAAAAATTGCTTTTTTGCCATTGAAAGAACAGTTGGTGTATGAGACTGAGGTGTTTTGTTCGAGCTGTTTGGTTTTATCTCCATGATAAAATCAAGGAATTTACCTCCAAATGTAGGAGACTCTTAACAGCCAGTGCTGTTCAGCCTTTTGCTTTTTACAGCAAGGACCCTCTGTGAAGGCCTGCAGTCACCGATATGAGGCCGGAACACTGTAGAGTGAGGACTTGGCTGAAATTGACTCTTATCTAGGAATGGTTCCTAGAAAGATGTGGGCCCATGCACCATCACAGGAACAGGAACCCTGCAGGGAACAAAATTAATTCTGTTGCAGGCTCTGCAGACAACCCCATGGCCCTTTGCCCGAAACATCTGTGTAGACTGGACAACAACCCCATAAAATGTAAATGTCTGTATACTGAGAATTGCAGGTTATTGGAGATTAGAGATTTTTTTTTTCAGAATTTACTTAATTTCATGATTTTTCTAGGCAAAGATGACATGAGTGTTAATGGAATTTTCATGACATTCCCAGTTTATTTAATTGGTTGTTTGACTCACAACACATGGTACAATTTCATATTATGTAAAGTGATTCTGTAAGTTTCAGTTTTCCAAATTACTACTATGACTACCACTTCCACTGCTGCTGCTACTTTTCCTTCTTCCCTCCCTCCCTCCCTTTTCCTTCTTGCTTCCTGCCTTTTTTTCTCATTTGGTTGCTGCCTAATACCAAATGAAATTTCTTGATATCATGGCCCCAAACTGCTAGGCAAGGCAATAGTATGTGTCTGTGCATGTGATACCACACTCCTTCCTTTAGTATAGTGTAGTCTAAAGAGCCTTATTACAGAAGCAGCAGATCAAGATTCTCCTGTCACTGCTATCAGCCTGTACACTATAATAAGTGGGACACTTTTCTAAATCCCAGAGGGGTGTAGACCATATGACTTCTGGATTATATTTTAGCTGTCTGTGGACTGCAGCAAACCATAGTCTTCAGCCTTGAAAGGACTCCTAGGCATGGCCTGTTTGACTAAGCAGTCAAGGGGGTTGAGAAGCAAGGCAGTGGGGAGAGGGACTTTCTAATAGGATAAAAAAAGGAGGGAAACTGGAGTATGGAAGCAGGGATTGTCCTTTGCTTTCTGAATGACTTAACCTCCCCATACTAATGAGCAGGGATAAGCCTGAAGAAATTGGCTTTGTCTCTCTCTTATTTCTATCCCATCTCAACTCCTCCAGGAAAGAGGATGCAAACCTTCCATAATTACCTATTTGATTCACTCTTAAGAGGCATTGCTCTAAGGGCTTTTTATGCCAAAGGACCAAATACATTTATACTGAGTCTGCATTTATTATTTGTGTCCTATCTGATATGTTAGACATGTAGATGGAGATTGTAGTTTCCAAACTTCAAAACTATACATTTCTAAAAATTTAGAGTAATGCAAGCCAAATATCTGGATAATAACTTAAAATTTCACTTTTGACTACTTTGGTTTATCAATATGAACTTTTTAGATCCAGCCTTCTATCAGTGACATAACAGTATAAAAAGTTTTAGGTGACTTAAATTTTTTTTTCCTCCATAGCACTGTATCTTCAAGTATCTTAATGAGATTTAGACGTTCTACCTTAATGTAATATAGCTGCTGAATGAAGTGTGCTGATCTCCATCAGATGCAGGCAGAAGGCAACTTCATTTTCCATTCCCTTACTCTTCCTTCATTTCTTTAAACCCATTGTCCCTCTAGGTACCTTCTTAGGTAAAGGACCTTAACTGCTCTAGGACAGTTGTTTCCCCACGTGCTGTGGACCACATATAGTACTTGGAAGACATTTATGCATCCTTGCCTCTGCCATTAGGGGAAGCACAATTTGTTCTCAGTACAACTTTTAAATCACATACTATAGGCAGCCTCAGGCAGCTTCTTGCCTGGAGATTTCTTTCAAGTATATGTCTTACATTAGACCCTGTACTCCCCAAACTCTAAAGAGACAGCCAACGCCCGCCCCCCACCAAGTGGTTCTCTTGACATGGCTTTCGTTTGGCATCAAGTAAGGAAGTTCTCTTCAACTTCTCCATTAATAGGGTGGGGACATGTGGAGAGGGAAATGCACAGTATTCCAGCAAATCGCTCTAGACTTTCTCTTCTTGCCTCTTCAACCACAATTCTTTTTCCTCTTGAAGGGGGTGTTGGGGTAAAACTGCAAGGTAATTTTTTGTACATCTGTTTTGCAAGTGTGGTATAGATAGCCTGACGCCTTGAGTTGGGCATGTATATATATTATATATATATATATATATATATATATATATATAAATATGCCAACTATATAATATCATAAGTAATATATATGTATTTGTATATATGTAATATATAACATACAATGTATTACATATAGTGGTTTAATTTCATTTATTATTGTGATTAATTTGATTATATGTATAATAATATATTATAATATGTAATAGCATATTATTATATAGGTCTACAAGCTCCTTAAAGGTAGAGACTTTTGTTGTGTATATTTATATTCCTTATAATACCTAGGTCAGTGCCCCACATAGAAGGTACTTGATATATGTGTGATGAGTGAATAAGTGAATTACTGGTTGTCTACTCTCCTGAAGAATGACCAGTTTCTGTTAAGTTATGCACACTTTCAAGTTACCCTTCTGCATTCTGCTTCTCATGTAAGTACTGTTATTAAACTTCTAAATACTTAACAGAAGGCTGTTTTTTGGCAGTGAATGAACTCCTTTTGTCTTCTGTCCCGTGAATATCCTAACTACTTTGTCACTTTGATCTAGGGGGCATTTCATCCTCAGAAATGCAAAGGAGTTGGCTACTGCACAAAATGTGTCCTATTTCCTATTGCCGTAAAATCCACTGCTCTTGAGCCTTTGCCCGCCCCCTTTCATGACAATGTGTAAGCCACTAAATTGCAGTTACTGGCTGTGGCCATGGCCATCAAAAAATCGTGTTTGCCATGTAGATTTGAGGCTTGCTCCACTAAAGAGTCCACAATGGCTTTACTGTAACTGGGTTAACTAGAACTTGGCAAAGAGCTACCCAAGGAGGGTGATACCAAGCCCCCTCCCCCCTTCCAGGATGCTGGCCTGATCTTCTTGTATTTGTGCAACTGGCCCATCCAGAGACCCACGAAAGCTGGGAGGAGGGCCCCGGTGAGGGCAAATCTCTCTGGGTCAGGTTGCCCTTTTGCAGCTCTCTTTCACACAGCTTCTCTTCCTGCAAAGTGAAGTAGGTTAGAGGATAGCTTGTTTTCTTTTGCTATTTGAAATACAGCATTTAGGGTCATGCTCTGAATAATTTGTGCTTGTTAGAAATGACTGTCGTCCTCTTGAAGCAATAACAAAGGACTACATTTAAATTAAATTCAGCCAAGCAAGAGCCTCTCCACAAAATCAATGGAGCCAGGCATTTTTCAAAGAGTATTTTGATTTTTTTTTATCTGTGATATTCTAGGGCATAAATCAGCAAAGATATCCCAGAATCTAAAAAGACATAGTTCATAAGTCTTTAAAAGTATTTGGTAATATTTGGGATAGGAGTGAAAAATTAAGATAAAGTATTAGATACAGTCATCTTTATTATCACTTATTTTTATATTTGGCAGACCTTATTCTTCCTGAGTTTCCTAGTATAAAATTTCAAGTACAGAGTTTTTTGAAGAGAACTTTATTTATTAAATCCTGGAAAACCTTATGAGATCAAAGCTATGTCAGATATAATTTTAAGAAATCACTTTGCATATATGTTTTCCTACACTCATACACTGCTGTGGTCTTCTTACCAAACATGGCATCAACAGTGAGTGACCAGCCTTATGTGCTGAGCAGAAGACTCACTATGTCAACACATGGAAACATATTTATTTTTTAAGGCTTTATTTATTTTTAGATCAGTTTTAGGTTCATAGCAAAACTGGGAAGAAAGTACAAAGACTTCCCATATATCCCCGTGCGCGCACACACACGCATAACCTCCTTCATTGTCATTATCCTTCCTTCCAGAGAAGCATATCTAGGTTTAAAATTTTCTCTTTTCACAGTTTCTGTATTAAACCCTACTTTAGTCTCAAAGAATCCAGTTTGTACTTAAATATATCACTGTTCTTTACAGTTCTTGAAGAATAAAAACTCTGTCTTTTCTCATATTGGACATATAAATATCTGGAGCTGCCAAACTTTATCTTTTAAAGTCAAGAAAGAAAGTTCCATCAGTTATTTTAATAATTTGCCTTGAGGTTGTTCTGTTCCAATTAGGGATTAATTCTATCTAATAAACCTAATGATCAGGTTAATTATTAATAAACACTGAAAAATTAAAATCCTCATATACATTCACCTTGTCTGTATGATAGGCAATATCATTGTTATATAGAAATGTGCTCCTCTGCTATAGTTTCTGCTTTCAAAACAAAGAGGAGATTTTTAAATTTTAGTTAGTACGACTACTCTAAACAAAATTATTTTACCTGTTTTTTGCTTCACTAAGAGCAGAGTATCTTTTTTTTTTTTTTTTTTTTAAATGCTTGCTCTTCTTTATTGCAGAATTCTTTCTGTATGGCTTTTGTAGTGGTGTCACATAAACATAATAATACCCTACTCTTTATATATTCACTTATTGGCCACAAAGGCAATGCATCTTACTTTTTATCAGACTATCCCCTTTCCCCTTTCTTCTTTCCTTCTACCTCATCATGCCCTCTCGTAACCAATCCTCCTCTAGATACTTTGACCTTAAGGAGTCTTGCTCAGAGTCAAGGGTGATGTCTTTAGCAATTTACACGTTATTTTTTCAGGCTCTGAAGCATGTGTGAGGAAAAACTCCTTTTCATGACTGAAGATGATATACAGACTTAGTATTTCCTCTCTGTTCAAACATCAAATTCTTCCTGAATCCTCTCTCCTTGCCAAGGTCAGTGACCTCCCAATACCAGCTCCATGTCTGGAGCTTCCTTCTGTTTAATAACCATCTACTTAGATAATGCTGAATTTGCAGGGTAAAATGTTATAAACTTTGGAAAAGGATCAGTAATTGAACTTATATAGGGAATTCTTGAGTTAAATTTCTAATTCCTTATTATTTTCTGCCTATGCCTGTAGGTGTTGGTTGTATTTGAGAAGGAAGTTTTGTGCTTAGGAGATAGTCTGGCAGCTAGACCAGGAAGGTTATGCAGCAGGAAAATGGGCTTACCTCTGAAATCCCACCCTCTAAAGTCCATCCACTCAGGTGAATGGATGGAGAGGTGGAGAGGTGGTATTTTAAAAACTATTCTAAATAGTTGAGGAAGAAGTCCAAACAAGCAGGGAACATGCTATTTATAGAACTTAACAATTCAGCTGCTAGTCAGTGTCAAAGTGGTCCAGTGAGGCATGATCTTGCAACAGGTGTCAGGCACCAGTTGAATGATGAGGATTTAGTTAGCATGACTGCAGCCTTGAATGGGCTAGAAAAATTAAGGAAGGATGCAATATTTAAAAGTATTGCCTGCAGGATCTGAGAATCCTATCTTTCCTTGGCTGCCTAATGATCTCTAGACAAATAGCAAATTAGTATCTCCACTGACTCAATAAATTTTAGACCCTTTTTCCAAGCAAGGTAATGGTAAGATTCATAAATTCTACAAAAGTAAGGTTAAACATTTTCTGCTCTATATATATCACTTTGCACTCAAGAATGGAATGGGCATTAAATCAGTATAACTTTCTTTAAATTTAAGAACTTATCTTAAATTTATTTATACCATTGGCATTTAATATTAGTTATATATTTTCTGAGTGAGTCTTTGAACTTTCCTATTATCCCCTCCATCACACTTTTGGAATATCAAGTCATGAAGAGACAAACTAGTTTGTCAGGATACAAGATATGAGCCTGTATTAGGGTATAAGAGAGAAGCTCATGAAACAAATATAAGCTAGAAGGCCACATTTGGGCTAACTAGAAGGCTAAATTAGAGCAGAGTTGCTGAAATAAAATTCCTTATATTCTCTTTCTTTCTTAATTAATTTCTTAATTAATTAGAATTAATTAACTTATATTCCCCTCCTTAAAGATAGGGGAAGCTCCATGTGTGCAGGTGCCGTTTTCATTTTTTGTTTTGTTGCTGCCTTTCACTGCTATATCCATTTAACGCAAACAATGTCTAGCACTTGGTAGGTACCCAATAAATGCTAAATGACTAATTGAAAGAGATCCAAATCCTAGTAAAGGAGAATTGTCTGGAAGTGGTGCACGGGGATTGGAAAAGGAAGGAAGTTAGGGAAAGCAGCTCATTGAAATTTTCAACATTCTAGAATTCTTGACTATAAAATACATGTTAGGACTAATCCATTTTACAAGCCTATACTGAGGAATCACTTATTCAAAAATAAGTACTTTGTAAATTCAAAATTCCTTTGTAAAGATTGTAATACCTGATATCCAAAAAGGTGATGGAGGAGATAATTTCAAAGCTCAGAGTATCACCCAAAAATATATAGCTGACAATAAATGCTAAATATATAAAATTTTAAAGCAGTTTTATTTATTTATTCATGAGAGGCACAAAGGAAGGCAGAGACATAGGCAGAGGGAGAAGCAGGCTCCTTGTGGGGAGCCCTATGCAGGACTTGATCCCAGGACCCTGGGCTCATGACCTGAGCCAAAGGCAGATGCTTAACCACTGAGCCACCCAGGCATTCCCCCACCTTTTTTTTTTTTTTTAATGTAAAGAAATTTAAGGTAAATTCAAAGCTTTAATGGCCATTCCAGAGTACAAATGATATATACAACAGAAAATGCCCACCTGTATTTTTACAGAATTGTTAACTCTTATCATGACTTTGCTTGGATAAAGGCTCTAAAATTTATTGAGTCAGTGGATGCACTAATTTCTTTTTGTCTAGAGAGCATTTGGAGGCCGAAGGAAAGTCCAATTTTTTCTTTTTTATTCTTTGATTTGTAAATTATAGTTTTTTCCTAAAAATATTTATGAAAGCAACATTATCATATCAATGAGGTTTCTAATACAAACACTTCCAGTACATTGAATCTTATGAATGAGTGATGTCCACTGTGAGATTTTAGCCTTTGTATGTTACTTAGAATTTTATTAATTTTTAAATAAAGCCACACACTTAAAACTTACTGCAATGTATTTGAACTCATCCATAATTTCAATAATTAAAAAAATTAACAAACTCCAAGAAAGGATACGACAGTTTCCCTTCTCACTTTCCACTTGTCTCACAGTTATGTTGATTTAGTCTGTAGTCATGAGCACTTCATGAAAAATATACTGTATTGTAAATAAAGATGGAGCTTCACTTGGTGTCCTATAGTTCAACACTCTCTGGTTTATTGAAAGCTTGGTATCAACACGATTCTACTTGACAATGTCTAGTTCCTACCACCATGCTATTCTTTATGTTTATCAAAAAGTAGACAGAATCATAAACTTGAGCTTTTATGGTTAACTCCTCAGAACTATAATCAGATTCAGTGCTTCTCAAGCATCAGACTAGGGATCAATCCTAGTCTATGGCCAAATGAAAAACAAAAGGGCAAGGCAACTAATTTTCATGAAGCTTCCTCCACCCCCAAATTAAAGAAATCCGCTTTATGTAGAGATAGTATTGCTCCTATTATTTGGCATAGAACATTCTTTCATTACGACTCTGATGATAATAGTTTTATAATTATAACAGATTTTTAAAAATATTTTTGCTTGGCTACCTAAAATATTAGCAGTCCTGTTTCTTTCATTAAATTTAAAATTCACACACACACATTTATAAAAAGTATAACAAACCCATGTGTATTCTACAATGCACAAGTCATGGTCCATTCTATTTTGTCTGACTATATCACTGCTCATCCACCTCTTTTCTTTTTTTCTTTTTGTCTCTTTCCTTCCTTCTTTCTGTTTTTAAGAAATCCATCTTATATTTGATACATAAGTATTTCAGCATTTAATTGTAGAAAGTAAGGATGAATTCCTTAAATGTACCCTGAAATTTTAGTGATTGTAAGTAAAATCCCAAATAGAATCAAAACAAGTTCCAGAGAAGATATTTAATTCCCTCCAATTCTAGTGAAAAAATGGATCTCAGAAAAGGTAAACATCTTTACACTAGTAACTGGTGGAACTAATATTTCAGTTTTGTTGATTCTAAGATCAACAATTATTCATGATATGACATAAAGAAAAATATAGAGGGCTCCTACTTCCCATCATATACATAAAGAGACCTAAATGTAAGAGCTCCAACTATAGAAGTCTTAGAAAACATGGGTGTAAATATTCATGACCTTGGAATAGGCAATAATTCCCTAGATATAGCACCTAAAGTACCAACAATCAAAGAATAAATAAATAAAATGAACTTCATCAAAATTAAAAACTTTGGGGCATCAAAGGACACTATCAAGCAGATGAAAAGATGACCCACAGAATGGGAAAAATATTTGCAAATCATATATCTGATAAGGGTCTAGTGTCCAGAATATATAAACAATAATTACAACTTAGCAGGAAAAGAGACACCTTGATTAAAATGGGCAAAGGATTTGAACAGACATGTCTCCAAAGAAAATCTCGAAATGATCAATAAACACATAAAAAGTTATTGAACATTATTAGCCATCAAAGAAATGCAAATCAAAGCCCCAGTGAGATACTTCATATTCATTAGGGTAGTTATAATATAAAAGACAAATAATAACAAGTATTGGTTAGGATTGTAAAAAAAAAAATTGGAGTTCTCATGCTTGGCTGGTGTGTGAATGTAAATGGTGCAGCCACTTTGAAAAAAAATTGCAGTTCCTCATAAGGTTCAGTATAAAGTTATCATATAAAATATCAATTCCTGGGGTGTCTGGGTGGCTCAGTTGGTCGAACATCTGCCTTCAGCTCAGGTCATGATCAGGGTCCTGGGCCCATGTACAGCATCAGGCTCCCTCCACAGTGGGAAGCTTGCTTCTCCCTTCCCCTCTGCCTGCCACTCCCCCTGCTTGTTCTCTCACTGTCAAATAAATAAATAAATAAAATCTTTTAAAAAACCCACTTCAACTCCACCCCTAGGTATATGAGAGAAAAGAATGCATATGTTCACACAAAAAAGATTTGTACAAGAATATTCATAGCAAGGCTATTCATAGTAACCAAAAATGGAAAGCCAAATGTCATCAACTGATGAATGGATAAACAAAATGTAACCTATTAGTACAATGAAATATTATTCAGCCATACAAAGGAATGAAGTAGTGATTTATACTATACTACGACCTGAATCTTGAAAAGATTATATTAAGTGAAAGAAGGTGGACACAAAAGACCAAATAGTATATGATTTCAGTTATATGAAATGTCCAGAATAGGCAAATCTCTATATAAACAAAACAGATTAGTTAGTGGTTGCCAGGGGCTATGGAGAGAGGGGAATGGGAATGACTACTAATGAGTATATAAAGTTTCCTTTGAGGTGATAAAGAATGTTCTGGAATTGGATAGTGGTAATAGTTGTACAACTTTGTTAATACACTAGAAACCAATGCATTGTCCATGTTAAAAGTGTCAATTTTATGGCATATGAGTTATGTTTCAAATAGATAGAGGTGAGCATGCTTCTATCCCCCAGACTTACTGCCATCTTCATTTTAGTTATTTTCTTCCTTTGTCTAACTTTGTACTACCTTTTCCTAAAGGAAGAATCTGTAGTGGTAAACTAAATTTGTAGATGAACAACATGTTAAAGAGAAGAATTATTTTTGCTTTTTAATTTTTAAAACGATTTTCAGTTTAGAGTGATTTAGATTTACGGAAAAGTTGTAAAGATGATACAGAGATATCCTATATGTCCTTTACCCAGAGAAATCCTTTATGTCCTTCACTCAGTTTCCCCTAAGGTCAGCAGCTTATACAACTGCTGGACCAAGATTAAAAACTAAGAAAGTTAACATTGATACGTTACTGTTAAATAAATTCCAACTCTATTCAGATTTTACCAGTTTTTCCACTAATGTCCTTTTTCTGTACCAGGATCCCATCCAGGACACCACTTTGCATTTAGTTGTCACGTCTCTTTAGCCTCCTCTGATCTGTGACTGTCTCATTCTTTTTTTCTTTCTTTCTTCTCTCCCCTCTCCTCTCCCCTCCTCTCCCCTCCTCCCCTCTCCTCTCCCTCTCCTCTCCCTCTCCTCTCCCTCTCCTCTCCCTCTCCTCTCCCTCTCCTCTCCCTCTCCTCTCCCCCTCCTCTCCCTCTCCTCTCCCTCTCGTCTCCCTCTCCTCTCTTCTCCTCTCTTTTTTTGACCTTGACAGTGTTGAAGAGAATTGTTCAGGTATTTTATAAAATGCTCCTCAGTTTAGGTATGTGTGATGTTTTTCTCATGATTAGATTGGGCTTATGGTTTTTGGGGAGAAATATTACAAATATACCTCTCATTACATCATATGAGTGAGTACATGGTATCAACAGGACTTAGCACTAGAGATATTAAGCTTAATTACTTCCTTAAATTAATGTTTACTAGGTTTATCAGCTATAAGTTATGATTTTTCCTTTTCATACTGTATTTTTTGGAAGTGAACCATAAATCCAGCTCATATGCAGAGCAGGGTGTGGGGAGATTAAGCCCTACCTTCTGGAAGGGTGTCTTAGTCTGTTCAGGCAACTGTAACAGAATACTATAGACTGGATGACTGACTTAGAAACAACAGAAATTTATTTCTCACAGTTCTGGAGGTTGCTAAATCCAAGTTCAAGATGCCAGCAGATTGGGTGTCTAGTGAGAGCTCACTTCCTTTTTCATAGACTATGTCATAGGCAGCTATTTTCATGTTGCATCCTCACATGGTGGAGAACAGAGAGAGGTCTCTCAATCTCTTTTATAACAGCACTATCCCATTCATGAGAGTTCCATCTGATGACCTGCTAATGGCCCATCTCCTGATACCATCACACTGGGGTCTGAGATTTCAGCATGAGTTTTGGCAGGGACACAGATACTCAGTCCATAATGTGGGGAAGTATCTACATAAATTACTCGTAACTTTTCTGTATCAAAGATTTGTCTCTTCTTGTCCATGTATTTATTCAATCATTTATATCAATATGGATGCATGTAAATTTATTTTATATTTGTGTTATAATCCAATTCTGTGTTATTTATTTTGTTGTTCAAATTGTCCCAGCTTTGGCCATTAGAGCTCTTTCAAGTAGGTTCCTTTGTTTCTTTGACGTGCTCCATCCTTTTTAAAAATCCTTTTTTTTTTTTTTTTTTTTTTTTTCATTGAGCACTTTACTTTCTGACAAACACTCCAGGCCCATTTTGTATATCCCTTAGGTATGGCAGACCTAGAACCAGTTCCATTTTCTTTATTGGAGAATGTAGTAGAAACCAAGATCTAGGTGCTGGGTGTAAAGGCAGTATGTTTGTATACTGGAAAATGTCAACTTGAGGGAAAGGAAGGGATCATCTGTCCAGAGGAAGAAAGAAGAGAAAAAAACTAAGAATGAAGGGAGTGGGTTGGATGATAGCTGAGGATTGAATGATGTTTTGAAGCTGGAGGTAAATCATGGTGCCCATTGGTTACTCACCTGAAACACTGTACATTAAGATGCATGGCGCCTCTACCCAGGCATTTTAAATTGATGATGGGACTATGAAGTAAATATATGACAAGCCATCTTTGAAATTGAGTAGAATATGCAATTGTAGAAGAAAAATTCATAGCTGATCTCTCAAACCCAGCTTCATTTGGGTTCTCAAAACCAAGTACTGCTTGATATTGCTCTCTTTGCACTGTGTTTTCTCTCTTTTTATGAGGTAAACTCAAATAGTCACTTAAAATATAAATGGTATGATAATGATAACTAGAGAGTACAGTTGTTTGGGATTCTGAAGCTCCTGTTTGTGTTTTATTATTATGACTTTTTATTTTGTCCCAGGCAGAGAAAGACTGGATACCAGACATGCAAATAGCTGTGGTGGAGAGATTGGAAGGGAAAAACAGTGTAAAAGTCACGGTACAGCAGGCAAGGAAAGCATTGCAATTCTGTTCTCTCTAAACCTGAAGTGCAGAGGCTGGCTATGTTGGAGATTGTAAAAGGAAATCTGCTTAATAGGAGAGCAACGAGGTGGACAATCTTTGCTATACTTATATTAACATATGTGCACCTCACAAAATACATTTTGAAAATGCTGGCAGACACTTTTTTTTTTTAGAATAGAAACTGGAAAGTGCAGTTTTTTTTAGCAGCTGAAGATTTTGAATTGTACTATAGATTAGCTAGAAGTTACAATAAGCCTTTCCTGAGTCAGCTAAATAGTGAAATGAAGTTTTCCGAAGTTGGTTTAGCACTGGTGGGGAGCATAATAACTCAGGAACCATTGATTCAATCCATTTAGGGGCTAGAACGAATGTTTTGATTTTGCCTTCTTATTTGCCCAGTGTACCTGAGGGGGCTGCTATAATTAACAATACATCGTTACACTCATAGAGTCCCTTTTATCTCAGAAATCTGTGATCCTGGGGGAAGAAGAGCTTATGGTTTGCCTTAAACAAAAGTAAATGGGATCTTTCATTTGGTCTATAAAATTGTATTTTCCTACTTCCCTCTCTAGGGAGGCAGCATGCCTATGTCACATTGGTCTAGGGCTGGGATTTATCCTGCCTCAACTGTTTACTTGCTGTGTAGCTGTCTGCTCATTGTACTTGTTATGGGCTATGTTGTGCTCCTTCCACAAATTCATATGTTGATGTCCTAGCTCCTAGTGCCTCTGAATGCAACTGTATTTGGAGATAGAATCTTTAAAGAACTAGTTAAATTAAAATGATGTCATTAGGATGGGCCCTAATCCAATGTGACTGCTGTCCTTATAAGAAGAGGAAATTTGGACATAGACATGTACAGAGGGAAGATAGTGGGGAAAATACACAGGGAGAAGATAGCTGTCTATAAGCAGAGAGAGGCCTGGGACAGATCTTTCTCTGATGTCCTCAGAAGGAACCAACCCTGCTACACCTTAATGTCAGACTCGCCAGCCTCCAGAACTGTGAGAAAATAAATTTCAGTCGTTTAAGCCAGTCTGATGCTTTGTTAGAGTATCCCTAAGAAACCAATGTATGCTACGTGGAAATATCACAGAAATCTTTTTGGGGAAAGAGGAAACTAATTATTTGTTGACAGTCATTGTATAAACAAATAGGAATAAACTAAAGGTCTCTCTTAATCATCACAACTACCCTTTAAATGGGCATCAACTTCATTATATTGGTGAAGAAATGGGCCCTGGGAGAGATAGGGTAATTTGTGTAAAACCAAATTGCTGCTGGTGGAGTATACTTAAATTTGTATATCTACTTCTAGTCTTTGCCCGTTTTACTTTGTGTCATTGGGAAATAAACTACAGTAGGTAACCCAAGCCCAACCCTTGGTGTACTTCTAAAATTATTTCAAAAAAAGATATACTTGCTTATTTAGGAGTAAACCCAAGGAAGCTTTAAACTGGAAAAAATCCAAACCTTTTGATAAAAGGAGCCCCCAGGATGACAACCCTCTTAATAATCCATGAGTTATTTTGGTCTCCCACTAGATGGTGCTAGAGCCTGTTTCTATGTCCATGAGGCATGTGGTCTGGGGATCTCAATCTAGTACTACTTCTGGTGCTTTGGCAGTAACCTATTTTTGGTTTAACATTTCTTTCCTATTGTTGTTCATGTTTCAATTATCTTATAATTGATAATGAAGTCCTTAAAAGTTCCAAAATGAGAGAGTCGTCCACCATATTGGCATGGCGGGAAATACACACCATGATTGTGGTATGAGTAATACTGTATTCAATAAGCATAAGACACTTTTTATTTATAGAGAGGTCTTCAATACATCAATCTGTGGTTGAATGCATAGAAAACAAAAGACTTAAAATTCTTCTATCTCTAGTGATTGATTTACTCTGGGGAGAAGCACACAACTGCTCACTGCCCTAGTTTTTCCATTTATAAAATAGAAATAAAATATGGGACACTTACTTCAAAGGGCACTCAGGAGATGAATGAGGTAGTGTCTCTTAAAATACTCTGTGGTTGTTAGAGAAATAAAGTTATATCCTCTTTGCAAATAGTGCAAGAATGATGAAGCCTACAACTTGACTTTGAGCCATCAATGCTTATTTGAATCTTTTGACCGCACTTGGTCACAGATTATCCCCAAGTTCTTTTGCTGCTCTTTTTCTCAATAAGATAAAAAAGAGCATCCACATGATGGAAACTACCATTTGGGGGATGGACTAACAGGTGCCCTTCAGTCTCTCAATGGAGGAATTTGTTCTGCCCTCCAGAAGTCATTTCATCTCCATTTTTCTCCAAGCTCAGATGCTTTGCTAAGGGTAACACTTGGGATAAGGTTTCAGGATGGGCTCTTTATTCTTAGTCAGCAGGAGAAGTTTCCACTGTACTTTGTTTTCAACCTGTTTTCCAGATGTGTTTAGAAAGACACATTGGAAGGTATATTGGAAATGAAAGATGGATATGTAAGGCAAAATCAGATTTTTATAGGTTTGAAACATGTTATAGACTGAATTGTGTTTCACTGAAATTCATATGTATTGAAGCCCTAACCCTCACTGTGGCTGTGCTTGAAGATAGGGCCTGTAAGGAGGTAATGAAGGTTAAATGAAATAATGAGGAGAGGCCCTGATAGGATAGGATTAGTGTCCTTAAGAAGAGTCAACAGAGAGCTACTGCTTGCTCTTCCTCCTCTCCTCCAACCATGTGGTCATGGTGAGATGGTGGCCACTTATGAGCCAGGAAGAAAGCTCTCACTAAAACCCTGCTGGCACCCTGACTTACAACCTTCAGAACTGTGAGAAGATAAATGTCTATTGTTTAAGCTGCCTGGTGTGGGGTATTTTATTATGGCAGTCCAAGATGACTAAGATGAAATACCTCTAGCTCTAAGAAAGAGGTTAGCACACTGTGGCTGTAAAGGGCTATATAGTAAATATTTTAGGCTTTTCAGGTCCTAGAATCTTTTGCAACTACTCAACTCTACCATTGTAGCACAGAAGCAGCTATAAGCAATATGTAAAAAAGCAAATGAGGCTGTGGTCTCATAAAACCTTATTTATAAAAATAGGCAATGGGGCAGTTTGGCCGCAGCCTGTAGTTTGCTGGCCCTTGCTCTATGAAAACATCAAAAAAACAAAACAGATATATCCAGTTTTTTTCTCAAAGGCAGATTTTCACTATTACTAATTAAACACAAAATAATTATAATAAATTGCCTCTTCCACTTTTGCAAGTCCCAATGTATGATTCTCATTAGTAATAGTAGAGTTACTTTTAGGCAAGCAGCACATGGGCTAATGCTTACTTCTAAGGCTAAACCATAGAAATTCTGAATTTCCTTAATTTTTTATTTCTCCTAATCCAATGAAAATAATCTCTTAATGTCTTATTTTTTGCCATGTGAAACATTCAAATGGGAGATAATTTATGGCTAAAAATATAAGTAGCGTGTTTTTGTTATATTTACTATGCTTGTTGCCAAACCCTTTGGTGTCTTTGACAACAAAGAAGATGGTACAGGAAGCAAGATTTAACTCCTGTTTTCTTCTTTTCTTTTCTTTTCTTTTCTTTTCTTTTCTTTTCTTTTCTTTTCTTTTCTTTTCTTTTCTTTCCTTTCCTTTCCTTTCCTTTCCTTTCCTTTCCTTTCCTTTTCCCTTTTCCCTTTTCCCTTTTCCCTTTTCCCTTTTCCCTTTTCCCTTTTCCCTTTTCCCTTTTCCCTTTTCCCTTTTCCCTTTTTTCTTTTTCCTTTTCTTTTTCTTTCTTTATCTTTTCTGATTTATCCATGCATATGCCAGTTCTGACAGTCACCTTTCCCCTCTCTTCTTCCCAGTGCTATCACATAGCTAGATTTCTCCTTTCTATGCATGGGCTATAATTGTTTGAAAGTGCCTCACTGGCATCCATGACTTTACTGTGACTGCCAAAGTTTTCTGCTTGATGGTTTAGCTATAACACAACCACCATTCTCAGGATGTTTATTTTGTCCCAGGCACTAGGACAACTATTGTCCAAATATTTATTTATTATATCATCCTTATTAAGATTGGTATTATTATGTCCATTTTATAGATGAGGACAATCTGGTACAGAGTAGTTAAGCAAAGAGCCTCTAATCATATAATTGGCAAGTAAGCTGCAGAACTTGGTTTGGAACCCAAGAGCATCAGAATCCAGAATGGCTCTCTAATGCATACACTTTGAAAATGTTCTTTCTCTTTTCTTCCACCCTCATAATACGGAAAAATACAATCTCTATATAATTAACAACCCTCCAAAAAAAGCTGTGACTACTGGAGATAGGATATATTATACATCATCTTAAAAAGAAGTCTGATTTTTTTGGGGTGAATTCTGCAACTTAATTTCTTATAAAAGATGGATTTTTTAGATCCAAGCATGTGCCATTTTAGTGCATTGTTCTAATATGGGTTAGTCAACTCTGTGTCAATATGCTTTTGTCTATGTGTTTTATTAAGACTATCAACTTACAGAAAATAGGGATGATTTAGCTTTTCTTATCTGTGAGGGAACATATTGCCATCTGGAAAAATGGAAAGACTGTGGGCTTATGTGTTAGGCAGGAGTTGTGTTAGCCTTCTATTTGCTTCACAAGTTATATAACCTCTTGAAACTTTAATATTTTTATTCAATTAATTAATAATACCTTCCTACCAGGGTGATTGAGGTTAAACTAATATTTGCAAAGTATGTGGTCTGGTGTCTAGTAGGCTCTTAATTAATGTTAAACTGCTGATGGCATTGATCAGATGGCAAATATTGGCAGAAATGATATAGGTTGATCAGGTGAAAATAGATTATTATTGTATTTTATGAGACATGAGTTAAGACAATATGTATTTTTGAGATTGAATGCTGTATGTTTAGGGAAAATGTGATTTTTCTCATTTGGAATAAAAATGACATTCTGGAAGTCCTTGATATGACAGTGAGCTCTTTCAGAACAGTTTGCTGTTAAAGGGAAGAAGTGAGACACATGGCTTAGATTTATCTTTGAAATACACAATTTAACTTTTAAATGAAGGGGAAAAATGCTTGGGGCAAAATGTGTTTTTGGTTTTTTTTACAGACTAAACACCATGAACTTCTACCATTCTTCCCCATATGCACTTGGTATATACTTGGGTTAACAGATCAGGGCAGGGTTGCATAAATGAACTAAGCCCTTATTTCATTGTTTTTATTATTTAAGCCATCATGTTGGGTCAGCAACTGTGAGTGCCAGGAGTTGCTGACCTCTAGGCAGTCCTCTGAGGCAAGGTGAAGAAGATACAGCTCTGACTTTCTTACCCAAACTGCTCTGGCAGGGCTGATGCACCTGTCCTCACGTAAGCACTCTATACATTCGTTTCCTTTGGCTTTCAGACAGCCTACCAGTGTTTGCAGACTCCTCCTCCTCTGCATGTTCTTTATATGTGGACACTTAGCGGGATTTTTTCCCGGCTCTCTGCTCAGTTTGCAAATTGTCCTTTCACTGACTTATGCATTTCCATGGCTTCAATTGGAGTCCTTATGTTGATGAAGTACAATTATAAATCTCCAGCCAGATTTCTCTTCTGAGCCCCATGCTGGTATTTCCACCTATGGAATACTTGGAGTTGATATCCTTTGGCCACTTTACTTTCAGTATGGCCTAAGCATCTGTTGCTCCTCTACCAGCAGAGTATAAAAAGAATGTCCTCTATTTTTTTCTGACAACAAAGAAGATGGTAAAGGAAGCAAGATTTAACTCCTGATTTATTCTTTGCTTTTTTCTTTCTTTCTTTTTCTTTTTTCTTTCTTTCTTTCTTTCTTTCTTTCTTTCTTTCTTTCTTTCTTTCTTTCTTTTTTTTTTTTTTTTTTTTTTAAGATTTGTCCATTTTAGAGAGAGAGAGAGAACACAACTGGGATGGGCAGAGGTAGAAGATAAGAGAATCTTCAAGCAGACTCTGAGCTAAGTGCAGAGCCTGATGTGGGCTCAATCTCATGACCATGAGATCAGGATTTAACTTCATGACCTGAGTTAAAACCAAGAGTTGGACACTCAACTGACTGAACCCCCCCAGGTGCCCCTTAACTCCTGTTTAATCTCCTATTACTCAGATAAATGTTTCCTGAGTGCAGACAGTAGCCTTCTACAAATATAATGATTTGTTTTTGAAAGGTAAGTATGCTGATTATGGCTGAAGTTATAGAGTATCCTTTTTGTCTGGCCATGTGCCTTTATAATCCCATAGTCTCTACTTATTTATTGATTGTACCAGAGACATATCCTTCTGATAATATTCTATATGCTTTTTTGATTGTGCAGAATTTTGTATATGCTTATCTATTTTGTTACACACAAAGTCATTGCTGTGGTTACTGTGTTATCAATGCTTAATATAGTCTGGGCTCATGAGGCAGAGTGTCCCAAAAAACATTTGGTGATGGTACATTCTTCCCTCATACACTCTGCCAGCTAAACAAGGACATTTGTTAGAGACCTCAGTTAAAGCTACATGCACTGGAGTGATTATGCATATTTTGGCCATAGTTCAATTTACCAAGGATTATGCTTCTCAAGAATTATTCTCAACACATTTTGTAAAGAAAAGCACATTTTGTAGTGATTTACATTATAACTTCAGGGATGTGTGCCCCCATTAAAAATACTGGTACTAAGGTAAATTAAAATCATTCTTTAATATAAAAAGCTCTGCTGTAACATATTTATTTAGAAAGAATAACTTCTGAAAAATTATCCACAAGATATCAGAAATAAGTGAAATGGACTTGTTGGATCTTAATTTCACAAAATTCTAAAATAAGATGTTACACTAGAAATAAGCAACAAAATAATATTTTAATTCCCACAGGGTTTTTTTGTATTTAATTTTGAGAAAGGAAGAGGTTTTCTTAGGGTGGAATGAAGGTCATAAAAAAGGATTGTCTTAGTCTGATCAGGCTGTAATAACAAAATATCTTAGACTGGGTGGCTTAAATAAAAGATATTTATTTCTTACAGTTTTGGGGTTTGAAAGTCTGAAATCAGGATGTCAGCGTGGTTGTGTTCTAGTGAGGGTCCTCTTCCAAGCTTGTAGATGTCTGTCTTTTTTCTGTATGACTCATATGACACTATTATTATATGGGCACTAATCCCATCATGGGGATCCCACCCTCATGACCTCATCTAAAACTGATTACCTCCCTAGAGCTCCATCTCCTACTACCATCACACTTGGGGGCTAGGATTTCAGCATATGAATTTTAGAGGGACACACTTCAGAATGTAAGAGGGATGGTCTACCTGCCAGGAAAGTACTGTGCATATCTAAATTGGTAGCAAGTTTTTCTGTTTTGAGATAGAGTATATAGCTGAATATATATTAGGATTAACATTAATTAAACTGAGAATTATGTCTTAATAGATTATTATTCTGTTTGTCTCAAGAAATCTGTGGCAATAAGTTGGTGCCAATAAGTTTTATCATATTCTTTAGACTATTGTACACCTGGAAGAAAAAGTCTATAACCCCTGATAAAGGCTACCTTTTCTAGCCTTTTGAGTTGACCTTGTGTCATTTCTCTCTATACACTTACCTGGACACAGAATAAAATTGAGAAAGGGTCAGTCATTCAGTACACTGAAATGAATCAGGTCTGGCTTTTCATTCTTTTAAAATCTTGCTGGTATTGGTATTTTCTGTGGAGTTTGACCATTTCAATGGAGTTTAGAATTTTGGCAGGGAGGAAAAACAACTAATTTTGAAGAATACAGGATTACTTCGATTTTTAGTGGAAACTTACATCCACTTAGAGACAAGACATGTGCATGAATATTCATAGCAATGTTATTCATCATAGCCCCGAACTGGAAATAGCCCAAATGACCATCAGTTGGTGAATGGACAAACATATAGTAGGATACTAGAAGGAATATAGAAGGAGTGTATTTCTGATATAAGCTACAATGTAATTTTACCTCAAAAACATTTTACTTAGTGAAAAAAATCCCAAAGCATAGGACTATGTATTCTATAATTTCATGTATATAAAAACACTAAGAAGAGACAAATTTGTAGACACACAAAGCAGTTCAGTGGTTGCAGGGGGCTGGGATGGAATAAAGATTGACTAGAAATAAGGGGCACAAGGGAATTTTGGAGGTGATGGAAATGCTCTAAAACTGTATTGTGATGGTGCACAACTCTATAAATCTTCTAAAAAGCATTGAATTATACACCTACAAAGGCTGAAATTATGCTATATCAATTATACTTCAATAAAGCTGTTGAAAAAAAAAAGCTGCTAATAAAGCTTCCTATTCTTCCTGTAAAACTGTTGAAAACTCCGATCTTTGGGAATTGTCTTGGCTTTGGTCCAGCCTACATTTCTCTTCTTTTAGATTATACTGATCTTAACACCATGATTTTTCACAGATCCTTTGGAGTCCATTCAGAAGCATTACTGGCCAATTGCATACTTATTTATCTTGGAAAGAAGTGAGGTAGATGGGGCTACTCTGACCACAGAATTATCTGTGACTTTGAGGCACAAGCTGTTTAGTAGAATGACAGGAATTATAAATACATTAATTGGGAGGCACTGGGTGAGGACCTCTGTCTTTTCTGGCACTGTCAGCCAAGTGGTGTGACCTTGGCCAATAAATCTAATAGCTGCGCTTGATTCCCATTATGAGGCACAGGGGTACAGTTCCTGACATATCGCAATTCGTGAATAATATCCGTCAGCACTTTGCTATCGATGTACTGCACATTGAGCATGTTCTCGCTTGAGGAATGCTCTGCTCATCACCACATCAGAATCTTTGGAGAAAAAGCAGAGCACTGTTGAAAAGCAGGTAATAAACAGTAATGGAGCAAGAACGGGGCCGTGTTAGTACTGTTAGTCACAGGAAATGCATCTGATATTCTCTCCGTAATCTCTCACCATTACTCCTTTGTGCAGAGAGCAAATGATGTTTATAAACTTGTCTGGATAGCCAGTCTTTCACGAGTGTTTCCACTTACTAATTCAGTTAATAGAATCCAATGCCTAAGTTTAGTTCACATGGAGAACGTAACATCAAAACCCGATTCTTGCCGCTTGTTCTGCAGTCACGTAAAAAATGGGAAATGTTTCATTTCCTACAATGACACAAAAGCCCTGCCAGTTGGATCATAGTGAATGGTACATGTGAAGGCACTGGGCTATTCTTTGACTTGAGACCTAATACAAACAGAAGGAACACTGTCATGCAGGAGATCCCATGAAAACATTGCTATAAGGGGATGCCACTGGGCTCTTTATAAATAGTTATCTTACATGATATTTCACATGTGTGCTATTTTTATAGGATGTGATTAGATTGCAGTACATCTAAACCTGTAAAAGGCCAAGTCATTTTATAAAGTAAACCTTTAGACAAATAGAATCACAATATTAGGGGTTATAGATGTGAAAAATGAAGTCCCCAACTTAAGGAAATTGAATTTGGTATCAGAGAGAAAAAAGGTTCACTTTTTAAAACTAAATCACCAAAACATGAGTGATAAGATAAAATAATTTATGCTTTTTGAGAAACTTGAATGTTGAGTGGAGAAGTTAAAGAAAAAATTCAGGAGGAGATAGTACTACAGGTCTCTCTCTCTCTCTCCCTCTCTCTCTCCCTCTCTCCCTCTCTCTCTCCCTCTCTCCCTCCCTCTCTCCCTCCCCCCCACCCCTTTTAAAAAGATTTTTTTCTTTTCTTTTCTTTTCTCTCCTCTCCTCTCCTTTCTCTTCTCTTCCCTTCTTCTCTTCCTTTTCTGACAGAGAGAGAGAGTATAAGCAGGGGGGAGCAGCAGTCAGAGAGAAAGAGAGAGAGAAGTAGGTTTCCTGCTGAGCAGGGGCCCCGATGTGGGGCTTGATCCCAGGACCCTGGGATCATGACCTGAGTCAAAGGCAGATGCTTAACTGACTGACCCACCCAGGCACCCCTACAGATTTCTCTTAAATAGGGTAAAACCTGGCCATCTAAGGAGGAAAATGGGGGTGGGGGTTGGGGAAAGCATTCCGGGAGGTATGAAATATGGAGGTACAAATGATAAAATATGCTTTGTGAACAATGAGGAGAAGGGTCTGTCTGTAGCAGAAAATATATATTGGGGAGTCATGGGAGATAAAGTTGGAAAGTGTCTTGTACTTTGTGGATTGTCTTGAATGCTAGAATGACAGGTTTAGATATTATTACTTAGTAGTAGTGAACCAAGGATGGTTTTGAACAGAGATGTGACATTATGCAGATGATACTACAAAAATAATGTGCCACCTTTATAGAGAAGGGACTGGAAGAGAAAGACTGAGGGGTTCATTAGGAAAATGAACTTAAAAACACCATGGAATGAAAGTAGGTAGGTGTGGAGTGGAAACTAAAAAATGTCCTCTCTTCACTTTCATTCTAATATTCAAGTTACCCCTACAATTACACATCTGGATTAATAGGAGAGTGACTGTAGCTTTGATTAAAAAAGAAACATTAATCAAGAAGGAGAGCTAATGGAAAGGATGATGAGTTTTAGGTGGTGAATGTTGAATGCAACGTGTTGAGCACATATGTAAGGAGGTTATCCAAAGGCACCTACAGTGACTGCTTTTTGCGATGTTGTACTGTTTGCTGTATACCAGATGCTTGTGGCAAGCTCTGTATAGAGTAAGTGTCCTATACATATTAGGGGAATGACTGAAGGAAGTAAATATATAATAATGGTGATTTGATTAAGTGTCAAGAACAAAGATTTGGAAGTCATCTGCACAGAGATCCTGGTTCAAATTGTGAGAAATGATAAGGTTTTTGAATGAGTGTAAGGGAGGGAGGGAGGGAAGGAGGAAAAAAAGGAAGGGGGGAAGGAAGAAAAGGAAGGAAGGGAAGAAGAAAGGAAATGAAGGAAGGAGGAAGACGGAAGGGAAGGTAGGAGGGAGGACAGGGGAAGAAGAAAATGACCAGGAGCCAAGTCTTGGGACAGTTTTCTAGTGAGGAAATATAACAAGACAAGGACCTCACAAAAGAAATGGTATAGATAAGAAAGACAATAGCTTCAATGTATAAATTTTCTATAATTTAAAAGACATGGGCAAAAACCAGCACTTCAGCAGTAGTTTTAAAAGAAAAAACTACCCTTAATCCTACATTGATTTTTTTTTTTTAAGAGTCAATTATGTGAGAATTGAATATTCTTGGCTGCTATAAAATTTTCTCTGGTAAGCTATGTGGAAAACGAAGGCATAATGGTGTGCTTCAGTATCAAATGTGTTGTACCACTATTTTTCTTGTTTGCTGAAAGTGAAGAAAATAGGTGTCACATTGTATAATTTGATGAACATTGAACAGTGACAAGGAAAGCCTGTTTACTTCCTCTGGGGTGATATTTTACTCCACTTATGACTGTAGAAAAATTAACTTTGGAAGCTGAATTAAGCATGCTTTATAAAAGCTCCATCAAGTGAGTTGTGTATAGTCCAATCCTAGAAAATATTTCTTGTGAGTCCCCAGAAGGGATTTTTAGCCACAGCATCAAGAAAATACCATCCATATTTTTCTTACAGTAGGAGTAGATGAGACTCAATTTTTCCTCCCTAAAATCATTTTTAAGACATTGTCCTTGAAATCTTCACCAACTTGAGACAATAATTAGATTTTTTTTAGCTTTAATATGTAGTATCCATAATGGGTTTTGGCTATAAATGCTTAAAATTTGTTATAATGAGAAAGGTTGGAAATTTTCTCTTGAAATTTCAGATGCAGTATACTCTATACTTAAAGTATATCTGCCAAACAGCCAAGATCCACTGACAGTTATAATTTTTTCAGGTTTGACACAGTTGGTCTTTTCTCTGGTGTTCCAAAAATAGGTCACTTGGTCTTTCAGCTCATAAATTTAGCCAAGCATATTTCCTTTTGAGAATCAAAGGACCTCAACATGGAACACAAGTATTTTTTGATCCACATACATATCTTCACAAAGCAAAGGAAAAAAACTGGTTTCATATACTGTTATTCTCATATCCATTATCTTGATAGTGAGATGAGTTCTTCTCTAAGAGAATTTGGCAGCATTTGGAAATTCATTGCTTGGGGACAAATGGCACAGGACATCTAAACTGATGATTTTTCTTCCTCTTTAATTTTTTTTTCTAGCAATCTAGATTACCAAACCCAATATTTCTAGATTAGGAAAAGTATATATTATAATCTTTCTCCTCCCTAATTCTGCTCCTTTGTTTAGAAAAAAATTGATAGAATCATGAAGATAATAGATCTGTGTGGTAGTTGCCAAGGTGTGAAAAAAAAAGGCATTTTTATTCCATAGAATCTTTAAGCATTCAGAATAAACTAATATTTGAATAGACTTTCCCAGTGATAGAACCATACCAAGCGAACCAAAGAAAATAAAAGATAAGAACTGATTTTTTTTTGTCAAATTTGAGTTATGGTATTTTCTGCTGAGTTATCTTTTTGAAGATTGACTGCAGAAACTATACAAAGAAATATCATAATGTTCTTTAATAAAGAATACTATTTCTTCCATAGAAACACCATAGCGTTTGTTTAATAAGAGTTTTGGAAACATTCAGAATACAAGGCTTAATACAAGTCACCACAGAATTACTTTTTGCAATTAAAATGGCTATTTCACATAAAATTTTCACAGTCTTTGAGGATTCTTGGTTATAGGTTTCAGTAATTGCCAAATAATAGTTTGGAGGGTTTTTTTAGGACTTGTGTGATTTTTATTAAAACATTTTTATTCCACTGCCATTCAAAAAGGTCATTTGGTACATTGCTCCATATATTGAGATTTGGACTGTAGTGAGAAATCTGGACATCATCCTTTTAAAATGTTTGTGACTCTTGGTATCAGTCTTAGAATATTTTTGGAGTTTTATTTTTGCTAACATTGACAATTACCCTACTATCCCCCGAAAGCAGAAACACCTCATCCCCTATCACTTGAAGAACTTATAAAAACAAGGGTTGCTAATCAGAGACTGGTATTACTTTAACAGAAGTCTAGAATCTAAGTTGTGTGAGGGAAGACGCTTTCTTATTCATTATTCAGTACCTTTGGCCAGAAGAGTTGATGAGTCATTACTCAGAAAATATTTGTCGAGTAAATTTCTTTTCTTTTTTTCTTTTTTTTTTTTTTTTGTCGAGTAAATTTCTTAATGAATATTTGTTTAATGTTATCAGTGACATCAAGGGTGGGCAATGGATGGTGGGGCTGGCTGTTTCAGATATATAAGAGCTCCAGTAAGCAGTATTTTAGGTAATTTTTCCATGTATAGCTACTCATTTAGACCCATTGAAAGGTTCCTGGAGCCAGATTCAAATGATCTTTAATGTATGCATGTGTGTTTTAATTTTTTAAAAAAGATTTTCTTTATTTTAGAGAAAGAGAGAGCCTGAGTAGGGGGGTTGGAGAAGGAAAAGAATAGAAGGGGAGGGAAAGGAAGAAAGGGAGAGAATTTCCAGAGACTCTGTGCTGAGCAAGAAGTCTGAGGATGGACTTCATCTCATGACCTTGAAATGATCATCTGAGCAAAAACAAGAGTCAGATGCATAACTGACTGAGCCACCTAGGCACCCCAATCTTATTTTTAAATCTGTGTTCTAACTTCCTTAGTCCAAATGAACCATAGCTCATGGAAAAGGAAGATGCATCATCATAAATAGCTTTCATGACACCAATTACCCCCTTTTTGATATTACAATAGATTCAAATATGTTAATTCTTAAAACATAAAGCATTCTATTCCATTAAGAAGTAAGCTTATCAAAAATCACACAAATTATATTAAATATAATTAAGAAATTATGTTATGTTGCATTAAGGATAGTACTTATTATAAATGTGTTCTCAGGTTGTTTTTTTATACACCCAAAGTTAGGAGTCTTTGTTTTGATATTAATTTTATGGATTTTGTATTATGAAAGCTACCTGTATTTTTAAAAATATTTTTCAAGTTTGTAGTTCTATTATTAAATATATTTCTTTGAAGAAAATATTCCCTGATTTATCTACCAGATTTACACCTGAACTTCTAAGGGGACATCTTGTTCTCTGCCTTCTCTTCTCCAGAATGCTGTTATATGTAAGCAAAGGGAGAAGAGAATTTGGACTTGGTGTTGACCAGTATGCCAAATGCAATTGAGGTCAAGCAGAATGACGAGTACTAGTGAAGTCTTTGTGATTTGGCAAGAAGGTGATTATTAGATGTCCATGGAAAGAACAGTTTTATAGCTAAATGAGGATGGAAACCAGATTGGAAAGCAATGATAAGATACATTTGAACCCATCAGACAGCATAAAATGTAAAAATCTGACAACACCCATTGCTGCAGGGCTGGGGGGAAGCCTCAAACATTAACAGTGGGAGAGCACATTGAAACAACTATTTTGGAGAGGAAATTGGTTCTATCTACAGTATCTAGTGAAGATGAAAATGCACATGGCTTGAGGTCCAGATGATCTATATCTGGCTAATTACTTTAAAGAAACTTTTACCCATGCCCACAAAAAGACCTGTACTAAAATGTCAACATTATATTTGATAGTGAACAACTGGAAGCAATGTAAATATCTGTCATAAGGAAAAGATAAATAGCTTGTGCCTTATTTATATGACGAATATTATTCATCAGGTAAAATGAGTAAATTGAAGTGATATGTATCAATATGGGTAAATCTCAAGTATATAAGTAATATACAAAATATATTTAATGAACAAACTTCAGAATGGAACATGAAGTATGATACCATGTACTTAAAACACTCAAAGGAACACTATTTTAGAAACTACATATACATATAACAGAACTAAATAGACCCATGCACATGTAGCAAAAGTATAAAATACTAAATGGGAAGGATTCATCATGGTAGTTACTTAATGGGGTAAAGTGCTGGTGGAGGTGTTAGTTGGGAAGAGGCCAGCCAGAGCTACAAAGAAAATTTCTTTTTTTTTTTTTCTTTAAAGATTTTACTTACTTATTCATGAGAGACACACAGAGAGAGGCTGACACATAGTTAGAGGAAGAAACAGGCTCCCTGTAGGGAGCCCTATGTGGGACTTGATCCCGGGATCCCAGGCTGAATGGAAGGCAGATGCTCAACCACTGAGCCACCCAGGCATCCCAACAAAGAAAATTTCAAATGCACTTGAAATGTTTTATTTATTTTTATTTTAAGTCTGAATGAAATAAGACAAAACTCTAATGAATTCATTTAGGTTGTGGGTGTCTTCTTATTTTACTTTATTTGTGAAATATTTTATTAAAACATGAAAGTCAAGATTGTTTTTCAGTTTGGAGAGACATAATTCTATTTGAAGTTAGTGCTAAGAAAGAAGGAGAATTTTAAGACACTGAAAAGATTGGGGATAAAACATGGGCCTTTTGAAAATTAAGCACATAGGGTCTCAGGCTCAGAGAGGAGTCGACTCTGAGATCCATGCCACGTCTAGTCTTTATACCTCTTATGCCTCCCTCTACCTCCCACATCTGTGTCTTATTGATCTTTGTGCACGTGGTGCTGAGTACAGATCCTGATAGCTAATCAGTGTTTGTGGGAAGGAAGGTTGGGAAAAAGGAAAGGAAACCAGAAAAACCTGGGACTAGGAAAAGGGAAGAAAAGAAAGAGGAAGGCAGTAAATGACAGCAAAGAAGACTTGAAGGGGAGAATAAATCAGAGCTAAATTAAAGAAGAGACAAAAGATGTGGCATTTTTTTCCTGTGTGACCAAGAAGAAAGTATGTTTTCCTGTTGAGAATGGAAGGGCTTAAAAAAAAAAAAAAACCTAGGATTTATCTTTTCTTGGTAGTGGAGCCTAACTACATCCCTAAAACTTAAATTCAATTGTGAGGGGAAAAAAATGACAATTTGGGAAAAGTAATTGCCAGATCTACTGAACTGTAAAAGGTAACTTGCATTGGTATGTGGAAGGGAAGCAGACATAAAGGGGATTTTGTGAAGCTTTGAAGAAGTCACAGAGTTGGTAAAAAGCCATCAGCTTATTTTGCATTAATATGAAGAATATGCTGCTATATGTGTTGGACAACTTACATACAAACAAACAGTGCTACACCAGCAACGGCTAGTGTTGCCTTGAACTATGAATCACTCCATGTGGATAATAGTAAAGCCACATTGAAACTCCCACTAGAGCTGCCCCAAGATCTGCCATTAGAGTCTACCTTAACTTGATTCTTTGATTGTATCTGTTTAATGCTATTGCTGATGTCAGAGGACTGAGGGCAGGGCAGATGTTGACCATAGGTCATTTGTAGTTGTGCTATCATACATGGTAAATCACAAAATAATTCTGAGATAATCGCCCAACCAAATAAATAACATCAAATAATTCTGAGATAATTCCTGTCTGCTGAAAAACAAATCGCAGGGTTTTTATGACATTATATAGAATGTCAGTGTCAAAAAAAAAAAAATTGCAGTTGCTAGGTAATCAAATTAGTTGGGATTTTCAGATTTTCTGCATTGCGTTTTCTTCATGGACTAGAAGCTCTAAGACCACCAAGTAAATGGAATTACAATGTATTAGAAAAGGTGAACAACTATGAATATTTCACAAAATTCAGTAGTGTGCACCTGGTACCCATTGTATATAACTTTAACCAATTTTTATTGTTTTAATAATGTGTTCAATCTAAAAGTATAATCATGTGGTGGATTCTGGAAACACATAAAATAGTATAAATATAGAGTGGGCAACAATGGCTCTCCTGACAATTCTAGTCTTTCACCTGTTTTTGTATGAATGTATACTAAGACAGTTCTTACATTTTTAAGTGGTTGAAGGAGATCTAAATAAGAATAGTATTTTATGACATAAGAAATAGAAAATTTTTGTCCATAAATAAAGTTTTATTGGAACATAGCCACACTTATTCATTTATATATCATCTATGGCTGCTTTCACACTACAGCCAGAGTTGAGTAGTTGTGACAGAGATCACATGGTCCACAAATTCTAAAATATTTACTCTATGGGCCTTTACAGAAGAAGTTTGCTGACCCTTGGTCTAAATATGTTATTTTGTAATTATGTAGTACTTTTCCTTCCTGAGATTGGCATAAACAACTCTTTGGGTCACTTGACAATCTTGGGGTTTGGCTGGTCATCAACCATCACATTAATCGTTCTCCCAAGGCCACAAGACAGAGAATAGACAATTATATAACAGTCATCCATGTAGGAAATAATGGCAATAATCATGTAGAATTTCCTGAGCACAGCAAGGGGAGCTATTGAAAGCATACTTCCATTAGAGGTCTTTTAGTTCTTGCTGGAAAAAGGATCTGATTTAACTAACTTGTTGAGAATGCTTTACGAGTAATATTGGTAGTCATAGACAAAGAAAATAGAGTTGGTATTTCCTTAGAACCCTGAACAGAAGTTGCTAGATGAATATCTGCTTTCTTATTCCTTATTTGGGTGCCAGCTTGTATAGCTGAATTTTGTCCTGTGTTTTCAGCTCTTGTTTTTTAGTGTTTAATAGATCGATTAAAAAAAAAAAAAAAAAGAATTCTTACATGAAACTAGCTGTCTCTACACAGAGTTTGCTCACTTTTTGGTGCTTGTTGTTTTAATTGCCTGGCCACTTTGGCTCTGTAATTCTCTTTACTGTAAATTCTACACCCACTTGGTCTTTGTGTTTTTGTTTCAATGCGCTGAGGTTGGTCTGTATCGCTGGGCATTGAACATGGGATGAAATGTCTCCACATACTGTAAAGGAGCCATAGAACCATTAAGGACACAGGAAAAAAAATTCTCCTTGGGATTTGACCATGTCAGAGTAATTTCTCTGCCTTGCTGAGGAAAAGTCCAGAAATGATGTTTTCCTAATAAAACTTATTTTCAATTACTGAATTTTATTGGAAATGTCTAACATTGCTATTGGCTTACTCGTCTCTTTCAAACAGATGTGATTTTGTGTTTTCATAATTATTGGATTCAGAAATACCTACATGAGGTAAAGGCATTTTTTTTTTTTTTTTTTTTAATGTCATGGCTGTGGAGTTTTTGCTTCCTTTGATGGCATTGAAGGCTGTTTAAGCAGCCAGGCAACTCAGTGAAGCTCAAAAAGGCTGAAAGGCAGAATGGAAATGGCAATTTCTCTATTACTCCTGGAGAACTTCAAGAGAAGTTTGATGCCACCATGCTCGTCTCTGATACACATTCATTCAATTTTCAATACAGAATTTTACATTCCTCTAAAAACCATTTATTTTGCAGTTTCTTTCTCTTCTTCCCCCATCCTTTCTCTTTTCTTCATCTTCTCGTCTCTTCCTTTCCTCTATGCTTTTCCTCATGTGCAAAGAGCACAGTTTGTCTTTTTTTTATTAGATTATTGTTTCCTAGATAGTATGGATGATTTCAGTTTCATTGTTCAAAGTGGTGTGTGTTAGATCCACTGTCCCCACTCATGCAAGCAGGGGAACAGTTAAAGAAACAAATATAAGGGTGTTTTAGCTCTAAGTAGAAATATTTAAGGCAAACTTCATCTGTCTTATCTCTTTCTATCTCTATGTCTTCCCTCGCTTTTTTTCTTTGATGGTGTTCCATCCTACTCAGTTTTTACTTGGTTTCTTTCCCTATTCCATTCTTTCTTCTCTTTCCTCCTGGTTTCTCTCTTCCTTGTCTCGCTATAATGTAGTAATATATTTGTTTTCTGTTGCTGTGTAGCATATTACTGCAAAGTCAGTGTCTTAAAACAACACCCATTTGCAGCTCCCAATTCTATAGGTCAGTGTCCAGCTGTACTTGATTGGGTCCTCTGCTTAGAGTCTCAAAAGTTTGGTTAATATGTAGTTTCCAGAGAAGAATTTGCTTCTAAGCTCATTCAAGTTGTTGGTAGAATTTTATGCCCTGTGGTTCTGAGGCCCCCACTTTCGCACTGGCTGCTAGCCAATACCTCTTCCAGCTCTTAGAGGCCACTCTTGGGTCCTTGTCTCCAACCCCTCCATCTTTTCAATGAAGAACCTCACTTAGAAGAATCCCTCTTGTACTTTGAATCTTTTTTGTCTCCTGCTATCAGTTGGAGAAAACATGGCTTTTAGAGGGCCCCTGTGTCTAGGGTAGGTCCACATAGATTTATCTCCTCAAGATAAGTTAACTGATTGGTAACCTTAATTATAGTCACAAAATCCTTTTCACCACTTGAGGTAGCAATCATAGGGCTAATGCCTGGAGGTGCAGGTCTCGGGGGTCATTTTTGAATTTTGCTTATCACTAATAATAACATTTACTTCCTTCTTCTTGGGACAGATTGAAATATTAGTAATGATGAAAGTTGACCCTGCCTTTTATATATGAGGAACCTCACTGATATCCTCAATAAGATTAGTTGAATCAGATATGTGAGACTGGAATAGGGCTTTGTGGCCTCTGCTAAAGTGTTTTCTTTGTTATCCCTTGGTGCTTTTCTGACAAAAGTTGTAGAATGCTGAATTCCATTTTTTTTTTCAACGTTGAACCCTCACACTGATCAAAGACAAGTAGTTATTAAGGGCTGAAAGGCGGAGGAGTCTTTGAGAAGAGATTTTATTTATTTCTTTGTTAAGAGTTGGTATGAGCTGAATGGTGTTCCCCTACTCAGAATGTGACCCCCACATTCCACGCAGAATGTGACTTTATTTAGAAATGTAGATTGTAGATGTAATGGTTAAAATGGGGTCTTACAGAAGTGGGATAAACTCCTAATCCAACATGACTGGTTATCCTATATATATAAAATAGGGGAAATTAGGACACAGACATACAAAGGAAGAATGCCATGTAAAGGTGAAGGCAGAGACTTGGGTGATGCTTCACAAGCCAAGGAATGACAAAGGTTATTAGCAAACCTCTCGGAGCTAGGGGAGAGGCATGGTACAGATTCTCCCTCACAGAACTCAGAGGGAACCAGCTTTGCTAACACCTTGATTTTGGACTCCTAGCTCCCAACTATGGGACAATGAATTTCTGTTATGTAAGCCACCCAGTTCGTGATATGTAGTTATGGAAGCCGTAGGAAACTAATAAAAGAGTTTTTTTTTTTTAAGTGCTCCAAATTTTCCACTTACAGTTTATTGTATAAAAATGTTACACTTTGAATAGGTGCCCTCTAAGTTCTAACAGATGATTGCTAAGCAGTCCAGTAAAAAACATTTCAGAAATTAAAGAGACCTGGTTCTGGTAAAAAAAAAAAAAAATATATATATATATATATATATATATATATATATATATATATATATCCTTTTTTTTTTAACATATTGAACTCTTATTAATACTACAATATTGAATACAAAAAACATAAAAATCTGTTTCCAGCTTAGTAAGCCTAGTAAGCAATTAGGGCTCATATTTGTACCCCAGCCCTGGCAGTTTATAGTAGGTACCCAAGAAATGGTTGTGGAATAAAAGAATGCAAAAAAGGAAAGTTGATTAAAATAAAGCATCACATCAGAGATGTGATGTATCACATCACAGTATCACATCAGAGAAGGCTCTAAAGAAACAAACACAAACAAAAGATTTGTAATACAAAAGCAAATATCTTAAATTCATGGGACTTTCTTAGGACAAGTCCTAAGTTCATCAAATCACTCATTCTGCCAATATTTATTCTGGCTGCATGACTTGCAAGGTGCAGTACTGGGATGTGAGGGTAGAGTGGTGAATAAGAGAAACTCAGAGCCAAGCCTCCTGAAGCTGGCAGTTGAGTTGAAGAAGGCTTGAAACAAATACACATTGGCAGATTTTTTAAAAAAGATTTTATTAATTTATTTGAGAGAAAATGAGCAAGAGACAAGGAGAGAGCAGGAGTGGGGGGAGGTACAGAGGGAGAGGGAAAACAGACTGTCTACTGAGCAAGGAGCCCGATGTGGGGCTCAATCCTGGGCCTCCGA
Source organism: Canis aureus (assembly GCF_053574225.1). Classification (NCBI taxonomy): domain Eukaryota; kingdom Metazoa; phylum Chordata; class Mammalia; order Carnivora; family Canidae; genus Canis; species Canis aureus. The sequence goes on along the minus strand of NC_135619.1, from coordinate 56,124,149 downwards.
GATTATAATCTGAGCCAAAGGCGCCAAAGGCACCTTTAACTGACTGAGCCACCCAGGCATCCTCACACTGGCAGATTTTTTAAAATTACAAATTCTTTTAAATGATAGGAAGGAAACAAAGTCTTCCATTCTTGCTCATTGTCTTTGGTAAAAATAAATAATAAAAATATATTGCAGCTCTAGCTTAAGCAATAATCTATTTGCTTATATTTTTAGAGGCTAGAAGTCTGAAATCAGTGTGCCAGCCTGGTCCAGTTCTGGCCTCCTTTTCAGTAGGTGTTCACATGGCCTTTCCTTGGTGCCTGCATGCAAAGAGAGAAAGCTCTGGTGACTCTTCCTCATTTTACAAGGATACCAGCTTTAACAGATTAGGGTCTCACTCTTATGACCTCATTCAACTTTTATCACCTCCTCACTGGCTTTGTCTCCAAGTACAAATACACTGAGTTGTATGGCTTCAACATGTGAGTTTTGGAGGGACACAAACCTTGGAATTATTCCCCCAAGGAGCAACTGGGATGATCCTATTGTAATGCAAGGTAGGTCATATCAGCCCTCACTCAATGGCTTCCCATTTCAGTCAGAGAAAAAGCCAAGGAGCCTGTTCTGATGTCCAAGGTCCTGCTGTATCTGACCCTACCATTTCTTCTCCAGCGTCATCTCTTACAACTGACTTCTTTTTTTTTTTTTTTTTTTTTTTTTTTTTTTTTTTTTTACAACTGACTTCTATCTTAGTCCATTTCAGCCATTGTAACTCCTTGCATTCCTCAAACATTCCAGGTACTTTCCTGCCTCAGGGCTTTTGCACTTGATACTCCCTGTGCCTGGAGTACCTTCTCTTTGGGGAGTCATAAGGATACTTGCCCCTCCCCTCTGGCAGTATCTTCTCACATGTTACCCTCTCAGTGAAACATGCCCTAGGGCAGCCCAGGTGGCTCAGCGGTTTAGCATTGCCTTCAGCCCAGGACCTGATCCTGGGGTCCTGGGATCGAGTCCCACGTCAGGCTCCCTGCATGGAGCCTGCTTCTCTCTATGCCTGTGTCTCTGCCTCTCTCTCTCTCTCTCTCTCTCTCTCTCTGTGTCTCTCATGAATAAATAAAATCTTTAAAAAATGCCCTAGTTCCAGTATCTATAACTGAATATCTAAATGTTTTTGATACTCATTCACTTACTTATTTTGCTCACTGTATGGTTTTCTGACTAAAATGTTGTCTTCATGACTGCATGAATTTTTGTGTGCTTTGTTCACTGTTGAATCCATAGCACTTAAAACAGTCATTGGCACATAATAACTGCACAAATAAATTTGTTAGGTGAATGAGAAAATGAACAGGGTATTATGATAGGGAAGGTGAGTGAGATCTATCTAGGTTAATAAAGAAAGGTCTCAGGAAAGTCAGGAAAGTGCAAACCTGAAAAATAAGAAGCCATCATGAGAAAAGTCAGAGGGAGGTTGGTTGTCTGTGAGAGGGGAAGAGATTGGGAGGGATGTGCTACACAAAGAGGGAAAAGTATATGCTGTGGGTTGGGGGAAGGGTTTGGCATGGTTTGGGAAGTTAAAGGAGGTGAGTATTGATGAAATAAATGATATGAGGGAAAAAGTGTTTAAGATGAGGTTGCACAGGTAGGCAGGGGCCGGCTTATAAAGCACTTTGTTGGCCATGTTAAGAAATTTGCCCTTTATCTTTGTGGAATGGGAAGCCACTGAAAGTTTTAGGGCAGGGTAGGACCTGCTACAGTATTTGTGAAAATAATTCTAGTCTACATGAAAAGAAAAGGTTGAGATGGGCAAGAAAGGTGGTAGAGAAGATATTACAGTTGTTGAGGTAAGGTATGATGGTAACTTGAATTTAATGTCATCCTCCCCTAGCTTTATTTACCCAATGCCGACTACCTAGCTGGCTCCTGCTACAGGCATATAGCTGAAATAGGGGAAGCAGACTGTGGATGTTCCTCTTGTCCAGTTGCCACTCTTTGGGTGCAGGATATTTGAAGCTTAACGACAAACATTAAGAGTTCTACGGTGTTGATCTTAATTGGAAATACTCTTCTCAATTTATTTGGTAACCTCAGTGGGATCTAAGGGTGAAGATTACTTTTGAATTGGCACTCCTATCATTCCATGGATTCTATGTGTGCTGAGTGATTTTCTGGAATATTGATTATGTGAATAGAGTATAGCCAATCAGGTGTCTGTTTTCTCCATCTGCCAAGTGGGAATGCTCCTTGTTTTCAAGGGCCATCTCTCTTTTGAGATAGAGACAAACAGAGAAGATAAGTCAGCAGGGACAGCTCTAGAGATGAAAGGCGATATGCAAAATTAAAAGTGTTCTAAGGGCTATTTAAGAACCTTTCAACTGAGACTCTCAAAGGAGTTTACCAGTTCTCCATTACTGGTCATGACTGTTCCAGCTGAGGAGAAAGGTAGCTTGCAATGGTAAAGATCCCAGGGGTAACAAAGTTGAGTTCCCTAAAGTCCTTGGCCTGTTTTCCCAATTTTAATAAATATGCAATCCAATCTGCCTGTTCTAGGACAGAACTAACATTTTATTTGGATGCAATACAGTGTACAATTGCAATGGTTTTGACATATTCAGTTAGACAAAGTTACTGAATCCTGTTATTGTACAGAAAATTAACAATGGATGCTATTGCTGAATCTTAGTATCTAGATACAATCAATCCAAGGGCAACAAATCAAAGTGGGGAGCTCTATTAACCAGCTCATGCACAGATATAAAAATATGCACAAGCAGAGTTTCTGAAGGCAGTAATTTGGTGTATGGCAGCATTGCCAAGACCTACAAGTATACAGGCACACAGGCCTGGGCCTAAAACACAAACTGAATGGAAGATTCTGTATTTTCCATGCTGGTTACTGTCTTCAGTAATTGTTGTCCTTTCTTTTGGTGATTGTCACGCTCAAGTTTATTTTTAGCAAGATTATCATGAGCGAGGAATTGCTAATGATTTGTAAGTTAAGCTAGGAGGGCTTAAGCAGCTCTGGCTATGCCTCATAATTGCCCAGCTGCTATCTGTAGGTCTGCTCCATTGACAGAAAATTTGGAAAGTGGGTTGAACAGGCATTCAATAGCATTCCAGTAGAAACTGGGATTGTTGCTGAGATCTCATGATGGGCCATGTTTCCTCTAAGAATTACATGCTTGAGAATATGGTCAGTTTTTGCCTCACTTCCTCAGCTTGGCATGTTGGCCCTTGGCATGTTTGTGATTTAAGCAGAATTTGTCACCAAGACACTGTGCCTCTGCCAACAGATCTTATACCATGTATAAAGAGCTTCCTCAGGTATACAGATGTATTTCCACCAATGGGAAAAAGTTCATTTAGCTACAATGTAATTTATAAACACTGGTCTGATGGTGCCTGAATTAGGCGATTGGAGCTGGTGTGTCTTGTGGGGCATATGACACAGTGGTTAAGAACTCTGGAGTCTACCTGTCTGGCTTCAAATATACACTGCAGCTCTTGCTACTTCTGTGACCTTTGCCAAATTATTTGATTCCATGGGCCTTAGTTTCCTCATCTGTAAAATAAAGTTGATACTGGTAACCTCCACATAGGTAGTACTTAACATTATGAAGTTGTAAGAATTGAAGACATTGATTCATGTAAAGTACTTAGAAAAGTGCTGAGTGCAGAGTAAGCTCTCCGTGTTAACTTTTTATGATGTAGCAGGAGGCACAACATGACTGGAATGAGGTCAGAGGCCCAATAAACATGTCAGCAGGAAAGAAAGAATACATGTTTTCCAAAACACATGGTGACTTTGCTGTATAAGAATTTAAAAGAGCACATAGATAGTTTACTTAAATAGCTGCCCAGGGCTGAAAGATTATCAGCACATGGTATTGACATTGTGAAACACTGGTATTCTAAATTATTGTTACTTTAGTGCTATTCAGGGACTTTTATTCTACTCAAATGTCCCACCAAATGTGATAAGTTTTTGAAAATGTGCTGAGAACAAAAATTGAAGTTAATTGCTTCATGCATTCTTTAGGTACTCCCCACTCTGACCCTTTAAATGTCTTCCTATGACAAAGCACTCATATACTCCCACTACTCCCTTGTTAATTTTAATTTGGGGCTGATCCATTGATTGAGTCATTCATTCATTCAAGAAACATTTTGAATGTATGGTAATAGTTATAGTTTTTATTAAGTGAAAACTCTGTGAAGCATTGTAAAAAGCATTAAAAGAATATCTTATTTTGTCCTCAGAAGAATGAGGAAGGAATTACTATGACTGTTTTATAGATTTAGGCTTAACTAGGTGCAATATCTTATCCGAAGTCATATAACTTGTAATTGTCAAAATTTGAACTCAAGCCCAGGACTGTAAAACCAAAGCTCTATGTTAAACTTCATCCATATTATCAGGCCCTATGCCAGGTGCCTGGTGAAACAAAAATAAATGAGCCAGAGACCCCAATTTTAAGGAGATCAATTTAGGTCAGAGACTAGTTCTATATACAAAGAATGACAACATAGTGTTAATGTAATGTACAGAGAGCTTTGCTCCAATCTTTCCTTCCTCCATTATCACATTTAACCTTCTTCTTTCTTATCAAAATTTTCCTGTGTCATGTTCCATTAAGTCAGGGCTCTAATCTCAGAGAGGGAATTGGTAAATAATTGAGTATACGGTTATAATGTGTTAAGAGTCCTATAGCCCAGATATCTTACAGAGTGCTTCTAGAGATGGGATCTTATTATAAAAGACTAACATCGGTAAGCATCTCAAGGGAAAAGCTGTGAAGTTTATGGTGGTATAGTCTTTGAGTCATTACATCAAATCATGCGGGCTGTCATCTGTGTGGCAACTATGCATGTGGCCTCTTTTTTTGTGCAAAGGAGAATTCCTCATCTCCATCCCTTATCACTTTCCTCAAGCATAGCTTTCCTGCCTCTGCTTCTTCACTACCTGAATTCACCTTTGAAAGAAGGAAAGACAAAAAGTCTCAATATTTCACAAAATTGGACAATTTACTTTTGGAGTCAAATCTGGCAACCAGGAAATCTTTTGGAATAAAAAAAAGTTCTTGGTATTTCCTGCTTCTTTGCAGATAATGAATTCAGAAAGGATGACCTCCCCCCACCAAGCTTAAAAAAATGTTTACCTACCCCTCTGTTTTCCAATCCAAACTGGTATGATAACATTCAGGAGGTCAACATTTGAAAATGGGTTTTGAAAAAGAAAACCACCCACACTCAAAAAACTATTTTCCTTCCTAGTAAATGTAATTTTAAATTTCAAAGACAGGATTTAGGTCAGTGGTTTGGGTCATTTTTTATTTTACCCAAACTGGGCCACCCTTCCCTTATTGTGCAATCCAGAGGAATCAGAAAGATGTCAGGTAATAAAAATCCAGCAAGGGAAAAAAAAAAGTTGGAATACATTCTGCCCAAAGTTGCATGCCCTTAAATTTTGCTGACTTCAGCAGGATTAGTACATAAGTAACGAAGGGCAGAAGCTGGTCCACTGATTTTATTATCATTGAAGAGGAGATTTTTCTGACTGTAAAAAGAAAAAAAATATATAATTTATGATTCAGACTCAGGCTGACAGGCTGAACAGGAGATGGAAACTTACCTGCTTATGGCTTTAAATACAAATATATGCAAGTCAGGGTAGACCACGAGCACCCACACATGACCAAGAGGCACTCAGGTCCAACATGACCTTTCCATTCCTAGAGCATCCAAGGCATATGGATGTGCTTTCAGACAGGGTCTGCAAGTGAAGTTTATTATGACATGGAGGCAAGATAAGAAGGTGTGCTGGGCTGACTGGAGAAGTGACCTTTCCAAGCTGTCAATCTCTGTTATCCTAATATATCATTTCAGTGTAAGGCAGGAGCCAAGAAGACTGCTCTTTACCTCATACATAAAGCTTTTGCTTGCTAGTGCTGATGCTAAACCTGGACTGATCACCTTTGATGGATGGTAAAAATATGGATAAGGTGCAAAAATGATGTTCCTTTGAAAACCCTTTACCATTTTCCTTCTTTATTACTCCCTACCTGCTATATTATTTAATCTTGTCCACTTCTTACTTCCCACATTTGCTTGACTTTCTGATTTCATATGAATATGCTTCTTTCCTATACTAAATGCTCAGGGCTGTGGTCCTTTGGCCAATCAGTGACTATATTTCATGGGCGACTAAAGTGATTCCAATCAATTGATCTATGTATTTTTGCTGCTTGTGATCTTATTAATGTATAGACTCTCTAACACGTTCAACTTTGTTTTTCTTAATCATACCCACTTTCTCCTTATGTAGCACTTTCTTTTTAGAAGCTCATATGTTTATTCAACAAACATAACCCAGTACTTGGTACATAGTAGACATTTAATTAATGTTTGCTGAATAGTTGAATGGCTTCCTATTCATAGAAGACGTATTTGAACTGGATTTTGAAAGATAGGTTGAATTAAATAAATGAATGGGGTCGGGGAGAGGACACAACCAGAGGTAGAGAAGTATAGGAATGTACATGGCATGGTTTTAATGCCTGGTATTAGGTCAGTAATCAAAAAATACATATTGAATGAATGAATGAATGAATGAATGAATGAATGAATGAAAAATGGTGTTAGGCACCAAACAAATAGAAGGGTATGTAAGTTATACTCCCTTCAAGAAGCTTAGAGTCTAAGCTGTTAATAACTACAGATAAGTCATTTATTCATTCTTCAAATATTTACTGAGTGCCCACTGTATTAGAATTCCTCAGAAAAAGAGAATCAGTAGAATTTTTCTGTCTCAGTAGACAGATGGATAGATGGAGAGATAGAAAGATAGATACACGGATATAAATATCTATACCCATATATAGATAGGATAGATGATAGAGACACAGATGATATACATAGCTATATCCATATCCATATATATATAGATTTATTTTAAGGAATTGGCTCACAAGATTGTGAGTTCTGGCAAGCCTGAAGTCAGTGAAGTATAGGATAGCAGGCTGGAGATCCAGAAAAGAGTGAACAGAACACTACCACTGGAAAGCAGTCTAAAGGCAGAATTCCTTCTTTTTTGGGGGAGCTCAGGTTTTTTTTCTCTTATGGCCTTCAGCTGATTGAATGAGGCTCACCCACATTATGAAGGCTCATCTACTTTACTCAAAAATCTATTGATTTAAATAAAAATCTCATCTACAAATGCCTTTATAGTGACATTTAGACTGGTATTTGACTGAATATCTAGTTATGTGGTTTAGCCAAGTCGAGATGTAAAATTAGCCATCACATCTACTAAGTAGTGAGCATTGTTCTTGGTAACAAGCATAGAGCAGTGAATGAGATAGATAAGATCCCTGTGATTGTGGAGATTACAACACACAGCTATATAAAAGTTAATTATAGCACATGGTAGATATTACTGAGGAAAGTAAGGTAAAAAAGAGAGAAGGGACACTATAATTGTAAAGAATGAGAAGGTTTCATAGAGAAGATCCGATTTGTATCAAGACTTTAAGAAGTAAGGAAGTGGCCATACAGATACCTGGGAGAGTAGTCCAGGAGATGGAATAGCAATTGTAAACCTTTGGCAGAAGAGAGCCTAGTGTGTTTGAGGATCAGCTTTTGATAAGTGCTTTAATATACACAAAATATAAGCAGAGATAGAACATAGGAAGAGCTCGCTGTCAAATTATTGTGGAAAGAGATTATTTCCAACTGGAGCCCTCTTGGAACAGACCCCAGTACCTACGACTTAGTAGATATTAATTAATGTTTTCTGAATAAATAAATGACACCTCATCACAGGTGACATTGTATTTGTGCTGTGTATGGAAGTACAGGTAGACTTAAATAGTGAGCACGGGGAAAGAACAAGATGAGCAGTAGGAAAGTACAAGGTATTTTTGAGTCATGGACACTAGTCCAGAATAGCTGAGTCATGAACAGGTTTGGTGGACTGAACATGGGGAGCATAAGGAAGACCGGCTCAAAAGGGAACATTGAAGCCAGACCATGAAAGACCTTGCAGCTAGGCCACAGAACTTGGGTGTCATTTCATAACCAGGTCTAAACATCAGCTTTTCAAAGGAAGAGAAAAGTGAAGTTTTGTTGTGATTTAGGAAAGTATTTGCTGAAGGATGTTCTTTTTAAACATTTATCCTTAGATTATTGGTAGGTATTATATGAAGAAAACCCAACCAACAACAACTTAATTTCCAAACAAATTTGGGACATGCTAGGTTAAGCAAAGTTAAACAGTTTTTTTTACTGCAATACTTCAAATAATATTAATGTGCCAAGAGGTGTTGTAAGGCTCAAAGAGACAAATGTAATAAGTTATGTTTTCCTAATATTTTTGGTCACAGAAATACTTTTGTGATAGTGTATCTAAAAGGATTAACAGATCATTGTGCACACTTCATTGGAAATCCTGTTTTAGGAAGATAACACTTGTTGTAAGACTGGATTGAAGGAGTAAATGAAAGAAGATTGTTTGGAAAGCTATAGAATAGCCACAGGGGAGGTAATAAGAACCTGAACTGGGGATTGTGAAATAGAGACTTCTCAGAGGTAGCACCACAACTCTGTCAACAGATGAGTCTGTGTGTGTTAGAGAGGTTGGGGTGTTAAAAAAGAAAAAAGCAGGAATGTTTAATGTCTTAGAGCATGGGAAGCTGGGGATGCCCTCTGAGACAAAACCCCCCAAACAGACTTAGGTTTAAGGAGAAAAAGGATAAATTTGAGAGACTTAGGAGAAACCAATTTAATAATTACTAAACATTGGCATATTTTCTAGGTATCTTTCTGTTACTGACATAGTTTAATTTCATTGTGGTCAGAAGTTGTATTTGTATTTTGCATTATTTAATTTTTTAAAAATTTGTTGAGATTCATTTTCAGGCCCAGAGTGTAGCCTATCATGGTGAATGTTCCATACCACTAGAAAATAAAATATGCCATCCTGTCATTGAATGGAAGAGCCAATAAATAGCAATTTGGTGAAGTTAGTTGATAGTGTTGTTCAGGTCTTCTAGATCCTCACTGATTTTCTGCTGTTTTACAAATTACTAAAAGAATAGTTGGAAATATCCAACAAAAATTGTGGATTTGACTTTTTCTTTTAGTTCTCTTAGTTTTGTTTCATGTATTTTGAAGTTCTGCTTTTGAGTGCAATCACATTTACAGTTGTTATTTCACTATGAAGTGTCCCTATATATTCCTGGTAATATTCTTTGTGCTGAGGTCTTTCTGATATAACAGTCACTCCAACCTTCTTCTGATTTGTGTCTGCATGGTATAGCTTTTCTCAACCTTTTACTATTTATATGCTATTTACTATGCTTTTATAGGTAAAGAGGATTCTTAAAGATAGAATATAGTTGTGTCTTGCTTTTTAAAAAAATTCAATCTAACAATCTTTGCCTTTTAATTGGGGTATTAGACTATTTATATTAATGTAACTGACATGTTTACATTTAACATATTGTTGCTTCTCTTCTATTTGCCCTATCTGTTCTGATTTCTCCTTCTCCTCCTTTTTCCCTTTTTTGGATTGTTTTCTTTCCATTATGGGCTTATTATTAGCTATACCTCTTTTACATTTTTTCAAGATTGCTCTAAGGTTGAAGTAAATATCACTTAAAATAGTTGACATTGAAATTATATTACACTATTTCACACATAGTATAAGAAGCTTTCAACAATATTCTTTCATTTTTTTTCTCTCATAGTTTATATTATTTCATATTTTCACTTTTACATATTATAAATCTGGCAAGACATTGTTTTTACAGGGGCACCTGGGTGGCTCAGCTATTGAGAGTCTGTCTTCAGCTCAGGACAGAATCCTCAGTCCCAGGATCGAGTCCTGCATGGGGCTCCCTGAAGGGAGCTTGCTTCTCCCTCTGCCTGGGTCTCTGCCTTTCTCTCTCTGTGTCTCTCTCTGTGTATTTATTTGGAAATAAATAAAATCTTTTAAAAAAGACATTGTTTTTGCTATAGACAGTTAATTATTGTTAAAGGAGTTAAAGTAAGAACAATATCTTTTTCATAGAGCATCCTTTTAAAAAGTCATTTCTCTTGCTCTTAATTTTTCTGTGTAAGATCCATATTTATAAATGGTGCCATACTTTTGTTGGAAGATTTTCCTTTACATTTTTTTGAGTACACATCTAACAATTATTTCAGCTTTAGGTTTATGAAAAGACTTTCATTATTGAAAGATATTTTTGCTAAATATACAATTCTGAGCCAGCAGATTTTGTTTGTTTTTTCTTTTGTTACTGTTTTATTCCTTCAATTCTTTAAATATGTAAGTCTATTATCTTTGGATTTGTGTAATCTCTGACAAAATATCTAGTGTATTTCATATCTTTGTTTCTCTTTATGTATATTTCTTATATTTATCTTCAAGATTTTCTCTGTCTTTGATTTTTATAAATTTGACCGTCATGTGTCTATGTGTGTCTTTTCATGTTATACAGCATGGGATTCTCTGAGCTTATCAGATCTGTGATGTGCTGTATTTCATCAGTTTGAGAAAATTGTTAGCCATTATCTCTAAATGTTTTGATGTTCTATTTTCTTTCTCTTCTTGGAGTTTAGTAATATTCATGTTAAATCATTACTATTGTCCAACATAGTTTTTGAATGATTTATTTTAACTCTCCACTCTTTCTTTCTTTTTTTTTTTTTTGTATTTATGTTGAGGTATTTATCAGAATGATGATGTTCTTGTATGATGACATGGTCTGAGTCTGTTTGTCACCTTAGACTTTGTCCTCCCACATGCCCGTTTGACAAAGGGCCATAATAAGAAGAGAACCCCTTATCATAACTGAAAACTAGGTCTGAATACCATCAAGAATCTTATTAAAGAATTAATTTTTGTTTTTTAGGATCTGATAAAGGAGAGACTTTATTTGTTTGAGGTGGCAAATATTAAAGGGATTTTGCCAAGCAGGCTTTTCTTTGTTTGTAGGGACTCACAGCCTGATTGGTCCTTCCTTCAGAGTGACATAGACTTGGGACAGTTTAATCATTAGGCAATTAGCAGATATAGGGAATGCCACACACATCTCAATCTCAGTAAAATCTCTGAGATTCGTGGACCTTGAGTTACTGCCAGGGTGCTGCTCATAGCTTGTGCTTAATTGAAACAGCTTATTGAATGAAGTAGAGACCTATCTGGAGTTGGTACTTTATAAGGACAGTAACTCAGTTCAGGAAGCAATATCATATGCCTAGTTAATTTATAGGCATGCTGCTGTAAAAAACCTGGAAGACAAATTTGAAAACACATTGATGAATCTATTATGACTATCTTCAACCAGTTTTGAGAAATTGTCACAAAACTCGTGGAAAAATTTAAACAATAATTATAAGATAACATATAAGAAATATGAAGAGTAGTCCCAGGCTATTCAATCTAGGAATATGAGGAAAAAAGGACAGATAAATAATAAAAAAATATTAAGAGGAGAAAATTTGCCACGAGTATCTAAGTTTTCACCTTGTAAGCAATTATCAAATTCAGCAAAATAAAAAAAAAAAAAACTGCACCTACACTTAACATATTTTAAATTTAGGTGGAAAAAGAGAAAAATTCCTGCAAACATTCAGGTGGGAAGAAACAAGCTATTTATGAATTATATCTCTTTCAAAATATTAAATGCTATGCAATATTCTTTAGATTTTGAGGGAAAACTATGACTTAAGCATTTTATACTCAACCTATTTTTCACATGCATGGCATCAAAAAGAAATTCTCAGAAATTCAATTTTGTTTTTTAAATGCAAATTCTTTTAAATCTTTGAAGAAAAGATAAATCTATGCTCTGAAGCAAAGCTTAGTATAAGATGGACATCTTCTCAATTTGTTTTACTAAGCTAGACTAAGCTGAAGAGAAAATAAATGTATGTATATTGTTTTCTTAGTAGATGTTAAAAATTATTTGGCAAAATGCCACAGCTCTTTTTTTTTTTTAAAGAAGACTTTATTTATTTATTAGAGCATAAGAGAGAGAGAGGGCATGAGCAGGGAGGAGGGATAGAGGAAGAAGCAGACTTCCCACTGAGCAGACAGCCTGATGTGGGGGCTCTATTCCAGGACACTGGGATCATGACCTGAGCTGAAGGCAGAGGCTTAACCAATAGAGACATCCAAGCACCCAAAATGCCACATCTCTTGATCTTAAAATCAAGAGTCTTAGTAAACTATGACAGGGGAAAACTTGCTTAAAATACTAAAATGATCAGCCTGAAATAAATAGATAGTATGACATTTAAAGGTGAAAGGCTAGAATAATGTCAAAACCAGGAATAAAGTAAGTATATGAGTTATTAGTAATTTTTAGCATTGCTTTTTAATGGATGGAATAAGAAAAATCGATGAATATAAATATTAGGAAGGAGACAGTTATTAATTTGCAAATCATACAGAAAGTTATTATCAACTTTAGTGTTAATTAGAACTAGCAAGAGAATGAAATATGGTCTCCTTCTAAAACTTAAACACATAAGAATTAGTAGATTTCCTACATGTTACAATGCTCCCTGAATGTGTTCCTCACAGACTAGCCACTCCATCCTTACACCAAGCCACAATGACATCTCAAAGAAGAAATTCCAAGACAAAACTTGGACTAGGAATCAGGAATTATATAATTTTACTCTTGAATCTGACACTATTTTAAAATGTGAAAGTATAATAGAAACAATTTAATAGTCACAAAATTTGAAAATATTTAAATAAGGTTATCACAAAGTATGTAAAATTGACAGAAAGTTTATAAGCTTTACTAAGCAACCTAAAAGAAGACCAATCAAAAGCTATTTCATTTTTGAAGGATTTAATCATATAGGTAATTGTTTATAATATTTACTTGAAATTGGCAAGACCCAGACCTTTATATACAGCCTGACTTCAAATATTTTTCTAATCCACTTAGGAAACAGATGGGAGAAAATCTACCAAATGTTAAGTGATTATCTTTGTATAATTGAAGGTGGGCTGATTTGTTTGTATAATTTTTTTTCTTCAACATGAATAAACTTTTAAAATTCAGAATAAATCAAAAATTATTTTTTAATAAATGTAATAACATCATAGCCTTATGGATATAAAAAATGTAGGAGTTAAATCCATGTTTGTCATAGTGCAATCTGTAGTTATCTGAACAGATTTCACCTGGATATTTGTTTAAAATTCTGACTCTTGACTCTCATGTTACACCCACCTAATCAGGCTAGTTTGATGAGCACCCAGGAACTCGTATTTTAAACAAGCACTCTAGGTGGTTCCTTTGCACACTAGAATTTGAGAACAACCAGGTTAAAAGGGCTTGCTCAGCTTGTGCACAGGAAAAGTGATTTGTAGAGCAGAGAATAGAATAAAGTTGTAGGACCTCTGCAGTCTGTTCTTTCTGGTCAGGAATGGGTTTAGATGTAAAGCTGGAAATCACCTGGAGGGTGAAGTCTCAGTAATTACTGATGAAGGAGCAGAAGACCAGCTAAGGACAAAGCACACGCAGACACAGGGCAACACCCCTTCCTCCCCTTCCAGGTGGAATATGTGTGTGACATTCCTCAGTCACTTTTGGCTTCCCTATAGCTAAAGGAAGGAAAAACAAATGATTAATTTACAGAGATTACAGCTTACAAGTGTAAACTGTACATTTTACAATTGTCTTAGTGATTTCAAAAAAAAAAAAGCATCCGTATCAATAACCTTTCAGAAGGAAATTCCCAACTGTCTTAATGTTAATAATGCTTTACTAGAAGGAAAAAATAACCTTCACTTGACAATGGCAAGGTCTCCAGTGTCTTATAGGTCCTCTTTAGCATATAAAAATTATTTTGAAAGCCTCACTTTTTCCTTTCGTCCCCCAACTCCCAAGTATATAATCAGCTCACCTATGTTGTGAAACTACATCAGTTACTAAGTCATTTCTATTCCTATTTGCAGAGCAAAATTCTCAACCAGGTGCTTATGAGCTGGGGAGAAGTTCTTATTGTTCTATTAGATCTCATTGTTCTGTAAACTCAGTAAATTCCAGCTTCTGGGTTGAAGCACTGCCTGTCACATTCACCACTGTATCCCCAGCACCTACCACAGTGATTGGAAATTGTTGATAAACACTATTTGCTTAAGGAATGAGTAAATGATAAATTGATCACAGCCCAGGTGGGTGTGAAACTCTGGTTCTCTAAGGAAATCACCTAGGAGTCAGGGCTGTGTCACTTATCTGTCCTTCCCCACCACACCTCTTATCCTTACAACCTGGTGGCAAACCCAAGATATGAATAATCAAGAGCTGCTAACTGTTAGGAAATTCTGGGGATGTTGCATCTTAATGAAGGATGAGAAATTGTTGAAGCTTGAGGTTTACAGTTCTGTAGTTCTGGTTTCAGTACCTAAGAACATTCTATTAGTTTTTTTTTTTTTCCTGGAGAATAGAAGATTAATACATTTTTCATGTCCTAATAGCATACATGGTTCTGCATGAAGAGAATAAAGTTCAGGAGTGGCTGAGTGGCTCAGCTGGTTAAGCTCAGGTCCTGACCTCAGGTCCTTGGATTGAATCCTGAGTTATGCCCCATGCTCAGCAGGGAGTCTGGTTGTCCCTCTGTTCCTCCCCCTGCTCATACTCTCTCTCTCTCTCTTTCTCTCAAATAAATAAATAAATAATAAAATCTTTTAAAAAAGAGAAAGTTCATGTATTTGGGCTCTCTAGAGAAACAGCCAGCAAGATACACGGATATCTATATGTATATAGATAAATTAATATATATTTTTGTTTTGAGGAACTGGCTTGGCTCACAAGATTATGGAGGCAAAGAAGTCCCATAATATACCATCTACAAGCTGGTGACACAAGACAGCCTCTGGTATAATTTATTCTGAGGCCTGAGAACTGGGGAAGCTAAGGGTATAAATTCCAGTCTGAGAGCCAGAAAAGATGAGACAAGATGTCCCAATGTAGGCAGACAGGAAGCAAAAGGGGAAAACTACCTCTTCCTACACCTTTTGTTCTTGTAGGCTCTCAATGGTTTGGATGATGCCCATTTGGGAGGGTAATCTGCTTTACTGAATCTATGATTCAAATGCTAATCTCATCAGGAAACACCCTCACAGACACACCCAGAAATATGTTTATTCTGGGAACCCCATGGCTAGTCCATCTGACACATAAAATTAATTTTCACAATGTATTTCCTTTAAGGAGTAGATTCTAAAAATACCTTTTTTAAAGATGCAATGATATTCCTTATGGAGCTGGTTGAGTTGCCTCTTGAATATATTTTGTATTAGTCTCCTATCGCTGCTGTAACAAATTACTACAAACTTAGTGGTTTAAAACACACACATTCTGTTCTGCGGGTTGGAAGTGTGACACAGTTGTGATTGTGCTAAAATCAAGGTGTTGACTGTATTTCTTTCTGAAAGCTGTAGGGGACAGTCTGTTTTCTTGCCTATTTAAGCTTCTAGAGACTGTTCCATATTCCTTAGCTTGTGGTCCCTTCTCTAACTTTAAAGCTATTACTGACTCAGGTCCTTGGGCTCTCAAGTAATGGAATCAAACGAGGGCCTGATGAGAACTTCCAGGCAAGATGTTTATAGGGGCTTAGGTTGGATCACAAGGGAGGCAGCACAAAGGAAAGAGTCCTTCATGCCAATTCTCAGAACAAAGACCTCAAGCCGTTTTTAAAGAGTCTATACCAAGAAAGGAGTGACATCTAAGCATGTAGAGGCAGGAAGAGATACAGTAAGTTGGATCCATAGGTACAGTGGATAAACATGTACCTATCTCATTAGCATATTAAATCCCACACCTGGCCATGATTTTTTAGCATTAAAATGAAAGAAAAAGTGGGTGAGACATCAGCATGGGGGTCCACCTTGGTGCAGACTAGGTAGGTCGGATCTTCACCAGTCTTTCTAATTGAATCCCTCCTTTGGTAAGCATCCTGCTTCTGCATTCCTGCAAGTTACGCCACTCAATGGTCATAGGGTTTCAGCTCAAGGAATACTGGATTTAATGGTCAGAGTTGAGGGGACCCAAGTCCAGTCCCTTGTCTATCTCAAAGCTAGCAACACTGCATCTCTGGCCATTTGTTCTCCTATCTCTCTTTCTGAGTCTAAACCAAGTTGAGAAAGATTTTCCTATTTATTTTAAGATTTGATTGATTGATTGCCTGCAGGAGCAGGGGGAGGGGCAGAGGAAGAGGGAGGGAGAGAATACCAAGCAGACACCATGCTGAACACAGAGCCTGACATGGGGCTTGACCTCCTGACCCTGAGATCATGACTTGAGCTGATATCAAGAGTCAGACACTTAATTGGCTGAGCCACCCAAGCACCTCAGGTTTTTCTATCTTAAATGCCCATGTAATCAATTGGGCTAACCTGAATCATCTAGGATAATTGCACCATCTTAAGGTCCTTAACTTTAATCATATCTGCAAAGCCCTTTTTGCCATATAATTTAAGTATTCACAGGTTCCAGGGATGAGGATATGGACATACTTTGGGAATCGTTATTCCACCTACCACAGACCCCATAGGACACCTACATTTTAGGAATGTTTTGGGATATGGTGGTGAGTGGAGAAATGCTTGCTTTTTCCATAACAGAGTAACTTTGTCCTGCAATTAAATCAGACAGATGTTCATACTGCAGATGCCAGAGGTTGCAAAGAATTTACTGCTTAGAGAGGAAAAGGACTGAAAGCTTTATTTATAAACATGATGCTTCATTTGGCCTAAAAAAGTTGAACTGAGATTCTGTTCTTGCTGTGAGGATTTGACAGAGAAATAACTGTTTTAATGTAAACCAGTGTGCTCTTTACTTCAGTTACAGAATCTGCCACTTCATTCTCTACTAGAAGCATGACATTTGGGTTGATGTTATTTGAAGTTTATGGACATTTGGACAGTGGGGGATTGGAATCTTGAGATTTTGGAGTTAGACATTATCTATCAGTGGAAATAAATTACTTCTGACTCTATTTTTTTTTTTTTAAAAAGAAGGCAAGAAAAGATCTCGACTGCAATATTGTTGATATATATTAATGATGATCCTAAGATAAACCAAATATACAAAACTCTGAACAAGATTGCTAGAATTTAATTAAGACACAGTAAGGGGTTCTATTGGTATATTTACACACTGAGTTATTTGCAGTAGAACATTAATAATCTGAGAAGAGTATGACCTATATTTGTCTGAGTATGTAAATAATAAAGTCCTTTTGCCAAAAGTTAAAACTGTTTATAGCCTGTGGAGAATTTCATAGTAACTATTTTTATCCTGTCATTTCTGTGTATCTTATGTAAACATCACTCGAGGAGGATTATCTGTAAGCAGGAATTAGCATTAAAAATAAGATGTACTCATCAAGCTTTCAACGGAGATACCATTTTCCAAATTGACATGCTGTCAGAGGAATTCATGACTGCAAAGATATCATAATGAGAAAAAGGGGGCACAGGCCTAAGTGATCCAAGTGTGCTTGCTTTCTACACTTGACAAGTGGAATGAATTCCCGTGTGTGTGTGTGTGTTCTGTGTTTCTTTCTGCCAATGAACAGCCAATATAACTATAAATCATAGAGAATGTTCTTTTATATTCCTGAATATTTAGGCAGTGGAATCATCTGTTGATATGATTACCCACCCATGATACTTGTCAGTGTCTGGGAACATAAAAAGCAGGAATTAAAGGGTCCTAGATGTGTTTGCTGCCTACTGAAATCCTATGGTTTTCTGGATCTCCGCCTCCTAAGTTTGGGAGTGAAAGGCCATGTAGTGTGGTGGTTAAGAGTGAGGCCCCAGATCAAGAAACCTAGTTTCAAATCCTGACTGCCACTACCAGTTGTGTGATATTGAGAAAGTCATGTAACATTAAAGGATCTCAATTTCCTCATCTATAGAGATTAAAATGGTCCCTATTTCATATGGCTATGGAGAGAAGTAAATCATTTGACGTATGTAAAATGTTTAGGACAATACCTGACACAAACTGAACATGAGTGTTACCAAATTACTTTTCTTATTTGAGGTCATTTTGCCAGCAAAACATTTTTATGAAGTGTTGTGCAAACAACTTTTCAGTAAACTGAATTCTTTGTAAAAATACTTTTAGGAGAACTAGGTGTTTGAAAGAAGGCATAGGAAATGCCTTAATAGTGAAAAAACACTTCACCTTCGGGTTACTAACAACTCCCATTCTTTCAGAGTAGGAGGCCATACCTATATAACTCTACAATATTTGATTGGTGGGCACTGTAGTCAAGGAATAAGCCTCTCTCCCACTTCTTTTATTTATATGGTGGTACAAGGCTGGGAGGAGAAAGATTGAGTCACTAGACTTAGGCATCAACCCCTCTCCCATTAATAATATGTTAATATAGTATTTAAAAAAATAAAAAATAATGTAAAAAGACCATGATGGACACAATTTCAAAATTTTAAATAAAAAAGGATCAGCATTTCTGATTTTTCCTTTTCCTGCAACCTCAATATGGCTTTTCATGGCACTGAATAATATACACCTATCTTCCATGTAAAAATCCAAATTATACAGGAATAAATGTAACGTCAATAGTTAACCTTAATGACTATATGCTAGGTCCTATGCTAAGTGCTTTAAGTGAAGTGATTGAATTAATACAAATACTCTCATTTTCATATCATTAAACTGAAATTAAGTGACTCCTGCCAAACCAAATCGTTTACATTAGTATCATATATTTTACTTTTATATATATTATAAAGTCCATACTACATTATTATTAATTTTATTCTAAACAGTGATTATCTTTCAAAAAAAGAAATTTAACATGCAAAAAATGTTTTTTAAATTTACTCATATATTACTATTCCTAATGCTCTTCATGTTTTTGTGGAGATTCAAATTTTTATCTGGTATTATTTTCCCTCTGAAGAATTTCTAGTGATAAATTCTTAAATAAAATTCTTTTATTTGACAAAGTTTGAAATTCACCTTCATTTTTGATATATATTTTTCCTGGTTGTAGAATTCTTGGTTGAGAGTTTTGGTTTCAATATTTTAAAGCTGTCAGTACATTGTCTTCTTGCTTGCATAGTTTCTCAAAAGAAGTCTGCTGTCATTATTACCTCCAGTTTTCTATATGTAATGCATTTTTCACTGAAGGTTTTTAAGATTTTCTCTTGATTATTGGTTTCAGCGATTTAAATATCATGTGCATTAGATTGGTTTTCTTAATGTTTATCTGGTTTGGTGTGTGGTGAGATTATAGGATCTGTGAGTTTATAGTTTTTATTAAATTCAGAAAATTTTTGTCATATTTTTCAAATATTTTCTATTTGCATGTTAAATCATTTGATATTGTTCCACATTTATGGTCTGTTCATATTTTAATCTTTTCCCCTGTCTTTGCTTTATTTTGGGATTTTCTATTGTTCTGTTTCCAAGTTTACTGATCTTTTCTTCTGCAATGTCTAATCTATTTTCAATTGCATTCAGTGCATTTCTTTCATGTCAGATTTGGTTCTTTTTGTATATTCCATTTTTCTTTATCATGTTCATGTTTTTTCCCTCTGCCTTCTTGAATTTATTTATCATAGCTGTTTTAATACCCTTATCTACTAATTTTGTCATATTTTTATTTCTGAGTCTATTTATATTGATTGATTTTTCTCCTAAAAATGGGTCATAGTTTTCCCCTTATTTGCATGCCTAGTAATTTTTGATGGGATGTCAACATTGTGAACTATATGTACTTGAATGATGATTTTTGTTTGGCTTTGTTCTCGTTTGCAGTTAAAGTTCTTGGAATCAGTCTGATTCTTTTAAGCCTTGCTTTTTAAGTTTCATTAGGACAGACACAATGTAGTCTAAGACTAATTCATCCCCACTTCTAAGGCAATGGAGGACTCAATTCCCCATGTACAAGGAGATCCTTCTAATCACTGTGGTTGGAATAGAACTATTCTCAGCCTTGTATGAATTTCAGGAATTGTTCACCTCTTCCTTCCTTACCTTTGGATAATTTCCTTTCATACACATGCATGTGAGTATTCAGCCAAAAACTCAAGAGCATCCCTTTTCAGATTTCTGAGGGCTGCTCTCTGCATAACTCTCTCTGATACTCTGCCCCACTAATTCTAGATCTTTTAGCCTCCTTGAACTCCAACATCTTGTACCCTCAATTCAGGAAGACCTCTGGTTCTATTTGGGATCTCCTTTTCTGTACTGCAGCCTGGAAACTCTGAAGGCAATCATAGAGGTGGGGGCAATCATAGAGGCCATTTTATTTGTTTCATTTTTCTCAGGGACCACTGGGCCCATGCTACCAGTTTTATATTTGAATATCATTGTTTCATATCCCTTCACCCCCCTGATAGTTTTCTTGTTAAGGCAGTAGAATAAATCGGGTCTATGTTACCTCCTCATGACTAGAATTAGAAGTCCCCTTAAGGGTAGAACTATAAAACATTAAGGACATTTTATGTATTATGTAATCATCACAATCCTTGCCTTCCCCTAAATTAGAGTCAGACAAATTAAATAATGCTAAAGAATGGTATAACATAGAGGAGATAAGAGCATGATTCTTAACCAACTAGCACCAGGAGTTCAAATATTGGCTTTCTCACTAATCAGCTATTTGAAACTCTCTGTATTTGTTTCAACATCAGTAAAATAACATAATCTAATTCATACAGTTGTTATATAGACTACACTTAATACATGTCAAGTGTTAAAAACAGTTTCTGGCAAATACTAATTTCTCCGTAAATGTTATTATTTCTAAATCACATGGCCTGTGGTGGAGCTTCTAAAATGGGGTCTCCATTGCTCTTCAGTTCATGTGATTTCCTCTATTTCACACTGTTTCTGAAGAGTAAAGCTTCTGAATGTGCTGTTACAAAGAGAGCTGATGGAATCTGGTAAGCAAGTCTTAATAGACTTTCATTAACTTCTGTGCATTGAATATATTGTTTTAGGTTCCAAATTATTCAAATAGTAGAACTAGCTGTTTATAATGTAAAGTTACCCTCAGTGATACATGTCAATTTAGGGTCAGGGACTCAGGTCGGAGAATATAAAAATTGAGCTGAAGGGTTGCATTTGGCTCTGATACCTATAGTAGATCAGTACTTTGGTAACTTGGCAAACAAGTCATGCAAATATTGTTGATGCATCATTTTGTTTTCTTCTACTCTTCCATATTAGGCAACTCTTTTGCCATATATCCATCCCGTCCTAATTCAACTGATGGCCCACATAAATATTGAATGGTGCTGTTGCCTCCATTACTACGCCCATGAGGCTAGATTATTTCTGTAATTTCTGTTCAGATTAAAAATTATATGAGGGACTATTTCAATGAAAGATTAATCTGTTTCATCACCACAGAGGTATGTTTCTGTGTAGGTGTCTTGGAAACATAGTGAAAAAGACATTGGACCTTTTCTCCTTATTCAAAGAAGAGAGGGAGAGAGAGAGAAGACAGAAGATGTTGGGGGAGAGAAAGAGAGAATGCACAAATGAGCCATGGGATAAAATGAACTTATTGAATAAAGATTTCCATTGTGTCTAAACATTTATGACAGACAGAAGGTATTCAGGGTATCTCAAAGTGATTTTTCCTTAAACTTATTTGGTAAGACTAAGCATATCTAGTAAACTCAGTGTTCAGTAAAAGCTTCCAGCATGCTAAAAAAAAGGTAAATAATTAGAGGATTGATGAGTGGCCACCCTTCCTTTTTCACCAGCTGATCTGCATTGTTAAGCTATTACAATGATATCCGTTCATACCAACAAGGCTGCCTTTTCTCAGAATTCATCTCAATTGATGTGGCTTTCCTATCAAAAGGAAAATTCTTTTAAGGCCAATATATTGTTTTGTTTTTCTTTTTTAATAATGTGGGGTCACTTCAGGCCTTTAAGGTTTTAGTGGGTTTAAATTTTTTTTTTAATTTCTGCATTTCTTTTGTGTCTCTGTCATTTCCCTTTATGATTACATCTGAATGGAATTTCTTCACTTTAATTATAAGTCACTAGTGTTCTTCACTACTTGCTCCCCAAGTGATGAGGAGCAGCTGGTGCATACATGAGGTAGGAAAGCAACGAGATGGCCTCTCTCCCCTGTGCTGAGAAGTCCTGTTAGGAATGTACCATGTTTAAATGTAAATTCTTTTGTTTGTTTATCTGCAATTGCATGACTGACCTTAGCTAAGTGGAACCTGATGAAAGAGAAGGGAAATTCTCATCACCATCCATTCTTTTGTTTTCTTGGCCCACTGAGTACATTTTCCCAAGTTTCTGGCATTTCATTTTAAAATTTATTTGGAACAATTTTTCTGTTGCCTATTTAAAAACAAATGCATTATAAGCTCATTTGGGTTTTGCAAACAAAGCTTTGCAAAATGGTTAACTTTATAAGAATAAACACTTTGTGTTCTTGTAATTATTTTCCTTTTGGAATGGTGGAAATAATGGTTTTTTAAGCAATCAAAGCTGTAATCTTGAATAAAAAGTGTACTCCACAAGATCAATGGACAATGAAGTGTTTTCTACTGAAACTTGGTACATTATTAGCCATTTAGTCTTGATAGCCTTAATTCCTTCATGACCCATTCGGAAGTGAAGTAATTCATTTTCCATACACCAATCGATAACTTGTGCAGATGGAGGCATCCAAAAAAATTGAAGCAAAATATCAAATTACTTAATGTTATCCTGATTACTCCTCAGAACATGACATGCTACATACAGTCATTGCCCCATTTTCAAGGGTGAGCTTCTCTACACATTTGAAGTAGATGTCATTAAGTTACTAATGTCATTATATAGACCCATGAAGGTAGTTAAAACTTGGAGTACATTGTAGAGGAAGAGTTTACTGTGTTTCCATAGTCTTTCTTGTAGGTCACATCTTGATTTTATAGATAGATTTAAACACAGAGGAAGTTTGAGCCAATAGATGCAGGAAATAAAATATTTTGTAACTGTAGGTTTTAATCTGATAAGGAAAATTGCAATGTTGAATGCCTATTTCATTGCTGATGTTTTGTATTGATTTAGGATAGTGGTAGGAGGAGCCTCACATTGCTCAAATGCCCAACTTTATGTAGTGTTTATACAGCAAAAAACAACATTGTTTGGGTGTGGAATACATGTGGAACTTTTAAAAAAGTACAAACGCCTAGGCCCTGCCCAAGACTTACTGAAAACAAATTAGATGGAGGTCATAACTGGGGATGTGATTTCTTTCAGAAGCTCCACAAGTGATTCTGATTGAAACGAACAGTACACTCAAAAACTTTTTCAGTTTTTATTTTGGGTAGCTTTACCTTTGTATCTATACACTATAGAATTATCAGAATAGCTCAGATCACAGTTTATTTAAAAGATCCTAGCCTATCCAGGTAGACTTTTAGAAATAGAAATTTCTTAAAAATCTGGTTTGAGAATGACATGCTATTCAATGAGAACATCTTTTCTTCTCTCACTTTCTTCAATCTTTTCCTCTAAAAAACAAACAAACAAACAAACAAACAACAACAACAAAACCAGTCGCTGCCACCTCTCTTTATTGAGGGTCTGCTCTGTCTAACACCATGCTGGCTCTTTTCATTCAACATCTCATTTAATCTTTACATTTGGCCTATGGTATATAACTGTGTCCACTATAGAGATGAGCCAGTTTGGGCAAGGACACATAGCAAAAGCCAGAATTTAAATTAATGCCTATCTGATTTCAAGACGTTTCTTTTGGGGGCACCTGGTGGCTCAGTTAATTAAGCATCTGACTCTTGTTTTTAGCTCGGGTCATGATCTCAGGGCCCTGAGATAAAGCCCCTTGTCAGGCTCCATGCTCAGTATGAAGTCTGTTTGGGATGCTTTCCCCTTCCCTCCCCTCTCCCCTGCTTCTCCCCCACCCCAACATGTGTAAACATGTGTGCATTCTCTCTCTCTCTCACATAAATAAATAAATAAATAAATAAATAAATAAATAAACAAACAAACAGATAAATAAATAAACAAATAAATAAAAAACAAATAAAATCTTTATTAAAAAAAACTTGTTCTTTTTTATGCCATCTATCCTCCCTATTTTCACCTATCCCACCCTTTTCCTTTCAGAGTCTATGTCTTTTAATTCTTGTTTTCTTTCTTTTTTTAAAAGCTTTTATTTATTTATACATGAGAGACACACAGAGAGGCAGAGACACAGAGGGAGAAGCAGGCTCCCTGCAAGGAACCCGATGTGGGACTCGATCCCAGATCCCAGGATCATGCCCTGAGCCGAAGGCAGACGCTCAACCGCTGAGCCACCCAGGTGTCCCTAATTCTTGTTTTCTTTAACATCTCATCCAATAACATCTGGAAATGAGGGAGAAGGGTGCATACATCCCACAAAAGTTCTTGGTAACAAGGATTGCCTCGGTACTCATGCCTTGGTAACAATGATTGCCTCGGTACTTTCCACTTGGAGAAATTCTTGCAGTCCCTTATTTGACAAATCTTGCCCTGGTATCCTTTGACTAATGGAAATAATTATATTTTTTGACTGCTTCATTTTAAAGAATGTCTTGGGATTTGCTCAAGAGAATATAAAAACCTGCTGTCCCTGTTTCTATTTCCAGACCCAGACATGACCCCAGTACATTAAAGCATCTGCTTTTGATTTCACATCTCTATCTCATTTCTATCTCAAGGGCCATCTTTCTGAACTAGGGTTTAAAGTAGCTCAACAAGCAGCAAGTGAGAGATGAAGGTAATGAGGGAAGTGGTTCTGGTTAAAAAGCGGCAGAAATTACAAAACTATCTATGTAACCTGAATATAGATGACTATATTCATGGCTCCCATTTATACTTGCCATGGGCCCTGGTGCATCTAGCTGCTCATCCACCTGTGTTTCTCAAGTACGGCCGAAGAATTGCAACATGACTTAGCCCTTTCTCCTCTAATCCACTTATGTTTTTCTCTAGGTGGGACAAGGAAAAAACGTGCTATAGCCAAAAACTACTATGCAAAATAAGAAAATAACTTAAAAAATGATATGACTAATGGAAAAAAGCTTTGACCCTTTCTGAAATGGAGGTGAAATAGACATTTAAGTCTGATTCTGCATGATATTTAATAGTATTAATCTAGAAACTGTAGAGGAAACTAGTTCTAGATTCAGGGATCAGAGATAAACAACCTGGTCAACTTCAGAATTGAAGAAATTTACCAAGCAGGCAAGGATTGAATACAAATATTTTGCATGTAGTCAGTTCATCATGTTTAACAAATATTTGCCAATAGAGTATGCAACCAAAGAAGACTAAAAGGAGATAATACAGTTGGTAACTGAAAGCCATGGTGCAATTATGTGGATTCAGAAATGTCCATTTCTACCCTGAAGACCATATGTAACCTTGGACAACTGACACAGCATTCCTGAGGTTCTGCTGCTGCTTCTGTTAAATGAGGTTCATGATTTATATAAAGGAAAGTTATTCAGTCATATCAAATGAAATCTTACCATTTGCAACAACATGGATGGAGCTAGAGAGTATTATGCTAAGTGAAATAAATCAGAGAAAGGCAAATACCATATGATTTCACATATGTGGAATTTAAGAAACAAAACAGAAAAGCAAAGGGAAAAAATAGGCAAACCAAGAAACAAGTACTTTGTAAGTACTATGAATAATTAAACAAGGAGATAGGAGAATCCCAACATCACAGATATGTAGTGTGGATTCAATTAAAGCTTTGGTAGAGAGTCAGGAAAGGAAAATTAGTAGGTGTAAAGCTACACAGACTACATATGTTTGGACCTAAAAGCTATTATTATTGTTGAAGACAAAAGTTTTGGTTGAAGGTAGATAATTGATTTAGAGCAAGGACTATATCTTGTTAATACTTAAAGTTCCAGTTCCAGCAGGGTCTGCCCTGGAGTAGATGTTTAGTGCTTGTTAAAAGGGATGGGTGAATGGATGAACAGATGGGTGGGTGGCTACATAGCTCTGGTTCACTTTTAGGTTCAGAAATGGAAAAGCAGTTTTTGATATTCTCTTTAGCTCAGCTCAATACAGTTTTAAAAGAAAATCAACATCATGACTTTTACTTAATATTTTGGTAATACTGCAGTGTTTTACCTCATTTTCTGGAAAGACAGGTGATGGCATGAAATACTGCTGAGAAAAAAAGGCTTATTCTTTGTGATAGGAAACATTTTCTGAATTAGTATTATTGTCAGCCAATGAGATCAAGCCAACTGCTAAGTGATTAATAAAGCAGAAAAGAGGTATAAAGACAATGCTATCAGCCTGTTTTCTCACATGCCACAGAGTGCTGCCTGCTGGCAATGGAAACCAATATCCTTATTGGGCACTGGGGTGGAAAGGAGGGAATACTCTTTGTTGGAGAGGCAGCTTTATACAGAATTGGGGCAATTATGAATGAGACATTTACACTAAGCTCCAAGACTTATTTGAACCCATCAGAATTTCAAAAGCACCAATGCGGTATATCTTAAGATTTGTGTGTTCATTTGGTAGACTTGAGCTTTTTTGTCCTTGCATTTTGTCCATTAACATTTTGCACAAAGAATTGTATGTGTTTGTAGGTAGGCAGGTAGGCTCTTGGTGAATCCAACTAAGTAGCTTTTTCTTAGAACAAACTTGCTTTGATAGTTTGAAATACCCTATAAGAAAGCAAGATTTTTTAAAAAAATTGACCCCTTCGGGCTAACAAGATAAACATGAAGCTTTATGAAAACAATCTAGTTCCTGTTATTGCTCTTATGGGGAAACCTTGGGATAGGTGAATGCATCAAAATTTAGCCTGCTCAAAATAAATAGGAGTAGATATAGACAAAAAGCCACAATTATCAGGCCTATCTATGTCAATGGGGCAATATATGCCAATGAAGGATGCTTCCTGATGACTGGACAGCCAGTCCCCAATAATAAAACCATAATTATAGTGCCTAATGTGTAAAGGAAAGAGAGAACTGGGATTATGGGCAGTAAAGGATGACTGCGGGAACATAGACATAACTTGCAGCCCACATGAGTATGTCTGGGTTTAAAAGGTAAAGATCCATTCCTTTTCTTTTCCCATCTTGAAGACCTTAAAGAATCCCTAGGGTACTAGGAGAAAATAGATGATCCAGTGGTATTGTTAGGTGAAATGTGGGTATGGACAAATTTATTTATTATCAATATTTATTGAGCAGGCACTATGTGAAGAGTGTTATTCTAGATGGTTTGGTTACAGTAATGAACACAACAAAATCTCTGCCTCTGTGAAATTTACATTCTAGTGGAAAGGAGCAATGGTGACCATCAATCACATGAACATATATATTATAATTCCATATAGGGATATGGATGATAAAGAAATATAAAGTAGGCTAAAAAGAGAGAGTGGACCTATTACAGTTGGGATAGCCATGTTAGAGGGAGTGGTTAAGGAAGGCTTCTCTGGGAAGTTGAGGCTGGTGGAGAGAGCTGAATGAAATGAGGGAACAAGTCATATGATGGTCTAGACTAGTGTTATAAGAGGATGGAGCAGTAACTGTGGAATCCTGGAGGTGATTAAGCTTAGATTTTTAGAGAAGCAGAAAGCAAGTGAGGGTGCCTTAAGTTTGAAAGTTCACAGGGAAGAGAATGAGACTGGAGAAACAGGCAGGCAGCAAGAGAACCAGGGATCTCTGTGTAGGTCATGGTTAGAATTTATATATCATTTTAACTGTGCTAAGCAACACAAAGGGTTTTGAGCAGGTGAGCAATATGATCTCATTTGTATCTTAAATTCATCTTTCTGTTGCCATGTAGAGACTAAACTTCTTGGGGCAGTCATGGGGAAGCAGGACCAATTATCCCCTCTCATTGGATCTAGCCTACAAAGAATATGAGCTCCTCAAAGGCAGAGACTGTATCTCTACATATTCTTCCCACTGCTTTGCCTTATCCCGGCACTACATGGGTACTTGGTAACTACTAAGTATATTCTGTAAGTGTGGGTGAGGGAAATTTCTTAGACTGGGGCAGAAATGTCTTAGCCTCTCATGACTTAGGACCCTTCTAACCGATGGGTTGGTCCTCATGAAGGGTAAATTGGATTCACTATATTTTCTAGTGTTTTCTAAGTGATTTCCTCAGATTATAGGAAGATAATTATAATAATGGCCATATAGAACTTGCAGTGATAGATTGGGGGGGGGGGTTGCTATGAAAGCATCACATGAAACGAGGATGAGAAGTTTAAGTCATACAGGTTTGACTTGAGATTGGATACCAAGACTACACAGGGCATCTGGTCAATTTGTTGTCATGACTTGAAAGGCATTTTGCAGATTTAAACTATGGAAGCATTAAATTTTTTCTTCCTCCTTGTCAGTATAAAATGTGTTTGATAAGGTCAGTGAGTGTTGGATAAGAAATAGGTCTTTCTTCTTTGATGGGCTCCTCTGGAGACTTGTCTTGACCTGTGTCCATAAAATCACCCTTTCCTAGCTAAATAAAAGAAACAAATCTGTACAAGCCTCCTCATAATTTTGACTTGTGGGTGTCAGACAAGTCTGTGAGCTCCCGCCCTTATTATAAACACCATTCCAGAGGAGGCACACATTTTTAATTTTTACAGTCACGATGCAGTCATGCTTTGAGATCATCCGAAAAGTGCTGTAGAAGCACAAAACATTATTACTATCATTAAGGCAGTAATGACTATGATTATAATGCAGTTAGGGAAGCCGAGGAGGAATGGTAGTTAAGGGTGAGTAAACTTCACCCCCCATATATCTAAGTAAGATTCACTGTATCAAAAACCTGTATGTGTGTGTGGTGGGCATAAACAGGCAGATGGTATTGAGTTACAATTATTGAAGGATTTGGACTGAAATCCATTTTAGTGAAACTGGGTTCAGAAAACATCATTCCATTCCATTCTACTTAAAACCTAGAGAACCGCTTTGCTTTGTTTCAGTAATAATTTGTTGGTGTGAAATGTGATTTCCCTGCATATCACTTGGGAGGTGATGGTGATCTCAGAATCTTTGGATGTAGCAGAAGGTTGTGATATAAAGTATTTATTTCAGATATTACTCTAACTGCTCTGGGGAACAAAAGAAAGATTGACAGAAAGTCTATAGTTTGGCATCTTTGTCATTTACTATGTTTATTCCCCCACTTTCTTTTTTGGAGATCTCCATTTTTGGGAATCTGTGATTTTTAAAAACTAACATTTACTCATTCAGTAAGCATTTATGAAGTATCTATTGAGTGCCATGCCTGGTGTTAGCTTGTAGGATTAATGAGATGAAGGTGATTTGTTCCTTGCCTTAAAGGTTTTACAGTTTAGTGAGTCACAAGAATATTGATGGTTTTGATGTGTTAAATACAAGCTCTTCCATTGCCTGAGCACCATGATCATATCTGTTCTTAGATTTCTCTCTTTGGGGTCAGTGCGTAGGATGGATTTAAATGAGGTGAATTGGAAGTAGAGCCCGATCAAGGTCATTTCAGAGGTATAGGTGTGAGATAAATTCTTGAAAGATTTTTTCATCTCTGAAACCCAAAAACTTGGCTTTATTTATTTATTAAATAATATTTTAATTTATTTATTAATGAGAGACACAGAGAGAGGCAGAGACATAGGTAGAGGGAGAAGCCGGGCCCCTATGGGGAGCCCAATGTGGGACTCAATCCCAGGACCCCAGGATCATGACCTGAGCCAAAGGCAGACACTCAACCACTGAACCACCCAGGCATCCTAGCATTATTTATTATGAGACCAAGTGAAGGGAAGGATTGGTTTATAGGATTCAGGTAGTTTGTGTGGCTAGAATATTTAGTTCCTTGATGTTACCCTGCCTGTGAGTGAAAATAGACAGTGATTGTTTCACAGATGTGGGAAATGCCTGATTGTTTCCCGTGTTGGAGAGGTTCTGTGCAATTGAGGAATTGATTTAGAAATGTTTTGTGAGAAGTTCTTATAGAGGCCTAGAGTTGTTGCCTGAGGGAGCATGCACAATGATAATGACCAAAATTTTTACTTCTTTTCTATCAGAGTGGATTGTCAATGGAAATTTCAGAGACCCTTTTTCAGAGTCTGAGAATATTCTAGGGAAATAAAAGGAGTGTGGGCACCAAGGCTGCATCTGCGTTGCCTGGGATAGATAGAGTGGTTCTGGGGAGAAGATCCCTGGTCATTTACTTCAGGCCTAGTATTCAACAGGTAAATAAACTCATAGGGCTATACAAGTTGTACTCTATAAATTCTTTCCTATCCTGAGAGAGCCATAAAGCCCATGACTTTTAAGATTATAAAGAAGCTAATTGTTTTGTATTTATAATTTGAAAAGAGTGAGTTTGCCTTTGCATCACCGGGAAAACCAGAATCACTATGAATTAATGATGCAGAGTATGTTTACAGGGGTCATGTTTTACCCACTTAGAGATCAAATAGCTTTGGGGGGACTTCTGGCACTTTGGTAGGCAAATATTTGCTGTTAATTACAAAAGAGGCTTAATTGAAGTCAGTCTAACTTCACACCAGACCTGAGTAGTAGAGAAAAGGGATCAGCTATTTTCTATTCCCTCTGCAAGTGTGGGTAAGACAAATGACTTTAAATTGAACTAGGAAAGATAAAGTCAGCAAGCTTTGTTCTTAGTACAGGTAATATAACAAAAAAAAGACTGAGATCGAATCAAGAAAAAATCTTGATGGCCACGGCAGGGTGGTGACCTGAAAGAGTCTCAATTTTGCCAATCTTCCTAAGAGTATTGATAACATGAGTCCGTTACCTTTTAGGGATGCTTTTCAGGTATGGTGAAGGGACTGGATAAGTTTTTACATTCTGTATTAACATTATATTTAATTGGAAATTACCTTTGAAGCATTTGCAGAAGTGTGGACTGTTTTTTAATCTAAAGGTGATACTTATTTATTGCCGCTAACTAAGAAAAGGCTTTCCAACTTCGTTGTCAGAAAGTATCTTTACCAGAGCAGAAACAACATGGGTTGCATAGGGACACACTCCATGATATGAAATCACACCCTCCTATAGCTATGTAAACACTTTTCTTTTTATATGTTCAGAAGAGCCAAAAGTGGTCCCCCATGGAAATGCATAAGCATACTTGGTTGATATTTATTAATACCTTGTTATTATGATAGGTGCCATGCTAAATGTTTCCATGTGCATGATCTCATTGCATCATATTTTATTAAATGAAGAAATAGATATGAGACAGGTGATTTTTTTCCAGAGACACAGAGCTAAAATGTGGCAGAACAAAGTTTCTGAATTTGAGGTTCTTTCTTGTCCGTCTGTAGTCTTCTGTTCTCACTGACGCACTGATGATAACTCCCTAGCTGTCAGGCTGAGCCCCAAGCAACAGCTCTATCCCACTCACCACCTCCTTCAACCCCCTCTAAGCTACCCACCAAAGCTAAGCTATGGCCTATTCATTGAAAGTTTCCACCTCTGCCTTTAATTCTTCAGCTGTAATCTACATCCACACCCAGTGTTGAGATAAAAACTCCTGGATCAACTTTTACTTTCATACATTTTGGTTTCAGAGGTTTTCTTAATACTATACTGCTACAATGTAAAGAAGCATGCTATAGCAAATCGGGTAGTTCAAATCTGTCAAATTTCCTCCATTACCACATTTTCCAACCTAAGTCAAGCCACCATCTTGAAAGAGACAAAAGTTTGGACTTTGGTAAAAGTATTCTCATATTTTGCTATTCAGAGTGTGGTCTATAGACCAGTAGCATCTGCATCAATTGGGAGCTTGTTAGAAATGCAGAATCTCATGCCCCACCCTGAATTTGGAGAACCAGAATATGCATTTTAATCAGATTGACAGGTATTTCCATATACTTTCTAACAAACAAACCACACTCTTTAACCTCCTCCATTAATTCTCCCCCTGTACCCAATGCGATCTTCAAAAAATGTAAATACATTCACACCATTTCACTACTTGAAGTCCTTTAATGGCTTCCCATCTCACTTATTGTAAAGATCCAATTCTTTATAATAACCTACATCGTCCTACAAAAGATGTGATTCTTACCAACTACTAGGCACACTGACTGCCCCTTCCTTTCAGTTCTTAAAACACACCAAGCTTGGTTTTACCTGTAAGACTTTCGTCATTGCTTCCTTTACTCTAAATGCTCCCCTTCTGCTTCTGGCATGATCTTTATTTTTTTATTTTATTTTATTTTATTTTTTTGATCTTTATTTTCTTAACCTTTCATTTCAGCTTAAACGTCACCTCTTGAAGAAAATGTATATGACCATTCTATAGTGGTTCCTCCAGTTTTTCCTCTATTATAACCATGCTGGTTTCCTTCAGAACATATATCTCAGTTTGTCATTATATTATCTATTTATTTCTCTAACAACTGTCCATTTCCCCTTTTGAACCATATAAGGGTAAAACCCATGACTACTTCCCTAGTCCTTAACACAGTGAGTAGTGAAGGTGCTCTATAAATATCTGTTCAAATGAATAAATCATACTATTGTTATGTTTCTTACTGAAATTTTTCAAGAGTATATAATCATAGAGAAATGGTTAGTGTTTATAATTCTTGCAATTGTTACTAGTAATTTTTTTTGTCATTTTACCAAAATTATGCTATTAGTTATACAGATTCTGGGAGGTTTTCCTAATACCAACTTTAAAGATTATCAGTAGTAATTTTTGTCTCC
Organism: Canis aureus; assembly: GCF_053574225.1. Lineage (NCBI taxonomy): Eukaryota > Metazoa > Chordata > Mammalia > Carnivora > Canidae > Canis > Canis aureus. The sequence continues at coordinate 56,091,424 of NC_135619.1, read as the reverse complement.
AAGTTATTTGCAAATGTGAGCTAGTTCTCATTTATCTACTCTATCGAATAAATATTATCCTTATATCAAATATCCAGCCATCTCTGTAATGGAAACCAGAAAATGTTGTCTACAAGTATAATTGCTTTGGTCCAGAGTTTTTGAGGAAACATATTGAACAAATATTCAAATATTCTTTTTTCTTTTTTTTTATTTCTTAGGAGAGTACTGTAAAGGATGTAGGGGTAATGAGTTCAAGGGCTGATGTCTTGAAATATTAGGCTGCAACTGATGGTTAACCCAGGGTCAGAAAAAGAAAACTCCCTTGTGATGTATCATTGCACAATTGGATAAAGCACATGTGTAATAGAGACTTATATCTTTCCCTGAAACATCTGGCATTACTCATCATGAGAAGCAGGTGCCTAGGTTGGACAGACCACATGTCCATTCCAGGATGACACATTTCTGTTGTTTCTGGGTTGCATTTGAATTTTCTTTGGCTCTTGTCAACATAAGCACATTAATGATCAAAATGATAATGCAGAGAAAGATTGCCTAAGAATGAGGGTAAACAAGGTAGCTGCTGCTTCTAGCATGATGAGGTTCTGGGTTGAGAAAATTAGTGAGCCATCCTGTGATTGACAGCCCAGGACAGTCCAGATGTAATGCTTTTATACTTGCTGTGACAGGTTGAGTTACAGCTTCCATGAATGGGACTTGTTTCCAAATGGAAAGTTTGCCTGCTAGCTAGCCAAAATCTTTGTTAGGTCTTAGCCACCACGGGTCAGGGTGTCATAAAAGTTTACTGAGTTGTACCCTTTTCCCTCACATAAGCTATTGTGTCTAATAGGATGAAGGTTTGTGAAAGTACTAGAACAAAGTTTACAAATGTACAATACTTCAGCCAGGGTACATCTTGTCAAACTCACCAAGAGAACATGGTGAAGTCACCTGTCCTGTTGTGCTCTTCTCCCTTGTTTTACTCTAGCATGGTGTTAAATCATGGACTATTATATTTTCAGGATGAAAGCCATCTGGTTATTCAGGTCCATGCACACTGCTTGTATTGTGATCTCTCTAAATCCCATGCAGAGTTTGGTAGGAACTAAATATTTGAGGATCTAATAGTGGCAGTGTTTCTTAAGGTGTGGTGTGCTGGTTGTCTGTTTCAGAATTACCTGGCATGCTTCCGGAGACCATAGATTTCTGGGACTGCCCCTACAGGTCTACTGAATCAAGGTCTCTGACATACAGATTAAAAGTCTATGTTGTCAACAAATGTTCCAGATGATTCTTATGAATTCTAAAGTTAGAGAACTACAAGCTTCTGTTGAAGTTAAGTGTGCTCTTTTACCATTATCTTCTAAAAGGCTTTCAGTAGAATTGGGGGTTCAAATAATTGACTTTAAAAATAAGAGTTTCATGGATCAGCAATAGTCCTACAACACAGAACTTGTCAGGATTAGAAATAATCTGGTTTGTCAGATTTGATACTAAGGAAAAATTGTCCTAAAATTAATCCTTAGAAATATAAGTGTCTGAGTCTTGCTCAATAGTGACTCTTTATAGACCAAAGACTTATTTTCAGGGATGGATTTACATGGTTTGGAATGCATGCATATGTGTGTATGTGTATGAGTGTACTTGTGCACATGTGCACATGTAGGACCGGGGCCTGTTGTGTCTGAGGACTTTAGATTACCCTGTCTTATCCCAGATCAAATACTTATGGAATACTAAAAAGAACTAATCTTTTTTCCTTTTGTGAAATGGTTTTAAGAAATTTTCTTTTATCTTTTTCTTTTTTTTTTTTAAAGATTTCATTTATTTATTTGAGAGAGAGAGAGTGAACATGCATACAAGTAGAGGGAGGGGCAGAGGCAGAGGGAGAAGCAGACTCCCTGCCAAGCAGGGAACTGCTTCAGTCTCTGATTCATGGGTCCTCCATCCCAGGACCCCCAGGATCATGACCTGACCCCAAGGCAGACACCCAACTGACTGAACCATCCAAGCACACCTCTTTTGTCTTTTTATTTTGCAAATGAATAGATATCCCCTGTACCTAAGCTCTTCTAATGACTTTTTTTTTTTAAATCTATAGTGTGAAGATACAAAAAGCATCATTAAAAACCAGTCAAGGTTTTAGTCCTCACTCCTAGAAGTCATTTCTTAGAAATGTTTATTGAACTGTGTGATATATAACCAGAAAATATACAAACCGAGGGTAACATTTAACCAGTATTGAGATAAGCAACAGAACCTCACTGATACCCCAGAAATCCTGTTTGTCCCTAATTTCAGTCACTAAAACTTTCCAAGAAAGAGCATTTTCCTGATGGCTAGAAGTAATTTTACTTCTCAAAAATATCTAATCATTTATTTTTTTAATAAATATTACTCTTTCTGTACATATTGGGATCTTTAGCATCTTACTAATCTAATCTGAACATCCCTGACTACATGCTGACTTTTAAAAAACTCTTGTTTTGCTAGTTTATGATGTTAGAATTTTTCTTTCACGGAGTGACAATTCCTACATTCAACTTGAAACATTTCTGTTTGCTCCATGTTTTGTTTCTAACCTTGGAATGTACAAATAAAAATTTCAAGGTGGTAATAAGCGTGTAGGTAATATCAATTATGGAACACTTCAGGTAATTGTTTGAACTATATTAGCTTAAAAGAAGTAGTTGACTTTTTTTCCGTTTTATCTAACAGGAAAATTTGATCAACAAGCAGACCCATTGGTTGGATATAATAGACTCAGTGCAATAGTTTATCGGAACTAGGAATAATTCATTAAGAATTGATATTTGGTGTATTAAAGAACTACAAACCAAAATGAATATGGTGCTCCTAGGAACCTCACGCATGATTTTCTGTTTTAGTCATAAGTCAGACCTGTATTCCCCGCAATAGACAAACCTATTGTCTACACAATTGAAAGGTATCATGGGAATGTGAAAAGAGTACTGTACTGGGGATATAGAAACCTTGTTGCATGACCAAAAGCAAGTCATATAATCTCAGTAAGAGCCATTTTATATATCTATGAAACGAGGATAATATTTTCCTTGAGAAGTTGTGGTGAGAAATAAGGAAGATTAATGTTTCTAACTATCCAAGAAAATGCCTGGACATAGTCATTGTGCAATCAGTGTGGCTTTTCTCTCTTTCAGCTCAGCAGGATAGCATTTTCAAAGGAGCTTAATATGGGAGGCCTATTCTATTAGAAATAAGATCTCACTACACTATACCCTTTTCCATACATTTTCTATTTATTTCTTATTCCAAAACAAATGCATACAAATTAGGTAAAAATTTGGAAACGGAGTTATGCCAAAGAATTCCCTGAAATCCCACACTCTCAGAGATAGCCACAGTAAATATTGGTTTTAAGCATCTCATTTACCACTGTATTTTCTTAGTACCCGTCAGAAACTCTGTACATAGTAGGTCTATCAGTGTGTCAGGAATTGAACTTTTCCAAAAAGATGTGAAAGTGGTTGTAAATCCCTTATGAATATTAATTATTGGCACAGCGTGAAACCCAGTGGACTTTCTTGTCTACCTGCCTTTTTTTTTTTTTTTTTTTAATCCTCAAGGACAGATGCTTGTTCTATTAACTTCTCAAATAGCTCTAGGGACAGAGATTACAGTATCTCTTTTTATAAAAGGATAGGGCTACAGAGCATATATGTTAATAAAATAAATCATTTAAAAACTATTTTATTAGACTTTCATGGACTTTTAAAATTAAAGCTAGGTTTTTCTTTTCTTTTCTTTTTAAAGGAGTATTGCAAGGTGGGAAGAACTGAATTAGGCATCCCAGGAGTGAGTGTAGCCCCTGCTCCTTCATTCATCCATTTCCCTGCCTTGGGATCTAGGCAAGTAGCACAGACACCACCTTATAAAAGCAGAGGAAATAACAACTGTTCTGCTTTCCTTTTATGTGGTAATGGTGGAAATCAATTATGATAAAGTACATGGTGATGTTTTTCATGTAAAAAAGTGCTATAAAACTTTTGTATTGACATGATATTAATAGGAAAATTAGAGTGCATAACATTAACATAAATATTTCTTTTGGGCTATGTGTACAAACAACAGAATCTATTTTGATTTCACTTCACAAAGCAGTTTATACCTAGGTCCTTAATCATTCTGGATGAGTGGTTAGAGGCTGGGGACTATACCTAGAAGTACAAAATTCCCCAACTGCCTAGAACTCTTGTGGAATATCATGTCACCTCTGTACTAAGTTCCAGGCTAGAAATTCAGCACACAGAATTAGAAAAAAAGGTAAGAATCCATTTTCCAGCTCTCATCTGACCAGGAATAGAGTTCCATTTATATTATCATTTTTTCTCTTTATATACTATGATGCAACATGATGGTAGTAACTGTTATTCAAAGCATTACATGGGCTGCATAGCATTTGGGGAAAAGTAGCATTAACCATTAAATATTATAATCATGCATCCCTTAGACATGTTGTATGTAACATTTTTATGTCGTTGTGCAGAAAGAACATACATTTTGAAGTTAGAACAAACTGGTTTTGAACCATTTCTCCAGTTTTCCAGCTACATGACCTGCAGGTAAGTTATTATCCCCTTTGATTCTCAGCTTCATTAGGATTAGATGAAATGGTGGATATAGTGTACCCAGGATAGTGCTTGGCACATTTTTGGCATTATCTAAGTGTTAGTTCCCTTTTCCTTCTCATCATAACACCAAAACATTTACTTAAGAGAGATGAATGTTTGATGACTTAGAATAATATGAAAAATGTATTCCACTTATTTTTCTTAGGCATAATGTAAAAATCCATGCTTTTATCTACATGGATTAAGAGGCAAAGAATTATATTTTCAAAGAAGATGTTTTATTGAGAATTTGTTTGCCTTGCCTAATGCAAACATAAGCTACAATTGGACTAATGACTTGAATGTGAAACTAAAGCTACATAGAGAATAGGAGAAAGTATAGGAGGATATTTTAACCATCTTGGGTTGGAAAAAGTTTCCCTTTCCATGAGAGCAATTCAGGGATCTAAGAGAAGAGTATGTCACATTTCATTACACTAAAATTTAAGATCTCTGTCAAAAAAGTAACCATAAAGCAAAGGATAAACTGTAGAAATTTATTTACAATTTAGAAGCTGAGGCTCATATCCTTAATATCATGAAGGGCCTTTGTACAGAGCTCCTACAAATCAATAAAAATAGATAAACAACTTGGTACAGTAAGCAAAGATCATGAAAGGGCATATGTTTAGGTAACTGCTTCCTTCCACCTAAAAAAAGTTACCTTGATAGTCTTGAGTCCAAGTCCTGAAGACAGAGTATTAAACCATCTTTATACATGAGTGGGAAGATAGTGATTATATATTTTGGCATCATGATCAGCTTTGTTTTGAATGAATGGGTTTCTCAACTGAAATTTCTAAGTTTCCTAGGGAAAAAATGTTGTTTAAATTAGAAGTTTTTAAATGGTTGATCTTAACATTTCTCTTCACTTTGTCTTCCTTGTCAGAACATTAGGAAACATATACTTAACCCTTTCTTGATGACTTTATTCATCATCAGGAGCATTGATTATTATACTGTGCTATATAAGGCAGTGCAATGAAGTTAGGAAGAGCTGTTTACCTGTGTGCCAGTTAAGATTGCTATGCATTTTGAATTCTTAGGGGAATATCAACATTAGGAATAAAAGACAATCCTATAAATTATAGTTACCTTTGAAAATCTCCTAGGGAGTTTCTCTGTGGAGATGGATGTATAATCAATCTCTCAAGAATTCCAGAACAACCCATTTTTCTTTGGCATTGGAAAGGCTTGTTTTTACCCTGATAGAAGCTCAGATAAAGTAGTTGGTTCACAATGTGGTAACCAGGTTCTATGAAAAAATATCTGCATTTAAATTCTAGGACACTTGCTTTTTGTGCTCATTTGTACACAGCATGATTACATCTCATACCTATTCTGTGAAATACTCATTTTCCAGGTAAGTGGGGCTAGCAAAGTTTAAGTCCCTCACCAACTAAGACATGGGAACTAATTTATGGGAGAGCCTGTGATTTTGATTTAGATTAATCCTATGCTATACTAAATTTCTTAGAATTGTGTGTAAAATAAAAGTAAAAAGGTTCTAAGTGAGAGTCCAATAAACTTTTCATTGAATGAAATATGGATGTTTTAGGTATGAGCTTTGGAAGTAAGTGTACTAGCTATTCCGAGGTATGACCATCTTCTCATCATTAGCATTCTGCCTAGGTGTGAGGTATTACTTGCATATCTGCAGAGATGATCAGTAAAGTATGAGGTGCCATAGTTTATAAAGATACATTTTTGATCATGTATGCGGCTTGCCACAATGTATTATATAAAACACACTGTGATTGAGCAATGAATTTCATCTTCTCCTGGGTATCTTGCATTTCACACATCTGTACTGTCATTGTCCTCATGAATCTTTCATTGTGCCTCAGAGTCGGGTAATAGAGTTGAGCATATCAGGGATGGAAGCTTTCCTGGAAGGGATGTCTATAATCAGCTGATGAACTGAATACAATTGGCTGTGCATGATGTAACTCCTACTATATACACCCCACAGAAAACCCCCCCGAGTAAGGGAAAACAAACCCACCAGGGCATGTTTACTTTCTATTCATGATTGAATAGAAAGTAATAGTCTTGGTTTCCAGTATTCTGGAATCAAAATGGTGATGTGAATAGCAAGAGTTAAGGTGAGGCTCTGAGAAACAGAGAATTTTCTATAAACCTCCCTTGTAATGATTGTAATCAAATTACTTAATGTTCTTCTGTTCTTTCGAAGAAGACATTAGCTAGAGAATCATTTTCCAAACCTTATTTCAAGCAATTAACTCAAATACTTGCCCAAATGTTTGAGTTTTATGATATTGAAACTTTTTTTCTATTTTCTTTTCATTGTTCTCAGTGAGAATTCCTTGAATTACTCTTAGGATGGGTCTCTGATGTTTTGGTATTTTTTCAGTCATGATTTCCCCCCATCTCCCCTCCTCTTCCCTGCCCTCCCTCTCTGCCCCTAAAAGCTGCTCCACAGGAAGAGACAGCTTGAATACATTTGTTAATTTATACATTTTATCTATTATAGTCTATTTTTTTTCTTTCTATTAGGTCCCTGCTGCTACAGAACTTCCTCAGTTTCTAATGTTTAAGCTGCCATGAATTACTCCACTTTTTTTTTCAACTTCTAAGTTTGAAATTACTCTAATTTCTTTGTTTTGTAAATTTTGTGGATTGGCAGCTACACATTTTACATTTCCCACACCACCTTCCCTTTTGCCTGAGAGAATGCCACTGCAGGTGGCCACACTTTGGAAATGGTGGCTAATACCATTCACAAGCTGGGTGACTTAGAGCTCTTGCAGAACCCTTTCAGGCCTTATTCTCTTGTTTACAGAATGCAGATGATAATAGTAATACCTCATGGAAACAATGTGAGGTTTAAACAAATGATGCATATAATATTCTTGGCAAATTGTCATGTGTGAGAGAAATGTTAACAATTTTTATGATTGTCATCATCTCCTATCTCAGAAGTTCCTATCTCCTATCTCAAAGTTTTGTATTTAAAACTTGATTTATGCTTTGCAGTTCATATTCACTTGGTTATATATGTAATATATGTTAAGTTGTCTTGATTTCAGTTTTCCTATTCATTCAGATTGCTCCTTACCTACATTTTTCCTTCTAGCTACCACCCTCTTTTTCTTCTCTCAGTAGAATAGTGTGAAGGGATGTTCTATATTATCATCTCTGGGTTCAGAATATTAGAAGACCTCAGCTCTAAGAACACTGTGGTACACCCATCCCCAGTACCCATCCATACATAAATTAAAGTTGTATTTTTTGAAATAACACAAAATCCTATAATAATATCTCTAGTCTACAGATGAAAAGTATGAGATTTAAATAATGAGATTAAAGGAGATTTTTCATGTTATGGTTATAAATTTCTGAATCAATTCACTGTACTTGAACTTTTTACTTTTTCAGAGGGGCAAATGTTGAGCTATTAGTCCCTATTTAAAAAGTCAGCCGTGTTAAGCCAGTTGCCATTTCTTTGGCACACACAATTGCATACGTACACACACTGTCAGTGAGCAAGAATTCTTGTCCTTTCAAAGGTCCTTCTTAGCAGGACTAAGAATCAATTTGACATGGGATCAATTAATAGGAGAAAATCAAATTTAATAGCATATGCATGGGGAATCCACAAAGACATGAAAATTCCAAAGCTAGTTAGGCAAAATGAGGTATATATATCATCCTGAATTAAGGAAAAGAGGGTGGGGTCAGGCAATTTAGAAGAAACGAATGCAATTCACAGGGCAATAAGAAAAGCATATGTTCAGGAATTGGATGTTACCTTGCCATACAAATGGGTCACTTACATAAAAATTATCTTTGCTAATAACTCTTATTCTGAGAAAGATGCCCAATTTAGATTCTTCTAAGTAGTTAAGGGAGGGGCAAAAGTTTTTCTTGAGCCTGCAGGATCCTGATTGCCTTGAGCTCAAAATAGTGTTCATGCCAAAGTGGTTTGTCTTGGCCTTGACCACTACAACACATGCTACCATGTGTGTGTGTTAATCTAGTTACATAGGTAACTATCTATACAGTTAGTATATACAGTTATATAGAGTCACTATATTATTCAAAGTGCATGGATCTGAAGGGACACCACCTTCACCTGTAAGACACCTCTTACAGCTGCCATTTGCTAATAGGTTTTTGTGTAGGTTGCTTAATATCTATGAGTCTCCTTCCCTGGTCTGTGAAAATGGGGTCATAACAATATTTGCTTCTCAATGTTACTGTGAAGATTGGGGAAGATTATATAGGCAACACCATTTGAGAAATTATTAAGCACTACATAACTTCAGTGAATTAAATTTAAATAATGGCATACTTTTTTGTCCCATTAAATCATTAAGATGTGAGATCAAGGTCAATACTTTATACTATCTGTGCTGTTCCTGGATGCTTACTTCGCAAACTCTCTCTGTCACTAAATTGTGAGCACCAAGATAAAAGTTCTGTTTCAATGCAAGGGAGAGGCCAAGGGGCAGATGTGAACAGTGATATCTACTTCATAGACTTCTTGGGAGGTTTAACTTGCTTATTTTTAAAGTGTTCACCACACTTCCAAGTGCACAGGAAATGCTAAATAAATGGGGTATTGATGATTTTTGTTGATGGACATTTTTGGAAGCAGGGTCCATTCTGATTTTTGGCTAAAGTCAGACTTGAGGATCAGGATGTGAAGTAAGTGAGGATGAATGAAACTCAGGCGAGGACATCTAGAATGAACACGGAGACAGAGTTTATGTAGAGAATAGCATCAGTCCACATAATGTTCATGGATAGTTATTCTGGATAAATTTTTATGGACACTGATTTCAGAGAACCAAGTTTACTTCAGGAAATGCTGTAATTTCTCATTGCTTCTTATGGAGGATGAGTGATGTAAATCAGAAGTCCTTTATTTTTGTGTATATCAAGGGAATTGAGTGTACTTTGGAGGTAGTCCCTCTGCAGAGCTGAAATTTTCAGCATCCTGAGGGGAGATGTGTTTGAAGGTCCTGAGAATTGGGGGAAGGAAAGAGAAGAGTAAACAAGTTGGCCAGTATGTTGAGAAAGAGAAGAGGCAAAAAAAAAAAAAAAAAAAAAAAGTCTTGGTAGTGATTTCGAAAAGAAATGTAACATCTAATGGAAGACTTTAAAGGTTTTGGAGAGGTGTGCAATTTAAATCTTCTCCTCCATAAAAATAAATAAATAAGTAAGTAAGTAAGTAAATAAATAAATAAATCTCCTCCTCCATCTCCCCTATAAAATCTTCGGTAAAATCTACACTGCTCCTAAGTTCTTTGGTGTAGATGGCTTCTTTAGAAGAACTGTGAGATAACAGAACTACACCTGACACAGAGATAGCACAAAGCTGGTGCATTTGAGAATATCTGGACTACGGTATTTTTCTCTGTCCCTTTTACCCTGACATCTATTGTTCTTGGAGGCTTCTATTATGCAGATCAGGCTTCTTTGTTTGCAGCATTTTTTAATATCCAAATTTGAAGTCACCCTCAAGATAGACTCTGTTCCCTCAAACCCCCAATTCTACCTTAAATTGCCATACAACATGCATACTACTTTGTTGTGATGGTTTAGATGTATACAGTTCAAAGGATTAGGAGGCAGGATCATGGCAATGGTGGTGAGAATAGCATTGGTTGCTGCTGACTGTAGAGAAAAGCGTAATGTAATGGATGAAAAAAGGTCCATGTAATTTTTGAGTTAGATCCACCTGAACTTGAATCAAGCTTCTGTCATTGTTTGCAATGTGACCTCAATCAACTTCCTCTGTAACTTCTCTAAAATTTAGGTCTTCTGTTCCATAAACCCTTTCTTTATGGAGTTGCAAATTTATGACCCACAAAGACACATAATAGTAGGAGAATGGCAATAGGTTGAAAGAGTCTAGTAGAAATCATCATTGTTTATTAAAGTGAAAGATAATTTTTTCTTGGTTTTAATATTCCTCTTTGCTAGATATTTTGTAGAACACTAGTTCTATGATATACCAAAAGAAAGATGCTCTGTGATAAATGTTTACTCTTTCATAAGAAACCAATTATAATAGTCAACCAAATCTTCAGGTATTCTAATTTTTATTTTAATTGTAAATAATCTGATAAGTTTCCAAACATTCAGATTCATAGTAATAATAAGTATTGACTGCTTAAGTGTAAACTTAATTTTTAAAAATTATCATTATTAAACTGAGAGGATAAAAAACTTGATGATTTCTTTAGGCAAAACCTTATAGATACTGGTAAATTAAACATTTCCAAAACCAATTATATATATTGCCAAATACCAATGGGGATAGCAATATTTGTAAATGTATTCTTATCTTAAAATTTGTATTATTCAATTAGCACATGAACTTAACATATACTAAAGGGGACAACTACTAAACCATTTGTTAGACAAAAAGTATGAAATTACTTATTCTCCAAAGTCAGTTTCAAATTTATAGTACATCTGGAACTAGGAAATGTCAACCAATTTGAAAAGGAAATAATCACAATCTCTTTGCCAATATTTTCTATCTTAATAGAACTAAAAGCTAGGGCTAATGTTTTTCTTTTAGCTGTTCTGGGCAAAAATTTACCTTCTATAAATCTTGCTTATATAACAAGCATAGTGGTGCTTAAGAAATATGATGATAGTAATGAGTTGTTTTTTTTTTTTTTTGTAGAAATGTCTTTATTAAAGAAAATGGTAGATCCAGTATTTAAACACTTATGGAATAACTAAGGGGGTTAAGAGGAAAGGTTACTTTTAAGTTTCTTAATCATGATACTTATATGGCATTGGGAATATCATTCAAGTTTGTTTCTATTAAAAGGGATAATCAAAGGCTAAGCATAGCTAGAAATCTCTTGAGCAACTAATATGCAGACATTTAGTAAATAAAAGAGAAATTAGAAGACTTATACAATAAAGACTTTTTTCCAAATCAATTTTAAAGTCACGTTAATAGGGACTAGTTGATAATTAATAGAATCTATTACTAAAAGTGGATGGCCTGATCTAGTACTTTAACAAGCATATTCACTCATTTTCAAAGCCAGAGGAAAGTGCTTTGGAACTAGGTCAAAGGGAGAAGTGGTTTTTCTTGGATTATTATATGATCTAATATTGCTTGACTTCTATACTGTAGGGTAACAGATCATAACAAAGATACCATGTGATTTGTTTACATTTCAAAGAAACACATTAAAGACTTTATTCTGCAGAGTTGAGAATGTTTGTGATTCCTCTACCATTGATTTTAGGGCTTTATAAAGATTTTTAGTACAAAAGATTTTGTGATTTTTTTTTTCAGGTCTTATCTAAAGCAATCTAATTTCATAATCTTCATCTCTGTTTCTATCTCTACTTGTACCCCTACCTCGTTTTATCTCTATATTTGTATCTCTCTTGATATAACTCAGTCTATAAAATTACAACACTATAGTAAGATACATTTTAAAATCTGGGTGATATAGCTACATCTTCCCATGTTTTAATAAATATCAGTTTAGGTTATTTCAGTTTAAAATGCCTAAACTAATAAAACCACTTTCATGTTTATGCTTGCTGTTAGCAGATGCACTTGGCATTTATGGACCATGGCTGATGCTGAAAACCCATGGATGAACTGTTGCTTTCTTGGTCTTCACCCTTGTTAAAGTCTAAGAAAATTCTGATTATTTTAGGAGATAGGATGAAAAACATTAAAATTATTTCACCTAGGGAAAGGAAGCTCATTGAGAATCTTCTAGGATAGAATCTTAAAAAATAGTGACCAGTTAGTCTCCATCTACCCTGAGAAATAGTTTTAAAACAAGAAGATTTTTGTTAATGTCTAAGGAAGAGATTCCTAAGAATAATGATTTCAAATACTGACATGACTTGCCAAACATAAGCCTGGCATTTTTTTTTCTCTTATCCATAGGAAAAAAAGCAATCAATGGGAGCCACTGTGGACATAATGGTTAGAGGCAGAGGACTTCCCTGGAATCCAGTGAACCAGACACTTTTTTCCCCTCAGTAAATCAATCAATCAATCTCCCTCCCTCCCTCTCTCTCCCTCTTCATCTCTTGCTCATTTTTTTGGGAGGGGACTGAGAAAGTTTGGTACGGACTAAATTTTAAGTTAGTTTATTATTTAAGTTCTTATCATTTCATGATAAGAAGCAACTTCTAGTGAAATAGATCAGTTGAATTAACAATTTATGCTAGCTTTAGACAAAATTAGGAAGCTGATAAAGTTATTCTTGGTATTTTCTTTCTTTTACTTCTTTTTCTTTCATAAATCCTATCTCTTCCTGGTAGGCAGCATTGGCATAGTAGAAAATTATTGGACCTGAAAATTAAATCTAGTCTCCCATATGCCAATTGTTCATCTGGTCCCAGTTGTTGAACCTGAGTCTCTATTTCCTCGTTTCCAAGAGGAGGATTATCAGTCCTGCTTTATGGAGCTGATATGAGCATTACATGGCACTTCACAGAGTACTTGAAACAGAAGAAATGTTTTCTTTCTTTCCCTCTTAAGATCTCTCCTGTCATAAAAGAAAGCAGTATATTTAAACCATCCTAAGATGTTATTGTTTAATAAGTTACTCTTTTTCAGGAATATTTGAGTTTAGAAATGCCCTGTGTAGAATTTTAAATAATGTATCAGAGGTGAGGAAGGGAAACATTTGAGGGCACAAGGACACTCTGAGTTTCCTTAAATAATACTATGGAAGTGATCACGTACATCATTTACATATGATTCTGGCCAACTTTCTCATGGTATTATACAAATATCAGCTAGTTGGCTAAGGACGTTTGGCTTCATGACTTTGATGTAATGACCATTTATATGACATTTTAAATGATGACATGCTGTGAAATGTTATTCAGTACTTAAAAAGGAATGAAAGTCTAACACATGCTGCATAATGGATAAACCTTGAAATCACTATGCTAAGTGGAATAAGACACAAAAGGACAAATTTGGTATGATTGCAATTATATGAGATACCTAGAACAGTCAAATCCATAGAAGAAAGAATGGTAGTTTTAAGGGTCTGGGGAAAAAGGGTGATGGAGAGTTACTGTTTAATGGACAGAGTTTAAGTATGAGATAGTGGAAAAGTTCTGGAGATAGGTAGTGGTGATGATTGCTTAACAGCATAAATGTACTTAATGCCACTGAACTGTACACTTAAAAATGATTAAATTCAGTTAATTTTGCATTATGTACATATACAATAACAAAGGTAAACTGCTTAATACAAAATAATGATAAAATGTAAAGGTGAAAAGTACACAGATTCAAAAACAAGTTATAAACTGGGAAAAATATTTGCAAAAGACATGAAAAGGACTGTTAACACAATATTCAAAGAGCTTTTTTTAAAATAAAAAATTTGTTTTATTTATTAGAGAGAGAAAGAGCATTAGCGGGGGGCGGGGGAGCAGAAGGAGAGGAAGAAGCAGGCTCCCTCCTAAACAGGGAGCCTAACAAGGGGCTCAATCCCAGGACCCTGAGATCACGACCTGAGCCAAAGGCAGACACTTTACCAACTGAGCCACCTAGGTGCCCCTACAAAGAACTCTTAAAAGTCAACAATAAGAGAATGAACAACTCAATTAAAAAATGGGCCAGAGATTTTAAAAGACATCTCACCAAAGAAGATATAAAGAAGACAAATAGCATATGAAAAGATGCTCCACATCATATGTCATTAGTGGCATGCAAATTAAAACAAAAATGAGATATCACCATGCACCTATTAGAATGGTCAAAATCCAGAACTCTGACATTAGATGTTAGCAAGGATATGGAGCAATAGAGCTCTTATTCATTGCTGGTGGTTATGCAAAATGGTACAGCCACTATGAAAGACAATTTGACCATTTCTTATAAAACTACTCGTACTCTTACCATATGATCCAGGAAATATGCTTTTTGGTATTTACTTAAAGCTGTGGAAAACCTATATTCACGTAAAGGCCAATTGATGGATGCATGGAGTATCTGTATTCATAATTGCCAAGACCTAGAAGAAACCGAGATGTCCTTCAGTAGGTGAATGGATAAACTACTACACCTAGACAATAGAGTATTATTCAGTGCTGAAAAGAAATGAACTGTCAAGCCATGAAAAGTCAGAGAAACTTTAACTAAAAATTACTAAGTGAAAGAAGCCAATCTGAAAAGGCTTCTTTTCAGAAGAATCATAACTATATGACATTTTAGAAAAAGCAAAACTGTGGATATAGTAAAAGAATCAGTGGTTTGGTTGCTGAGGGTTGGGGACAGAAAGAGATGAACAGGTGGAGCAGAGGATTTTTAAGGCAGTGAAACTACTCTGTATGATATTATAATGGTGGATACTGTCATCAGATATTTGTCAAACCTCATAGAATGTGCCCAAGATGAACCCTGATGTAAACTGTGGACTTGAGTAATAATGATATGTCACTGGAGGCTCATCAATTATAACAAATTTACCCTGTGGTGAGGGAAGTTAATAGGGGAGGCTATGCAGAGGGGTCATGAGGGGTCATGAATTGTATGGTACATCTCTGTACCTCCCCTCTCAATTTTGCTGTGAAACTAAAGCTCTAAAAAATATCTATTTTAAAAAATTGCACAGAGCATAATTATATAGCTTGGTGGATTTTAATAAACGTGAACCTAACTTTTGTAACCAACAATCAAATAAATAAATAGAACAATATTTGCATACTAGGAACCCCCACGTAGCTCTCTCTAACCACTACCCACTTGCCCCACCTGCCATGACTAGCCACTATCAACTTCTAACAATATAGATCCCCTCCCCCCACCTTTTTTGGTACTGGATACAGATGGAATAGTATGGTATATGCTCTTGTATCTGATTTCTTTCACTAACCTGTTTTGTTTGTAGAAGTCCATCCATATTGTGGCCTGTAATTGTAGATTGTTTATATTCATTGTCACATAGTATTTCATCGTGAAAATATTCTGTAATTTATTGATTCACTTCACAATTGATGGATATTTGAAGAGTATCTTGTTTTGGGCAATTATGAAGTGTGCTTCTATGAATATTGTAGTGTATTTTTGGTGCACATATGGTACATTTCTGCTGAGTGTATATACCTGGGAGTAGAACTGATAAGCTATAGGGTATATAGATATTGCCAAGCAATCTTCCAAAGTGGTTGTATCCATTTACACAACGCGAGCAGTACATGTGAGTTCTGATTTGCTCTGCACCCTTACTTGCCTCGCCAATTTTGTTTTTTTCTATCTTTTTATTTTAGTACTTCTGAAGGGTAGCCATATAAATTCATATTACTTTTAAAATGACTTCTGAATTGCCTCTATTATACATACCTAGATGTCTCTGCTTTATGTTAAGTTGATGTCTGGTTAAAAAAAACAACATACTCCCTTTATTCTTTTACCTTACATCTAAATTCTTATTTCACATCATCTACTCATAAATAAAACAGTGGGTTTTTTTGTCTGGGTTCCACTTTTGTTTTCTTGGCAAACACTTCAAAAGGCAACTGGTAGCATCAAAATTCCAATGTCCTGGTATGAATAAATTAATAGTTGTCTCTGCAGAGTTAAAAATCTGGCTTAATGCTTTTGAAATATTTTGACAACTGTTTTACTGATGTAGGTAATTTGGGCAGCCTGCTTTTATGGAGAAGAGAAATCAAAATAGTTTGAGATCTCAAATGCATACAATTACTGGTATTAACTAATAAAAGTTAATTATTTATGAGTATCCAGGATATAGAAAAATTGGGCCTTTTACCTAGCAGCTGAATAGGAATGGCATTAGATCTTACTAACTCAGATTAATTGAGACCTAGTCATAGAGATATTAAATTTGAATTATATATATTTAATTGAAGTATATTGATATAAAATATTAATTTCAGGTGTGCAACATAATGATTCAACAATTATGAGCATTATGAAATGCTCACCATCATAATTGTAGTCATAATCTGTTACCATCCAAAGATATTACAGTATCATTGATTATATCTCCTAAGCTGTACTTTTAATCTCCATGACTTACTTATTTTATTTATTTTAAAAGATTATATTTATTTATTTATTCATGATAGATGTAGAGAGAAAGAGAGATGCAGAGACACAGGCAGAGGGAGAAGCAGGCTCCATGCTGGGAGCCTGACGTGGGTCTCGATCCCGGGACTCCAGGATCGCGCCCTGGGCCAAAGGCAGGTGCTAAACCGCTGAGCCACCCAGGGATCCCCGACTTACTTATTTTATAATTGGAAGTTTGCACTACTTAATCCCCTCAATTGGTAACTGAAGTGTTTGTCAGAGGCCATTGAGAAATTTGCTAAGTTCCTAAAAAGTGAAGAAAAAGAATTCATAACATATTACTTGATTTTTTTGCATATTACTTAATTGATAAAAAATTAGGCATTCAAAATTTTTTCTAGTGAGTTAAACATAAACTCTGCAGTACCATATATATTTGTTATTCCAATAATACGCCATTTTTCTTTTAGCCTTTTTCTGATCTATCATAACTTCAAAATGAGTAAATTAAGAATTAATCAATAAAATGTTTTTGTAATACTTTGATCTTCAGGGATTCCTGGGATTAAAATTATATTCAAATAAAACAATTATTTATATATCAAATTATTTATATAATTTGATAAGATGTGCATATAAGTTTCTAAAAGTCAGTTAACCATCATTATGCATTGCTATAACTACAAAAAAGTATTATACTATTAATAATATATTTCTAGATACTCAAGCATGTTATGAAATCCATCAGGTCTGTCAGTTTTATTGTATCTATTTATCTTCAGCTGTCACTTAACAGGACATGCAGTTTAAAGGTTGAAGATGCATTTTCATGTTCACACTAGAATTCAACCCCAGGGCCGTACCACTCTAGGATGGCTGAATCTCTCTGATTTTGAAACAAGAACCATCACGAATCTTCTTTTTTAGCTATCCTTGAGGGGCATCTAAGGATGCCCTTGAGGTATTGAATTAGATGGATTCATCCCTATGCTAGGGTTATTGGGGGTTTGCGAAAGGAATATAATACTTAGTTGGTACTTCAAAAAGCTTGTGTGCCAGTTGAAAAATTATACTTTATGGTTTTTAAATAAGCAAGTAGAGTTCCAATGTTCCCTGCCATTCCATTCACCACAAAACTGCCAGAAGTGATCTTCAGTTGCTATATTTATTGGTCAGGCCACTCTTGTCATTCTTTACTATGATTTTTTGGAAACTCCTTCCTATCCTTAACACGATTCTAGGAGACATGCTCTTAATTTTTTATTTCATTCTCTGTAATATTCTGATTTTCATATATGATCCATTGGCTTATGTTATACTTGGAGAACGCCATTTCTCTTCCTAGAAGACATGGTATGTTGGAATATAATCTTCGTAGGGACAAAGACTTTTGTCTATTTTATTCACTACTGTATTCTCAGTCTAGAATAATGCTGGGCACAAGGTAGGTTCCCATAACATTAATTGAGTGAATGAATGATAAATGACAATTTAGGCTTCAGGTAAATTGTTGCAATTTAAAAAATTGGACTTGAAAGAGTAATTTAAATCCAGTTTTCCAGATACCATTGGTAAAGGAATACATTTATCTTATTTAAGATTTCCAGAAGGCAAACTTCATGAACTCCTCTTGCGCCCCCCCCCCCCCCCCAACCCCAAATAAGTTGCCTTATCGTCAAGCTGAGTGCCTACCTTTTATGTCTCCTTTACTGCCAAAGTCTTTGCAGGAGCAAGTGTTTCTGCTCCTTTGCTGATAGGTCAGCCTCTTTACCTCCTCCTCCCATTTCAATCTGGCTTCTCTTCTACCATTTTCCTAAAGTTCCTCTTACTAATGTCACCAAAAGTCTCCCAATTTTAAGTTTGAATCATCTCTTCTAGTCTCTCTCTCACTTGACTCTTGGAGGATTAGTCTTCTTAGCCTGTCTCCTTTTCCTTGGTTATTATTTTTCCCTATGCCCTGCCTCTCTTTCTAAGTTATTGCATATTTATTAGCTCCTTTTTGGACTTCTTTCTGTTTACTGTTGCAAAGAAAATTGGTCTTCTTCAGCCTCATTTCTCTTATTATACATCTTTCCTACTATGACCCCGTTTATTCCCTTAACTCCATGCTGTTGACTTTCTAGTCTATATCACTACCCCTAAGTCTCACACTTTTACACACCCAACCTTTCTAAATTTCTCTGCCTATATGTCTTTTATATTGAACATACTCAAATCCAGCCTATTCAAAATGTAAGCCAACGCCAGTTCTTAAAATTTGTACCATCTCCTGTCTGCCTGTTGCAGGTTACAGCATTACCATCTTCTCAGATACTCAAGCAAGATAAGTAATATTTTTGACTTCTCCTTTCTCCTCCATATCTAGCCGACAGCTGAATCTTATAAATTCTAAAATAAAATTTATTTTTATTATTCATAGTAGTTATGTTCTGTAAAGTCACTTTGAACAATGAATTAGTGAATACTGAACCATTGCTCCTAGAGGAAACACAAAGTTAGTTTTCTGTGAGCCTCCGGTAACAACATTTTTGTCCACTAAATAATGGATAACCTTATTCATGAGTTTTTATTTAAAGACAACTTTACTATGATATATTGTTGATTTGTTGACGTTGAACTCATGGCCAGCAAATAGCATTATAACTCATGCCTGAATGAAATTATCTAACACATGTATTTTCTCCTTAAGGCACATCACAGTCATCTTGCACTTAAGTACTCTAGACAGCATTGTGCTAGGGAACCATTCTAAGCAGTGAAATAACCAACAAAAAGTACAAAGATGTGAAAACATGGCACTACATAGACTCTGAAAAGGACGTGTGTTTTCAATATCAAAACTGAAAAAGGAAAGCAAAGCATCACCTTGTTTGATCTCAGCTGAGAATATGCACATTGGGCAATTCAAAATTTTCTCTGACCTGTGTGTGCCTGCAAATGACTATGAAAGGGGATTTAGGGTTACAAAAAATTTTAGCAAGTAGGAATATTTGTAAATACAGACCTTGCAGGTCCTTAGGATCAACTTGAACATTTGAATACACCTCCTTCATTGTTTGCTTCAGGTGCTTACCTTTTCTTTCCTGGTTTATATTTGCCCAACTATTATCATTGACTCAGGTCTCTATTTCCTCTGCCCACTGTTTTTTAAAACTCATCATTAATCTGGTCACATTTCAGTGTAAAAACTTTCAGTGTTAACCCCAATCATGAAGGGATATATTTAAATATATTAGCATAGCATGTAGATTAGCCCCAACCTGCTTCTCCAGTTCCATCTTTCATACCAGCACATACTACTTTCTTTTTGAACTATTTTGTGTTCAACAAAAAATATATTGCTGTTTTATACTTCTAGGACTTTTGATGTTCTTCGCACTCTCAGTAGTAATCTCATCCTTTTTCATTGCTGGATAAAGATAGGTCTCAGATATCATCTCTGAGTAGCCACCTAAAACTTTATCAGGAGGTAGTTGTCCTCTTACTCTGCATCCATAGAATATTGTAATATACCTGGACTCCATTATTGACTTAGTATTCCCCAAACACTCTGCCCTCCTTAAAGGTAGGAACCATATTGTATTCATATAATTCTTCTTTTTCTTTTCTTTTTTTTTAAGATATTTATTTTATTATTTATTCATGATAGAGAGAGAGATAGAGAGAGAGGCAGAGACACAGGCAGAGAGAGAAGCAGGCTCCATGCAGGGAGCCGGCCATGGGACTTGACCCCGGGACTCCAGGATCAAGCGTTGGGCCAAAGGTAGGCGCTGAACTGCCGAGCCACCCAGGGATCCCCTAATTCTTCTTTTTCTACTCCTATCCAATTAGTTATTATATTTATGAATTCAGCCTCTAAAATATTTGATAGTACCAGACTTAGCATATGAATTTTATTAGCCTAACAAGACATATTTGTTGAGTAAATGGATGAATGGATAAATACACAATTGAACTTTAGTCAGTTTATGAGAGATTTTTGATTGGACATATATTTTTATTAACAGTTCAGAAAAGGGCAGCCCGGGTGGCTCAGGGGTTTAGCGCCGCCTTCAGCCCAGGGCGTGATCCTGGAGACCCGGGTTCGAGTCCCATGTCAGGCTGTGTAGAGCCTGCTTCTCCCTCTGCCTGTGTCTCTGCCTCTCTCTCTCTCTCTCTCTGTCTCTCATAAATAAAAATCTAGAAAAAGAAAAAAACAGTTCAGAAGAGATCATAAAATAATAGTCTTCAACTATTTATGTACTAAAATTACACTAGAGTATTTAAGCATTTACTGGCATTTATTCTCATCTTTTCTTCATGGTTACATCATGTTTTCTGTGGCATGGAAACAAGATAATAGCCATTTTGAAATTCACTCTGAGTGGTGCCACTTATATTCAGTTGGTGTGGGTCAATTACCTATTATTTTTTTACTAACAGGATCATTTAGGGAAACAATGGGAGAAGAAATGTGTTAAGATTTGAAGAATATTGAGTCATACATATTATTTTGTAGTTAATTTCTCTGAGGGAAAATAATAAAACATAAAGTGATAATATAAGAACAGTTCAGTGAAATAATTTATATATGATAGCATGAAAAACTCGATTTTATTTTTCCTTGGTAAGTAATAATATTTGTAATCATGGATGTCTTTCACTGTGATCCATCTTTACATTCTAGAAAAGTTATTTATATGCTGATGAATTTAAAACCTTTTGCCCTCATTTTTAGATGAACATCATTGGGTTACTTGCATGTTACTGAGAAAAATTAAACTTCTGAAATATTCCATTCAGGAATAGAAATTGGATGTTTTATTATATCTTTCTCTAATGGATGAAAAACTACAAAAGATGCATTTTTATCTATGAGAATCTTGTCTTTTATACCTAAAATGTGTTTTACTATTGCTTGGAAGATATAATAAAGCTTTTATCTCTCCCTGTGTCACAAATGCTTGTGTGTATAAGTCTGCAGCAAGATAAACACTTCACAAGACTTCTATGTGTATGTCTGTTAATTTCTTTTTTGTTCTGGGATTGGGATTCACAATCAAATACTGAGAAGGAGAAGTGGAACTGTACAGTATAATGGAAAGAACATTTGCTCTTGATCTTGGCTCTAGTCTTACCTCTGTCTTTACCAGTAAAATTATGTTGCTTGGAGCAAGTCACTTAGTATCTCTGAACTTATTTTTCTTACCTGTATAAATGATTCAGCTGGACGACATAGTTTCTAAGATGACTTTACTTTTAAAATTGTTTGATGAAAGATGAAAGTTCAGTTACTACAAGGATGTTGATGGGAAGATTTATTTCAAGTACATAGAATAGTCATTTAACACATTGAGTGTATACTCATTACATGAGGGAATACTGTGTGATGGGTAGTTTTAATGTGTCAATTGTACTGGGCCAAAGAGTGCCTATTTGGCCAGATATTATTCTGAGTGTGTCTGTGAGGGTTTTTCTGGATAAGATTAACATTTGAATTGGTAGACTGAGTAAAGCAGACTGCTATCCCTAATGTGGGAGGACCTAATCCAATCATTTGAAGACTTGACTAGAGCAAAAAGGCTGAGTAAGAGGGAACTCCTCCTGGCTGCTTGAGCTGGACATGGTTCTTTTCCGACCTGAACTATCAGCTCTTCTTGGGGTTCCAGCCTGCCAACATTTGGACTGGGGCTTACACCATTGGCTCTCTTAATTCTCAGGCCTTTGGACTCAGGCTAGAGTCATGTATTGGCTTTCCAGGACCTCTAGCTTGCCAATTGCAAAACTCAGGAGTTCTTAGTCTCCATAATCGCATGACTTAATTCCCTACAATATCTCTCAATCCATCATCCATTCACCCATCCCATTCATCCTGTTTGTTTCTCTGGATAATCCTAATATATACTGTATGTGTTCCCCTTAATCCTTCCTTCTCCACCTGGATCCAATTACAAATCAAGGCACATGGCCAAGCCCAAAGTCAATAGATAAGGAAGAGTACTTTGCCTTCTAGGAGCGTGGCACAGGTGAGAAGCAGATAAATATTTGTGAACAAATAGAATATTGTGCTACAAGATGTAACATATAAAGCATTTAACACAAGTTGGCACAGAGTACAAATATATTATTTGGTAATTGTATGATAATAGCAATAATAATGACAATGGCTAAATTATGTAGAAACAGAGGTAATGGAGTAATTTTATTCTTGCAGGGGGATGTAGACAACATTACAAAGGGGACTTTGGGGCCATTTGCTCAGGGAAGAAAGAGAGGAAGGGCACTCTAGATAGAAAGAACATAATAGACAAAGACACAATGATACAGAAAAGGATTAGACTAGAGGCTAAGTAAGGGTGCAGTTTATGACCATTTCTGAAATTAATGTCTAATGTCTAACTAGTTATAATTTATGATAACTTCAGCTGCAATTAACAAAATAATTAAAAGAAGCTTAAAGAAGAAAATAAAAACATGCATTATATCATTACACAAGAAGTCTTAAGGTGGTGAATTTTAGGATTCCTTCGGTATTAGAAGGATGTGCATACTGGCCTAGAGCTTTACTTATCCATCCTGCCTGCTTGGTGTGATGGTTTTGTTTTTTAGGTCACTCCTTTTATCTCGTGAGCTAGAACTAGTTCAGATATCTACTTCTAAATAATTACTGGTAAGAAGTAGAATTGCTATGCTTAATTTAGAACAATAATGTCTGAGAAGGTTCTCTGAACATATTTCTTTTCCTAGACAAGAATAAAATCAGGGTTCTCTTAGCAAAAAAGAGGGTAACACCAGTAGTGTCTATCTGCATAGATGCAAGATTTGTGTTTTATATTCAAGATTAAACATGTGGGATGGGTGACCATCTCAGTGAAGATCATCTTGATTTTAATCATTTATATAAATTGCATGTTCGGGTAACTTCTGGCACTAACTTATAGTTGAGAATTGAAAAACGTGGACACTCAAGTATGGGGCCAATAGATTTTTTTTAGTAGGCTATTTGGATATGTTGGTAACAGAAATACAGTATTTGGTCTAGGGCTACAGTGTGGTCTGCATTTTTACCTTCAAAACCTCTGTGAGGTTTGGCAATTGTGTGATCTGGCTTATATAATAGACTAAAATAGACTTCATTGAGAAAATGTTAGGTTACCTATTTCCATTTTCTAATAACCACATAGAATAAATCCCTTACCCTATTATTTTTTCTTTTCTTTATTGAGGTACAATGGTAAACTTCATCAATATTGAGAGATGCCTTGATTAGTTGAGTCTGTTACCACAAAAATATCATAGACTGGGTGGCTTAAACAATGGATGCTTCTCACAGTTCTGGAGGCTGGCAAGTCTAAGATCAAGACACTAATCAATTCAATGTCTGGTGAGGACCCATTTCCTGGTGCATAGACAGTTGTTTTCTTACTCTGCACTCTTTATGTACTCATAGGACACCAATCCCATCATGAGGGTTGAACCCTCATGACCTTATCTACACCTAATTATTTCCTAAAGGCCCTATTCCCAATACCAGCATATCAGGGATTAGGCTTCAAGGTATAAATTAAAGGAAGGAGCAAAAACATTCAGTTTATAGCAACAATTTAATAATTTCTTTTTAAAAATCCCTTATTTCATATAAACCCAAAGGACAAGCATCCTCCTTTGAAATACACTCATTGTTATGCCATTACAGAGGCCAATTTGGACATTTGGTCAGTCGTAGCTTTCTTGAGTAAGATGCTGATTCCCATGGGTAACTTTGCAGTGAACATTAAATGCTGTCAAGATGGCATAAGTCAACACATACACTCACACTCAGTATTAGAATTTTAAAAATGTTAAAGCTCAATTTATTCACAATGAAAAAAAAAATTTCTGTAGCAAAAGGTGGAAATTCATCTATTTTCCTCTCTTGATCCATATTCTCATTTTCAGACAGCATTGTTCTGTGACTCATTGGGCTAATCTTCTGTTTATGACATATTTCAATGCCCACACATTTTTAGTTCTCATGACTTTCTTTTGTTCATATGTTTGAGTCAATTATGTTAGCTATTCATCAGTGTATTCGACAAGTCTCTACCACTTTATTCTTCAGTGTCTCTCATTATAAGCTTTTTGGCCCCCCACCCCTCCTGCCTGATAGAATTTAAATCACAAAATGGAGCAGAAAGGAAGAAATCAGAATGCACAGGCTTTATGGGAAAGATTAATCATTAGAGAAGATGTGAAAAATATATGAAAACAATGAGGACAAAGAGACAAAAATGGCTGTTTTGGTAGGCAGAGTCCCCAAGGAAAAGGCATTCACAACCACAGAGATGTAATGGAGAAAGAGTTTAGATAACACAGTTGATTTTTGCTGAATAGAGCCTGCATTTTTCCACTTTGAATTGGTAATTTTAATTTTTCAAACATCAAATGAATAAAACTTTCTCTTAAATATTTATGTCAGGATTTATGGCCTTTTTCTTAATATTGCCTGCTGAAAGCCAATTAACAAACGAATTGGGCACGAAAGTTTTTAGATCCCTTTCAACAACTTCCCATCATATTCCCATAGTATTTAAAAATACCATGAATGGAATATGTTTAAAAAGAGTTGGAAGATTCTCTAGGAGTGAAGACCTACTAAGACAAGCACCATGCTAGGCAACTTCCATTCATCTTGTCCTGCAGTCTTCCCTAAAACGCTGAGAAGTTTGTTTTTCACTCATTTTACATAGGAAAGAATTTAACTTCACAGAGTTCCTTTAACCTACACTTTTCAAATGGAGAACTAGGACTTGAACCTACTTATTTCTCCAAAGCCTTTCCGAGTCATTCTCTACCATGTTTTTAAAGACTAAATGAGATTTTAAAAAGTTTAGAGAGCATTAGGATGAGTGCATAAATAAGTGTATCAATGTTCTGTACTCACTGATTTAAGAAAAGCTATGCTTACTACTTTTACTTATAACTTTTTGTTTTTGCCATCTTCTTGTTTGATTCTAGCTAGAAGCAGAAATTGTTATGTAGCTTTAACTTCAGGGTTTGTAGTTTGTTTTTTATTCAATATAGATTATACTGTTAGTGGAAAGGCAAATTGGTACACTTTAATGGCACAAGTTACAATACATATCATGTTTTAAAAATGTTTATATTCTTCAACCTAACAATTCTTCCATGTATTTAGTATAAAGAAATAATCTGATATATTCCCAAAATTATGTCAAGAATGCTTATTGCAATATTATGACAATTGTAAACAATTAAGATGACCAAAAAGGGGTTATTGATTATATAACTTAGAGTATAGCCATATAAGGAGATTCTTTGTAGTTATTAAAAATGATAATTTAATAATTTAAGCATTAATGAAGGCTTATAAAACAATATGTAGATAAGTCTAATTTTATTTAAGTATATATAAATATATCTATGAAAAATATAAGGATACATGTCAAAAGGCTAACAATTATCCAGGTAGCCATATTATGGAAGACTTAAATTTTTTCCTTAATTTTGTCTGTAGTCCCTAAGTTTATGATATAACTTATAAACTTATATAAGTTTACCAAAGTTTAGAAATTCATGTTCCTTTTTGGTCTAAATAAGTAACATAAAATGTTAACATTGCAGATTTTTGAAGAAATGTTTTCTAATTTAAAATCTACAAATGAGTCACACAAGGAATTGAATTCTTGGGCATTTTTCAGCTTATCTTTTCCAACCTAATTTTAGTTTGGACTAGATATTGTAATATATATATATTCTCATGATTTTTTTTGCCTCAATTGTTTTGTCCATAACTTGTATCAGATTTCCAAGTAAACCATGAAAGGAACTCATTCATTTTTTAGACATGTTTGAAGGAAGCTGCTTGACATAAAGGCAGCAGGAGAAATGAGCCAAGGGTACCTGTCTTTAAGAAAATTCCAAGTCAGATTTTGAAAAAGCTTTAAAAAAAGAAAAATTGTAGGTTCTGGTCTGTTCATGGTTGATGCTGTTTGAGGAAGTCTGCAAACACTTGCTTCTTGACAGTACATCAGTCCATCCCCTTCCTGCTGGTCCCAATCCATGTATTTTTATTCTTGGAATTGTGAAGGATCTTCTAATTGATGGGTACACTTCATGTGATAGTATTTCAGTCCTTCTAAAACACTTCTCTTATTAGAAAAAAATTTAAATATGCAAAAATATGTACCTACCACCTACTCTATTCATATACCATCAACTAGAAATATACACATAGAATCCCAGCAAAGGTGTCATTCTGGCTGCAATGTCAACATTCCAAATAGGAAGTTGAATTTGTAGAATTGGACGTCAGACTTCCAAAGTATGCATTTAAGTCTCAATCTTGCCTTCACGTCAGCCAGTCTCTGATCTCCCCCTCACCTCATGTATGGTATCTGGCTGGAGAGGGTTTTGTCATTCTCTTTTTCTCCAGCATCCTTCCCTCCTTGTTGTTCTTTAAATCAGTTTTCAAATGTGAATTGTGAAAATTGTGTTTGTGCTTAGTTTCTCTTCCTTCCTTACCACACCCCCTCACCCCTCCCAACTGAGATTACCTTGATTTGATCTACCTTCCCCCCTCTGCTCTACTTTTTTTTTCTTAGTTTTAGAAATATTCTGGAGGCCTCCCTTTCTTTTCTCTCCCTACATCAATTTAGGGTTAGATTCAACATTTGGCAAAACATAAACCAGAGTAACTCATGCCATTTAAATAACCAATGGGTTCAAAGCCTTTGCATTTCTTCTGTGTGGTAGTAGGGTCAGGGAAGCCTTCCTCCCTCAGTTGTGCATTCTCTCTTGCAGGGATTAGATATGGAAGTCACTTGTAATATTATTCCTGTAATTTGTCTAGGGTCTAGTTAGAATCTTTTATGGAGTTGTCACCTTAGTGAATTATTCAACTTGATATGGCCTCTAAGATTTATTTCTGTTCCTTTTTGGTGGCTGTTGATTTGATAAGCACCAGAAACCATCTCAGAAGGTTTCTGGGTAGCTTTCAGATCCTGTTAGCCACTGGGTTATCAGAAGTGGTGCTGTGAGGGTATACCTTCCACCAGACTCTGGATGGAACAGAGCTCACTCACTTGGGCTTTCTTACTTCTCATGTAGGGACAGAAGCACAAAAGTGATCATGAAGCATCTGGCAAGCACAAGCATTACATATTATAGTAGGGAAATGAAAGAACATGTCTCTTTGTTTTAGATTCCCCACCTTAAAAGTCCAGTCTATTTATAAACAATGGTTACAAATGAATATATGCATTTTTCCTAAGAAACATCTTAATGTATGAATGCCTTCATAACTATTGGTAATAATATAACCCAACCAAGATGAGTTCATTCATTCCTTGGTGAGTCACAGATATACCTAGGTGGAGTTGTTTCACAAGGTAAACATCATTTGCTGCAAATAAGATCATGGGGAAGAAGTTTTAAAGCCATGACTCCCCAAACAAGAGTGAATGGGTTCCTTTTGTTTAGGGTTAGGATGAATTTTTAGATAGGAAAGCCTTGTCATCTATGTAGAGGTGGGCATAAGGCCATGCATGTGCCTTAAGGAAATATACCTTTACATACATATATGTTATGTAAATGAGGCTTGTACTCCTCCCTGGGTAGAGATTTTCTATTGTAGTGAGGTAAAGATAGTTGTCAGTCATTCTAGATATCACTCCAGTGGTCCATCTGCATGCACAAGGCAGGGGACTACACTCTAACTGGTCTGGGTAGTCTGAGCTGGCTGGAGGTCTTGTCAGGGCAGTAACTATATCTTGAGGAGTGGCTTCAGTTTCCATTTGCCTGAGCTAAGAGATAAGCTGGATAAAAAGAGCTTCAGGAAAAATGTGGGGCAAAGGTTTGTGAGTACTAGTAGGTGGATAGTAAAGCTCAGGTCTTGGGATTTAGCTGCTGTTACTTAGTCAGCACTTTTTCTGTGCTAGGTACTACTGCAAGTGCTTTATATATGTGTGTTCATTTAATCCTCACAATTCTAATAGTTAAGTAATATTATTATTATTATTATTATTATTATTAATTATTATCACCATCCCCATTTTATAGATGAGAAAAAGGCTACACTTTTTTCTCTTAGTTCTAGTGCTTAACCTAGGGTTAAGCACAGCTAATAAGTTGTGAAGCCAGATTTGGAGCCTAGGCAATCAGGCTCCATCACCCTATGCTGCCTTTGGTTAGCTAGCTCTATTTCTCCTAAGCCATGATAATGACAAGCCTGATGGTAACAGCAGCAGCACCATCCCAAACAGCTTGTTGAACTACAAATGTCATTCTAGGGGATGATGCTGAGTTGAAAGACACACAGGTTTGCCTTTACTAAAGGCTAATGCCCTTTTAAGGCACCCATCACTTGAGGATAGCCTTAGGGTTCTAGTTCCCTATGGCAAAGGAAAAGTTTCTGTAATTCAGATTGTCACCAAAATTTTGTGTTTGAGCAAGAAGCATCAGAATCTGAATTGAGACCACCCATGCCAAACAGGGGGTGGCTATGCCTTTTAGATTAGGTTTGGACTGAGATTACAAGCTTCCTGCAAATGGTAGGCACCAGACCCAGCATTTAATCTTTGACTCTACCATTTGTTAACTGGATGACTTTATTTATTTAGCTTTTCTGAGTTGTTTTAAATGTTAGCCTTATATAACTGTGCTGCTTAAAATCCCCCAATCTCTTCTAATTGCCTGGTGAGTAAGATCTAAACTCTTTTTTAAAAAGATTTTCTTTATTTCTTTGAACAAAAGAGAGAGCACAAGCAGGGGGAGTAGCAGGCGGAGGGAGAGAGAGAGAAGCAGGTTCCTCACGGAGCAGGGAGCCTGATGTGGGGCTGGATCCCAGGACCTGGTGATCATGACCCTAGCCAAAGGCAGATGCTTAACTGACTGAGCTACCCTGGTGCCCCTGAAATCTAAACTACTGAACACAGCCTACAAGGACATGCAAAATCTTGTCTTTGCCTACTTTTCCATTCTCAAGGAGCACCAACCCCGCCAACCTCATTGTCCTTTCATTAGTTCCTTACATTTCCAACAGATTCTTTCCTTAGCCTGACACATCATTGTTTCTCCTTTCACCTGGATACTCATTGTTGAAATCTTAGCTAAAGTGTTCCTATCTTAGAAAAGAGACCTGCTTTCCCAAGTTATCTTCCCAATCCTACATAATGGCTCTTGCTCCAAGTTTCTGTTATACATTATTTGCAAAATTATATTTTTAATATTTGTCTCTTACATAATTGTTAGCCCTTGTAGGGGCAACCTGGAGGCTCTCTTTGGTTCATGATTGCTTATTGGCACCTAGCACAGTGCCTAACATATCATAGGTGTTTGTTTGATAAATGCTTATTAAGTCATTAAGGAGCTTCAGTATTTTCATATGTAAAAGGAATTTTCTAGGGTTTCTGTGAAGATTAAATGATATTTATTCACAAGCACTCAAACGTCCACAGCCTAGCACAGTTCTAGCATATGAGTAAATCCTGAATAAATATTAGTGCTCTTCCTCCTTTATCTTTTGATGTTGGTGACAGTTGGGCTCTTTTTAGCTTCTTTTAAGCCATCGGTAAGGATGATGAGTGATGGCTGGTGGAGTTGCTGGGTGTAGGGTATGTGGGAATTCTAAGAAGAGAGGACAGCCTGAATAAAAGCAGAATGGCAGAATAGTGAAGAAAAGGGGTAATTTTGATTGGCTAAAAATAAGGGCTTATGTGAGAGAGTTATGGTAGGAAAGTCTGGAGAAAATAGACTTGATTCAGATTTGGAGAGTCTTATTAAGGAGTTTAGAAGAGAGGTTGACTTGTTGATATAGATTTTGGAGTTATTTGAAAGGTTGCTTGAGAGGGTAGGAAATATTAGTGGGATACTTCTAGCAAGAAGGAAAACAGGAAATATGACTGCCAGTGTAGATAGGTTTATAGAATTGGCAATCATTTCTTTTCCCTTTGCTGATTTTTCTTCTGCTTACCAATTAAATGCTGATACTTCCTGGATTCTGGTTTGGTATTGTTTTCTCCTTATTCTGTTCTTCATCCCTGACTCTCTCATATATTTTCCTGTTATGATAACATGATTGGACTCTCTTATACTTATGAGTAACAAATTATATTCAAATTCAAAGCACAAAATCCAGACCCTTTAGCCAACACTCCCCAGATTTCCCTGAAATATCTCAAGCTCATGTTTCTAAAACTTAACCCACCATTTCTCCCATCAACACAGACATCTTCCTATATTGCCTATCTGTAAGATAAGGCACCAGCGGCATCCATTCAGAATCCTGGGAGTCATCTTTGTTTCCTTTTTCTCTCTTCCTCCTTTTTATATGGAATGAGGGTCAAATCCTATGGATTTTACCTCTTTGATCCTGACTCTTCACCACTTCCTTCATGCCTGTCCATCTCCCCTTTTCTGTCCTCAGTGATGCTATATTAGGTAATGCCTGCATCAGTTCTCACCCAGCCAACAGTTCCAATAAGTCTCCTCATCTCTAGCTATTTTCTTCCATTGCTTTCACTCCTTTCAACAATTTTTCTAAAATGCTAATCGGTATTACTTCCTGGCTTAAAAATCCTCAGTTTCTCTTCATCCATGGGATGAAGTCTAAGAAGTTTAATCTCTTCATTATCACAGGGGATTTGTCCCTTCCTAGCAGAGGTCATTCCACACACCTCTGCAAGCAGAATCTGCCACCTTCTCCTTTGTATGCATATCACTCTGTTTTCAGTCCACAACCAATGCCTGCCACAGTGGTAAATATATAGCAAGTCTTTAAATTGATGTTTGCTGAAATAAAATGGCATGAAGACTGGAAACAGACTTGGAAACAGCTTTCACATGGGGAGTAGAATGAGAAAGCAGAGCCGGGAAAAGAGTGAGAATGGGTGAAACAAAGAAGGAAAGAATAGCCACCAAAATTAGAGAAGATAAGAATAGTTCTTGGAATTAGAAAAGAATGACCAAGGTGTTTAATAATAAAATAAGTTTACCTTTGGTTTCTAAAGAGGAGGGGGAAGTACAAAAGTACCAAATATAGCAGAAGGATCAAGAAAAAGAGAGAGTGAGCAAAGATATAATAATTGTGTAATTAGGAAGTCACTGGTGAGGTTTGGGAGAAGAGTTTTAAGGGGTTTGTGAGTGGGAGGTAGAAGCCTTATGGTAAACACTGAGAAATGGGTGGCAAGGAGACTAACAAAAAGTGCCCCTGAGAATTTTAATCAAGAAAGAAAGAGTGATATCATGGAGTTCATGTTAGAAGTAGAAAGTCTCCCCTCAAAATATGTATTAAAACCAACCCTTCCACTTAATTTGAGAAAGTTAAAAAATGTGATGGAGTTATGTTTTAGGTCTTTCTGTGCTACTTCTGAATCATGAAGAGATTGCTAGGATAAATCGAATGTGTAAGGAGTTGGATTTGGTTTGGGAAAAGCGATACATATACATATGTGTATATATACATATATACAAGTGTTTTACACACACACACACACCCAAGTGTTGGAGAGAGAGAGAGAGAGGGAGACCTTTGTATATAAGTTAGTTACTTTTTCAACTTGTCAAGGCATTTGTACAGATTTAAAAAGTAATATATATTCATTATTATTTAATATAGTCATATGAAAAGAAAAGAAAATCACATGGAATTCCTCTTTCTACAGAAAACTATTAGCATATCCGTATTATGTGTGTGTGTGTGTTTGTGTACACCTATTCATGACCTAATTTTAGTATCCTAGCTCAAAATTTTAAAGGTTAGGAGAGTAGTGGGTTTGTTTACTGTAGAGTTCATTTGCTATGGTTGCTGGTTGGGTTCCTTATAATTATCTTTTTCCAGTGGAAGCTCCTAGTATATTTTTACATTTAATAATTATACTGTTTGAACATAGCCTAACAACACTGAAGAATTTATGACAGAGGTTTGTGAGTAGCAAACTAAGGGCAGTGTTTCTGAGCTTAATGACCCAAAGAGATATGGTCAGTCGATTAATATGTTGTAAAAATTCTATGGAATAAATAATTCAGGCTTTCCTCTTCTACCAAAATAAAGTCACCATCTCAGCAGTTCTTGTTGGGCCTTTGACTCCCTGAATGCTACCCTCCATGATGTCATAGCTCCTTTGTAACCAGGCCAATGACTTTTAGAGACCTTCAGTCATCTAGTGATTCTAGCCAGGAGTGTCCTAAAAACCCTGCGGGGAAAGGGGGAAAGGCTGTCTTCTGGTTTTCTAAACTAGCACAGGAAGTAGAGCCACTGGGACAAAAGTTCTTGCCATTTCTTACCATTTTTCTAGCTGACTGCTAAGGGATTTAGGATCTGGCCCTCTATTGAGACTTTTGGGGACACTGGAACTCTGACCTAAAGACTTCCATTAAGTTTGAAGAAGAAAGAAAACAATGTTGTTACATCATGCTGGTCCCTTACGGAAAGTACAGTTTCAAGGCTCTACTTTTCAGTGTCTGAAGACTCGTCACATCATCTACACAGGAGATGAAACTAGCCTGACTTCTCATGCCAGCCACACTTTGATATTTCTCTCTTCCCTTTTACAATGTTCTTTACGTGTCATGCCAGAAAAATAATAATTCTGTGAACCTTCTTACCCCCGATAAGTGCTCACACAATGAATTTAATTAAAATCCCCTTTATCTATTATGCTGAAAACAAGGAATTAACAATATCCATTAAAATGACTATTACATTCACATCAAATGGATTTCAACACCCGACTAAAATGATATGGAGGAAGCCATAATCATGTGAGGCCCAATATGGTGTATAATTTTTAAACCTTTCGAAACCCTAAATTATTTTAATCTTCAAATGTAATTATCATAAATGTCAGTCAAACTTTCTCAAGGCCTCTTTCTGTTGAACAAAAAGAAATGAAACTGTGAGCCTTTAAGCTTTACAAACTCATGATTAACTCTTCCATTGCCAGTGGACCCTCAGGCTCCAAAGAAATAAGACATTTTTAAGTGTGTCATAGGGCCTGAAATAGGGCTTGCAGAAAATATATTCAGAGGATTATAGTCAGAGGGTTAGTTGAATTAATGTTAGTTGGTTGATAATGCAAATAACTTTTAACAATAACTATGGATTCTCCTTTTTGCTACAGATTTGTTAAAATGACTATGTGATAATGACTATATGACAATATTCAACTTTATATAATAGGTAAAGTTGTTCATCTTCTTGGCACCTTGAGTGAGTAGCATTCCAGAGCCACATATCAGGTTGAGACATGTAGTAAATGTAGTGATTGCCTTTCTTATGGCATCAGAGGGTATATTTATAAAAACCAAGTGCTATTCCTCAGGTAAAATTGTCCAAGGAATGGAATAACACGTATCATTTCTTGGGAAGAGAAAGCCTACTTTTACTTGAGGGGGTGTATTAAAAGATGATGTCAACAGAAGAGACACAAACTTACTTTAGTTCATTCTTTACCACCATTTCCAATAATACATTTTATCCAAATTTTACATTGTAAGGTACTGCCAGGAGAGAGTTTTTAATTTTTTTTAGGTTACATTATCTGTTGGGCTTATAGGAATATCCTTTTAAAAAGTACAAGTTGTCAGCGCTTTATGTGTGCCATCTCTCTTCTGACACCAATCATTACACAGTCCAAATCCCAAATTTCAATTAGAAACAAAACAAATAACTCACAAACACCACTTCAATTGCACAGGTTGTAAAATTGTCTGAAAATTGTTAACTTGTTAGATATTTAGAATTAACCTCATACACTAGAAAAGTAGCCTTGTTAAAAACCCTTCTCAAATCACTCCCACTCTATCACATCAACCAAGGGCTCAATCTTTATTCTTTTTCCCTGATTATTTTATTGCTTTATCTGGTACTTGTCCCTTCTTTATTGTTGGTAAGGTCTGAAAGCCTGTCATATTGAGCCTGCTGCTACTCCATTATTTGCTTTGAACAAACGCTATTATGTCGCCCTAATAACCACAGCTGTGTAACCATTTATCAGTCTTTTATTGTGGTATAATTTCTATATATGAAAGCAATTTGCCCTCAGTGTCTGCTGATGATTTCCATTGTTTGTATTGACACATTGCTCAACATTCAACCCTTGGCTCTTGTCTACTCCCTCTCTCTCTCCCTCCCACTGGAGCAATTTTAGCCTTTATCCTAAAAGGCTACTTTAAAATTAATGAAACTAAAGTAGCCTTAGCCCTTCAGTGACCAAAAGGGCAGGATAAAGAGACTGACTTGCCAAATCTTGAAAATATCTCAGTTTGATGGCTCCTTTCTGAGACATCATTTTCCTCTGTGTGTGTGGATTGCCATGCTGACAGCATTATTACCCTTAAGAGCACCAAAGATTTTAATGGAAACTTGAGACTGGAAGCTGTCTTTGGATTCTGTTACAGAGACAGCAAGCAGTCCCAGTGATGTCACTGTAGACGGGAATTGTTCCAAACTAAGGTCTTCAAAGCAGAGACAGATTCTGATCTTGAACATGGCTGTGAATGTTGAATATGCCACCGCGGTCCCTATTCATGGTTTTACCAGTGTTACTTTGATGCCATACTTTTCTGGGAAAAACTTTGAATGAGGACCAGAAGCGCAGGAGACAGAATGGGGAAGAATATCTTTGCATCTCAAGTTTGTTAAACATCTGCCTTTCACAAATGAATAAACTAAGGTTTAGAGAGGTTAAGTAAGTAATCCAAGGTTACTCAGACAGTTAAGTCTCAGAGTCAAGATTTAAATTTCAAGCCTCTCCTCCTTCCATTATATCTCTGAAGTGGAGCTCGGGGTGGCCCAGCCTCCCTGGTTGATACAAAACCAGGTTTTTGTGAGAGTGGAGGGGTAGAAGTAACTCCCATAGGCACACAAACATACAGGCTCACATAGGGCAATGCATGTGTGGAGTGAATCCTGGCAAACTATGGTTGTAGAAAATCAGGTGGGAAGAGCGTCCAGAGGTGGCTCATTTGGAGCAATTGTTCAGCAGTTGTCCTAAGTTACTCATAGCATCTGAAAATGGTACCTAAAGCCTTGGATCAGACCAAACCAAGGGCTTCCTGTATTCTGTGTCATTAGCTGTATCTATCTGATGTGTGTTGTACTTATGCATGTGTGTCTGTGTATGTGTGTGTTGTAAGTATTACAGCTAATCATAGGATTAACCTGATCCTAGTTTACTTTGTAATAAACTTAAAACATAACTTCACAACACTAAGTTCCAAATTCTATTCTCTTTGCCTTCAAAATTGATCTGAAATCTAATTCCCACCACCTCCACCATGGTCACCTTAGCTAAAGTGACCATCAATACTTGCTCAGATTACACTAAGAATTTTCTTACAATTTTCTGTGTGCTCCTACATTCTGATTCTACCTAGCAGCCAGTGTGCTCCCTCTAAGGTATATATCAGACCATATCATGTCCCCTATCAAAGCCTTCAAAGGGTCCCTTCACATTTGCATTATAGGCATCCCATGCAAAGTGCCTAAGAGGAATGGTCTGAGCTCTTTGTATCTATCTCTTTATAATCACCTTTATATCCATCTCCTACCGCTCTGCCCTCATTCTCTGCTCTAGCCATACTGTCTCCTTGTTCTCTACAAGAGCGCATCAAATGTGCTTACATTTCAGGATCCTTGCACTTGCTGTTCCCCTAACTGGAATGCTCTTCTTTCCATGGCTAGCTCTTATTCACTTACATTGTTCAGGTCAGAAAGGGCTTCCCCAAGCTCCCCATCCCCATGACACCCTACCCCACCCCACACATTCACTTTCTATCCCTGGCTCTGAATGCTTTTTCTTCATAGCACTTAACACTGATTGATACCATATTGTGGATTTACTTGTTTTGTTTGTTTGTTTGTTTGTTTTGCTTTGGTTAGCTTGAATGTATGTCTCCCCCACTAGAATACAAACTTATGAGAAGAGGGACATTTTTGGTTTGTTCATCACTCTGCCTTCTGTGTCTAAAGTGTCAGACGCATAACAGTTTCTCAGTAAATATCTCTAATGGATTAATGAATGAAGGCAATCTGTTAGCCACTTTAAAAGATCCACATTTGTTTTGTACTTCTGCTAAATAAGTGGAAAAGTAATTTATCAGAGCTTCATTATGTACTTATTAACAAATATCTATTAAACTAGATGCTGGGACTACAGGTACAAATAAGGCAGTTTATATTTGAGGAATTCTCCCTGGAGGGTGACATAAACAGTGTTATGAATGATAGAAATAAGGAAAAGTGACTGAGGAAGATGGGGGAAGGTTCCTAACCTGGTCAAGGGAGAGGAAAGACAATTAGGGTTTCTAGAGATTTCTAGAAGAAGGGAAAGCTCAGCTGGGTGCTAAAGGATCCTTAGGACTTAACTAAAAGAGAGTGTAGGATAGATCAACCTAGGCAACAGGAGGAATCACATATGAAAATGCAGAGAGAGAGAGAGAGAGACAGACAGACAGACTTTACAAGAACTACAGTTAGTCTCATTCATGTCCCTCCCATTCATTCTTACATGGAAGAGGGATGAGAGTAGCAAGAGATGGTGCATTAAGATAAACATGGACAGCTAGCAGATTTTTCAGTGAACAGAAGAAAATCTCTTTTTAGGAAAAACTTTAAAGAACTTTTTATTTGCTGAAATTTTTGGAAACACTTCATGGTTCTATATAAAGTTCAGAGGTGAAAACTTGGCCAATATAGAGCCTTAGAATTCTGTTGTAGGGAGACATTCTCAAAGCATTTTATTTACTTTAGATATCCAATACATTTTGATATTTAAATAAGGAAATATGTCTTTTATTATTAATCTGAGATTACATATATATAGTGCCAAGTTTTCAATGGCTTCAAAAGTTTGGCTGAGTCCCAGAAATTTTGGCTGAGAGCACTAAGACAAGCCTCCCCTGATATCAAAAATGGCTTGGGATCTTTAAAACCAGAGTTCCATGTGCTCTGTATTAACATAAAAGTTTTGTCCTGAAGCCTTCTTTAGCAGAGAGCATTATACTCCATGAATATACCTTGTAGCGAGGGCTGAGTGGGCCTTGTGGGGATTTGAATTTGTGATTTCAGAGCTTCTAAGTATTTTACAGTTGATACTCAGACAACTAAATGATTCCCCTAGGACTTGCCTACTCTACCAGTGGAGGAGGTCAACATAAATAATCCATGGACAAATGCCGGCTCTTTTGGGTTGATTTGTTAGAATCCTGTTGAAACTTATACACTTCCAGAGTTGAACTCAAGCCTGCTTAACTGGCCTAAAACATTAGTGTTGACCGTTCCAAAAAGATCATATTATGTAGCAAAATCTCAGACATTTTTATTATATCCAGTTGGAAAAACAAAAAACAAAACCAAACTCACTGAAAAAAAAATTCACTGGGTTGAGTACAGTTATTTAAACTTCTGGGGAGAAAGCTCTTAGAGCCTTTCCAGCTGCTTATTCCCTCAGAGTTCATTGTGACCAAATTCACAAAGCTGTGTTCTGGCATTAGTGATAATTACACAAGCAGATGTACCATGTAAAGCTTTGATCTTAATGGTTGTGAATTAAATAGGGTTGAGCCTTGTCAGTACTTTAAGGGGAGGTCTACAAGGAATTTTAAAGGTCTGTAGCAATAAACCTTACTTTTTAATACAGTGGTGCTCAAGAGTAACCTGGAGTATAGTGGTTGTCCAAGAAAGCTCTCTGGGTTGTCCAGACGTTTATTCATGCAGCCATTTTAAAAGATAGCAGTAATAAATTACAGATACATTTAATTGAAAAATTTTGGCAAAAAATGATACTTGGTGTTTAAAAAACAGGAATGTTTAAGAAATATAGAGCCTAATACAAACAACAAACTATCTTTTCCATGCAAATAGCCCCCTTCATCATTAGCAACAAAAGAAAACAAAAAACCTTACAGATCTGGATCTGGATCTGTTCTTAGTTCTATATTTTCACTTGTCGAAATACCAGGTTCATTGCATGGAGAGAAAACTCATTATTTTCTCTCTTCCTCTAGGCCAACTACTGTTTTCTAACTCAGGTTTCTAGCCTAAGAAATAATGAAGCTGTCAAGGTACAACAGACATAAATGAGGTAGTATCTTTGACTCTACGATTTTCTACGTTTCTAAAATCCACGAAGTCATTTTGATGTGTCATTTTCTCCATCAGGTGGCTCTTGAGTCTACCTTTTCCTCTTCATTCCTACTGCCTTGATTAGAGCTCTTATTACATTATATGGGATTTAGAGGGCAAGGTCCTTCCTAAACCATCTCATTTCCTTCTCTTTCTCCTGAATATTGCTAAAATTACAGGTATCTTTAAATCCTATTTTGTCATAACACCTGTCATAAAATTCAAACTTTGTGCCAGCTTTAGTTGTTCCCCATTGTTTTTCTATAGCTTTGCCTGC
This sequence comes from Canis aureus, assembly GCF_053574225.1. NCBI lineage: Eukaryota > Metazoa > Chordata > Mammalia > Carnivora > Canidae > Canis > Canis aureus. The sequence goes on along the minus strand of NC_135619.1, from coordinate 56,052,392 downwards.
TATTCCCATTGCTCCTTGGCACATATCATTCATTCTCTTCTGACTCTCTTCTGCTCTCTGTACCACATCATGTTCATTTTGTTGGGACACTTAGCAAGAGTACTGGACTGAAAGTCAGGAAGTGTGGGTCTTAGTTCTACTTCTGTGAATTATTTGTGTCAACTTGAACCTGTCATTCAACTCCTCTAGACTTCAAGTTGAATACTAACCAAAAGAGGTTGCCATATCAATATCAATATCAGTGTCATCCCAAGGAAACACGAAGCAAAATAATTACTTGTGATTTTGAGAAATACAAAAAATGATGAAAGGATAAGTTTAGAAAGAAGTTAAAACATTCTCAAATTTTATGTACACAGTTACTTCAAAAATTTGATTTGAAAACTGAGAATTGCAGGGAGAAATGCACACAAAACCATCAGCATTGGCACTATATCTCTGAGTCTTTGATAGCACAGGCCAACTAAAATAACTTTATATCTATGTGTATAGAAGATTTGAACCGCAAAATCAACAAAATTGGTCTAATTCACCTATATGGAGCATTGCATCCAACAATTAGATAACAATCACTCTTTTTAAGCACATATAAAACATTTATGAAAACTGATCATGTGCTATTGTCATAAAGTTAACCACAGTTAATTTCAAAGGTTGATAACATAAATACCACATCATCTAATTGCAATGTTATTAAGTCAGAGGTCAGTAATTCCCCCAAAATAGAAAAAAAAATTGAAATTTAAAATACATATTATTAAATATACTCATGGGTCAAAGAACAAATCATAAATTTGGAATATAATTAGAATTTAATAATAATGAAACTCCTACTCTCAAACCCTGTTATGTATTTGAGGTGGTATTAGAAAGCAATTATTAGTTTGAAAGAAGGGCTCAAAGTTAGTAAGTCAAGTATCTTAAGCATTGAACTTAAAAAAGTTAGAATAGCAAAATAATCCTTAAAAAGTAGAAGGAAGAAAATAAGAACAGAAAGTAATAAAATAGAAAATGAGGAAATACAATGAAAATCTGTAAAACTAGAAGTTAGTTCTTTGAAAAATATAAATCAAACACTGATGAGATTAATCAAGAAAAATTTGGTGGAAATCACAAATAAGCAATATTAGAAATGAAAAAGGGGGGCAGCTTGGGTGGCTCAGTGGTTTAGCACCATCTTCAGCCCAGAGCGTGATCCTGGAGACCCTGGATGGAGTCCCACGTTGGGCTCCCTGCATGGAGCCTGCTTCTCCCTCTGCCTGTGTCTCTGCCTCTCTCTCTCTCTCTCTCTCTCTCTTTCTCTCTCTCTCATGAATAAATAAATCTTAAAAAAAAGAAAAAAGGGACAGATGTTATGCAAATAATAAATAACCTATGCCAAAATATCTGGAAACCTAGGTAAAGTCAATAAATTGTAGAAAAATACAGTTTTTGAAACTGACCCAAGAAGAAATATATGACTAATTTATAATCATTAAGGAAGTTGAATTAGAGTTTAAAAACATTTCCATAAAGAAAGCACCATGCTCAGATGGCTTTATGGCCAAGTTATACTAACTTGTCAATGATAATATAATTCTAAACTCACACAAACTCTTGAAGAAGACAAAAAAGATTACTCCCCAATGTATCTAATAAGGCTAATATTACCTTGATATGGAATATCAGGCAAGACTATTAAAAAATACGAGGTCAATTTTATTATTAAGCATGGACACAATAATAATAACAAAATCAAGTGATGTATGTAAAAGAGATAATCATGACTAAGATAGGTTTATCTCAATGATAGTCTAAGATCAATTAAATAAATTATCACATTAACAGAGTAGTGAAAACCAAATGTCAAGGTACTAAATAGGTTAAAAGAAAAACATTTGGTGGGCTGACTATCCATTTTAAATAAAAACTCCTTGCAAACTGATAAGAGAAACTTTCCGTAATCTAATCTAAGGATCTTCAAAAATCCCGTAGTAAGCATAATTTTTAACCATGAAATGTTGAAAGCATCCCTTTTTATTTCAGAATGAAGTAAAAAATTGTTTAGATGGAAAATTATAAGAATTCTATGGGAATTTTATTGTTAATATGAATTTAGCAACATTGTTAGATACAAAAGTCATATACTAAAGTTTATTGTTGGGTATGATAACATAACTGCATAATAGAGTCCATGAGAATTAATGTGGGTAATGTACATGAAGTACTTATCACGTGAAACTCCAATGGTAGAATTGGTAGAATTGTTATTGTTGTGAAAGTCAATTGCTTCCCTGTACATCGGTAACTAGATAATGTAATTTGAAATTACTGTCTAAGCCTAGGTTTCTTTAGAAGTAGAGTCTGAAACAAAGGTTTTTGTGCAATTAGAGAAGTGGAAAATGTGATGCCATGTAGCAGTTGTGAGAGACGGGAGAATAAATAAGAAAGAAAAGAAAGCCAAGATAAGTCTGTGTTAGTGATCTGGCCACAAGAACTTCTGAAGATCTTATGCAACACATCTCAGAAATGGCCTCCTTTGGTGTGAAAGGGGGAAGCATTTATCCATATGCTCCTGTCAACCAGTGCTCAAGGATGAGCCAATGAGGGCTAAGTCCCTTGCACTTTCAGATTGCCTACAGATGAGTGCGATGAGTTTCCATGAGTATCTTCCACTGTATGTCAGAAAGACTCAGGGCAGATGTTAGCCCATGTGAAATATCAACAATGGTACTGTACTATGTATAAGGTTGCATGTAATTAAGCTGCCAACTTTGATTAGAGATTACATTGTCATGGGGTCATGAAATGATGCACAAGAGGTGTTTGATACAAATGTTCTATGAAACCTAACAACAAAACGTGTGGAAGTGAATAAATCTAACAAAAGGTGTTTAAAATTTCTATGATACAATTTTTTTAAGTTATTGGAAAACAGTAAAGCAAATAAACCAACCTAAATAATGTTCTCGAATAGGAAGACTCAATGGTATAAACTGTCAGATATCTCCACGTTGATTTATAGGTTAAAAGTAATTCTCTACAAAACCTCAGTAAGATTTCTTGTATTGTATTGTTCTATTTTTATGGTATTGGATAAGCTAGTTTTAAAATAGGTATTGTAGAGCAGATGTCCAAGAAACTAAGGCCCCATGCTCCTGAGGAGGAAAACCAGCATGTGTGTGTATATGTGTATGTATGTGTATATTTTCCCCTGCCACATATGTGATATATATGCAGGGAAAGACTCATTGGCAAATGGAACATGGCAAATAGTGACCTTTTATATCAGTGGTTATCATATAAAAATAATTATTTGAATCCCTACCATATACCATAATCAACTATCAATTCTAGATTGAATAAAGACTTTTAAGTGGCAAAGCCAAAAAAGCCATACTTTAGGCTTCCATAATGAAAAATATATTATTAATTCAGGGCAGAGAGAGAATTCTTTAAAAATTAAATAAAGGTAAACCATAAAGGAAAAGACTGTAAAATGGTACTAATTAACATTTAAATGTTAAATTAATATTTAAAAATTCCATAACAAATGCAAAACAGCAAGACGCATTCTAGGAGAAGATTAAACAAACAACCAAAAAGGGATTAGTAGCTAAGTATCAGAAAGAAAGATAAGAACTCAGTAGAGAAATAGGAAACCAACCAACAAGCAAACCAAAAAGTGTAAAGAGGCTTACACCGACTATGAAACACAAATGCTTCGTAAACATATGAGAGCTGCTCTACCTCATTTGTATTAAGGGAATAACAGATTAAAATCACAATTATACATTTCACACACCAGATGGGCCACTTTAAAAGTCTGAAAATACCAAGGGACCAGTGATAACTTGAAACAATGGAGACTCATCAGATACTGCAGGATGGTCAATTGGCACAACTGCTTTGAAACTATCTGGGAAAAAAATAAAAAATAAAAAATAAAAAATAAAAAAAAAATAAAAAAAAATAAACTATCTGGGGTTACCAAGTGAAGCTGAACTTTGAACTTGTGTGTTTGTTCCTTGCTCTGTAATCCAAAGAAACTCTTTGTTGTGCACCAGGAAACATATACAAAATAAACACGTTCCAGTAGGGTCTTGTCTAAGAGCAGCTGGGAACAACTGAAATGCATATCAGTAGATTAATACATTGTGAGATATTCCTACAAATGGAGTACTATTCAGTAGCAAAAACAAACCATCACTATGAATCAGCAGCAGCATGGATTCAAAACTTTAAGTTAAGGGGAAAAAAACCCTGAGGTAAATTCCTCAGCATTATTATTTCCTACAAAGTTTAATACTAATAATATATTATTTAAGGAAACCTACATAGGTGGTAAAACTAAGAAAAACAGAGATATGGTAAATATGCATTCAAGATATTTCTATCCCACAGGGGCTTCTAAATATTGCTGATATTTTTTCTCTAATCTTGGTGCTAAATACATGGGTTTTCAAATATTATTATTGTTTAAACTATCGAAATTTATTTAATGTACCACTTTATGAAATGTCTCAACATAATAAAAAAAAAGTTTCAGTGACAGATCAATCTCATGAATAACCCATTCTGGTTTTGGACATGTCTACCTTATAATCTCTTTCCTTATATTAAGCTGGAACATTCAGCACTTACTCTTTATTTGGTCTATAAAGTTTCACAGAGAATCAAATCCCACTTATGCATGACAGATTTTTAAGTACTCAAAGAGAGTTGCCTTGTCCCCTTTTACGCTTCTTTTTTTTCCAAAAATCAACCGTCCTTAAATCAGGTTTCCAGATACCTCACCGTTTTGGCTACCTTCCTCTGGACATGCAGCCAGAACTGAGTGCAACATTCCAGTTTGTTCTGGCCAGCAAAATGTCTGATGGGACTATTAACTTTCTTGTTTGGGACACTACATTTATTGATATAGCCTAAAACTGACCTAGGTTTTTGTAGCCTTGTACACCTCATGAATTTATCTTGGACTCTGCATCATTTCAAACCTGAAGTCTTTGCACATAAAGGTCTATGTCATAAGATTTTCTTTCTCATCCTATACCTGTGAGGTTAGTTTTTTTTTAAACTGTATTTGGGACTTCACATTTATTTCTATTGTTTTATCTTGGAAATTGCTTACATTGTTCTAGCCTACTGAGATCTTCTCAGTCCCGATTCTGACATCTGTGTGTTTACTTTCTTTAAACTTTCTCTTTTTATTGCATTATCAGCATTATCACTTATTTCATTAATCAAGTCTTTATTTAAAACCTACCATGTATAAGGTAATGTGCTAGATAATGGAATATTCACCCCAGGAGTAAATAAAAACATTAAAGTGGAGATACTCCAGAGTAAAGACTTTTGAGTAGATAATCCATTCATAATAAAAAACTTTTGATATTTGATAAAAATTGGCACACAGATTTACAATGTACATTTCCCTTTAAAAACTTCCCCGTTCTCAGGGCCCCTGGGTGGCTCAATAGTTGCGCATCTGCCTTTGGGTCAGGTCGTGATCCTGGGGTCCTGGGATCGAGTCCCGCATTGGGCTTCCCCACAGGGAGACTTCTTCTCCCTCTGCCTAGGTCTCTGCTTCTCTCTCTGTGTCTCTTATAAATAAATAAAATCTTAAAAAAATTTCCCCATTCTCACAGTGAATTGTCACATCTTTGTTGGCAAGACCTAAAATCTATATCTTCAGCCTTGACTGAATTTTTGTCTGTGATTGACTCCTCCATTTTGCTACTTCACCCTCCACAAAACTAAGCTATTTGCTTTTTGTCAAAACCTGCCCTTTTCCCTTTATTATTATCCATACTGATTAATGACTTTAACATTCTCTCAGACACTCAATCCTGACAAACTTGAAGTAGTTGTTTCTTAATTTAAAAAATCATACTGATTTTTTTCTTAGTGTAGAAGAATGTAGGATCCTATTATTTTTAAAAAGAAGAAAATGAGTAGTATAATGATACAAAAAAAATTAAAATAAATACTCATAACCTCCATCTAGAAATGAGAATTTTATATTGCTACTTATCCTTCTGGTCATTGTTTCATGCATTAGAGAAACACAATCATTATTCACTTACCTGAATAAGCAAAAATTTTAGTATAATATGAATGTATATAACTGAAATAATAATAAAAAGAATGTATCTATGTAATTATCACCCCTGTCAAAAAACTAGGTATGGCAAATACACAGATAATCCTCATATGCTTTCTCTATGACTACTTTCTCCCTTTCTCCAAACATTTCTATTGTGACTAATATAATGGTTCATTTTACTTGTCTTTTAAACATCTATTTAAGTGAAGTAATATACATTCTTTTTGTGTCTAGCAAATTATTTCCTATATTATGTTGGTGAGCTCTATCTACCTTGTATGTGGGACAGTAGTTTATTCATCTTTATTATTGTGTAATATTCCATTGAATAACTGTACCACAAAATATTCACTCTACTATTGATTAACATCTGGGTGGTTTCCAGTGTGAGGTTATCATGAGTAGTACTGCAATGAATATTCTTATGTGTGCATACATGTATTTCTCTTTGAAATACATCTGAAATGGAATCGTTAATTGAATATATATATATTTATATATATTCTACATTAGCATAGAATGTATGTTTCCACAGGGGTTCTACTTAGTAGAACCAGCTCTCTGAGAATTTTGGATGTCCCATATTCTCACCAACACTTAGGATTACCAGTTTTATTTTAGCCATTCCAACGTGGTGTGTATTGATATGTTCTTGTGGTTTTGGTTTACATTTTCCTAAAGTGTCATAACGTTGAATGTCTTTTCATTTGATGCCTTCTTTTGTGTGCCAAGTCTCTATAAATAATCTCCCAATCAGTGCCTTACCTTTTTGCTCTCTTAAAATATCTTTTGATAAATAGAAAAGTTTTAAACTTTTTTAAAAATATTTTATTTATTTATTCATGAGAATACACAGAGAGGAGAGAGAGAGAGGCAGAGACACAGGCAGAGGGAGAAGCAGGCTCCATGCAGGGAGCCTGACATGGGATTAGATCCCAGGTCTCCAGGATCAGGCCCTGGGCTATAGGCGGCGCTCAACCACTGAGCCACCAGGGCTGCCCAAAAAGTTTTTAACTTTAATGTCTTTTCCTTTAGCATTGGTGTTTTATGTGTTCCGATCAAGGCATTTTGGCTTACCTCAAAGTACTGAGGATATTCTTCCATAGTTTCTTCTGAGGGGCTTCACTGTTTTATTTTTCACATTTAGCTCTACCATATACCTTTAGTTGATCTCTCTGCATAATATAAGAAATATTTTCTTTTATAATACACCTATCTAGATGACCTAGAATAATTTTTTGGGATGACCATTCTTTCTCCGCTGCTTTAGAGTACGACCTTTGTCATGAACCTGTTGGGTATGTAAGGGTATTAATGGACTGTTTGTTATGTTCTGCTGATCAAAGCATCCGTTCTGTTGGCAATAACATGCTCTCTTAATTACTGAAGCTTTAAAATAAGCCTCAGCATCTGTTAAAGTCCTTTGATTCTTTTTTTTTTTAAGATTTTATATATTTATTCATGAGAGACACACACAGAGAGAGAGAGAGACAGAGAGAGAAAGGGAGGGAGGCAGACACACAGGCAGAGGGAGAAGCAGGCTCCAAACAGGGAGCCTGATGTGGGACTTGATCCTGGGACTCTGGGGTCACACCCTGAACATGAAGGCAGACGCTCAACTGATGAGCCACTCAGGCATCCCAAAGTCCTTTAATTCTTGTTCTTCAAGTTTGACAAATTTTGCCCTTTGTACATATACTTCATTTTATAATTAGCTTGTCAATGTCTACCAAACAGCAACCAAAACCCACTTCCTGATTTTTGACTGCAAGAAATTTGAATGGAAAGGTCAATTTGGGGAGAACAGATATGTTTATTTATGTCTTCATTATATCTTAATATATTTTATTCCTCTGATTATTTAAACCAGGGGCTGGCAAATGACAGCCCATTGGCTAATTATGATCCTCTGCCTGTTTTTGAAAATAAAGTTTTGCTGGAGGACAGCCACACCCATTTGTTTATATATTGTCTATTTCTCCATTGGCATTACAGTGCAGAGTTGGGTGGTTGCGGCAGAAACTATCTAGCCTGCAAAGGGGAAAATATTTATTATCTGACCCTTTACAGAAAATATTTGCTTTCCTCTTATTTGAATATTGCTTATTTCTTTTCATAATATTTTATATTTTTCTGTGTGGGACTCCTTACATTTTTCTTTAGTTTCTCAATATGTAATATATTTGGATGTTGTTATGCATGATATAGTTTAAATTTTCATTTTCTGTTCATTGATGTTTAAAAAATACTATTGATTTTATATACTGACTTTGTACCAAATCTTTTCACTTTTCTATGTATAAGATATTATCAGCTTTTATTTCTTCTTTGCTACTACTCATATATGTTTATTAAATTGGTAATAATGAGAATCCTTGTTTTGTTACTGATAGTAGAGGGAGAGCTTTCAAGATATCAATCACTATTTTGTAGGGCATTTGCTGTAATTTTGTTGAAATAACTTTCATCAGATTAAAGAAGTTTTCTTCTCCTGGTTTGCGTTGAACATCTATTATGAATTGTTGAGTTTTATTAACTATTTTCTCTGCATATATGGAGATATTCAATATGATTTTACTTCTTTCTCTGTTAACGTGGGAAGTTACATGGCGTTTTCAAATAATAAGCCTCACATTACTGAAGTAAACTCAACTAGTTGTGATGTATTATTTTGGTGTTTGCAAACAAATTGAGATTAGAGTTAAATTTTACAATTTTTGTTTTTTTGCTTTTGCAGTTATAATCATGAGAGATATTTGGCTATAATTTTTCTTATAAGTCTGATATCAAGGTGGTGCAGCTTAAAAAAATGAGTTGGAGAGTATTTCTATTTTTCTGTTCTCTTGAAGATTTATTTAAGATCAGTATTAGTGCTTCCTTAAATATTTGGTATAATTTATCTACTAAGTCATGTAGGCATGGAGTTTTCTGAATCAAAAAAAATTTAATTGAATTAGATTATTTTATAATTATAGGAACTTCTACACTCCTTTAAGATATAGAGGCAGAACATTATTTTTTCTGTAACAACTAGAAAAACCTGGATGGATTTAAAAACTATTTATACCTATTACTTCTATCCCTATCTCTGTATCTATGTCTACAAAGTCATCAGAAAATTGTGTAGAGATCTAGAGGAATTAATTTCAGAGATTGAAGATACCTTCAACGTGGACAAAGTTTGGCATCCATGTTCCTTTGGGAACTTTTACCAAGTCCAGTCATAGGTTGAGGTTCCTATACAGACAGGCAGAAATTGCCGAGGGAAAGATAAATCAGAGGAACTTTTAATGGAGTGATGGTATAGCCACTTGGAAACTAGATAAGTCCTAAATGCATAGCTATTTTCCCCCACTGTATTTCTTCACAAGACTCTTGTCTAGGGTTCTGCAGGGCGGGGGAGGGACACTGGGCTGAAATACTCAATAAAAACTATTTCTATTTTCAATACTTAGAAGCCAAAGTTCTGTGAGCTGTTAAAGTTTATAATAAACACAGAACAGCTCACACCTTTGTGACTTAGTCTAATTAAAGTGGCAACATAATGTTTATCCAGCTCAATTCCTAATTAGTTCAAAAGAGCCAGTCACACTCCTTGTCTGCATGACAAATAAAAGGCATGCGCTCTCTGAGGGAAAATAATATTGACTCCAGTTTCTATTGTCCTTTTCGGCATACACAAAACAATTATGCAGCACGTGAAGGAGGAAAATGTGGCCCATAATCAAAGAGAAATACATGTCTCAGACCCCCAGATGACCTAGATATTGGAATTAGTAGACAAGGACTTTGAGATGACTATTACAATTTGTATGAAAAATACAAAAAAAAATGGACAAATTTGATAGAGAGATGGAGAATTTTGAGAGATAAATATAATTAAAAAAATTTTTCCAAGCAGATACTATGGATCTGAAAACAAAAACAATATCTGAAATTAAGATTTCACGGGAATGGCTTAGTATTAGATTGTACATGCTAGATACAATTAGTGGATTCAAAAGCAAGTCAATAGAAATTGAATGAATAAAAAGAATTAGGAGACTTGGAGGACACAATCAAACATAGAAGGAGAGTCTCAAAAAAATAAAAGAATGAGATTTAAGCAATATTTGAAGATACAATTGGCAAGAATTTTCCAAAACAGATAAAAGATAGCACTCCAGAGATTTAAGAAGTTCAGCATGCTCCAGTCAAGATAATATGAGAAAAATTATGAACTTAAACTATGGCATTTTCATCATTTTTGGAATGCTCTCAGCTCTTTTTTTTCTCTTCTTTTAGAAGTCCTGAAGGTACATTAGACCTTAATCTCCTTAGATGCTTATTATAGTGCTTTATTCTGAACCCTTTCCTTCCACTAAACTGTATTTGAATTCCCTAATCCTCTCTTCACCTGCAATTTAAGCTCTTCTTAAGTTTATCTACTGAGGGCACCTGGGTGACTCAGTTGGCTAAGTGTCTGTCTTCGGTTCAGTTCATAATCTCAGAGTTCTGAGATTGAGCCCCACATTGGGCTCCCTGATCAGTGGGGAGTCTACTTCTCCTTCTCTATCTGTCCCTCTCCCCAGCATGTGCTATCTCTCTAGAATCTACAAAACACTCTTATAATTAAAGTGGCCCCAAATGTCAGACACACCTCTCTGGGACCTTTTCTCTTAAATCTTTGACTTATAATTTTTTACTGTCTCCTTAGGTCTCATAGCTTCAAGAAATCTTTAAAAAAATTTGTCTAAATTTTCTATTTGTTTTCAGTGGGAGCTTTTGTTTGAATTACCCATTTTGGCAGTAATTGCCAAACACAATTTAAAAATAATTAGTGTGTTAGTTGGGATCCCTGGGTGGCGCAGCGGTTTAGCGCCTGCCTTTGGCCCAGGGCGCGATCCTGGAGAGCCGGGATCGGGTCCCACATCGGGCTCCCGGTGCATGGAGCCTGCCTGCTTCTCCCTCTGCCTGTGTCTCTGCCTCTCTGTCTCTCTCTGTGTGACTATCATAAATAAATAAAAATTAAAAAAAAAAATTAGTGTGTTAGTTAAGTTTGGATGCTTGTAACAGCAAACACCAGTGGCTTAAACACTAGAGAGGTTTATATCTCTCTTATATTAAAGAAGACCAGAAAAAATCCATCTAGTGCTTGTTTGGCATTTCTGTGGTCATTAGGGACCCAGGATGTTTTTATATTTCTGTTCTACTAGACTTAGCATGTAGTTTCCATCCTCAAGTTTGTCACAGAGTCTGAGATGGCTGCCAGAACTCTAGCCACAATGTCCTTTTTAGAAGCATAAATGGAAGAATGGGAAAAAGAAAACCTACCAGTTATTTGACCCTAAAGGGAATATTCTCAGAAGTTCTTAACAAATTTTGCTTTTATCTCAGTGGCTAGGCTGTCGTGTCATTATCACCTGGCTATAAAATGGTAAATGCAGAATTTTATCTAGTAAGTAGTTTCAAATAGAATAGAGTTATGATATTAAGAAATAAAAATTAGGCAAGTAACTTACAGTCCCTGGGATAGCTCCATAATATCCTATCATGTCGTGGGCTATAATTTATTTATTGTTGCACATTCATATTTTTCCCACCTTTTCCCTTATGATAGGCCTGCTGTGATGAACCTGAACTGTAAAATTTTTCATACATACATATTCTTATGACCTACTTTAAAATATTTTCATATTATACCTTTGGCATAGTTTTAATATTGAATAATCCTCAAAAAAATCCACGATTGCAAAATATTTGTTTATATCCATACATAATAATTTACTGTATTATACCCTGTTACTGGGCATGTAGTTTTTCTCTACTATTTTCTCTACCATTGGAAGTAATGCTGTTATGAACAGCATTTCTCCAGTTTTTAAAAAAACATCTTTGATTAATTCTTAGGATACTTATTTCTACCTTTAGTAGAAGTCTTTGTTCATTTTTTTACCTCATCATCTTTGGGGACCATTATTCATTCTGCTACAATATTTATACTAATTGACACTCCTATTAATAATATATTAGAGTTGTCACCTCAATATATCCTCATCAGGGTTAATTTTGTCTTTAAAACAAAGGATATTTGTAATTTTATAAGTGAAAAAATAGTATCGATTTAATTTCTATTTCTTTGATTACTATTTGTTTAAATATATATTCAAATATTTGTTTTGGCTATATTTTTTTCTTATATTGCCTATTATGTCTCTTATTTTTCTATTGGGTTGATCTTTTTCAACTAATTTAAATAACTCTTTATAGAGAAATTATATTTACCCTCCATTTGCAATAAATGTTGGACTTTTTTTCCAACTTATCCTTTACCTTTTAACTTGGTAGATAATAGTTTGTAAGTAGAACAGTGTTTCAATATAATATCTACAGGTTTTCCTTTGTGATTTCTTCCATTATATGATTTAATTATTGATCCTCTAAAAGAGATGAATTAAATAATTACCTATCTTTTCTCATAGTTTTTATGGTGATTTTATACATTTTTTATAGAGACAAATTTCACAATGTGAATTTGATTATACATGTTATTTTTAAAATGAGGACCCCTCAGAAGGTAAGGTCCAGATTGTAGTTCTATTTTTGTCTCTTACACGAAGTACAGTACTTGGACCAACAGGTACATCATATTTGTAGTTTAATGAAGGTGTACCAAATGAAATTGTCTTCGTGTATGTATTTCTTCAACTACACCATCTCTATGTCTTTACCCTGTTCCTGAGATCCTTTGTTTTTAAATCCTCATGACACCTTCTTTTTTACAATTAACATAGTCATTCTAGTATTAGAAAATTTCCTAATGAAAACTACATACCTAAGTTTTTTGCCAGTCACTTTGAAGTACGAAGAGTTGTGAAGTATCTGGGGGAAAATAAGAGAGGGATAGGAATGTGTGGACAGAGGGTACAACCTTCACAGTTCCCCACAAGGCAATTTTATGGTTTGTTAAATGAAGCTAAGCCTCAGGCCCTTCACTTGCAATGTGTTCAGATAGTCATGTATTTTTTTCAAAGTTTTACACAAGTGAGGTATTTTAATCACAATTAGTTAAATCAACTGTCTCTTTACAACCTGGCTTTTATTCTTTCATACTTTTGTGTTCAGTGGTGTTGGAGAGCAGGCAGATATGTTTAGTAGAAATGGATTTAGTTCAGGTTTAATGGGATGTATTTATGTTATTTTCAGTCACTTGTGCATAATTAAGCTATTGCTAGCTGTCCTGGTGTGGAATTGTTTCTAGGAATGTTACTCTCCATAACAAATCAACGGCATTGTGACAGCAAAGTACAGGATCAAAGGACTAAAGATATGATTGTGGAAGAAAAAATAAGGTTGGAAATATACAAAAAAGAAGCTTATTGCTGGAATGCCCAGCCTTACAACTCTCATATGAAAGAACATTGGACATCCCTCCTAAAATTTTATATTGACTTTAATGAATTATAAAGTTGAAAGAAAATGATAAATAAGAAGAAATTTTATTCCTGTTTGCAATTTTATGTAAAAGACTATTATCTTTTTATTCTATATAAAATTATGTATTGTATTATGAAGAGATGATATACAGTCATAAAATTTAAGAAATGTATCCTATAGCTAATTAATAAAAAAAAAACCCTCTGCTATGTTTCTGGATTTTGTGATGTTTGTGGTTTTTCTCAGTCTTTTAAAATTGTAATTTTTTGTGATTTTTTAAAATATTCTGAATAGTGATTCACTTTTGTACCCAATTTTTATATTTATAACTACATGTTCTTTTTCTTAAAGAGAGCCTTCCCAAACTATAGAAACTTCAGGCCTCATAAAATCTGCATTTATTCTGTGTTCTCTTATGCTATCTTGTTCACTACAAAGAACTAGTAGAGTACTCTCGAACCTGCAACCCAAAGCCGTTGGATTTGTAAAGTCAAGAAAGCTCAAATCACATGAAACTTCTATTTTCAGTAACAGAACTGCTTCCCTCTATTTTAGGGTAGGCAGGATAAGGTAGAGAGAGACCAGAATTTTGGCAGGTGAAACTGCTTACCTGATCCTTACACTGACAAAGATTGCTAGCCTCTCAGGCTGGGACAGTCTCATCAATCAACCTGTGCTTGAACTATTAGCACTGTCAGTTTCCTCTTAAGAGATGACAGTTCAAGGGTAGCTTTCCTCACCAGCTGAAACTCCCTCAGTCAAAAGAGCAAAACACTTAATCAGAAGGAGGGGCAGGAATACATATCTCTGGCAACAGAACTGGCCCCATCCACTTTCAGTCTACAGAGCTTCTTATACTAATTTTTTCATGACTGTGAAAGTGATCCTCAGCAGAAGTCCTTGACTTGCTGGTACAAGAGCTAGGGCAGGGCTTGTGTCCTCTGCCTTGGGAGGGAGTGGTTGTGATGCCAGGAATGGGAGCGTTACAACAACTTTGCCCATATACTCTCACAAATGATGTCTGATTAAAAATAACAACAATAAACACTTGCCCATATTTGTTTATACATGCATTATCTTTGCAGAATGAGCAGAAATGAATGGCTGGCTGAGGGTATTAGAAATGAAAGCCAGCTTTAAGCTTTGCCCTCACTTGGTAATGACTGTAATGGACTATCTTTTGGGGTTGTGAGGATTATTTAGATCTGAGGTCAGATTTTTAATTTGTTGACCCTAATAAATAAAAGTCTAGAGAGTATCATATAACCTCTGGTATTATTAAAAATATCACATATTTACATGATTTGAACAGAAATCACAGTGGAAGTTGAAACTGGTAGCTCAGATGGTATTTCCATAAACATTCACAAAAATTCACTTTGTTGGTAGATTTAAAATATTTTGGTGCTTATACATTTATTTTATTATTTTGAAAATAAAAAGCTGGGGATTCCTGGGTGGCTTAGTTGCTTAAGTGTCAACTTTTGATTTTGGCTCAGGTCATGATCTCTGGGTTGTGAGATTGAGCCCTGCATTGGGCTCCATACTCAGAGGGGAGTCTGCTTGAGAATTTATCTCCTTCTCCCTCTGCCCTTTCCCCTGTGCTCACTTGCTTGTTCTCTCTCTGATAAAGAAATAAATCTTTAAAAAACAAAGAGTTGAAAATCTGTTTCACAAGTTTCTATTTCTCTTAAAGTTCATGATAGATTATCACTATTGGAAGCCCTATCACCCATGTGCCTTAGTTTTATTTTTATTTGCTGTAGAAAGATCAAAAATCCCGTTTTGGGGTGAAACAAGGAAAAAGAATCTCAGTTGACCTTCTCCTAAGCCCTTTTCTCCTTACTTCCACTTCTAAATCACTGAGAGAATTAAAAATATCTGAGAGAATTAAAAATATGCCTACTGGCCACTTAAATTAATGAAACTGCTAATGTCTGATGCAGGAACATCACCTCCATATGCTCTAGATACATATATGAATAGATGCACACCTGCCCTGAATGTCAGCATAATCCATGTAAATCAAGGATTGGCTTTAAAATCCTCATTCCCAGAAATCCGAATTAAGAAGTATTGAAGAGATATCAAACATGAACAAGCTGTGCTTTGGCCTCAAGATCAGGTACAAAATTGTCTGATTAAAAATAAACTCTCAATTGTTCTCTTAAAGAAATTTATCTTTACTGTTCCTTGTTGGCCTGCATTATCGCTTTATGGTTTCTTTTAAAGCAAGACCAATGTAAAAGAGGCATAGTAGTTCCATTCTTTGTTTCCTATTTCATTTCAGCCAATTAGTTATATTCATTAGTGTTTATGCTTGCTCTACAACAGTTGTTTTCAGTTGAAGGTAATTTTGTTCCTTGGGGGTATTTGACAATATCTGGAGACATTTTTGATGGGAGGATCAGGTAAGGTGTAAAGACCAGGGATGCTGCTGAGTATCTTACAATCCATAGGACTGCCACCAAAACAAATTATCTGGCTCAAATTGTCTAAAACAGTACACATAAAGTAGAAAAAACTGAAATCTTTTTTTTAAAAAAAGATTTTATTTATCTATTCATGAGAGACACACAGAGAGAGGCAGAGACATAGGCAGAGGAGAGAAGCAGGCTCCCTGCAGAGAGTCTGATGTGGGACTCAATCCCAGGCCCGGGGATCACGACCTGAGCCAAAGGCAGATGCTCAACCACTGAGCCACCTAGGTGTCCCATGTGAAATCTTTTTGATGACTATGTGTTGAAAAAGTTTTACAGGCAACCCGAAAATGCATCCCTTCCACCATGAGCTCCTAAGTCTTTTGTGTCATTGTTAATTATGGCTACATCAGCTTGCTCAAGTAAAACAGGTTCTGTTTGCTGAACCCAATTTTTATTTTCATGGGGAAAGAGAAATGGGTTGGGGTGGACATCTTGACCTCTGCTTGCTATTCTATGATGGCATAGTCTAGTTGCTGTTTTAGAGGAGTCAAATAGATGTAAAATCTGCTAGAGCTTGGGGCAAGTAAGTGTATCTGTAATTTTTATAATTTCCATAAGTAAACTAGAGGTCTCATGTCCCCTGAATTTGTTATTACACAAAAATTCTTATCTAATACGATTAAGTAAATATTGGTTGTTTCAATTGGTAATACTACCTTACAGATTAAACTCCTAATATAGAAATAACAGATATTCAACAGTTTTTTTTCAATTTATATGGATGACTAAAAACAACTTTGTGGATTGATAGGAATGTTTATAGAATAAATAATCACTGTTAATGTTGGAGGGATTTTGACTGAATTATTCTAAGTGTTTTTGAGTTAAAGATCCATGATTGATTTGGAAAATCTTACAACCATACTCATCCCATTCCATGTCTCTGCATTATACTTAGTCCTTGAAGAAAATCTAGTTTATTTGAATTCTGGGACCATTGTGAATTTCACAACTGCAGTGGGATATCAGAGGAAAACTAGACAGATAATTGTAACACCAGAAATTAGTCCTGTAATAAAGAGACTAAATAAAAAAAGAGACTTACAATTCTTCCTTCAGTTAGCATGTTACACAGTTGATCATCTCAGGAAATAATCCCTTCTAATTTGTAAATCATTCACTTACTATTCCTCTGCCTTCTAAAGGAACAGATATTAGTTTATTTCTGTCCTTTATGACATCCTTCCATACTGTAAGTAACTTCATATCACTGTTACATTCCATAAGATGAATAATGCTCTTTTAAAGTTCTTAAAAACCAGAACATTTAAGTTATGTTCAACAGTTTAGATATTCTTTTTATTGTGGCCTATGTCAGTTTCCAATGGCTGCTGTAACAGATAAACACAATTGTTTGGCTCTAGCTGATAGAAATAATTTTCTCACAGTTCCAGAGTCCAGAAGTGGAGTCCAGAAGTCTGGAATCAGTATCTTTGGGCCACAAATCAAGGTGTTGGTCAGATCAGAGGTGGTGAGGAAGAATTTTTACTTTGCCTCTTTCAGCCAACATTCCTTGGTTTGTGACCTCATCACTTCAGTCTTTAAGGCCAACATCTTCAAATCTCCTTTGTGGTCTTCTCATTGCCTTTTGTGTGTGTGCATGTGTACAAGCTCCTGTATGAAATCTCCCTCGGCCTTTCTTTTACAAGAATATAAGATGGTATTTAGGGCCCACCTGAATAATTCAGGATAATTTCCCCATCTCAAGAGCCTTGACATAATCACATCTGCAAAGACCGTTTTTCCAAATAAGGTAACAATTATGGGTTCTAGGGATTAGGATTTAAAATTCTTTTTTCAGAAGGGGAGGATTTTTTCTTTTTCTTTTTCTTTTTTTTAGCCAATCACACAAAATTGAGGGATAAACTGGTTGCCTGCTTCATGGACACCTTCCAGCATTAGGATTTTGTGCCCCGAAGATTGTGACCTTTGGCAATTTATTTCATCCCTCCCTGAGCCTTGGTTTTCTCACTTATGAAATGAGCCTAATACTGGTATTTAGGCCAATAAGATTGTTACAAATATTAAATGACTCAGTGCAATTAAAATGCTTAGAAGAGTTACTGTTATTTAAGAAGTTCTCACTAAGTGTCAGCTATCATTACTTGTTGGTGCTGTTTGTGTTGATATTAATATTAGAAAAAAGAAGACTATGTGAGAAGATAATTGGGTACTTGCTTGGTGGCCTATGATATAATCAACATTTCTTTACTGTTACTTTATTTTGCTTTGACATATTTAATGAAGGTGAGTCACAGAAGTAAAGTGGTGACTTAGTGTCTACAGAACACTGCTTTATGGAGTTCATTTAACTTTTTCTACAATAGGGACAGACTAAGTTAACCCCCAAATTGAGAAGGCGACTTAAAAACCAAGTCTTACTGAGGTTCCCATTAAGAATGATAGCTTTAGGAATAGCAGAGATGTAGGATTCTTTCAGAGATGAAATTATTCTATAATCTTAAAATGTCTGAGTCATTCTTTCAACTTTTTATGCACATAAGTAAAATCTCAAATTTTTATATTATAATAAAAATCCTTTATAAATCTGAGTCCCATCCTTATAGAACTTGGCTTGTTGAATATCAGTCTCACATTCAAGGTGGCCTTTCTACTTCTAACACATTAGATTGTCCTTCCTCTGCCCCCACATCATTATTGCAATATAAGAACGTCTAATTTGTTAGTAATAAAGCAACATGTTGTCTACAACATGTTTTCTAGCCAAAGGTATTACTGGATCTTCTAGAAACATTCTGTGTTCTTACACACATTAGATGTCATCGTTTTGAAGAAGGAACCATTGGGTATATTGCACTAATGGATAGGGGATGTAACTTATTCCAGGGGCTACATTAGGCCACTGAGAGAGACAATGACAAGCCAGACTAAAAAATAATTTATTTTCCATTGTTTATATGATTTTTTAAAAATAAAATTTCAAATAATGTCAAGGGTGCACCACTGGAAATACTTCCATTTTTCTCTGTGCATTTCACCAAGAAATAACAGTATGTAAGCTCACGTGTAACAGCAATCTGTAGACCTTTTGACATTTTAAATATTATTAGGTTAAATAACATGAAATTGCTGTTTTAGTAGGTCAAAAAAGGTTGCATATGGTGGTTTCATATAGTACAAAGTAAACAGACAGTACCCCTGTGAAGAAGGAGCTCAATTTTCCAGAGCTATTAAAAGAAAGTAGCTAGATGAAATATTCAAGTATATAAGGAAATTTTTGCATTTTCAGGTTACTGATGTTTCTCCCAATAAATATAAACTGGGTCCTTTTTCACATCCTTTACTTTAATGTCAATGATTATGGGAACATACATTATTAAAAGAAGGGAAATGAGCAAAAGAAATTCATAGTAGGGAAAGCTAGGTAAACAGAAAACAATGAAAACTGCAGATTGTTACAAACTTTGTAATCATTTCTGTTTGACAATGTTTATCTCTTTAAATGTTTATCTTCTTACCCATTTTTATTTCATTTTTATGTGTCTCATAAACTTGGGTATCACTCAATGTTTAGCTCTTTGGTGTCTGAACATGGAAAGCAGATTGCCCTGGCATTTTTATATACTGTAGGAAAAGAAAGTCATTTTCATTTATTGAGATTTATTATTTGAATATGTTTTCCAATATAGCAAAGCACACCTACAAAATTTAATGTACATGCATATGCAAGTACACTATTCTGGCATAGTATCAGCTAAAAATTTATACTTTCTGTTGGAGAAGATGCAAACACCCAAATAAATGCACATGCTGCTGCCCTCCCATCCTCTACACTCTCCCTTAGTGATCAGTGATATGGGGAAAAGCATTATATTTTCCATAAAACCCTCCAAACATCTCTTCATCACTTTCTAGGCTGAGAGTTGTTCTGGAATGGTAAGTAGTTGGGAAGATGGAATAATCTCTAATGGAAAAGATCATTACCCTGGGGGAGTGTTTGATGACTCAGGAAAGGAGAATGACTTTAGGGAACAGGCACACAGACCTATTATTATGGGTTTCACTAAGAAGTTAAGTTTTACATTCATATGATTTTTTTTTATAGTAAATATCATGATTTTCTTGTATTAATGAAGTTTCCCCATGAGAAATTTCACATTAAGAAGCACATCAGATTGTCATTGATCACTTCCATGAGTTCTTATCAGCTTTTGTTCTATCACAATCTGATTCTTATGACATAGTTGGCAATTTCATGTTGTACCTTATAGTACATTGCATTTTGGGATGAATGTAAATGAGTAAACTGAGACCACCTCATAATTTAAAAAGCAATCTTACTCTGAGTCAACATGTGTACTGCCTACCATTAAAAATGGGGGAAAAAAGGAAATGACTCATTCAATAATTTATGAAAAATGTTACAGTTTTATTGTTTATACATTTTTTTTTACAATAGCCATCACTGTAGCACCAGGGCACTCAGATGAAAAATTGGATTCAAGCTCAAAAATGATGGGGAGGAATATCTGTTTTCCATTTCTTTCTTAGGAGCTCGACAGATAAATGTCACAGTGAGTTAAAAGGTAGACATAAGAGAATAAATCAATTAGCTAGCTAATTTATATGATGCTTTCTGTAGGCAAAGAAACATCATAGATATTTTGGGAAAATAAAAAACTTGACCTGAACTATCTTCAAAATTACATTGAAAGCCAGGAACTAGGTGAGAGTGGTAGAGATCAAACAAGATTGGTCATGAGTTTATATCTTTTGAAGCTGGTTGATGGATACATGGGATTCTTTATTCTCATCACTCTACTTTTCCATGTCTTTGAGTTTTTCCATAATAAGTTTTTCTAAAATCCCAAGGTTTAACTATTTCCCAGCAGGAGTTTATACTCCAAATGTGGAAACAAGAATGTTCATTCGTGCATATATACTACAGGCTCTATATTTCATAAATATATCCTACTTCCATAAAATCTTGATTTCCACATCTTTCTTGCACTAGCTTAGATGATTCCAACAAGTAAACATCGTCAATGTTTCTGACCCTGCATCCTATTCATTATCTGGGGGATTTGTCATGAGAAGACAAAAGTAATAAAAATTACAAATAAAGAAGCAAGAGGGATACCCTACGCTATGGACTGAACAGAATTAGAAGAAAGAAAATTTGGATTCTGAGTTACTCAACCCATTTTTTCCCCTGTAGCAGCATAAGATTCCAAAAGCTACAATATTAGATACTCACTAATTTGGAATCTCAGTGTGCTTTTTGAGCTTGCCTTTATGACATACCTGAAGAAGCTAAAAATGAAATGAATGGCTTGAAATCATACAAGTGTGGTAGTGGAAGACTAGAATTGACCTGGTCACTGTTCTTCCCATCACTGATTATTCTTTAACTGGATGTGAACAGCATTATCAAGAAGTACTTCTAATCTTCCATAATACATCCATAACATTCAGATTGAACTTGTACATACTAACTTTCAATTATAAAATGAGAGAAAAAATATATTTAGGTCCCTGTTCCTTGCTATTACTGGTAGAATCTGTCAGAACAAAGCTTTAATAATCTTTTTTTTCATTTTGTGTAGCTATAACAAGCTACACACTGTTTATCAAGAGAAGGTTATATATACTTATATAATTTAGTTCCAAGGTCAAAAAATACTATGCATTTATAACTCTAATTGAGATAATTGATAAAGTAATCTTTTGATTATTGATAAAGTAATACATAAACATTGTTTTGAACTTGTTCTATTATCAAATACCACATTTCTAAATTTGATTTTGCAGTACTATATTTAGTGGAGATGGTGTATTTTCTTCATTAAAAAATACTTTCTTGACTCTTATCCCACATAGAATTGGCTAATTCTTCTTTAATACCATACTGTATGTTGCAGTTTTATTTATTATAGCACCTATACCATGAGTTGCCTTCTTTAGTTTACATGTTTGTCTCCCCCTACTGGACTCCAAATTTGTTTGAGACCAGTAATCCTTTTCAATGACCGGCAAAATGACAAGCACTTTGTAGGTTTTAATAAATGCTTGTTGAAAATAAATTGGCAAATTGAATAAATGTCTTCTGGTGGATGATCTTTTGAGTGTATCTGAGCTTATTTTACTATGTAAGCAGATGCCTTTGACTTTTTCCTATCCCTTTTTTCACATTTCCCATATCCTTTTACTGGGGCTACACACAGAAGAGGAAAATATCTTACACTCTGACTTCCAATTTCCTATCGTTTCACTGAACTAACCTCTACATTTTTATGTTTCTCTGTTTATCCAATATTTAATATATTAGCAGATCCAAAATCTGTGATCAAGGAATCAAATATTACTGGATGTGCACGACCCCCTAACCCTTATTATATTCATCCTTCTAAATCCAGCCTTGTCTTCTATTTTTCTGCCTTATCTCTTGTCTCCCTTCTCCCATTGCCTGCTAGCCCCTTATAGAAGAGTAATTTTGTTAAAAAAACAAAAACAAAAACAAATAGCTTTGATAGCTCTTTTAAGACCAGTAGTTCTGAGGTCCCATGGTAGAAGAGAAATATTTCTGTGTAGGATGAGTAAATGGTCTCTTAAAGATACAAAGTAATGCCACAGATAGTGGCAGACATGGATTTTGTTGAAGCTTCAGTTTGATAAATATTATCCATTAAAATATCAGTGGTTTTCCTCCTTTGTCCATTCTGGCCCAAGAAAGCTTAGGAGAACAATTGTTTTCTAGGACCAGGGACATTTGGGTAGATTTTCTTTCTAGGCTCCCTAGAATTATGGAAGATGCAGGAGTAGTTACATGATGAATAATTTAGAGTTAAGGAACATGCCTCTCTAGAGGGCTCTCAAACCATTCAGTTCGGGGTTGATTTTGGTTAAAGATTCAGGTTGATTATTATTATCTTTTAGGCAAAGTTTGTGCATCCCTAATATCCACCAATACAGGTAATCATTCCTGTTTTCCACTAAGTAACCAGAGTTTCCTTAAAGTCATTTAGAACAGATTGGTAATTCATACTAAAATCAGATCTGGCCTGCTAGGAATATTTTTTCCAGGAGTTTTTATTAGAAGAAATCTGTTGATATAGATAGGTCCAAATAAACTTTCCAACCAAGATTGCTTTTTATTTTGAATATTCTTAGAATGAGACTTTCTTAAAAACATGGATACGTTAGCCACAAACATGAGGTCAGTACAGGAAGACATTTTTAGCTCTATTTTATAGGTGGGAAATCAATTCAGAGGTTTGTTTCTGATCCTATGGGCCTGTATGGCCCCCAAAATAGATTCTGTGTCTGATGATTAAAGTCTGCTAGAATGAGACATTTCTTGACAAGAGGTGAATGCCAATTTGCTGAGTGATCTGGTATTATTTAACATTTATCAAGAAGAAATAGAGATACTGGGGCTGAGGAGTTCAGCATCTTAGATTTGTGTATCACTTAGTTCATTCCTGATACAAAAATCATAAAGTGTATTGGTTTTATTTTGGGAAAGCAGATTTTGAGTGATAGAAGATGTTCCTGAGAAAACAAAATAAGAGTATTCAGGAATTAGTACACATCTCTTTTTTAAATTATCATTTATCTAAGTGGTTGTGTCTTGATAAAAGACCACTAGCATCCATCTAATAAATAAGGTTGGATTTTAAAAATAGATTTGATTTTAAGCCCTATATTTTGTCCTTAGACGATGAACAAATGCTTTCCTGTTTACTACCTCTTAGAAAAACAAAAGGTTTTACTGAATTAGAAAAAAATTATTTTCAAAATTTACATGGAAACAGAACAATATGATTATGGTATTCTGCTACTCACCCAGTTGTATGGTTTTATGTATTTGTTACATTTTCAACTATTCTAAACTATTATTTTCAGATTACCATGGGTTTAAAAAGGTTTTGAGAGATTGTCTTATTAGCCTCCCTCCCTATCTTGAAAACAAGTCCACTGATAACATTTTCATAACCTCCCTTGGTAACATATCTCATTGTATAGTCATTCTCATTGCAGGTATTTTATTCCCATGTCAAGTGTGGATTTTTTTGATGCTGTAGTAATTCTATTAGTTTTATCATCTCCACTGAGATGGTGAGATTAGAATAGAATACCTAGCTTATTTTCTCTGTGCATTAGTGGCTACCAGTTCTTGAGAGAGGAGGTGTGGCATCCTTTGCTCTCAGTGGGAACAAGTTACTATTGCCTCTGGAATTGCATGAACCAGCATGAATCTTAATATATTTTGTTATGCTCTGTTCATGTACTCAGTATATGAGTGAGGCAATGTATAAATGATTTTTTAAAAGGCAACTATAAAACTGTTTATAAAGAATGGCCTATTTTATTTTAAAACTTAATGTCAGCTGGTGGTTTCCTATGAGCTATAGAGTAGAACAAAGTAGAAGAAAAGGTGTTCCAAAGATGATGATTTTTTTTACTGTTTTCCTCTGTTTCTTTCTGTCTGTTGCATTGTGTCAAGGATTTAGAGAGAATGAAGACACTGAGTCAAATTTTAGGAAAAGAGGATGAGTTCAGTGTATCCATTCTGAGGGCTTCTTGTCCTGAAGGAATTCATCTTGTATAACATTACTGTGTTCTTTTCTATTCTCTTGTCTTCCCCACCACCAACCTTGGGTGTCTCTAGAGGTTAATAAACTATTCTCAAAAGTAAATAACACTCAGAAAGCCTCATAGCACCGGAGAGGTTTGGGCAGCTGGGGGCGGGTATTGGCCATCAATTGAGATCTAGACCAGGTCAATAGCAAATGAAGGCTGTTGTCTCGAAACAGCTGTTCAGTGGCCTCTGTGAAATGAGGTGGTGGCTTCCATCCAGTTTCTGGACAGCTGTCTTCCTCACAGAAAGCATTGCCACAATTGGCATTAAGGCTCTCTTGCTCACAGCCTCCTGCAGGCAGCTATTGAAACTTCTCTTTTCTCCTTTCGTCTCTTCTCTCTACCCCCTCATCTTCTTTCTCTTCATTTCTGCGTTCCTTTTCCCCTTGTCTTTTCCCTTTTCCTTTCCTTCTCTGTCTTACCAGTAGGTGGCCTGGAAACAAAAGAGTAGCAGCAGTTCCTGAGGGAAAAATGCATTAATACCTCAGCCTGTGTTTTCTGCCAAGGCTTGCAAAGGAACCTAAGACCAGCTGTTGGGATAGAATGCTCCTACCTCCCACAGTGTCTGCCTTCTCTGCCCCAGCCCGAAGTTGCTTTGCTCAAGGTGTGTCAGAGTTTACTCTGGGGTTGTCTATTTTATCCATTGAGCTTCTTTCATCACAAGGCAGGGAACACGGCTGTGTTTGTAAAATGGATGCGCCCACAGGGAATTCTGAATGACTCAGTAGTGGTGGTACAAACCCTTCATTATAACTCCCTCCTGGGCACAAGTAGGAGTTTGCAGAGACAGAAGGTCATGCAGTGTTTTATTCCCTTCTCTGATAAGAGCTGCGCTATTTGGGGGGTGGTGTGTTTGGCAATCATATTCCCAAACGCCAAATCAACACACCTGTCCTGACCAGACATTTTTTGATTTATAATCTATTTACTTGACAAGTTTTTAATAAAGGAAGAATTAATCTCCATTTTAAACTATATTTAACAAATTGCTTGAATTACAAGGAATAAAATTATGTGAAATAAGACTTCTTAAAAATCCACAGAATTCTTTGGATGCTCTTTGGCTCCTTCATAGAACAATAACGAGATAACAGCGATAGCTTCTATCCTTGGAATTTCCAAATCTGCTTTCAGGTTATCCAGCTTCATGTTCTCAGTCTCAATTTGAGTCAAAGAGCGAATTAAGGGAAGACTTATCACTCATATTCTTATTTTTCCAACCAGAGGGACGCAATGGTGGACATGATGCTCTCTTACTGTAGAAAGAGAAAAAAAAATTAAACAATTTTACAGCAGTTCTGCACTTACTGAAAAACTCAAAGCATTTTGCCCTAAGCTGCCTTTGTTTAGAATTTAAAACCTGTGTACAGTGTTATATGGAGAAATTCAACCAACACGCCACACATTGGTTTGCAATGAGCTGATTACAATGCTGATTGCTAAGAACACTAATACGGCCAAGAAGATATCCAAGCCTTTGAAATGACCATATGAAATCTAAACCAGGAGCTTGAATTAGGACAATATTAAACAGATGTGAAATCCCAGATATCCTTTGCAATTTAGAAGGTAAAATAATTTAGCACAACCACTTTTGGCAAGGGGATCAATTTTCAGAGTATGACCAGGACCCACAAAACAGTTACGTAAGAAAAAAGTGAGGTTCAGTTTTAGAGAAAATATCAGCATGAGCTCTGACTCTATAGCCTTCATGATCCACTTTCTTTCACCTATATGATGGGACAAATCATTCTCTATCACTGTATACATTATTTTTTTTACTTCATGGGTACAAAGTTACTTGAAAGTTAAAGTGCTGAATACTGTTAATAATTAGAGCAAGCAAACCGTATAAGAAATAGCTTTGGAGAACTGTAACTTCTAGAAGGGACAGATTGTCCAACAGGTAAAAGAATGGCTCTCAGTTTTGTGATTCATTTATTTACTCATTTAAAAAAATGGTGGAAGAAATCTGAGAAATGATAGGAACAGTTTGGTTATGTGTCTATTTGTTTTTCTATTAAAAAAAAAAACAACCCTCAAACACATCTGACTTCCAAAGAAAGGAAAATAAAAAGACCAAAAAAAAAAGCCATTCTGATTTACAATCATTTGTAGTTTCGATATGCCTTGAACTTTGCATTTAAGAAGAAAACATTTTTTCTGATTTTCTACCAATTCCCCTCCTTAGCTTGCCATTTCTAATCATATCTTTCTCCTTGAAAGCAAATGACAAGTGAGGAAGAATTGGTTATAGCTGCTAAAGTCTCTGCCTTAAATAAGCACTGCTTTCATTCAAACAGGTCAAAATGAATGTCTGAGAAGGGGCAAGATTTTAAGGCTTGAAGAGTGAGGGGAAACATCATTTCCTGACTCTAGACCTTCTGTCACTGTGGAGTGGGACTTCATCTGTCACTTTAGCTTTTCCATCTACACTAGTTAAAATGCCATGTTGTCACTTCCCTCTCTTTGTCTTTTTTCTTCAGTAGGGACATTGAGAATATTGAATGAATGGAGTAAATGTATATCATGTATATGAATAGTTCTTTAGCCAACAATGTATAGTCATAGGAAAAATATTTTTCTATGTAGTTTAAATTCATTTTTCTAAGCTCTGAAATCTCTCAAAATTTAGTCCATGGAATATAAATCCAAGATTCATAATGGGCTAAACTCATGAGAAAGATGAAGGAATCAGGTTTTTAAGACAATAGGGAATGGTCAGGGTTGTGTCAATGGGGGAGGGCCTCATTCAAGACCAGCCAGGTGTATAATTCTGGGGCACTCTAGCCATTTCATATTGTATGTGAATGATGCCCCCTAGTGTGGAGCACTGCATACCCTGCCCATTGATCCATTCAATGTATCCTTGATTTACTGTATGCCAGGGATGGTTCTTACTGGTGGAAGATAGCAATAGAGAAAGCAGATAGGAATCCCTGATTTCATGAAAGCTAAAAGCATTCTCATTGTATTATTAATATTTTTTAAAGCACTAGGCCAACCAAATAAAATGCATATATATGCAGAATTTGGCCCATTAGCCCATCAATTAATGACCCCTGCTCTAGGCTTTTAAATTATTTCTGTAATCTTGCAGGTTATAGCCATAGGGACAAAACACAGAAATGTATTGACTGCAAGTTTCTATCTCCTGCTTAGCTCATGCTTAATGAGAGTACTGTGTATATAGGAAAGTTGGCTAATTAATTTTCAATTTAAATTCTATTTCCCTACCTCAGTGTCTGTACTTACTGCTCCTTCTTCCAAGAAAATATAATTCCTAGAAGTGATCGGTTAGGTAAGTGAGGAAGGAAAACTAGAATGAGGTGGGGGCTATGGCATTGTGCCAGAGCATTGTCTGCCTAAATAGCCATTGGTCTTGGAGACTAATGGCAGAGGGGAGCCATTGAGCAAAGTTCAGTGTGGCTCTTGAACCAATTCAAAGTCTGCTCCTTACCACCTACCAATTTAATTAAATTTTTTTTTCAAAGAAAAAGGAAGATTCCCTAAAGCTTCAAGTCTCTTAAGGGTTATGTTAACAGAAGCAGGGAAAGTGCAGAATTTAGAGAGCTCACTTATAAAGAATTTATTTCTCAGTCTTAGGGCATCTTAATGCCATTTGATAGAAAGTTTTAATTTAATCTATATATAAGCAAAATGGAACTAAAAGAAGGTCTGGTCACCTAGCTATTTTCCTATTTGTCTGGAGGATTTTTTTTTCTTTTCTTTTTTGCATTGGAAATTTCAATAACACTGAAAAGAAAACTTGTATTAATTTTCTGCAAGAAGCTTTAGAGAAATGCTGTGAATGGTATTCAACGAGTTTAAAAGTTTTCCACCTCACAAGTCATTTTGAATTTTCTTAAATAAGATCATGACTCAAAAATATTTAAAGAACCTAGGTCACAAACCTGATGAGAGACTGTCACAGTATAAAGGTATAAAGACCAGATGTAAGCATCCACATCTTCCAAGAAATAAAACAGAGGCCATCCCTGAGTACTCTTCCTCTTTTCTACCTGCCTTCCAGAATCCTTTCTTTCCAAAACCCCCTCATAAATGAAGGATAACAATAATAATCATCAGAGGAGAGAGTGTTTCCCTATCAATTTAGACGTTACATTAAATTACTTTTCCCAAAGTCTGGAAGCATTTCCTGAAAACTGTCAAAGGTATTAATTTTTTCTCGCTCTCTTCCTCTTTTTAAATCACAAAGCAAAATTCCACTGTCCTTCTACCCGCCCCCCCTTCTAAAAAAAAAAAAAAAAGTTGTCGAGTTTTGCTTTTCTATTCACTGCAGTTCTGGCCAAAGTAAAGCCCTCTTTCTCAATGACGTCAAGATCTTTACCAAGATTAGGCTTTCATTTCTCTATTGCAGCAATTAGCCAGGGAATGTATAAAAGGCTTCAGGGAGACTCACTGGGCTGCAGAGAGAGAGGCACTTTGCACCACAGACAGATAGCACGAAGGGAAAGCCAGAGGCAGTGAGGAAGAGAGGAGTCAGTCGCTCCTGGGGAAGGGAGAGAGAGAGACAGCCTGGGAGGAGAACAGAAAGTGTGTGTAAAACGGAGTAAAGAAGGGGGAAAACTACCCTTTAAGCACATTTTTAAAACTCTGGCAATTCAAGAAAGAAACAGGCTACGTTTCTGAACATAGAGACAATGAAAAGCTAAAGGAAATTTTGCAATCTCTGCCACAGTCTCATAGGTGCTTAGAAATGAAAGTAGAACTGCCTGTCTTGAACCGACTCTGAGAGGGGTAACTGGATTAGGGACGGGTACGCCAGTTTGTGTGTGTGGGTTTTTTTTTTTTTTTTTTTTTTTTTTTTTTAACATCTTAAATCCTGAAAAAAAAAAAAAAAAAAGCAGCAGCTCCGAATTGAATGAATTGATGGGCACACTCCAACTGCTGGGCTGGAGAGACTGGACTTGGTCTTGCCATTTCTGCTTCTTTGAAAGAGGAGACAACTTGGGCTTCCTTTTAATTTAGTTTTTCTCCTTCTCCCCCCACCCCCCGGCCTTCCCCTTTATCTCCCCCACCCCCTCTATCACCACCCCCCTTTTAAATAAGAGGGTGAAGGGGAACCAGAGCGCACAAGGGAACTGACTGGGAGGCAGAGAAGATGGGCATCCTCAGCGTAGACTTGCTGATCACACTGCAAATTCTGCCAGTTTTTTTCTCCAACTGCCTCTTCCTGGCACTCTATGACTCGGTCATTCTCCTCAAGCACGTGGTGCTGCTGCTGAGCCGCTCCAAGTCCACTCGCGGGGAGTGGAGGCGCATGCTGACCTCAGAGGGAATGCGCTGCATCTGGAAGAGCTTCCTCCTCGATGCCTACAAGCAGGTGAGCTGCCCTGACAGGGGTTTTTCTCCCGTGGTCAGCAGGGACAGGGGCTGGCAAGGCAGGGACAGCAGGCCGTGGGGAGTCCTGGGCTGGGATCGCGGAGCTCTATTTGGGGGGCCCTGGTGGTGAGGATCAAGGGAGCTCCTTCCTGCACCTTCCACACCTGTCACACAGGTTGGATTTGGGGGTGACAGGTATTAAGCCCTAATGACTCTGGGTGACCGAGTAAGGAGGCTTTCTAATAAGGGTCATTAATATCTTGCTGCAGTTTTGGAGTAGAGGCTATTTGTGCTGGTTGAATAACTTTAGGAAAAGTCAGAAAATATTGGGGGAGGGGAGACTGCTGCATTTATTTAACCTGCTCTTGTCACAAACTGGGGTTTTGATGATTTGCCTGATGAGAGGCAGAGGTACGTTAGGAAAGGTAGTTCAATGGTGGGCACTGAGAAGCGAGGGAAAAAAAGAAAATGCTACTCAGAACCCTCAGAGCTGGCAAGGTGTAACAAAATGATCACATACGGTATGCTTTGGCATAATAGCCCCCTCATTTCTGGTAGGGGTAAGAGTTAATGAAAGCAGCCCTGTGTGCAGTGTCCTCATGGATATTTTTTTAATTGAAGGATAGTTGACATACATTGAACAGGTGTACAACATGGGGATTTGAAAATTATATACATTAAGAAATGTTCACCATGATATGTGTGGTTACCATCTGTCACCATACAGTTATTACAGAATTATTGACTATATTCCCTATGCTACACTTTTCATCCCCATGACTTATTTGATTTGAACCCTTTTGAAGTGGTTATCAGTCACTGAGTCCTGGGTTACTAGATATCAATTTGTAAAAAAAAAAAAAAAAAAAAAAAAAAGCTGAGAACTAGCTGTCAGAAATCCAGACTTTGTAGAGGAAACCACATTTGCTTTCTCAAAAGTAAAATGAGTTGTCCTAGAAAGAGCAGAGAAGTCTATGGTTCCTTACAGTCTCAGAATTGTTAGAACACGTGTGTTGAGCACTGGAGCAGTGGCCTCGCTTAGCTGTAGAACTCAGGACTGCTTCTCAAAACCAGAGTTGATCTTTTTTTTTCTCTAAGACTTACTGACATTCCAGCCTTTTGGCTGCTTGGAGATGTTGGTAGGACATTCCCAACTCAGATCTCAAGGGGCAAAGGAGAACTGGTCCTTTGTTGGTTGTCCCCTTTGCCCATAATCACATGACTCCTAAAGATCTCTGGGCTTGAGAAGAATGGACTCACTTGGCTAAAAGTTGCGGTCAAAGTAGACAGTCTTGGTTTTCCCTAACTGTATTGGGGGACCTTGTCTGAGATGCCAGGGAAAGGACTTTGAGAGGAATATGGAAGCCAATGAAGTGGTACGTTATGGATAATCAGTACTTCAGAAACAGGATGAAAACTAAGAATCAAAGAGAGGAAAGGGAATGAGTCCCCCATACATAAACTCTAGAAAAATAAATCTATGCACTAGGAAAACAAGTAACTTCTAGTCACAAAGAATCCAGAGGAGGCTTGTTTCTCTGAAAATTAAACAAGTGTCCAAGAAGGAAATATTCATTGTGACTTAGGGATGTTTTATTACAACGCATGTCTTTATTATTGAAAGTAACCTGCAGAAGGTCTGCATGTGTTGTCCTAAAGGCCAGAGAATAGTAAGAGCTCTTGTTAGAAAGTGAAAGCTCCTTTATAATAATATGAAACAATGCTTAAAGTTCTAACCATATAATTTCCTTTATACTATATATGTGGGGTGAAGGGAAGTTGAGGGAGGGAAATATTGAGATGACCATTTCATTCCCACAAATCTATCATTGAATGTGAAATTTTTATGCTTTGATTTGGGACTTAAGAATTTGGAAGAGGGTGGAGAATGCACAAGTGTGTCAGGCACAGTATTAATTAGCAAGTTCCCTTGTCTACATCTGTATTTTGTTGGTGTTAGGAAGATAACATGGCAATGCCAGTGGCTTGAACTCAGCATATTGAACTCTTACTCTTTTGAAAGATAATTGACTTCTGCTATAAAAAGAAAGTCACTACTTGGGAGAATTTTACTTATATGCATATATGCTTGCATAGATATTTCACATAAAATATGGGGGCTGTGCTGTTACCTACAAATATTAAGTGAGAGTGTTTCTCCTCTTAAGCATCTTATTGGAATAAAGAGGGGAAAGCAAACAAATGCCTCTTCAATAAACTTCGTGATTTTTTTTTTCAGTAATATATAGTGTTCCATTCTGTTGCAATATTTTGTGACTTGTATTCCAGAAAATTGACAGGGACAAGTAATTTTTCTTTTCTTTTCTTTCTTTCTTTTTTTTGTTTTTTGTTTTTTTTTGTTTGTTTGTTTTTGCATATGGCTACGTATTCTTCTCCTGTTTCTATAGATTTGATTAGTGACCAAGTTCACAACTGACGTTATTATGTTTGTTTTTTATGATTTATGTAATAGATACCATGAGAAGAAGCCACCAAGAGCCCATATATCTAGAGACAAGACTGAACTGAGTGTATAATGAATAAAAAATTGTGAACATAGCTTGCTTTGATTTTAGGTTTCCTTCTGTCTCCCAAGTATGACAAGGGTGGTAGTGGCTTGGGTGAAATTTAAGGGTCACTCAGAATCTCTGAAACAGGTTGAATCACTTCCCTGAAGGCTGTTGTCATCTGTGACACTGTCTCTGGGTGTAGCCAGTTCTAGAGCCACACTGGAGGAGGTTCTGTGTGAGACGGCACCACAGTATTTCCCAATCCTGATTTGCATTATTTTGAGGCTGCCACTCACAGAAGCAGAGTTTTCCAGGATAAGGGGTTTATGCACCTGTGATACATTAGGCACGTCCTTTCTAATTCCCCTTGTTGAAGGTCAGATATTTGGGAAGATATTTAGAGAAAGTGCAGTAAAAGTGCTATCCCTATTTGGCTCCTA
The DNA here is from genome assembly GCF_053574225.1 of Canis aureus. Lineage (NCBI taxonomy): Eukaryota > Metazoa > Chordata > Mammalia > Carnivora > Canidae > Canis > Canis aureus. Next base: position 56,019,511 of record NC_135619.1, on the reverse strand, counting down.
TAGGAGGTGACAAGGAAATTAACAGAACAAAATAAAACAACGCTTCTATATTAAAACATTGAATGGGATTTGAAATTAACTTCAGAGGGAAACCTTTAAAGACAACTTGCCCTTGGTTAGATGGAGTTCCATGCATGTTTTTGATGAAAAAGGAAGTCTACGAAAACTTGTAACAGAAGTGAATAACAGATGTTTGTTATTTAAGTTTTCCTAATCTGTGTCATTGCATCTAACACTGCATCCTTGTGCTGGCACTCCAAGACTCAAAAATGCAACCAATAAGCAAACTACCCTGTCTGGGAGCCTGGCTCCTACCTAAATGAAGTGTAAAAGTAAACACACAGTATAGATGCTGACAAGCAGTTTAGCTTCTGCACGGTTAACGTTGCAGTAGCACAGAAAACATATTCATTTGAACATATAATTTTGGTTTTTAAAGTGTCTCTAACATCCACCTCCTCTTCTTCATTCACCTCAAACCTTTTGACACTAATTTCTACAATAGAAAATAGCCTTTTTAAGAGAGAAATAGTCCCAAAAGAACACAAAGGAGGCCATAGCGAGAGCTAGTCCATCGCTTGGATAAAACACTAGAAAATGATAGATCTTAGAGCTACATTTTCAACGTACAAATCAAAAAGAGAATGGCCAAAAGGAAATCGAACTCAGAGGAAAGAGTAGGTAGCTGATTCTTCAACTCTGGTGGATTTGGCCAATATGAATATAAATGGGTAAATCGCTGCTTAATAATTGTTTGGACACGTTTGTAAGGACACTGATGTAGCCTGGTCGTTAAGTCAAAGAATTTGAAATTTCTTGATGGTTAATAAAGCCTTGCAGGGCTTTGGGGAGCAGGAAGGATGTGTAAATATTGTTCTGTGACATACCCACCACCCCATTTTTATCATTTGCCTTACTTCTTATCATGAGATTAGGTGATATTTTGTCCAGAAGCCTTTCTCAGGCTGTGGAAAAGAAAAAGAAAAAAAAAAAAAGAAAAAAAAAAAAAAAAAGAAAAAACAAGGTTAGTAGTATATGCTCTATTTCCAGCTTCTGCTTGATGAATGGTTCTTTTTTTCCCTTGCCCTGCATTTCACAGTCCACATGCTAAAGCAGTATTATCCTTTTTCCCCATGCACTGAACACTGTCAGAAAAAGGGATACCATCATCGAGGGATTCAAATTTATATGCCATATATTTACACTCTTGTTCATATTTATAAATATGGCTATCACAACATTTGTGCTCTGCTCTGCCTAGTAATGCCCTGTGTTGTAAAAATGCAACCCTTTATTTACCTCCCTTGTTGGTGTTGTGTTGATGTTGATTACACAAACATAAGAAAGGACAACTGTAATAGCGCAGATGAGAGAGATAAAGTCAGTGATGACGATATTACATTTTACGTATGTCCTTTCTGATCCTTGCAAAATAAAGGGACCCTTTGGGAACATCGGAACTTCAAGACCAATTAGTGGAAATGATGCTTCTTGTGTTTGGGCATTAAATACTGGGCAGGGTTCTCTTTAGAGCAGCTAATGCTGGCAGGGAAAGAGGTACCGACCTAATTACTCTTCCGCAAGAGTAAAAAATGCCTTTTGAATGCCTCTTTGGCAAATATGTCTCATTAAGGACAAAAACCAAACACAAACCCTCTAAGAAGGAGAAATTAAGATGATAGGTAACTTGTGGCCAGGAGACTTTCTGTGCCACTGTGGGAAATTAAAACAAAGTTTGGGAGTACCAGGGGATAACTTGTTTTTGTTGAGCTTCTTTCCTGCAGCCTAAATGTTATTATGGGACGAACTTTATTTTCTTCATCATTTTGGCTCTTTGTCAAGGAATGCTTTGCTCCTGGGGAAAGCAAAGACTCTTCCATCATTGAAGACAATGGTGATTCTCCCATTCTGTCTCAGCAGGGCATATAACTGAGCAAACCAAGAAATTCTCCATTTGAAACTCTGGTCATACTAGGAATTTAATTGTCATGGAGATCAAATGTGAAGATGAGAAATGACACTGGTCTCAAATATCAATTGAGAAAGGACAATAATGTCCTTTTAAAAGGTTCTTTTTTAAAAGAGGACTTTCATTTTTAAAAAATTTCTAAAACTTTATTTTATCATTGCTAAATTATCATCAGCATGTTTTAGCAAAAATGGACAAATTTTACAATTAGTAGATGATGTTTACAAAAGCAGACTACTGGTCTACTCACGTTGGGACTTAACAATAATGGCTGTATTTTTTTTTTCCCTTCATAAGTTTATTAATGTCATTGGTCTTAACCTACACATCTTCTCTAACATAGTCACCCTCATGAACAGGATATCTGTTTATGACATTCCAATCTGTAATAGGGCCCCGTGGCTGTTCAGCAAAATAACAAGGATTGGCTACTTTCATTTCATACACTGACCAGCTGAGATAATCAAAAACAGATAATCACCAACAGATATTTGGTGTTGGTTATGGCAGAACTCTACAATCGGGTTCCAGGATTCACATTTCTAAATTATCTGACTCAGTGAGCATATCCATCGCCAAAACAAAGTTATGTTCGTTGTAGATCAAGATTATTATTAAATATAAAATTCTTCATTGGCCCCTACTCTCAGTATTATAACAGCTATCATTCATTCAGTAATTCATTCAACAAAATTCCCAGCTTAACAAAATGCCAACCCTGCCCCCAGCACCACACACACACAAGCATTTTGTATTTGGTAACCTTTCTAATTTTTAATTCTAGAGTGAATGTATTATACTTGTTTGAAATTTTCTGAGGTAGGCTAGTCTGTATTTTGAAAAGGATTATGTGGCTGAACTATGTCACTGAGAAGAAGGAGAAGGTGCTTTAACTTTCCAAGAAAATTAACTACAGGTAATAAGAGAATGAAGGATCAGATTAGATTATTCAGTTGAATAATCAAGAATAATGCAAGTATCAGCAGTTCTGCTTGGGTGAGAGTCAGGGGCATCAGAGGTCTTTAAATTGACTCCAAAAAGCAGATGGTTGTTTTCACCTACTAAGAACCTACAAGTCTATAGTCCAGAGATGATTTTTCTTCTGTATATGGGTTGCTCACTTGACAAGAAGTCACTACAACAGCTAATGGATTTAGACTGGTCTGAATGCATTCAGATCTTCATATCACAGTAAATTGAGCAACACAGCACAATATCGTTAAAAGCAGCCCTCTTAGGATTGTTACAATATTTTAAGTGGGAAAAATCTAACGAGAAGATAATGGTAATGCTACCCACCACCTCCATCTAAAAAAAAAAAAAATGCAAGAAGTACCTATAGATTAAAAAGTTTATAGTACCTTCAAAATGTGTATCTTTAAATTTTAAGTGTATTTCAATACCTCCGAGACAAGTGAGGTATTATTTTACCTCTTATAAAATAACCCAGCTGAAAGTGGATTATTATATTTTTCTATCTAGTGTAACTTGCAAATTAATCAAGAAAATTAATATAAATAAAGTGACTTTCTCCCTGATAGTAACTGAAAACAAATGTACTTATTTAAATCATACCAATAGCTTCCTTTACTAAGAAAGAAGGTTGTTATTCCAAGATTTTCTTTTTTAAAGAAAACTAATAGTATTGTTACAAATCTTCATTGCTAGGATTTTTCAGAAGGAAGAGAAAGAACTTCTTCTTTCTCTATGGTTAAAATGAGTTATGCATCCATATTAGGTAGAAGCGTCTGAATAAAAGCCCTTGAGTATTTTACATCAGTTTGGATTGTTGAGTCTTTAACAATTTACTTCTAAGTGACTTCAATTACTAGCGGTGTTATATGTGGCTGTATTTATATGAAGGGAATGAGTCGATCCAGTTGGAAGTGTTTTATAATATTAAGTATAGTGTATAAAAATCAATTGGGCTGTTGTAAGTTGTCCCCGATGTTATTGGCTTTGATTAAACCATTCTAGGGGAAGATCCGACTGTGTTAATTCAAACTGAAGTAATTGGTTCTTTTATGTTGCCAGCTTTTTATTATCAATTTACAGATCCGAAGGCCAGCAAATTTTCCTACAGTCTGTGTTCAGCTATTTAAACCATTTGCAAAGGGGCACGTGGAACAATTTTCTTGCATACCTTCTTCTCTACCTACCTGAATATTTTATAGTTCAGAGGAGCTTGTTAATAGAATATATGATAGACAGGTTAATGGTTTGTGATTTCCTAAATAAAAACAAAACAAAACCAAAAGTTACCTGATAAATGAGGAATTAAAAGAATTCTGGAATAAATGTATGTTTTTGTTATTTCATTTGTTTTATGAAATTGGTGAGGCCCTAGTTATAGGAACTGGAAAGAAAGCAGCAGCTCGAGAAACCTCCAGGAAAGATATCATTGATAAGAGCTCAGATCACTTCTAAGGATAATCTTTTTTTTAAAACATAGAATTTCCTAGAGAAATGGTATGCTGCTTGGGTGGCATTTAATAATGGAACCTATACCCACACAATGATTTGTAGTACACAAGCGCTCATTTTCTGATGTTATTGCCCTATAACTGCCCAAGGAAGGTAGGTACTATTATCACCATTTTACAGATGGAAAAGCTGAGGCAGTGAAGAGGTGAAGTGGGAGTAGCCCTTCTGGTAAATGGCAGACCCCAGGTTTTCTAGCTCTGGCCAGAAATATCTCATTGGGATCATTGTCCATTGGTTGAGATGGTCGTTCATTTTAAAATGAAGTCAATTAATCATTTGTTATGTAATGTGTGCTAACCATTAACAGCATAGTAAGGGTAGTAAAGAATACCAGCCTCAACATAATTACGAAGAGAGCTAACTAATATGACTTTAGTGATGAAAACAATTATCCTCAGTGATATATAGAATGAAAAAGATTTTTACTCTTTTTAGGACCATTTCTTGCATTACCTGCCATGATGCCTCTTTTCTTAAATCAATATGTGTTTAGCACATCCTAAGAAGGAAATACCACATTTGATTAGAGCCAGTTGTTTTTGTATAGAGTGAAATTGAGCGACAATGCATTTCATATGGTATTCTCTCCCCTTTTTCTTTTTCTCACCACCAGGTGAAACTGGGTGAAGATGCCCCCAATTCCAGTGTGGTGCATGTCTCCAATTCTGAAGGAGGTGACAACAGTAGAAATGGTGCCCAGGTGAAGATAGTTGATGGAGCCGAGTGCCACCTTCTTGACTTTGCCAGCCCTGAGCGCCCACTGGTGGTCAACTTTGGCTCAGCCACTTGACCTCCTTTTACTAGCCAGCTGCCAGCCTTCAGCAAACTGGTGGAAGAGTTCTCATCAGTGGCTGACTTCCTGTTGGTTTACATTGATGAGGCTCATCCTTCAGATGGTTGGGCAGTGCCTGGTGATTCTTCTTTGTCTTTTGAAGTGAAGAAACACCGGAACCAGGAAGACCGATGTGCAGCAGCCCACCAGCTTCTGGAGCGTTTCTCCTTGCCGCCCCAGTGCCGAGTTGTGGCTGACCGCATGGACAATAATGCCAATGTAGCTTATGGGGTAGCCTTTGAACGTGTGTGTATTGTGCAGAGACAGAAAATTGCTTATCTGGGAGGAAAGGGCCCCTTCTACTACAACCTTCAAGAAGTCCGGCGTTGGCTGGAGAAGAATTTCAGCAAAAGATGAAATCTAGATTAGCTGGTTAAAGGTATGATTGTAAAAGAGTTTTTTTGTTTTTTTTTTTAAATTATGTAAAGGAAAGGAAACTAAGAACTGAATCCACTGTTTCAACTGAGTCCCATTGCCTTGCTGAAAGACAGGAATTTACATGTCAGAAGAACATAAACATCTCTAACATCTCTATACCCCTTTTACCACTCAAATGACATTTGGCTAAATAGTAGCCCCAGCACATCTCTTCCTAGTGAAAAGATCCCAAGATGGAGAGGATGAAACCCTATTCCAACATATGTTCATTCTGCCTTGGGAAAGAAGTAATACAGCTGATGCATGCTTTGGGACTTGAAGAAAGGACTTACCTGAATAACTACTATGTTAGGGAATTATCGTCCTTATTAATATAAGGGGTATTGCCTAGGCTTTGTTCAGCACGGATAGAGCCCAACTGGAAAATTCCCAAATATTAACTTATAAAGAGTCCTTGAGCCTGGTTCTTTGGTTAGGACTTTGTGTTTAACAATGTTCAAGTAGTTTCTGCTGTTCTAGTTTCTAGCCATGTGGTGCTCTATGCCAGTCTAAATATCCCAGAACTCACAGGTATGTTTGTAGATACTGAGAATGATCCCTACCCGGAGGATTAGGATGATTATCTGAAATCTGAAGGATCCTTTCTAGGCAGGTGGGGAAAGCCCTAGAAGAAAATCAAACTGACAAGCTAGGGAAAAGAGGCAGAAAGACAAGGAGGCTTCACAGAGTTTCACCTTGAAGCTACAGAGAGTGGAATTAATTTGTTAGCCACAGAAATATGGAAACAAAAAACATACATGGGCTGGAAAAAGAAGCAGCTCAACTAAAGTTAGCATTGAGAATATACACATGAAATCAATATATTTATCATATACTCCTAGATTGAGGGAGGAAGGGGATGGAAAGGAGAAAAAAAAAACTTCATTATCTGTAATTATGAAGATTCTTTAGAAGAAATAATTACTTTTTGAGGCAGGTTTGTGGTATGTATATTTTCAATGGATGAATTATACCCTGTGATACTGATTTAATGTAAAAACCAGTAGTTCCAGTGGTGCTTATCTGTCCCTCTCCATTCCTACAATTATGCTGTGGCTCCAGACATTCTTGGTCTCAGTCTCCATAACATGTTCTTTGAATGCTGAGCTGGGAAGTACATTCTTCAGCTCAGATATATAATATAATATAATATAATATAATATAATATAATATAATATAATATATATAATATAATTAATATAATATATTCTCAGCTGCTATGGGAGGTAGGTGAACTGGTCATTTAGCTATAGCACTGTTCTCCTCCCAAAGTAGGTGAACTATAATGAATAATAGGTGCAAATAAACAAGTTTTCTTGAGTTACAAAACAGAGGAAGAAAAAGTTAGAGACAATTCTAATTAATAATTTTGGAGGCTTTAATATAAGGCAACCCTCAGTGGCATGGAATTTGGTGAAATGGAATTCCCATTTACATTTGAATTTGGACTGGAGTCTTCCTTTGTTCCAATTAGCTGAGGTCTAGTAATCTAAGACCTCTATAGTACATTTTTATAATGCTATATATATGTATATATATATATACATATATATAGCACACCATATTTCTCTTTAAAATAAAGGTACTATAGTGTTACCTGTAATATAATATCTAAATAGCATAACCCCCAAGGAATAGACCAGTTAATTTTGTATTATAAATCTTTATTGTAAATTTGAGGATGCTGTCAAATCACAGTATATGGTTGTATTGATATGTACAATCAAAGGTTCTTATGACCATTCCATTAAGAATTGAATTATAAAATAAAAGTCATAGAAAAAAAATATCTCAAGTTGAAAATATCTTCCGGAACTAGTTGCCTGACATAAGAAAAAGGTGGGAACTGATTGTGTAAGAACCAAAAGTATATTAAAAAAAACAAAACTGGAGCAATATATCAGTCATATTACTAGTTTATTGTTTAGACATTAATGCACTATTTTAACTGGTAATTTTCTTTACAGCAACATTTAAGCTTCCCAGTGTCTTAAATTCTATAATACACATCCACAAAGAAACCAAGCAAATTTTGAAAATATGGCATCATCTAACATTATGGAAAACCCCATGGAAAATAGATTATTTCAGAGTTCTCATTTGTTAAACTCTATATTCCAGATTGTTCAGTGGTCCCTGTTGAATTTTACCTTTAAAGTGGTGTCAAAATTATGTGATACCCTGGAAAAATCAAATGAAAACTTTGTTGCAGCTCACTCCCCCGGTTAACCTTAAACTTCCCCTTTGTTCTACATGTACAATAATGGAACAGGATGTTAGAGAAGCTGGTGGGGGGATGAGATTTGGCTAAGGCAGTGCTAGTTGTCTGGGAAAAAGAATGATGGAAAAAGCACCCAGTTGTGATATATGTTTAAGGAAAAGAGAAGGTCGTGTGTGTGCAATTCCTCTCCACGAGGATACTCCAATGGAAAAATGAAGCAGTGGAAGTAAATATACAAAGGCATAGGCTGACTATCAGGGAAAAAGATATGTTCAATAGAACATAGAAGACTTTCTGGAAGAAAGGCAGTTAGGGGCCAATGAAGAAAGTGAATTGACGAAGCTCAGGAATCCTACAGTATGTAGAATGTCTTGGTGTTACCAGAGTTATGATAGGCCTGTAATTATGTAACCTATTTATCTCAACATGATTTTTTTATGATTTCTTATGATGTATCTTTTATGAACATCACAAGAACTCATTATTTGAAGTAGAGGAGAATCAATGCTTAGCTAGTATTCTCAGAGAAATTATTAGATTGTCAATACCAACCCCACCTATTTTGTCTTTGTAAAATATGTTCCTTTGAACAATTGTAGTGTGTGTGTGTATGTGTGTGTGTGTGTGTGTGTGTGTATATATATATATATATATATATATATATATATATATATATAAAACTTTGAGACCTAAATATCTCCCCTCCATAGGCTATGTTTACATGGAGCTATCAGTTTAGCCTTTTAAACTGAATTAGCTTGTCTATTATTGAAATAGTTTCCAAGCGATTTTAAATCTTATCATAGCATCTGGATTTACTCAAACATTTAGTGTTTGAAAGACTTATGTCTTGGAACTATTCAAACTTATTTTATTGCTTAGAGGAAATATTAGTGAATCAACAATGACTTTCTTGAATGGGCATGAATGAAATGCCTGAACAATAATGTAGAAATGTATGATATAAATATTAAAATGTAACTGACCTCCTTAGAGGCAGACTAGTAACTCTTCATTGTATAACTAAATTGACATTCATTTAACTTATATGAGTTTTTATATTCATATTTTGGATCTCTGGTACTATGTCTTCACCTTGTTTTAGAATGTACCCTTGATTTTTGGTAATATCAAATTCTAAATGGCTTATTGATTTAAATTCTCCTGCCATTAAGCAGAAAATGCCTATTCTATGACCAAGGAAAGAAGAAAAGCCTGCTGTCTTTTATTTTGCCTGAAGTATATGTCACTATTTGGGCTCGTGAATAAAAAATATGAAATATGGTGAGGTCATGTGTGGGTACGCCTTGCTGCATAAAATACCAGAGGGGCATGTTAAAGACAATATCTGTGCCTTTGGGAGAATTCCCAGCTGGATACAAGGTGCTCTTAGCATGCCCTGTGGGTTATGTCCACAGCAAAAGGAACGCATTGATGTACAGGACTTTCCATTCTGTAAATCAGATTGATGGTTTGCAAAATAAGCTTAATTAGAATCACAATGGCCATTGCAAAGGGGAAAATGTAGACACCAATTTCCGTCCCATTGAAGGGTTAATGAAAACCTCTCCAGCACTTAGAGCTTTTCAGGACATGTCCAATGCCATGTCTCTCAGCAGTGGAGATTAACATTAAGAATTCCAATTCCAAAAACTTAAAATGATATTGCCAAAAATCAGAACAAAAATGTTTTTATATTGCAATTTTCTCCTTACTTTCTTCTTTACCTTAAAAATAGATTCCAAATTTAGTCTTCATATGTACATCCAGAATGGGGCATGATGAGTATCAGTCCCTGCTTGTTGATCAGCATTCTTTTAGTAGTATCTTGAGGTCCTCCATGAAAGAAGGGAGTAGGGCCTGGGAGAGTCAGAAAGTTGCTAACTGGGAAGAACTAGGCCCTGGGAATTTGGTCTACCGATTAGGGAGAATTTGAAAAGAAACTTCTCACCAGTGGAAGAGGGCTCCTAGGTGTCAATAAATGACTTTAGGATGAGACCAATATTGGGCCACTTCTTAATGCCTTATATTCTGGATAGCAGCAGAGGCAACGTCTCAGACCTAAGAGACCCAGCTGTGTTCTAAGGTGAGTCTGAACCAATAGAAAGCAAACATGTACAAATATCCAAATAAGACTGCTCATGCAAGTCAGGGCTTGCTGCCCATCTTGGGCAGTAGCACCAGAGCTCTAGGGAGTTTATTTAATATTTACTGAGGAGATCTCAAGGACCCAAGAGATATTGAATGAAGTCATTATTTGAGCTCAAAACTCCCCCTTTTCCCCAAAAGCAAACAGGTAAACACATAAATGAAAGAAGGGGGTGGGGAATAAATAAAAATTCTCTCAAGACTTCTCCAGACTACATCACTGGCCCATGTACTTTTTATGTGTATTAGGATGAAAGAGTATGAAGACATAAGTATCCGGTACTTTATAACCAAAGCAATTAAAAGATTTTGGGTAGGGAATGTTGGCCAGTTTTACTTAGTTTTGCATCACATTATCACCAGACTCTATCACTAACCCAAGTAATCGGGCACCCAGAGAGGGAGACTGGGATGTGCAGAGGTGACCAGTGTGCGAATGATAACTACTGATGAAAGAGTCACTGACTCAGTTAGTGGTTGGATACAGTCACATTAGTTTTCCTCTGTCCATCTTTGTCTCCCTGGCAAGGAGAATATTTGGGGCACGATGCTATGGGTACTGGGTAAATGTGGTGAGAATGTACGTGTGTATTTCTCTGCTGCTCAGTTGCAGAAACAAATGCTTTGGAGATTATCAGTAGAAAGAGTGTTATTATATTGGTGCTGAGTGGTACGTGTGCTTTTAAAATTTGTTCTTGTATTTTAATAAACTTTGGATAAAAGAATAAAGTTACTCTTTGGTTCTGTTTGTTTATTTTTAAATTACTCTCTAGACCTTGCCCCTGGCTGGAACACATTTATGGTTGACAAGGGAAAGAGAATCCATCATTCTAATATTTATTCCTTGGTATTTGTGGGTAAAGACGCCAGCAATGCCAGGTTATTTTAATCTCATGCTGTGTGCCAGAGTCTTCAAGGAAATCAAGACAAGTTAGAAGAAAATCTTCAGATACTTTCCATATTCATGAACAAGTCACACACAGAATTCATGGAAAGGGCCCTAATTGAGCCTGTGGAGCATAGTTTCACTTTGTTATATTTGCACCCTAGGTTTTTTAAGTGCAATAAATAAACTTTCCAGGAGTTGGTTAAAGCTATCTATCTATCTATCTATCTATCTATCTATCTATCTATCTATCATCTATAAATCTGTGTGTACATATACTTACAGATATATATATTATACAAAATATGCTTTACAGTGTTAATGTGGAATGAAAAAATTTTGAACACATTTATATCAGGTACTTTGCCTTGTGAAAAGGTGTAAAGGCTATGAATGGTTTCTGTAGGCAGTGGTGTGTTAATGACGAGATATATTTGCAACATGGTTAAATATGTGCTTTGTGTTCCCCAAAACAGGTGACTCAACCAATGTATTAATATATGTTGAGACTCTGAAATTGCTTATGATTTCCTGCATACAATAATTTCATTAATATTTATAGTGTCTTATGTAATATGCCAGAATCTTATTGGAAAGTTGAGGACTCATGACTTTGACAACTATTTTTTTAAAGATTTTATTTATTCTTGAGAGACACAGAGAGAGGCAGAGACATAGGCCGAGGGAGAAGCAGGCTCCCAGTGGGGACCCTGATGTGGGACTTGATCCCAGGACCCCAGGATCACAACCTGAACTGAAGGCAGATACTCAACCACTGAGCCATCCAGGTGCCCTGACTTTGACAACTATTGATTGAGATTCTATTCTTTACAGGGCATGACCTGTACTGGGTGCAATGGGATGTGTAAAAGTCATGAAATGAAATTCACAAAGATATGACTCCCTCCAGGGTTCCATCATGGATTTGGCAAGGCTCTGCAAATGACAAATTCAAACTAGTCTACAAAAATTTAGAATTTATGGAATTTATTGGCCAATATAACAAACCCTAGAAATGATTGGGACGAAATTTACCTCAGGGATACTTGAATGGATCCAGGGGCTTTAGAAACTTCCAGTGCTTGCTAAGTCTTTGGTTTCTGCTTGTTTTGGGTGTTACCTTTTTCTCTTAGATCAGCTTCTCATGTTGGGTGATCTGGTTGGGGGGAATTCCTTACTTATATTCTTCTTTTTTCTTTTATTGAGATATAATTGACCTGTAATATCATATTAGTTTCAGGTGTACAGCATAGCAATTTGATTTTGTATATATTGTGTAATGATCACCACAATAAGTCTAGTTAACACTCGTTACTGTGTGTAGTATGAAAGAACTTCAACCTAAAATGGAACTGGAAAATATAAAATGGGAAAATTCAGACATGTGCCCTCAGAAAAACAAAAACTCAAGGAATGAGAGACAATTTCCCATAAAGGCGTGATTTACAGAAAACTGATAATATTGGAATTTTCTTAAATGATAGGGAATTGGTCAGAGGTTGCCTCAAATCAACGTTGGGAAGTTTTGATTATGGTTTCTAGATGCATAAACAAGAAATGACCCAGATCAGGTTATTCTCACAAGATGAGCTGAATTGAGCTTTGTTTGTATGACTGGACTGGTTTTGTATGCTTAGGGAATTTTCAGAATTGGTCTTCATTTGTTTTTTATTTCAACAGACTGAACTGAGCTCTCCCTTCCTTACCATAAACACAGCTACCCCAAACCTTCAAAGGACTTGCCTGTAGCTTGCTGCAGTTGGCTTGTCCCAAATTACAATTCCTCTGCTATTCCTGAATAAAGGCATCTTTTGGATAATTTTGACTTTATTTAGGTTGATAAATAGTTACAAAAAGCTTTTATGAGGACTTTATGATTTACTATCTTAGCAACTTTCCAATATGTAACACAGTATTACTGTTACTGTGCTGTACATTACTTATGTTCTAACTATAAGATGCTTCAGATAGAATTTGACTCTATCCCCAGAGAAGGACTTGAATTAGATGAGCTTGTGTTACATGCCAGCTGTGTTGCAATGGTAGCAGGGTCACTACCAAAAGGAGAGCAAGAAGTTCTGGGAATGTCCAAAGGTATCAGAAGTTAACTCTGTCAGAAGGTATCAGAAGTGGCCATTTCTTTAATTTCCCTAATAATGAGGGTTACATAAATGATCGGATATATACAATCAATAAGAATAAGTAAGTTCAGAGGAAGGAAGGATGGGACTCTGGGTAGAGCTCTCAGAGGCTTTGTGGAGTTTAAATAGGAGTTGACCTCAGAGAATGGGTAAAATTTAGAAAGAGGAAGATAGATTATCTTTCATTTAGTAAGTCAGTCTGGGGGTTGCCTGGGTAGCTCAGCTGGTTAAGTGCTTTCAGCTCAGGTCATGATCCCAGGATTGAGCCCCACATTGGGCTCTCTGCTCAGGGAGAGCCTGTTTCTCCCTCTCCCTCTGCTTGCTGCTCCTCTTGATTGTGCTCAATATCTCTCTGTCAAATAAATAAAGTCTTTAAAAAATTAAAAAAAAATAGTAAGTCAATCTGTATTTACAAAGTGCCCATTAAATTGACTAAGAAAGCCAAATAGTCAAAAAAATAAGACATTAAAATGACCATCATCCTCAGAAGGAAAAATTCAATCCACTTCAGAGACCTGAGGATAGAAGCTTTGTTATTTATTTATTTGTATTTCTCCCTTTCTTGGATGATTAGACATTTAAATATCTAAAATGCAACCACCAATGGATGTTTTAAGCACCTAAAAAGTCGTAAATAAAGCACTATCCATCAAAACACTACATTTGGTGGGTATATATACAAATGGTATGAAATATGGTTTCCCACACTAAGTGTTTACAGTCTTGTTAGTAAATGAAAAATCTAAACATGAAGTCTAATGTACCAGATACAGCCTCCAAATGTACCGAGCTTTAAAATTTTGAAGTATTGCCATTTAACTCCATCAAGAAGGACCTTCAGAAGTAATTGGAGGGGGGAAGAAAAAGGGCACTTAAAAAATAAAGGAATCTTTTACCCAGCATTGAGCTCTTAAAGACATTCCAGGAAAATTTGTAATAAAATTCCTTAGTGTAATGCCTTTTATTGGGGCATTCTGCAAAGGTATTCACAATTCTTTTCCAATTTTCACATGGGTGAGGATTCACTGTGGCTTAGTCATGTTAGTCAACTGCTATGGATTAGATTTGTATAAGAGACAAAAGGTATATAGGAGAAAGATGCATAGAATAAACGCCCAACATATGCCAGTGCAAAAACTTGGCAACTTTTTTTTTTTTTTAATTTTTATTTATTTATGATAGTCACACAGAGAGAGAGAGAGAGAGAGGCAGAGACATAGGCAGAAGGAGAAGCAGGCTCCATGCACCAGGAGCCCGACGTGGGATTCGATCCCGGGTCTCCAGGATCGTGCCCTGGGCCAAAGGCAGGCGCCAAACCGCTGCGCCACCCAGGGATCCCCACTTGGCAACTTTTAATTAGGGAAGTGCAAGGTTTATTGTTGCTAAGTTAATGCAATGTCCTGGGTGAGTCTGCACACACATTCAAGGGATCTACCTACAGGAGCCAAGATTGGCTAGAGCCCTGTTGGAGTTTTGCTCCTCATGGAACACATGAGGATACTGATACTTGTAGATTAGGTATCCAGGGGGTGATAATTCTGGGTCTTGTAGCTATCTATTAGAGCAGTGGCAAAGATTCCAGGTATCTAATGATAAACCGAGGACATTTTAACTGGTCCAAACCAGGGAGATTGGACGGGAGAGAATGCTAGGGATCCAGGAACCCATCCATTCCCACTCCTGCTTCAGAAAAGGGAGTTTAACTTCTGTTTCCTCCCTGGCTTTGCTACCTCTTTTATATTTTCCCTTTCCCTCAGAAAACAATAAGGACTACAGTCCTTAGCCTCACTACAGTGTAGCCTGACTACAGTGAGTATGGAGATGGGCTAGGATGGAGTAGATTGTATAACTGGTGTAGTCCCTTGTAATTCAGGCAAAAATCTTGAGTTGTAAACTGTAGCACATATGAGGCAACTGAAGCAATTTATTGACATGTGCACAGACCACAGGCCTGTATCCTCATAGGCCACTCCCATGGGACGTGGCAGGTGCACTTAATGTTGCAGGATAGTTACTCATCAGGTGACCCCACTTCAGCCACCACATTTTTATCACCTTTTGTGTTTCTATGCATTGACACCTTGGTGACCTTTGTTACCTTAAGTGTTTAAAGTTTATGTGCTTTACCAGTTCTAATGGGAGAAGGACTGCCTGGTAAATGTTTGACTAGAAAAGTTTCTTCAGGGATCCCTGGGTGGCGCAGCGGTTTGGCGCCTGCCTTTGGTCCAGGGCGTGATCTTGGAGATCCGGGATCGAATCCCATGTCAGGCTCTCAGTGCATGGAGCCTGCTTCTCCCTCTGCCTATGTCTCTGCCTCTCTCTCTCTGACTATCATAAATAAATAAAAATTAAAAAAAAAAAAAAGAAAAGTTTCTTCAAATTGAAAAAAAAAAAACACCCTAAGGGGAATTTTAGGAATTCTTATAGTTTGTTGGTACTAGACAAATCTAGTCCTTCATTTCCTACAGTCATCATCAGGGGAGACAAACATCTCCTCTTCATATGTTGTAATGACTGAAATCCCCTGAATTCATTCTTTACCATTATTTCTTATGGAAAATTTTCTTTTGATGTATGTGCTCTTAATTTGCACAGACTTTCAAAAAGTACCTCCTTTGGGTACATCAAGGAATGCCCACTTCTATTTTGCAAAGTTCAAAGTTCTGGCCTACATTCACTCTTTCCCCTGTTTTAGTGCTCAGGGCTTCTACACAGAGATTGGTGAAGGATATTGGGCCAATATTTTAGTTTAATCTTTAGAAGCTTTGTCATTTTATATTATAGGTAAACACATGCGCACATCTATAAATATATCATTAATAGTAACGTGTTTTACTCTATGTCAAAAAGAAAAAAAAAACCAGTTATTTTTTTAAACCCTCGATAAAAATGAATTCTCTCACATACTGAAGGAGAAAGGTTGAATCCCAGTTGAAATGTCAGTCCTAGTGACCAGATGGTGTGGACCAACCATATTCCTAATTGATGTGCCATGGTTGTGGAAGGGACGTCAAAACATTATTCAGGGTAAAGGCTATTTCTGTTTCTTGATGATTCAGGTACATCTAGTTACACCAGTCACCCAGAAACGCTAAACGTGTTTGTATGCTGGTTTTGTTTGGAGTTGGAAGGCCTCCAAATAACGTGCGAGTGGCAATAATCCTTTGAGTGCTGTGTTGCTTCACTGGCTTCTTACTCTTTGGAAATAGTCTTCTAAAGTCACCAGTGACCTCCTTCTAATCTAGACAAGTCCAGAGGTAATTTTTTTCAGTCCTCACTTTCTGTATTTCACAGCAGTTAGCACTTGGAACTTTTATACCTTCTCTCTCTTTTACTGTCTCATAGTCTTTGTTTGTTTGTTTGTTTGTTTTACTGTCTCATAGTCTTATTTAGTCCATTAAAAGTGGATGTTCCCATGTAATTATTCCTATACATTCTGTTTCTCCCTCTTGTAGTCTTTCTGTAATAAGGAGGGAGGAAATGTCATCACAAATTGCACTAGTTAGCCTTAGGTCTGCCTGTGAGGAGCAGAGACCTAAAATACTTATGACAGAAAGTTTATCTTTCTCTCTTATGTGAAAGTTCTGAGGTAGGCAATCTGCAACAGGTAAGGAAGCTCTGTTCCATGAAGTCCTTAGGGATCTAGGCTCTTTCTCACTTTCTGCTCCACTCTTGTGATGCCTTTTAGTCCTTATTATATACCCCTCTCCCAGGCAGGAGAGTAGAAAAAAGAGAAACAAAGGCAAAGCAGGCGTCTACCTGCTTTTTAAAAGGAGATTCTTAAGAAACTGCTTTATGGGCATTTCCACTTATATCCCTTCGGCCAGACAGTCTGACCTGCAAGGAAGGCTGGAAAATACAGTCTTTATTCTGGATAGCTATGTGCCCATCTGAAAATTCTAGATTGTAGAAGGGGGAAAACATATTTGTAAAGTCATTCTACTATATTTTCTTCTAGCAGTTTTAATATTTGCCTTTCACAAGTATGTGTTTTATCCACCTGAAGCTAATTTTGTTTATGGCATTAGGTAAGAAATACAATTTGACCTTACCTTCCTATCAGGTAACTAATTATTACAGCATCTTTTATTCCTTTTCTCCCAATGATCTATGATGCCAGTTCTGACAAGTTTCTATGCATGCATGGGTCTGTCCCTATGCTTTGTGTTCTGGATTGGCCTTGTCTATTTGTCTTTCGGTAAGCTACATCGTTCTTTCTAGGCTGAGAAGTTACCAATATTTGGTTTTGACCTATAAAAATGTCAGTTTCTTATGAATTAAAACTAACCCTAAAGTTTCATAATAAGCTTTGTTATTACAAGGTCCTCTCCCTACTTTTCCCACATATACTTTTCTTTCTAAGGAATATCTTGATTATTTTTGGCACTTTATTCTTTCATATACATTTTAGAATCAGTTTTCCAAGTTCCAAGAAAGAACATTTTTAGCACCTTAGCTGAAGTTTTTTTACTTTATAGATTATTTTATGAGATAGTTGGCATCTGCATAGTATCACACCTTTCTATGAACATGATATATCTTTCCATTTATTTAGATATTCTTTAATATTTTGCAGCTCAGATTTGTAATTTTCTCAATGAATTTCTCACACATTCTGACATGTTATTTTAGTGTAATAATTTAGTTTTTTTTAATTAAAATTTTTTAATTTAGTTTTTTAAAACTTACTATAATTTCATATACATTGTTCATTTATATTTACTTACATATTTATCAATTTATTTGTTTATTAATCCTTCTTGAAGGACTACCTCATGAGATGAGTTTCTTTTTCCTAAAGTACGTTTTTTAGATCTTCTTTTAGTGAAGGTGTGCTGGTGGTAAATGTTTTATTTTTTTTCCCTATGGATATCCTTTCTCACTCTTACTTTTGAATTAAAGTTTAGGCAGGAAAATAATTATAGATCACCTTTTGGGGATGTTATTTTGTTGGTGTTTCCCATATTGCTGTGAGAATCTGCTGGCAGCCTATTATCCATTTGTTTTTTATCTCTCTGGCTGCATTTTTAGATTTTCCTTTTGTCATTGGTGTTTTAAACTTCACTGTCATGTAATGAAATTAGGATATCCTTTTATTTACTCTTATTGGTATTGCTGTGCTTCTGGAATTGAAGATATATGACTTTTGGGGATCTGAAAAATCCAAAGCCATTAATTCTTTTAATGTCAATTCTCCTCGATTTCTTTATGTTTTTCCTATGTTATTTCCAAGTAGATGTATATATGTCAATATTCCATTCTCCAGATCTCCTACTTTTTTATTTTTTTCTCCTACTTTTTTATTTCAAAGGTTCTGCATTGCTTTTGTTTTTCTCATATCTCTCTTGTGAGTGCTCTGATTTTTCTTCTCAGCTGTATCCAATCTGTTTAACCAATCCACTGATTTTTGAAGTTCAAAATTTATATGATTAATTTGTGAAAATTCCTTTGAGTTCTTTTTCAAATGTTCTTTGTTATTTCTTGAAAATACCATGTTCTATTTCTTACTTTTAATTCTTTCTTATTCCCCCAAACTTTTAAAGCATATTTTAAGATAATCTGTATCCGATTATTCTAACATCTGAAGACCTTGGGCTGTTTTGCTCTGACTCTTATTAGTGTATTGTTTACTTGTGTTTTTGATCATTTTATATTTTATTTTTCCTCTTGGCTGATATTAATTTATGGAGATTCTGAGGAATCTAGTTTAAGGGAAATGTTTTTCTAGACAAGATCCGTGTTTCCTTCTGCCAGGTGTCCTGGGCCACTAATAACCTGGAAGCTCTTAAAAATTAATTTTGCTTGCAGTTTACTAGAATGCAAAGATACCAAATGTTCAAATCCCTAACCTTTGAGAGGGCAGGCTTGTCATTATGAATTTCCAGGGGAGATTCATTTTTCCTTTCCACAACGACCTACGGCAAACTGGTTCCTCTGTTGCTCCCTTTTCCAGTGGATGAAATTTTTTCTGGCTCACATTTTTATGGAGGGAATGTCCCTTCAAGTAACCCAATTTTCTGTAGGAGTCTCAGATTTGACTTATTAGTGTGATTCAGACTGAGGTCTTTCTCACCCTTCCAGATCTTGAGTGTTAAAACCTGAGCATCTAGATTCCTACTGTCAGGAGATGCCCCTGAGCAGTTTGTGACTTTAGCACTTGCTTACACTCAGTTTCATGTACTTTTAGGCTTTTCTTATTTTAATCTGTGAAATTTTCTTACTTTTTTGTTATTTATCTATATATTTTAAAGTCTATCTGTTTTATTTATTTATTTTATTTTATCCAGAATTTCTCAGGGTTTGTGGTAGATGTTTTATTCTGGAATATATAGCCAATCCTATTACTGAAAGCAAAACTTGCTGCTATTCATTCTTATGGAATGTTATCCATTCTAGTCATTATTATCATCAATTCTATGCTAATGACAGTGAATCCCAAATCTAGATTTTCAGATCTAAATGGTCATCTGCTTTCTATTTCCCATAGAAATTGTTGTTTTCGTTTTTAAAGATTTATTTTTAAATTTATTTTAGAGAGGGTGGGAGGGGCAGTAGAAGAGGGAGAGAGAGAATCTTAAGCAGGCCCCACAACCCAGTGCAGATCCTGACTTGGGGCTCTATCTCATGATCCTGAGATCATGACCTGAACCAAAATGGATCTTAACTGACTGAGCCACCCAGGTGCCCCTCCCATAGGCACTTGTTAATATGAACTAGCAACTTGAATATTTCATCAGCTGTTAAAGCTCAAGGTGTCCAAAGTGGAATTTATCTTCTTCCAGGAATTGATTCTCATCCATTGTTGCTATTTTGTTATTTAACAAATCTACATTATTGCTAGTTTTTAGCCTGTAAGCCTTGAAACTACTAGAAATGATTATAGTGCCTTTATATTCTTTATGCAATCTGTCACTGTCTCCTCTCTTTACCCCAACATCTGTATTGCATATTATCACTTTTTTAAAAGATTTATTTATTTCTTTGACAGAGAGAGAGAGAGAGAGAAAGAGAGAACATGTGCATACAGAAGGGAGGGACAGAAGGAGAAGAGAATCTTAAGCAGACTCCATGCTGAGCACAGAGCTGGATATGGGGCTCATCTCAAGACCCTGAGATCACCACCTGAGCCCCAAACTAGTCAACTGCTTAACTGACTATGTCACTCAGGCACCCCTATAAATTGTCATTCTTAATCCCTACTCAGAATACAAGATCCTAATCACCTAAAGAATAATTTGATATAATTTCCGTGTATCTAGTATATATTGATCACCTCTGTGACAGATAACATGCAAGCTGCTACAGTTGATACAAAAGACATGTATTTGTCTCTTTACTCAAGATTCTTGGTTTCAAATGGCTAAAAAGAAAGTTTATTTACTAAATTCATATATATAATTTTTCAATTAAATATTGACTAAGTATCAACTGCCTGAATGTCTGTTTCAGGTAACACATGTATGGGTGGGGACAAGAAAGAAGAGATTCCAATGTTCACTGGAGTTAAGGAATGACACTGAAGACAATGTGAAGGAAAGAAAAGCTGAAAGAGATGCTTTACCAATGACTGATGGCATCATTTCAGTACCTGCGTCCAGTCAAATATTAGCTAAATAAGTCAATAAATCTCCATCCTTCTTTTCCTTATTTTTCTTTAGCTCCCTCTTACTAAACTTTTTTTTCATTCTTTAAAAACCAATCTTTTTTTTTTTTTCCATATTCCATTCCTCTTTAGGGATCTAGTTGGGACTAAATTTCTCTAATAAATTGCTAATAAATCTCTAATAAATTTAATCCTGGTTATCCATCCTAAGTGAGGTTTTGATCTTTTAGTTCCCCAAGATTCCCTCCTTTTCCTTCATTATAGTTACTGCTCATTCTTCAAGACTCATTACCCCCTTGAAGCATGCCCTGGATCCCCTAACTCATTGTTTTCTCCTATTTTGGGATATTTATTGTATTTATTTTCAATTTTTTTGAAAAAAATATAAAACAGCATGTAACTAAGCATTGACTATTTTCTATCTTCCTTAATCTCTTTCTCTAACATATGTTTAATATAAGAAGGTAAATATTTTAGTCATCTTTTATCTTTCTGGTGATAAACAAAATAACTGATTCAAAGTTAGTGCTCAATACATGTTTATTAGTCTTTATCTTGTGGAGAGAGGACTGTTCCATGAGATATGAAAGAAAAAATGTTTATTCCTTTTACACCTGCCAGAAACCATAGTCAGGTCTCTGATTCCACATGCATATTTAGAAGGTAATTATTCTGTGACTAGATGAGGGGCCAAGAACCCTTTATTCCAATATAAATATTCTTGCATTTTAGGAATGCCTTAAAATTTAGCTTCTAAAAATCAAATTATTGGCTCAAAATGTGGATTATTGTATGTTAGTATTTTTACCTAGTTCCAGAGAATTTGTCCTATCACTTGATTCATTAATTTGCTGCCTTTTTTGAGACTCTGATTCTATTTGCCACTAATAATAATGAGTTTTTAAAAACTCGTCATGAATTATGTTTGTTATATCTGCTATACTCTGATCTATAAAGACGTTTGGATCTACAGGAACACATATTTAGATAATTCACTGTTGGGGATTCTGTTACAGATGGTACTGCTAATTTATGACTATAAAGGCAGAGATCTTATTTGTATTATTCACTCTTTTTGTCCCTAGTGAGTGCCCAATACAGTTCCTTGCACCTGGTAGATAAATATTTGTTAAATAAATGAGAAAAATATTGTATATTTATAATAAGATTTATATGGACCTTACACTTTTATTTATACAATCTTAATCTTGTTCAGTATCCTATTTTCAGAACTATGTTGATAGATGGTCACTCAAATAATTTGGCATCCCTATCTCAAAGGATTTATTTGTCATTCAGTAAAAGTCAATGTGCTAGCTAATGCGAAAGGAGAAGGAAGAGGCATCAAGGGAACAGAGGAATAACGGATAGGTGTTTTAAAATACATCTCACTTTTAAAGTATCAAATAATGTAATTTAATGGGAGGTCCTTATTTCCTTATGAAGCTTGTCAATTAACAGATCGGTGGCCTGAGTGGTCAGAATATGCAATTCTAATTGTAGCTTATTGGTAGTCAGTTATGAGACCCTGGGTGGTATCACCATCCTGGTCCAGTTTCCTTATTTAAAATGAAAAACTCTTAATTTTGTGAAGATTCCTTCCAGCTCTAACTTCCTATATTTTATATTTATTCCACATGTGTTACATACTGCAAATTCACTGATCCACAGTTGGAGGCACTGCACCAGCCGTCTCTGCTGCTACCCAACTGAGTGTGTGGTTTTCATGCAGGAATGCAAGCCTGGTGTGATTAGATCTTCATATTTTTTAAAAAAGAAACCAGAAATCTGGATTTTTATGTAAAATTTCAAACTTTTAAATATTAGTCACCAAGTCAAATAGCTTTAAAACACTGTTTAATCCAAACAAAATATAACAGTGGATTGGGTTTGGCCTATGGGCTGCCAGTTTATGCTTTAAGGAATTTTTTTTTTTTTCTGCTCTTACCATTTTCAATTACTACTTTTCTGGTCAGTGAACAACAGCTGCTACATATTATTTTTCTACTACTTCCACGGAGGATAGATCTAGCTGAGTAGAGTTAGATCATAATATGTGTAGGTTTAGTGTTCCAAGATGACATTGTAATTATGACATGAGGAAAAACTATATTCTATAAATCTTACTTCAGATTTCCAAGGTATACTATGGCTACTTACTTTACATAGATCCTAATCTGAGAATTGCCACATTATTTGGGAGAAGAAAAGAGAGATCTACAAAGGGTTTCAGAAATTCAATAGGCAGCAATTCAGTAGAAACTTTGATGTGTATTTCTCATTTTTGATCAAAGAATGAGGACAGTAAGGGAAGAATGTTGTTACATATCTAACTCAATTATACTCCTGTAAGTCTTATGCCTGGTGAGGTAATCTAAACTTAATTAAAATTTAATTGAATCAGAATGGTGTGGCAGAAGATCACATGGCCACTGGAGTCAGACTTGGGTGTGAATCTAATTTCAGTCACTAACTGTATAACCTGAAAGTTGTTAATCTTGCATGTGCCTCAGATACCTCTTCTACAAAAAGGGACAATGGTACTTACCTCTGATACTCATTGTAGGGAACAGAAATAACACATGCACTGATATGGAATGTATAATAAATAATAGCTGAGCTTAAACTGAATTGAACATACTTTATGGAACCTCTTCTAGCTGATAGTTTCTCTTTGTGTCCTACAGAGAAAATAACATGAACACAGCATTAATCCTACTCTTAAAGATTGAGTGAGTGCTGTAATTAGGATTAAGGTATAACCACAGATAGCTATCTTTCATGGTGCACTCTAATGTATATTGACAAATAGCACAAGAGCACAGAGAAGAGAGAGTTCTGTATTATCTACTTTATGTAGACTTTCATTATGCTCCTCATTGAAAAGTTCTTGAGTTTTGGTTATTTTAGTAGGAAGAGATGAATTGAGAAAAGACACCAAGAAAGAGCTTCCAGGAGAAGCTTACAGGATAAGAAAATGCATGTTTTCCAGAAATCATAGGCAATATCATTAAGATGTTGATGGAAAATATAATGGGAAGAGAAATGAAAAAAATATTAGAAAGAAAGGTTTCAGAAAGATGGTAGCATTAGTAGAGGTATTCAATTCTTCATCACCAGATTCTAATAGAAATGGCCAAGGTCATGCAAAAATCTGTGAAAACTAGAAACTGTAAAATTTGCCTTTTAAAAATGTCAAAAATTTCAGCTACATAAAGTCTAACAATGACAGATTAAATAAAGCATGGAAGAATGACCTAAAGCTTCCCCTCCTATAAAGAGCAAGTGCTCTCTGTTTGGAAAAGTAGAGATTCGCAGACACTGGTAGAGCATATTGATGGGCTGCTAACTCAGCAGAATGGCAAGCATGGGGTAAGAAGTCACAAGAAGCAAAAACCAGAAACCCAAAAGTTTTATCCTGGACAAATGAAGGAAGTTCTACCTCCTTGGGCTTCTTCTCTTCCAGCAAAGGCAGGTAAAATTGAATTTTTTAATTCATCTATGAAGGCAGGTAAATAGGGAGTATCACCGAATACATCAAAATGATATTTTATTCAAAAGGATAAGACCACCTTTCCGTAAGTGTATGAAGAAAATTTTAGCAATGTTCTCATTCCTGTTACTAACATAATTCAAGAAGTTGTCACAGATATAAAAATTGAGCAAAAAAAAAAATTGAGCAAGCAGTTGTGTAAAGGAAATATTCTGAACTCATGAAAGAGTTCATGGGAATTTTTAAAAATGCTTAACTAAAAGGAAGCATGAAAAAGTTGATTGAATACTTTGAAAACTGAATAATGATGTTTGAAACTTTCTCCAAGAACCTACAGGATAAAAAAATGGAATTTTTGAGAGAGAGAACAATAGAAAATTGAACACAGATTAGGAAAAAAAAATCTAAATATAGTAGAATGAAAGTTAGTAAGGAACAGAAAAAAGAATAAGTAAAGAAATAAAAGAAGAAATTGTTCTGAACTAAAGAAAAACCCATTTTTGACTGAGACAATTCACCAATTATCAGGCAAATTTAATGGAAATATACCAACACCTAGAAATAGGTTGCTGAAATTCTTAAAAATCAAATAAAAAAATAAAAGCATAGAAGCTAATTGCAACAAGTTGGCTCAAAAAAAAAATTAAATAAAGAGCTAATATGGGGTTGGCATCATACATACTTTTACCAAATACTGAAGACAAAAAGAATGGAGAATGACAAAAGGGTTTTGGATTTTAAAATATTGTTACACAGAATTCTATACTCACAATATGTTTGGCAAATGGAATGTGTTTGGGCAAAGGAGAGTTATTTCCTATCTTTAGAGGCTAAGAAAGTCATCAGCGTACCTTTCCTGAAAAGAAGAAATTAGTTGAACACACATCCTGGGAAGAGAATTGAAATTGACTGTTAAGACAAAATAATAAACTCAAGGATAAGAAAGTCATAGTTAAAAAAATAATTTTGAGCAATTAAACCATTTGAATATCAATAATCATTTCTTGGGTGATGAAATATTTTGAACATCAAAAATAATCTTTAAAACAAAAGATGCAAGACAAGCAAAGAATAACCTAATTATAGTTCAGTCTAAAAATTCAAATTAAATCAATAACTGGAAACTGATAAGAAAAAATAAAGAGTGATAAAGTAGTATCATGTCTTCTACTTGGAAAATAAATGTATATTTTTCATTCATGATACTAATAACTAGGGAAACTAGAGTCTAATGTATTTTTAAAATAGAATTTAATATTTTTATCACTGCTAGAAAGAAAACATGATGTAAACCTTCCAGAGCACTAGAGAAAAAGAAAGAAATGATAATCCCAGTAAATGTCATGGCACATTATGTAAATAAAATAAGCAGTAACTGTATATGCTGAAATGCCAATGATTATTAGTTCTATGTTACCTAATATGGAATAAACTTACTTGTTTAATTATTTATGCTGATCTAAATTTTATACACTTTTACATAAGCACAGATTCATTACATAATAAAAACAGATCACTTATATTTGAGTCAGTGTAGCAAATGGTATTAAAACAATTAAAAATTATTTTCAAGTATGAAAAAATGCTACCAAGATAGATTTAGCAATGAAAAAAAAAAGAGGGATGTTTCCACTTTTGTAAAAAAAAAAAGGACATAAGTAAATAGACCAAAATATTTTTGAATGGTAATATTAAGATTTATATCATTTCCATATATTTTGCAGAAATGTTTACAATTACCTAGAGTTATTTTTATAATAATAATTTAAAAACTTAAATAACCAAAACAAATGTTATCTAGAGCTTGGCTGGGGCTGGGTTGTGGAGGACTTGAATAACAGGTTAAGGGGTTTAGATGCATTCTTGGTCAATGGGAAGCCACTGAAGCTTTTTAAGAAGGGAAGTGATGTGAACAGATTTGTATCCTGAGATTAAGACAAAATTATTGTTATTGTTTAGGTTGGATTCAAGTGGAAAATTGACTGGAATTTATTGTAATGGTCTAGACAGGAAGTAATAAGGGCCAGGACTACATCTCAGATGCAAGGATAGGAAAGGGAGAGGCATTTGATGTAACAGAGAGGAACACTCAAGAGGACTTGGTGACAGCATTCAATGTCAGAAAGTTGGGGAAAGAGAGAAACCTAAGTGATATGGAGTCAAAGTTATTGGAAGAACAATAATACTCTTAGCAGGGATAAGATAGTGAAGGGAAACAGGAAAAGGAAAAGGTTTAAGAAAAAGGATGATGAATTTGATTTCAAATATGTTAAATTTCTGGTGTTGAAGGGCCATTACATCTTTTGGGGTATTACGGGATAATGGCTGCAATCCACCTAGAAAATACTGTCTTGGAGCTATAATGGTCTCGCAGAATGATCCTTTTCTTTCTTGATAGCACATGGGTAGAAATCCAGAGACTCCCAGCCCTGTATGGCCAATTGAAGCATAATACTAACCCCAAAGCCAAAGACCCCACCTGGGTTAGAGCCCCATGAAAAGTCTGTGGAGCCCAGGGTGGCAGCTCCCTCACACCAGACCTCCCTCATTTCTATAGTCCTCTGGAACCTGAGATGCTAAAGCCAGTTCTCAATGCTTGCTCAGCCCTCTTTCCTATCTATCCTCCAGAGAGTGAGCTACCCTGTAGCTCTGTTTCTCTTGATCCACACGGTAGCCAAAGGGTGAATTTTTTGGAAAGAAATATAGATTGAGGTGGGTGTATACTCCATGTGGCTAAGGCTCTTTGTGGTGAAAGATGGAGGTAGGTGTGAGAAAAGGTGAATGGAGTACAGTATGGGGTAGGACCATTTGAACTTGGCAGAAGGCAAGTAGAAGCAATGCATAGGACGATTAAAGGGCACTTAAAATCTAAAAGTAGATGAATATTTTTGTTACTGGTGCTAAGTACTGAGTACAGCTGAGTACACCAGCAGGTAAGGTGAAAATCAGGTACAGATTTTTTATAAGGTGTTTTTCCTAAACCACAATTACAGGCCTACTTGAAGAGTTTCCTTTCCTTTTATGATCCACAGAAGACTGAATCACCATTTCCTACTGAGGGGAAACAAGAAAAGGGAGGAGATACATCACACTTTGGTCAACCCGGGTTTTCTGCTTTATTGGACTGGTTCCTAAATAAAGAAAACCATTTTCCTCATGTTCTTCCTCAGTCCACACCTCCTTCCACATTCTCAGCACCATTCATAAGCCCAAAACTGCTCTTAAAGATTAGGCAACTTACAGGACTTGTACTTCTGCTTCCAACCTCTTTTTAAAAACTCTGCCTCTACATGAAACCCTAGTGCCTTCTTTTATCATGTGGCCAAGTATTTAATGGCCATAACTGATTGGATCAAAGAGGAGGCATCTAGGCCAATGTTCTTGGGTGTTAGAAAGTAATGATGGTGGATTAACTAAAATGCCATGTTGGATCAGGTGCAACCAAAAGGGAACAATTAAGATAAAGAAGATTAAAGAACAGCCAAAGTACAGATTCCCCTACTGCCCAAGAGAAACAAAAAAACCCTTGCTCCACTCCTGGCCTTCTCAAGTCCAGTTCTTATCCTTGTGTCGCTCTGCTTTTCCTTTTCTTTCTTTTCTCAGCTGCCTGTTAAGTATCTTGTGCCTCTTTATAGTATAAATCTTTTGTTTAAGCTAAGTATCCATTCCTGTAACAGATAATCACAAAGACACTTAAATCAACTATATTAACTTGGGAGAACTTAATCCCTTATCCTTCAGATTCAATAGTTGACTCTTGGATTTGTTTAAGTTGACTTTTCATCTCCTGTATATGGATGCTGTGGCACCAGAGATTAAAAAGCTTGCCAGGGTCACTCACATAACTAAGTAGATTTGGGTGAGGAATCTTGGCTTTCCTTTCTTTCTTTGGCTGTCCTACTAAGCTCTGTTCTACAACTCAGTTATTTTATAACTACTGATAATTGAAATATGGTCAACAACATCTAAAAAGTATCCATAAACTCCTTGGTGCAATGTGCAAACTAGTTTTTCCTGGTTAACTCATTTTTCCTCTCTTTTTATTCAACAGTCTGTCCTCTTTCTTAACTTCTTCTAAATGCTATGCTGAATTAAGAGGCTAGTGAGCAAAGTTTCCATATGCATCTTTCATTCTTCTGACTTTGTTAGAAACTCCTGCCTAGGCAGGCAAGATGATACACTGAACTTCGTACTCTACCCAACCATGTGGCAAAACTATTAAAACACTGGACATTTGAACAGTATTTGGGGCCCCCCACTGAACACAGGTCTTAAAACCTAATACTGACTGTGGACAGAGTCACAGGTGATAAAACCATCTTCTTTATCCAATACCTACTCCACTGTTGCTCTGATTTCTAAGACCCCTGGGCTGGGCTGCCTTGGATTATCCCGAAGGAATTCTTTACATATTAGCTACGGATTACATGCAGTCCACTATGAAACTGCATTTAGCACATGATATGGTTGGCAGGCTCTCTCCAACCTACTTCCCAGATAGTTTCGGCTCATATGCCAAGATGTTGCATTATATTTAAATTGTTACAGCAAATATGTAGGTAAAAAAGAAAAGGAAGTTATAGCTTCAAATTTTATAAAACATTTCTGTTTACAAAATGCTTTCACATGCATAACCTTACTTGCTCTCAGAAACTAGAGAAATGAAATGAAATAGGTACTATTATCTCCTTTGTTTTATAGAGGAGCACACAGCAGCAGTAGAGTTAATGATGTTGATAAATTGCAGAGCTAATGCTTATCTCCAAGTCAAGTATTTTTTGTCTACATCCTGCTACCACTCATTCCTTCACTCAACAAATATTTCTTGAATGCCTATGTGGCATTGTGCTCAAAACTGGCTCCACTTCTCTATCTTGGGAGATCAGAGAAGGCTTTTCAGTAGGAGTGGTGTCCAAGCTGAGAAAGGAAGAAGTGGTAGATGTTCTTCAGGCAAAGTGGGAGGGCTGGGAGCCTTCCAGGCAGACCAAATCTTTTTATCTCTAAACTATCCCAGTGGACCTGAGAAATAGAAATTAGGCAAGGAAGTTAGGAACTAGAGTTCCACAGTTGTGCAATCTCATATTTAAAACATGAAGACAAAAAAAAAAAAAAAACATGAAGACATGCGTCAATTAGATTTTCTTTTTCCTTTGAGAGTCAAATTAAGTGTCTTGTCACTACCTTCTCAAGACCAAAGAGAGTGTAACACTTCAAAATGGCCTTTGGTTTGTTTTTACTCACTTAATGACAATTGTTTCGCAATGAATTTCTTTTTACTACCTCGATAGTGATTGAAGATAGAGTTTTGATTGTGCACCTTTCACAAGAACTCCGAGGCTGCTTCCTTTTTTTAAGGCAACCCTTTACAAAGACTGAAACTTATTTTTCCAAAGCCAACCTTTAAGAAAATGGATGCTGGCTGTAGAAGCAAGATTTGTTCCTTGGTACTCCATGGCATGTTTACGCAGAAGGGGAAACATCTCCCCAGTTAAGCAAAGTCTTGACTCCTTTTACAACATACAGGATAACTCTACATGACAAGGACTAATAAAGCCGTGGGCAAGACAAAACGGACAGCCTGGTTGGGATGTGTTAGAAGGCTGACTTATCATTGAGTCTTTGGAACGTAGTTTCATCATCTTCCTAATAAATCCCATATTTCACTAGCTTTGAGGTGAGTCAACACCCAAGCAATGTAATAAGTAATACATTTGGAAGCAGGAGAGTTTTCGCAGGGGTGAGGTAAGGAGATAGTTTACAACAGAACCTTGAGAACAGCACTAAAAAAAAAGAGAGAGAGAGAAAGAGAGAGAGCAGAAAACAGTGCAGGAACAAGGGACACCTCTGGCTTATGTGGGATTATGTGTAACACATACAAAGAGATAAACCCAGGACACCTACATAGGGAATCAAGGGACATGACTAAAACTCTGCGTTCAGTTATGAATATAGTCATTTCTAGATGAATTCATTAGAAGTAGCTGGGTTGGCAACTCAGGAGAAAACTTACTTTGAGGTCTATGATTATAGGTTATTTGAAGAATAAGGGGTATGGGCAGATCCCTGTTGCTGATTGAATGGCTCAGGACAGCTTGATTTCAGCATGAATTAATACATTTATAAATGAATTAATTAAGGTATCAGAAAACACACTATGACGACTATGGCATTATTATTATTAAAATCCTTACTTTGCAGTAGTTCACAGCTTAGAAAAGGAGACATATAAATTAAGGTATATCATGCTATGATTTAGAGTGCTCTGGTAAAGATTTGCATGGAATGTTGAGACAGAACAGAAGGGACTAGCTCTCTCTGCCTGGGAGAGTTAGGGAAAGCTTCCTGGTGGAGGAGGCATTTGATCTGAATCATAATAGGTGAATAAGAGTTTCCAGAATAAAGAAGGCAGCACATTCCAGGACAAAGGAATTACCTGTTCCCCTACATATCTATCTCCATTAACTCTTTTAAAATCAAGCATATTATTTGAGAAAGCTCACCTTTGTCATTGTCAAGGATCAATTTACCATATTAAACATAAAAGCCCTGAGGATAGAAAACACTGTGGTCACAAGGAAATATAATGTGAGCCGCAAATGCAAGCCACAAATGTAATTTTAAAATTTATAGTAACCACATTAAAAAAAAAAAAAGAGTAAAGAGAAACAGTTTAATTTTAATAATATATTTTATTTAACCTAATATATCCAAAGTATTTTCATTTCAACTTGTAATCAATATAAAAACATTTAGGTGGTATTTTATATTCTTGTTTTGTAGTGAGTCTTTGAAATCTGTTACATATTTTACATTTCACAGAATATTTCAACTCAAACAAACTACATTTCAAATGCTCAATAGACATGGGTAGCTAATGGCTACCGTTTGGACAGCTTAGAAAAACCAGCTTGTAAATTTTGCAGGATAGTGTACCTTCCAGGGAGGGCAAAGCTAGAGTGAGCCCTGGGGGAAGCCAGGGGAGTGCAGAGATGGAGGGTGCTTTAGCAAGAGCCCAGATGTTTAGCTCTGCTTATTTGCTGACTTTATCCAAAGGCGGGCGAGCAAGGTCAGTGCTGGTGTCTGCTGCTCCACCCATAGAAAATATGCCAAGTCAAGTTTTCCTGGGAAAATTCTCATTTTGCCTTCCCTTTTTAATTTTATTTGAAAAGCCCACAGACTATTCTTCTCAGTACCTAGTAATGTCTTTTCCAGCTCACTTAGGAAACAGGGACCTAAAATTTCCCTCACATATTAGCCCCAGTGGACTCTGTCTCTGTTCCATAGACAACTTGCCCAGAAATGAGCTCACAGACCTTCTCATTATGGCCAGAGGCAAGTAGTACTGTCTGGGGCACCCAGAGCAGAGGTCAGAGGAGAGCTCAACTTCCCTGAAATAATGCACTGCTATTTCCACCCATAGAGACCAGACATCGATGGTGCCCAAGACTTAGCTCTGGCCAAGGCATAAAAGAGAACAGGTCCTTGAAACTCCTTAATCCCATTGTCTAGGACTGCCAAGGAAGCCGGTCATTGTAGACTTTCTTTCTTATGCCCACCCTCCTGCTCCTGACTGATCTCATGGCTTACACCTAGACTTCTGGGCCTCATACACTACCATACTTAAAATGAAACAGTAGATAGGATGCTATTGCACTTGACCTGGATGTTTCCTCTAAGAAAAGTTCCCAATTATACATTTGCTCCTACAAGGTCAGGGGAAGCCCTTCAGAATGTGTCTGTAGCTGCTGGGTTTGTAATTGAGACAGAAGGGACCAAGAGAAATTAATCAGTAGAAGAGATATCATTTGGTATGAGTCCTGTGCTAGTCCTTACTGCTTGTGAGAGTTGCCTGTGTTGTATATGGATGCCAAAGGGCTATTTGGCATAAATAAGCCATTTCTATTCATCCTTCGGCAGTAGATAACTCAGGATCCCTGTGAAACTTGCTGGGAGTGGTTAAAAGGCTTATACTCTAGGAAGATGCCTTATATCTTTTGATGGAAAGCCAAGGCAAGTGAGAATAGAAGTACTAAATAGCTTTTGTTTGGATTGTATCATCATCATCACATCAATTATTATTATTATTATTATTATTAATAATTACTACTACCACTACTACTACTACTATTACTTTCTCTAGGTTTGTACCTTTCTTGAGTTTTATGTACTTTAATTACTTAATTATATTTACATTCTCTTTGCTAAAAGGCTTTTAGGGAGCCTAATCCACCAGAAGACAATGTGTGTGCATGTGTGTATATATAGTTCAGCCTTTGTTTGAGTACAGGTAAATAGATAAGACAAGTCATTACTAAAATCATTATAGCCTGGGTCATTACCCACAATACCATCTGCTGGTATTTTATCAAGCCTCCTTCTATTAAAGAGCCTTTAAATTACTTCTTGTAGGAAGCTTATAAATCAGCCCATATGACAGATAAATAGGACACCAAGTAACTTTGTTTTAATTGTCTCTGCTACCATCCAGTGTCACTCAGTCTATTTATTTATTGATGGCACTTTAATTAAAGATATTCTAAATCTGATCTTGTCAATGGTGGGGGGGTAGGACTGCAAGGCTGGAATGAGAGGCTGAATCCCATATGGTTTTATTTATATAGAGCAATTCATAGCATGATTTTAAATATGTACTTCCCTGTGGTGGAAAATGATTTGTTTGTTAATAATTTGAGGAAGTAAATGGAAATCCAGAGAATTTTGCGTTTATATTTGCTTTTGATATGTTAATCACAGAATCTCAGTCAGAATCTGCCTGAACATACTTTGGTCCAGAGTAAAACACCTATATTGTCTTTGTTATATATCAATGTATATTATATATGTGAAGCTTAATTCTCTTTGCTGACCAAGCCTTCCCCCTGTGTCCTACCATTTGTATATCTGTCCTGTACTAGTCCTCATTTTCTGTGAGAGTTGCCGGAGTTGTGTGTGGGTGCCTTGGGAATAGTTAGGGCTGGTCCAGTCAAGGGCAAATCTGAGGGCTGTGTTCTGTATTGCTGGAGCTAGAAAAGTGTTCTGATCCAAGACAACAAAAGATGCTGAGACCACAGGAGTTAGCTTACTCAAAAACAGTAAGAACAAAGCCAAGGACTAAATTTCAAGTGAGAATGAAAATAAACATTAATTCTGGAGGGGTCAAAGTTAGAGACCAAAGTTGAAAGTGTAGCATCAAGAATTTGGAACTAGATAGGTGACATCAAACTACCCAACTAGTAAATGCAGAATTTGGACAACAAGCCCTTGTTTACCATGACTCCAAAGTTCTTTGTATTACACCATACTTCCTCCTCTTCTATTAATAACTAGATGTTAGGTCATGTTATTGAACCTCCTATTTCATAGGTGAAAACACAACCTCACATGATGGTTGTACTTGTGAAGAAGTTCTGAAGACATAATACAGATGTTAACCATTATCATCAGGTAATTAGCCACTGCCCAGGGATACTCAGAACTGTATCTGAAAAAAACAGGAAAAGAGAAAAACTGTGTCTTTGCATGGTCTACATAGCCATCTGAATAGAGAAAATCTAGGATATTAGTGGGCTCTTTCATTTTCATATTACCGAATTTTGATGGAATGTTTTTCATGGAATCAAATTATTAATTGATTGAGTTGACTGGTTGTTAATTAAATCAAAGCAGCTGTACCAACTTTGTATAGACACATCAGAAACATTCCTTTCTGATGATGCTGGTTCTTCCAGAGTTTTAGGGCCTGCAGTAGGGAAAATCTTATGAAAGTCAAGTTTGCTTTTGCTATGTATGAGTGAGCAATTGATGTGTCATGAAGTTCACCAAGGAGGCTAAAATGGTTCTACCCATTGGGCAACTCCTAAGATTCACTTATCTTTTGTGGTTCCACTGAAACTCCATTGGTGTGTACATTGTTCATGATTTAATATGAAGTTGACATAGTTCTTCTTGCAGGAGAAAATTTTCCTTCCCATGAAGAATTAGCATAACTTTTTGAATGTTTTCATGGATACTGAGAATTGTGTAAATGATTGTGTTTCTATTTTTGTTTTAATTTCCAGAAAGTTTTGAGACAAAATTTTGGCTGACATAAATCAATTATGTTAAATATATGTATGCTTACATGCTTATACATTTGTGTTCAATCTCTCCTTTCTTTAATGTCTCTTTTTATTTGTATTTTTTTTTACTGATTTTAGTTTATGAAAATAGATTCCCAGCTGTCTCCCATCCCACGTAGCCCAGTTCAGGCCCCGAATGGCTTCCAAGATCCTTCCATATTATACTTTTTTATAACATGAATTTCTTAAAAGCCAACTCAAGGCCTCTGTGGCATACCAACATTTAAACAAATAAACGATTAGTAAACATTTATAATAGTATTAAGCTGTATACATAAGACCCTAGAACATCTATACAAAAAAAGAAAATAGCCAGTCATATAGTATTTCATTTTGCCTGCTAGGTTTTAGAAATATCACAATAAAAATAATTTTTCCCCCTTTTCTCTTTGTTGACAGAATCCTACTTGTCTTTCATGACCTAGCTCAAGTTCTGCTTTCTTCATGAAGTCTTCTTGGCTGTTCTAACCAAATGACTCTCTTTTTGGAAATTCCATAGCATTTTAAGCTCACAGAGCATAGTTTAACATTTAGTTATGTTACTTTGTATTTTTCCTTCATTATTTCTGCTCCAACCACAGTGGGCCTGTGTATCCTTTGACTCTCTCTGGTGTTTTCCCAACTGTGACTTTGTTCTTGCTGCTTAAGTTTATCTGGGATGGCCTCTCCTGCCCTCTTTTTATCAGATTCTATCTTTTTATCAGGGTCCAGGTCAAATAACTTGGCCCTGTGAAGGCTGCACAACCCAGGTCAGCCAGGGACATCTCTAACTTCATGGTGCCTACCATCTATCCTACAGAAATTATTTTAATAGGTATTTTTTAATATCTTCCACATGGTCTTTATAACTCAATATTGTAATTATTTACATTTCAAGTTTAACTTGGGGAATGATAGGAAATATATGGTAGTTCCTGAGATAAGATTCACATCTATTCCTACACCCTATGACAGAGGTTCTCCAAATTAGTTATGCATCAGAATTACCTGTGGCATTAAATAAATACAGATATACAGGTCCTAACCTAGATTAATGTTTGATGATATCTGAGTTTTGGCCTGGATATCCTTGTTATTTTGATATATGGCCAAATCCAAGAACTTTTGATCTATGAAAAGACTTATGAAGAATAACTCAGAAGAGTTTATAAAACATCTGAATGCTTAAGTTTAGATCTTGCTAGAAAGTGATAAGGAAATCAGAAACTCTGTAAGACAGTGCTACATGTCAGTGGTTAGAGAAAAAGTTTAATTCTTAACAAAATGACAGCGCCCTAATATTTTACTGGATATTATGACCTTTTTGGTATATGTTTACTACGTCTTTCATCTCTTACTTTATGTTCTGGGTCTTTGTTCTTATATTCTTATGACAAAAATGAATAATGAAATCTATACTGCAATTACCTGAATGCTTACCTGAGAGATTTAGGACTTGTCCTTATCCAAACTTTATTACTATTACTATACCTAAGACCTATGTTAGTCTGTACCTTTGGTTGAAAAATACCAAACCAAATGAGTTTAAGCAAAAATAAGAATCTTTTAGATGGGAGTTTACTACCTACAATAGAGAAAAGTTGGCAGATTACCAAACCATTGCTTATCTCCTGTGGGCATTCAGTTGCCACCCTCCCTGCAGTTTAGCATGCCCATTTAACTGGGTTCTGCCAGTGGAATGTGGGCAGAGGTGATAGGTACCACTTACAGACCTGACCCATGAATCCCTCCCCTCTTCAGCACTTCATTTGCTTTTCTTATCTGGTCCCTGTGTAAAGAAGTGGCACATAAGATAGAAGACATCTGAATCCCTGTCACTGCTCAGAGAGAAGCCACTTAATGGAGCTATACATCGAATATGGACTGTGTGAGTGAGATAAAAAATATATATTGTGTTATGCTACTCAAATTTTGGAATGGTATTAACTATTGAATATACTGAGATATGTCACATAATAAGGAAAAAAGCTACTAAATCGTGAGAAGGACTGCTATGTAATTGGCTCCTTCAGAAGCAACTAGAACCAACATTTAACTACTTACAAAGCCGTGTTTATTTGTTTCTAGAGAGCTATTAAACCAACTCCTCCCATTTGGTAGGGAGAGTGAGAGATTAAACTACTACATAATTTTTATTAATAGGAGAGAGATTTATTGGAATTTAGAAACAACAAAGCAGAGGCACTCTAGAGGCATTGGTAAGACTCATGGCGGTCATAGTGAGGATTGGTGTACTACCTGTAGGGACCCAGATTAAGGAAACTTCTCTTGAGGGGAAAGGGAGATAACTCTCTATTAATATTTCGATAGGGCTCAGGACCCTGAAATTCTTACTTGAGTCTACAAAAAATGCAAACTGTTGCATTGTCTTTTAGCCAGACCTAAGGGATGTGTGTTTTACTCTTATAAATTATTTATTTATTTATTTATTTATTTATTTATTTATTTATTTATTTTTACTTATTTGTGCCTTGTCTGTCATAGAGAAAATTAAATGCCATGTGGATTTTCTATAATGCTTATTTTGACTCCTCAGTCTTATTTCACTAAGTGCCTAATATGTTTTCTCACTGATGGCTTATGGATTTGCCACTTCCTCCTTCCTTTAGCCCTAAGTTTTATTTGGATGTATAAATTCAAAATAGAAATGCCATTACAAGTTACTGAGAGAAGTCATACCATTGTTTTGAAGGAAGCCTTAATTAAGAATGCTTCTCTTTTCTGGGCTAGCTCCTACTTTGCCTCTTTGGAATGTACTGAGATGGGAATTTTAAAATATGGACAATCATATGCTGATCAAAGAGGTTTAAATATCCCTTGTTCTTTATTAAATACTTTACAATATCAAGGAATACTGGAATATTATCTCGGCTGATCTTAGCTCTTTTTTGAAGGTGAGATCCTTCCATAGTCAAAACATTCTTCTTACCTGGAACCCAAGATGGAATATAAGCAGTAACAAAAAAACCTAACAATATTACAAGTGAATCACATAATCACAATAAAGAGGGTGGGAAGGAAAATTGCTAAGTGATCTTGGAAAAAATATTTCAACTGGGTACTGTAAGGCTAAAGATAGAACTGTACACAAATCTTGTGCTCTAGTTAGTAAATTTGTTGTTCTCAGAGATCTGGATTAGCAATTCTGCAATTTATTTGTTTATATTCTGAGATTGAATTAATAAGTGAATATAATAATATGGTAATGAAAGCTAGGTCTCTCATTGTCAGAGAAAAGATAAAAGGGAACCCTATACTATTGGATTGGAATTAGAGGTGTTAATATAAAATCATGGTTCTTAATATACATGGAATGGATAAAGGACATGTATGTATGGGTCAGAATGCATCCATATTTTCTGGCCCTGGCACTGAGAAAACCTAGAAGTAATGACATCCCAGCAGCAAAAAAGAACACTATCCCCCAGTCCTTAGTTTCTAAATAGTACTCACAATTAAAGGTCCAGACTTCTCAAAGAAATACCCAATTAAAGTCTGGGATCAGGAAAATACATGATAAGACTTGGAATATTTTGGATGTTGGAAAGTATGGAAGTGCTCAAAAACTAATGGGAGCATCTTGAAGAGTCAACTTGGACCTTGTATTCCAAATGACACATTGGAGACAGTGTGTTTAATACAACAGATAATAATGGCAATAGCTTAAAATATGTAGAATAAAATAAATGTCCATGGGTCCATATAGACCTAAGTAATTAAATAAGTGAATTCCTTTAAGTTGAATTCCAGTTAATAAATAAGGAAATGTGTGGTGGGAATAAATGTCTTAAAAACTGTCAAACCAAGAGGGATCACAGGAGATATAACTAACTGTAATGTGGCAACCTGGATGGGATTCTGAATAGAAAGGGACAAGTGTTAAAGCTAAGTAAATCTAAATGAACTATGTACTTTAGTTAAAAATAGAATCAGTGTTGCCTCATTAATTATAACAAGTATATATTTTTAAAAGATATATTTATTTATTTGAGAGAGAGCCTGCATAAGCGAGTGGGGGGGGGGGGGCAGAGAGAGGAGAAACTCCAGACTCCCCCAGTGAGCACAGAACTGGGCATAGGGCTCCATTTCACAACCCTGAGATCAAAACCTGAGCCAAAATCACAAGTCAGGCACTTAACCGACTTAGCTAGCCAGGCACTCCTAACAAGTAGAGTAATGCAAGATATTAGTAATAGGGGAAACTAGGTGTGGGGGAAATGTGTATTCTAAAACTGTTTAAAAATAGTCTATTAGAATTTGAGGGATGCCTGGGTGGCTCAGTGGTTGAACGTCTGCCTTCTGCTCACTGCGTGATCCCAGAGTCCTGGTATCGAGTCCTGCATCAAACTCCCCACAGGGAAGGAAGCCTGCTTCACCCTCTGTCTTTGTCTCTGCCTCTCTGTGTGTGTCTCTCGTGAATAAATAAATAAGATCTTTAAAAAAACCCAGAGAATTTGAAAAAAAAATCACCACTTGGTCACTACCATAGTAATGATTGTGGCAGTCACGTATTATCAATGGATCTTAAAATTATTGAGCACAAATGTGAAGAGAAATAGGATGTTTGTGTAGTCTCAATGTATCCCAGCATAAAATGCTTACTAGTTACAAAGGGAAAATAATGGTTTATAGTGGAGAAACCTGGTAGATACCACCTCATTCAAATGATCAAAGGTAACACCAGTAAAGAAATGTATTGACATCCTGTGCTTCCAAATATGATGCAGCATCTATAGGTAGCACTTCTCAAGTTTTAATATTTATACAAATCACTGAAGGATCTTGTTAAACATGCAAATTCTAATTGAGGAGGGATGGGGCCTGAGATTCTGAATTTCTAGTAGAATCCCTGGTGATCTGATGCTGTAAGTAGACCACACTTTGTGAATCGTGGCCTGTAGAAAAAACCTGTAACCTTTTCAGCAACAGGGGTGTCAGGTAGCAAGAGAGTGTTCTCATCCTTTGTAACCATCCTCCAGACTTTCCTTTATCTTACTTGAGATACAAAGGGATGTACTTCTTTCCCCAGTGGTTTGTTGTTGTTGTTTTTTTTTCATCAAATGAAAACACCCAAAGCTCAAATGAGTATTATTTCTAGACAAAAGGCTTTAAGTGAGGAATTTGCATGTGACAGGAGTTTTCCTTTCCCGGAGCAGATATGCAGCGCATTTGTTTTGGAAAGGGCCAGAGAGGTAGTAGGGATATTTTACTTAACAAGCAATGGTTAATAGTCTTGGCCTATTAATACCATCTGGTATCCATGAGAAGAAAACTTTATTACACCATTACACATTTAATGCACCATTTAGGGAAGATCCTGAAGGTTCACAACTACTACAAAAGTCCAAGGAGTGCATTAATATCAAGGCTGACAAGAAATTTTTCAGCAGCATGGAGCAGTGCATAATAGAAGACGTGGTATCACTGCTCACTCATTTGCCGGTGTTGATTCCAAAGGAATTTTGTATCCTTGTAGAATTCTGCAATTGATAAATGTTCAGGCCTCTCAATAGACAGTGAGGTTGCTGCTGACCTGGCCAACATGCCTAATCTTCCCGTTTCTGAGATAGCAGCTGCCTAATGATGTAGAACTAAAGGGCCTTCTTCAGCAGGATGATTTGAAAGAGCATTTGAGCCATTTTACTCTTGGCCATATTTTCTGGACTGAAGAGATCCTGAATTCTAAGAAAACGTGAATGGCTTTGCTTTGTGGTGTAGTTGCATTTTATGTTTTTGGGTCTCTCATTTTGTGAGACCGCGCTAACCTCATCGAAGAAAATGAAATTTGGATGGGAGAGTGTACAGGTGTTAAGATTGTGGTCAATCACTGAGAGGCTCCCTCAGAGCCAGGTGTTGGCACCAAGCTGAAAGTGACTGGAGATAATTTTATTTATTTATTTATTTATTTATTTATTTATTTATTTATTTAGTCCCAGGATATTTCTTTTTCTAGCTCCATATTAACAGTCTTCACTTCAATCCTTTTGCTCTCAGTGGGCTTTCCTACCATGTTCTATCATGTTTGATTCAATGCTGATTTGGAAAACCTGCCTGGCTTTCATTTCAGCCCTGTCCCCTTCCCTAAAATGTTGCTTCTCCAGTTACCCTACCTGACTTTGTATCTTGCAACCCACAGATAAGCAGTATTTCACTTTCACATAATCCAAGAAACCCTTTACCTGTACTTTATTAGTACCTCTTATGGCAGGTAATACCTTCCAGATTCTGAAGGATAGTCACGTCTAACCTGGAATTCTATTCTAAGTGAAACTTCCGATCACTCTTCTCAAAAAGGTAAATATTATTTCTGATAGAGCATTTCTTGAAAAACTGCTGAAGCTGTGATGCACCAAAGTAAGGAATAAACCAGAAATACAAATATCTGGAACCTAAGAAACGTGGAAACCAACACAGGAGAGGACCAAAAGGAACAGCCAACATGTGATAAAGGGACATCCCAGGACTTCAAGAATGACAATTCCAGATTGGAACAAGAGGGTTGGAACACGAAAACCTGAAAAGAAATTAAGTTGTAGTATGTTGGGAGTTTGCAGGGAGGTGAAATATGTATGGGGGACAGCAAGTCATGTAAAAAGATCAAAGCTCATCTTCCACATCATAACATGGGAAAGGTTAAGAAAGAGGACAGCACATGTCTCATGCTGTTTAAACATGGAGAAGCAAATCGTGGGAAGGAATAGCTGAAGAATGTGCAAGTGTTTACCTCAGGATAAGACTGGGAAAGAAGCACAAAGAGATCATTGATTTTGTTGGAAGACTTAGAAAACTAACTGATGTTTTCATGTATATAGTACATATACATAGACGTTGCTGTTGTTTTTTCAAATAAGTAGATGGAGTGACTTACTTCAAGGGATAAATAACCCTAGTAATGGTTGTAAGAGTCAGGTGACTAAATTAATTCAATTCAAAACCTTATTAAGCATGCATTACGTGACAGATGCTATGGAGACAAAGACAACATAATATTTCTGCTCTTGAGGACCTCATAATCTAGGCCAGATAAGACATGCATGCCTTATCACATTCTGCATCCCGTGATGCAGAATGTGATAAGGAATATTGCAAATAATGCTCTGGGAGTATGGAGGAAGAGGCAATGGCATCAAAGCAGTTGGCTTTGAGAAGGATGCAAGGAGAGTTGCATGTGAGTGGCATTACCCTGTGTGAACTGGTTTGTTTTCTCATTCTGGCTGCTCTTTTGTTTGAACTGAATGTAAATAATAAGGAACTTCTTTCTTCACTTTAAAATATTCTTTGGGTTATGAGAGATTTGGACCTCTGGAGATGGGAAAAAGAAAAAGCATTACAGATGAAGAAGGAACTATAATATAGTTGCAGAAATAGGGTGACAAAGGGCATGCGAGGAGAAGGGCAAGTATTGTATGTAAGTGTAGAGTGCATGGAAGAGATTTGCCTGTGGTCAGAGCAGTGAGTATTCAGAAAAAATAAATCTATTTACCCAAAATACATGAACAAGATACTGACAGGAAACTGATTCACAGAGGGTTCTGGTAAGAGTTGTGGTTGTCTTTGTATTCTTAGTGTCCAGCTAGTGTTTGGCATGGGGTAAGCAGGTCAATTTAATAGAATGGAATCAGCCATCTGTCTTTTGAAATAAGTGCAAAGAGGCCATTCCCTGAAGGATCATTACTAATGACACTGCAACTAGTAACAATAATGCTGATGACTCACATTTATTGAGTATTTAACATGTGTTGCATTAAGGTAAGTACTTCATTGAATTATCCTGGCTTCCTAGATGGAAGGTATTGTTAGTAAATTCATTTTATAGATAAATAAAACTGAGACTTAGAGAAGTTAAGTGGCCTGCAGATTTTGAGACAAGTACTTATCTTTCTTTTACGTTATGTAAGCATTTAGATCACCCATTTATAGAAATGTAAACCATGTTTAAAGGATGATGACATTGTGATACTGCTTTATTTTATTCTACAAAAAGCTCAATTGTTGCATTTCATTTAAAGTTGGCCACAAAAGGGTGCCTGGGTGGCTTAGTTGGTCAAGTGGTCCATTAAGCATCCAACTCTCAATTTCAGCTCAGACCATGATTTCAGGGTCTTGAAATCAAGTCTTGCATTAGGCTCCTCACTAGGTGAGGAGCTTACTTAAGATTCTCTCTCTGGAAAATAAAAAAAAAGTGAGGAGGGTGGCACCTGAGTGCTTAGTTGATTAAGCTTCTGACTTTTGATTTCAGCTCAGATTGTGATCTCGGTTGTGGGATCAAGCCCTGCATCAGGCTCTCCACTGGGCGTGGAGCCTGCTTAAGATTCTCTCTCCCTCCCGCCCCTTCTGCCCTTCCCCCCCATCCTGTGGTCTCTCTCTCTTTCTCTCTATTAAAAAAAAAAAAAAAAGAGGGGAAACCCGAGTGCCTCAGTTAAGCTTCTGACTCTTGGTTTCAGCTTGGATTGTGATCTTTATGTGGGAAACTAAGGCACAAGGAAATGTAGATAAAATTAAATGTCCATATACCTGCAGCCCATGGACAAATACTTGAGGCAGGCAGAATATAATATTCCTATACACGCAAAAAAATAATATTCTTCCACAAAGCTCCTAACTGTCTTAATGTTAATGCCTTGCTAGAGAGAAAAACAACCTTGGTTTGATAATAGTAAGGCCTCTGGTATCCTGGGTCTTCTTTAGCACAAGCAGATCCTTTTGGAACTTCATTTATCTTTACTTCCCCAACCCCAAAGTATGTAATCATTTGCTCCTAATAATCCTGAGGCAGCAGGATCAGCAGGGAGCAATAGGCAGCAGTAGCTCCTTCTGCCGATGGATCTTGTCCTTGTGATTTATTGTTTATTTTTGAAAGATTTTATTTATTTATTCATGAGAGACACAGAGAGAGAGGGAGGGGCAGAGACACAGGCAGAGGGAGAAGCAAGCTCCACACAGGGACTCGATTCCAGGACTCTGGGATCGTGCCCCGAGCTGAAGGCAAATGTTCAACTGCTGAGCCACCCAGGCATCCCCTGTCCCCATGCTTTAATAAGAGCACCATTTTACACTGAAGACATCTCAAGAACTCTATTTTTGGCGACTGGCTCCAGTGCCCACAAACCTCTTCTATATATTAAAAAGTTACATCAATCTCAGAGTCCTGGGATTGAGCCTATGCTGGACTTTGTGCTCAGTAGAGTCTGCTCAGAATTCTCTCTCTCCCTCTCACTCTGCCTCTCCCTACCCTTTCTATCTCTTTCTCTGTTTAAAAAAATGAAGAAAGTCTTTAAAAAAAAAATAGTTGGCCCTAAAGTGTATAAATATGATCCCAATTTCAGTTTAAAATAGTATATATATCCAGAAGAAAATATATCAGATTGGATCAAATCTAGGACAGTGTCAGCTATATGATGTACAATTATTTCATATACCAATAAGAAAAAAAAAAACCCATTGATTAAATTAGGTTGTGCTACCAACTGTAAGGCATAACCTCATTTTGGAGATGTTAAAATGTAAGAAAACATCCATCTTATAATAAATTAAATATACTGATTATGGAGTAGTGAAATTATACATGGTTTAAATTCTCTTATAATACATACATGTTTCTAAATGTTCAGCAATTGATATATATTACTTTGATTCTTAAAAAGTTGATTGTTTAAATGTTAGAAAAATTCAGAGCATCCCCATAACTAGGAATAAATATATAGAATACAGATAGTTGACATCAGTAACTTATACTACTGTTTTTAAATTGAATTCAGCTTTATGATTGACATGTATATGATTGACATAAATTCCCTGAAACAAACTGTGTTGTCACTCAGTTTAAAAGGGAAAGGGAATTTCCTCTAAAACACGATGGGATAAAGGCATATTTATTTTAATTCCTACCACTTTTCATGCCAGAAACCTGATGAACATAACAATTTACATTTGGAAATGTAAAATCTTACCTGAATTGAAACTTGGTTAAAATCTCCAAGCACAGTCTATGAATTGCAGCCATCCATCAAATATAGTGGGACTTGAATCAAATGGAAAGAAGATATTGAAAACCAATATATACCTCTCAAGCTTAGGCAGACTATAGGTTCCTCTCAAAGTAAGCGAGGATCCTAATAGGTCCATCTGATGATTTTTTTTTTTTTTTTTTTTACTAGAACAATAAGGAGTGAAAAAAGTGATGAAAATGATGGTTGGACATGTACTGTTGACCAAAGCTAAACATTAAATCTCCAAATAAAAGACATTTGCTGATAGAACGCTTCACTGCAAGTCACGTAGACTGCAGTTACGTTGATCTGCTGCAGAAAGATATCCCCAGAAGAGGAGACAGAGCAGACTTGGTGAGAAGGAGCTCAGAAAAGATAAGCAAGGTGATATAGATCAGATACGTGCCCATTCCCATATTGTTCTTTAGAAAAAGAGTAGACCCAGTTAGAACTGCCGGTTCAAAGATGAATGATAAGCCAAAGAGATCTGAAGTAGGATTTTGGCACAGATGCTACAAAAACAAAAAGATACATAATTTACATTAAAGGGCAGTTGAAAGTACACTTTAGAAAAGCATGAACTTTCTACTACATGAAAGAAAATTTCAGCCAAATACTTCTTTATATCCTCAGAGAATTATAAGAAAAGGGGATATTTTAAAAGAAATAATGACAT
The DNA here is from genome assembly GCF_053574225.1 of Canis aureus. Taxonomy (NCBI): domain Eukaryota; kingdom Metazoa; phylum Chordata; class Mammalia; order Carnivora; family Canidae; genus Canis; species Canis aureus. Next base: position 55,974,534 of record NC_135619.1, on the reverse strand, counting down.
TTAAAAGACAAAGCTCTTTTAATCATTTTTATCTGATTAAATGTTTCATTTAATTTTTAATTAATTAATCTTAGTTAAAAATTTTTAATTGAAAATTGATAAGACAATATTAGAAGACACAAGGGATACTGGCAAAACTCGAGAAAGAGATTAAGAAAAAACACTGTTGCATAAATAGGAACTACATAGAAGAAGTGGTAAAAAAATAGAATGGTTATTACTCAAAACATTTCAGACGTTGAAAGTATCATGTCAGTGACATGGTATTCTGGTTTGAGGATGTCAGCAAGGAAAAAATAATTAGAGAGCTGCTAGATATGGATGATAAAAGAGATCAAACAATAATATAATTAGTGTGCCTGAGGTATATATAGAACATGCTAAAATGGAATAATATTCAAAGATGAAATAGAAGAAAAATCTCCACAAATAAAGGAAGATAAGAATTTTCTGGAAGATCAATTTATCTTAAAGTGTGATCTGGTGTCAGAACTTCCTTACAGCCATCACAGAATTCTGAAACTATACATATATAATGAAAAAAGTCCTAAGCCAAGATGTTGGTTTTGTATAAATGCCAAACAATGATATTTTCAAGCAAGCAAGGATTCTGAAATATATCCCTTGTTAGATTAAGAAAAAAAAATTGAAAACAAAAATGAGAGACTTTTGATAAAAGTCAGCCTCCTGAGAAATGAATCAAAAAAAAAAAATCGGAAAAAGAAAAGTGATGTCTTATAAGAATTGTTAAGAAACATAGAAGCAATGTAAATATGGGCCTCAGATTGAACAACATTTGGGATTACAATGACAGAGTAAATATTAAAAACCTTGGCAAGATGAAGTTAAAATATGATGCATAAATATCTGGCAGTGTAGGAAAGGAGTGGGAGAAAGAAATGTAGATGAGGAAATATTGTCACATTTCATAAGTGGAAATATTACATAGCATAAATACTGCCCAAGGTTGAAAAAAATTCAGAAATAGAGCTTCAGTGTTCTACATTAAATTAAAAGTATAATTATGAAGAAAACTCTCATAAGGAAGGATGAAAACAAAAACAAAATAGATAAAGCACCATATGACAATAGATAGAAAACGAAGAAATTTACAAAATACATACGATACACAAATGGTTTTAAGACCTGACTTACCTATCATGGCTATTATTAACTTATCTTTTAAAAGAAAAAAAGATTTTCAAGTTGGACTTAAACTACAATAAAACAAATAAATAACCCATATTGTCAGTTGGAGGATGGTTACACATATTTTAGCCTAGTAATACCACAGTAATACCTTTTAATACAGAGATTAAAAGAAAGACTGAGATACTTATTTACCCATCCATCTGTCCATTTATCCATTTTAGATATATAGATCTACAGATATATACACTAATTTATATATAGCTAAAATGCTCTGAAAAATCTGAAAAGGGAAAGTTGCAGAAAATTTATAATAGCATGGAACTTTTTGATTTAAAAGGCTTATATATGAATACAAAATTCTGGAAGGATATCAAGACACTTTATATTCATTATATTTTAGCTAATGGAATCCACTTTATAGCTCTCTGTTTGAATTTTAATCGTGAATATATATATTACTTTAAAAATTAACTTTAGAAAATAAAAATTGCCTTTCCTTTTTAAAAAATGTTGCCAACCTATTTTGCTAAGTCTTCCATTTCATTATAAAGCATAATTCTATTATTAGATAATTAATTATAAAACAATGACTAAAAATACTACAATATATCATAAGTTCATTCTCTAGTTAAGCTAGCTAAGTTTGTGGAATTTTGGAGTGAACATAGAATATGTTCATCATTTTTATATATTTTTCCGCCAGAAAGTATAGTCGCAATTTAAAGTCAAATCATGAGAGGATGTGGAATATATTTTGCACTTTTTGTTCTACTTTTTTGAGTAAACACAACTCTCCAAAAAAATAACAAAAACTTTTTTTCACATTTTACACAGGAAGGAATACTCCAAGTATAGGAAAGTCAAAAGACCAAAGAGATACTATGAATGAGCAATATTAAGGGGATTGCAGGTGATTTTTTTTTCCTTTAAACAATCTGTATTAAAAATTCTACTATATTCTCATATTCTACTCTACTATTCTATATAGGAGGCACTGAGAAGCCACCATTGATTTAAAACCAGAAAAACACGTAAAGATGAGTTAATTGGGAAGGCAATGACATTTCACTTTCAGGGCCCTAAAAATGACTCTTCTGGAATATTGTATATGCTTCTGACTCCACAAAGCTTGATTATGCTCCTATTGACCATATCTGTTCTCTGTAGGATATCCTGCTTATAATGGATTCAGAGAACGGTGATCCTTTATTGAGGAAATTATTTGTTATCTTTCTCTGCCTTTCTCCTAAACATGGTTTCAATCTTAGTGACTAGGAAAACCAAAAGCAAGGAGTAATATCCCAGGTCAATAATGATCACAGATATGACTTTCTGGGGCTGAAATTCTCTTCCTTGCCTTTTGCAGTAGGCAGAAGACAGAATGAGTGGCATGGGCAACACCTGGGCCACTGTCTTCTACTATCAGACTCTGTTCCAGCCATAATTTCCTTAAATATTCCAGACTCTTACCCTCCTCAGCTCCTTTGTGCCAGCTGTTTCTTTAGTTTATGTTTAAAATTACAATTCATGTTTAGAATCTTTATCTGTGTGGGGCCTGGTCTTTCTTATCCTTAGCATCAGGTTCAATGTCACTACAGTTTCTCAGAAAGACATCTTAATCTGACCATTTGCACCCATGACACAACCTTTTATAACCTTATAAAATCTCAATGGCTTGAAACAACAAAGCTTAAATACTATACGATTTCACTCATGTGGAATCTAAAATGAACAAAACAAATGAATAAACAAACAAAAAGCAGAAAGAGAGCCACAAATACAGAGAATGAATTGATGGTTGCCAGAGGTAACAGAAGAAAGGGTGTAGGTAAAATAGGTGAAGGAGAGAGGAGATACAGACTTCCAGTTATGAAATGAATATGTTATAGGAATAAAGTTACAGCATAGGGACTATAGGGAATATTAAAGATATTGTAGTAGTATTGTAGAGTGACACTTGTGAGCCTGACACATAGAGATGTTAATTCACTATGTTGTACACTTGAAATTAATGTAACATTGTGCATCAACTGTGCTCAAATTAAAAATTTTTTAAGAAGTCATATTCTACATGTATACATCATATATCCTAAGCCAAACTTCTGATGTAATTTTTAGATATCCTTGTCTGATAATGAACACACAACTATGCTAAGAAAAAAGAAAAAAAAGAATGCATTCTACTGAATAAAAATGTAACAAAACAAAACAAAAACAACAAAGGTCAATTTCTCATTCATAATTCAGATCCAAAACAGGTCAGGAGGACAGTGCTGCTCATTATAGACATTTAGGGAGTGATAGGTGCTCTCTGCTCATAGGATGCCACATTTTACTGCGTGTCTGAAATATTTGTGTAGAACAGAATAGGGAAAGTAGAGAATAGCGTGGAACACAAGCTCTTGAATACTTCCATGTGGAAGTGACACACATGTCCTCTACTCTATGGCCAGACCTAATATTAAGGGACTAAAATGTGCGACTGATCCTCATATTTGGAAGAGAAAAGATCCAGAAACATGGTAGGCAGCACTCATGTCTGCCACTCACCTTATGTAGAATCAGTCCCTTTTCTCTTCCCTAGGTCAGTGTTGGGTTTGAGGAAACCCAAGGAAGAGCAATTCTCTTTACCAGCTGAGTTTCAAATCACTTAAGAGATAAGACAATTCAAAGATAATCCTGGAGATAGAAATGTTAGCTTTATTACTGAATGGGAGGAAATGGCTTAGATGTGTAGCAACAGAGAACTTCCAGATATCTAATGCCACTTTTGGGCTGGCTCCTTTTGGGAGGGGCTTTCAGAGGGAAGCCGGTGCCTCAGGAGAAGGAAGAATGGAAGGGTTGAGATATGCATGCTGAGGGCCTGCTTCCAGACTCACCAATCAGATAAGTTACTCCACTTCCTCAGGGGAGGAAAGAGTCAGGTAGTAGAAGGAATTTTACTCTAACATTGCCCTTACTACATGAGAATGCAAGTTATATAAGGGCAAGTGCATTTCTGCCTTTTTCTAAGTTGTGTTCTCAGTTTTTGGCTAAGGATAGGGCATACAGAAGACTATCCAATGCCTATTAATGAGGTGAATAAATAAATAAATTAATCAATTAATGGAATACTAGCTACTGCCTGAATCAGATTTGCCAGGTATCACAATTAAATTGAAAATAATATAAAAAAAGCATTGTGACTGGAATTGATTTATCACATCAGGGAATTAATCGTATTAAAATAATATATTTAATAACAAATACTATGAAACTATTATTGTACTATTTTATCATAGTAATGATTTCCATTCTATTATGTAAATCAATATTACCATAGTGTTTATATTATTATATATTACAAGTATATGATTATATACTTGAATGCATACTATAATATTTGAACTATTTATATTACATGATTTTTCTGATATTATAGTAGTAAAAATTCATTATTATTATAATTATGGTATTATTTAATATGAAGACTATATGCTGACTTGAAAAAACAAGTTCATCTGTGGATCTCTGGGTTGAAATTAGGATATCCCCAAAACAAACCTTAGGCTGCATTAATTTTTTTTTTTTTTCTGATGAGTTGGCTAAGTGCATATCTCCCTGTCCTTTGTGTTTATTTCATTCTAATAGCTTTTGCCTTAAGCAAAAGTTCAGAAACAAGTGGAGAGTGTGTTTAAAGGGAAAACAGATGGTAAGTTAAAAAAACAAAAGGAGGCAAGAAAATGTTAGAGACAACCAATTTCATGGAAAACCCAGAAATGCAATTCATATAAAAAATATTCAGTATGAGTGATGAGAAAAATAGAAAAGAAGAAACAATGAGTTTTTCTTTTAAGATTTCACTTATTTATTTGACAGAGAGAGAGAGAAAAAAAACAATCAGGCAGAGCAGCTGGCAGAAGGAGAGAGAGAAGCAGGCTCCCCACTGGGCTCCATCCCAGGATCATGACCTGAACTGAAGCAGATGCTTAACCGATTGAACTATCTATCCAGGTGCCCCTGAAAATATGAGATTTAAGTTTAGAATAATTCAAACTGCAGTAACAGCTAACACACACATGCAATGTAAAAGAGCGCCAATTAAAGACAAAATAGAAGCCTGAAGACTCAAAGCCTGTCTTGGTTCAGTCTCCAAACTCAGTTATTAAGAATAGAGAGGAATGGAATGTGAGTAGTACAACTTCACTTGATAGCCAGCACTTTTCCTGAGACCATCAGGTCACTGAAACCGTACTAGGGATAATTCAATTTATTTAATAACCTAATTAATATCAATTAAGGTTAGGCCAGTTAGTTCCATTAATGAGTATAACTCCTAATGAAGTCAAGGTCATGAGTTCAATATGGGCCAGGGTCATGAGCTCTAATTTTACCTATTAGAGAATATGTGGTGTATTCTTTTTTTTAACAATTTTTTTAAAAGATTTTATTTATTTATTCATGAGAGACAGAGAGAGAGAGAGAGAGAGAGAGAGAGAGGCAGAGACACAGGCAGAAGGAGAAGCAGGCTCCAAGCAGGAGCCCGATGTGGGACTCCATCCTGGGTCTCCAGGATCACTACCTGAGCTGAAGGTGGCGCTAAACCGCTGAGCTATCCAGGCTGCCCTATGTGGTGTATTCTAAACCCCAATTTCCCCTGTCATAAATTTATTTGGGCATATATGGCAAAGGTGTAGGGTAGGGGAGATGGCAGGGGTAGGGGAGCCATCAAGGCAGAATTTACTTAAAAAAAAGCATATCCATGGTTTATGTAATCCATTACTATACTAGATAAACAATTCAAACACCTGAATTGTGTAGATGAATCAATAGCATCATCTTTATTACAAAGGACAACATATTATTATTTGCTAAACATAAGTGGATCACTCAATCTTATACTCTATAAAATCAAAAACCAATGTTTACCAATATGGAAGTAATTGGATGCTTTCCTATTCTTAGGTGATTTTCATATGCTTTTACCAAGAGAGGTTTTGGTACTATCCAAACACTGCAGGGCTTGGATGTGCCTTGAAACATGATTAATGCATTTAGAAATTGATGACTTGGAGATGGTTATGGGAAGGGAATGCTCTTTCAAAAGCTTTGATAGGAGGTCCAAATTTAAATATAAAGTACTATAAATTTCAAACAGGTAATGGATTAAAAACATACATTGATAAATATTTCAAAAGCTGTAGGAAAACAGATCATAGAAAATTTGAATTTCACTGAGAACATACTTGGCTACTCTTAAGTTCAGGAGAGACTCAATATATCATTAAATGTGTTCAAAGGAAGTTACAGGCCAGAAATATATCTGTTGTACATATAAATGCACATATAAATATATACATAGCTACTTAAATGTGTGTATGTGTATGTACTTAGATCTAATTATCAGTGGACAAGAGCCAAGTAAATATCTGTACTTAAAGAATAGTATATGTATTATATTTTCATTTGTTCTTTTATTAAAAGAGTAGCTGCTGAGACTAATAATTCCCTGTTTAAGGCAGCTCTAATGACCTCTGAGGTTCTGCCCATCTCAGCAATTTTTGTAGAATTACAAGCATCGAGTACATACCATATACAAGGTCCTTGGCATTTATTTTAAATTATTTAATTCCTTACAATAACTCTATGAACTCTGAACTATTGTTTCTATATTAGAAACAAAAAAAAAAATGAAGCTGGAAGAGAATAAGTAATGTGCTTAAACTTTCATGATTAATGGAAAGACTAAATTTTGTCTGATTCCAAAACACATCTTTTAATTCTATACTGCTTCCTTTTACATTTTTTATCAGAATTGATAGCATATAAAAAAATATATTCATGGGTTTAGGTTCAAAAAAATTCAAAAACATTTGTGAAATTTAAAACAAAGGAAAAATCATAAACAAAATAATTTTTGTAGGTGATAAGGCAGTTGAACTTAAATAAGCAATCAGATGTGACAATAAAGGGGTAAATAGAAATAAAAGTGTGATTTTTACTACTTGTTAATATTATTAAGGCTAATAGCTAACTTTCTGTCTTAGCCAAAATATGAACTCAGTATGATGAATTATGCATTACTTGAGCTACATCTGATTGTGAAATCCTCTAAAGAATTTACTTGAATCCTGTTTTTCCAGTTAGAGCTTTTACTTGCTTCAGGGAGAATTTGGTAGTGAGGGGAGGGTCATAGAAATGGAGTAGATAAGAAAGAGATTTCTCCAGCCCACCGCACTGAATATTTGGGAATGTATGGACATACTCTTTATCATAGAAAGAAAAAGCAACAAGAATAATAATAGCTGGCATTTCTTGAATGCTATATCACTGCTTGAAGGGCTTTGTATACGTTAACTTGCTTAATCTTCACAAAACAAAGGCCAGAATAAACCTGATGAGAAACCCTGGCATTATGGCACTATTTTTTTTTTTTCTGGTAAAGATGAACTCTACTTAATGAAAAAGGTTGAGTATATCAACCATATACATGAGTTGTCAATCATTTATTTTGCAGAATTATTACAGAGTTACTTTTAATATCAAGCTTTTAAAAAATATTTTATTTATTTATATGACACAGAGAGAGAGAGAGAGAGAACAAGAGCACAAGTAGGGGGAGCAGCAGGCAGAAGAAGAGGGAGAAGCAGGATCCCCACTGAGTGGGGCTCAATCCCAGTACCCTGGGATCATGACCCTAGTTGAAGACAGAGGCTTAATTGACTGAGCTCCAGGCACTTCAATACCAAACTTTTCTAATACATTTTAGTTGTGATTGGATTTATAAAACCTCAATTTAGATAGAAACTTTCAAGTACATCATTTTTAAATAAAAAAATATACACCTTGTGCTTCTCACATTTATTTGTCTGTTGACATCACTAAACCTAAAGATGCCTGGCTAAACCTATGAGAAATAAGATTAACCAGTAAGAGGATTTCTCTTTTATTCTTGTTTTTGTAGGTTATTAAAGTCATTTGCTGGGTCTACATTAAATGAGTGACCTTGAGTTCTCCTGCAATAGTCATTTTTACTTACTTGGTCCCATTTTATTTTCCTATGTCTATGGACTATGTTAGCACAAGAGTTGCAAAGGATAATACATAGTGTGCTTCTGGTTGCCTGGTCAAGGTCAGAATCATAGAATGCTTAAATGGGAAGGAACATCCTATCTATCATGTAGTAGTCTAACTTTCTTTTGCTTCTATATAGATGATGAAAGGGAAAAAGTTAGGAGTGGAAAAGTGGTATGACTTTCGTTAAACAACATTTTTTACTAATTCATTTTTTCTGCATTGATAGAATTGTCCACATATTTTAGTCTGGTTTAGTCTTGTCTATCATCTCAGATTACAATAGGTAAGTAGGTAGGTAAGTAGGTAAGGTAGAGAGTGTTTTGGTAGACCGGATTTTTGGCGTTATATAAGTACAATTTGTAATTTGATATCTCTTCAGCCTATTTCTTATTAATAGTGAAGTTATTCTTTCAGAAAGAATAATTTGACCATCATCGTTCATAATCTGAATATCACAGTCTATTAGCTGGCATCTAACTTCACATGTGTTCTTGATCTTTGTCCTTTTGCCCAATAATTTACTGAGTACAAAAGAGTGAAGATATTGCAGATCACACCTTATAAGATTTAATGGCTCAATTATACTCATGTTGCTTATAACACTCTTTAATAATTCTCAAGAGTGGCACTGTAACATCTCACAAAGACAGCAGAGAGGAAAGTGTGTGCCTGGCTGACAATTTCTTGCCTGGGGGTAACCAGGGCAGTTAGTTTTGATAAATACTTAAGTTTTACCCACCCTATGCAAACTATAATGCTAGGTCATGTGGGAAACACAAAGAGGTAAAGGATGTAGTCTTTAAGGAGTTTCTGTGGTACTATGAGTCAGGGTGAGGTGTTGATCTGGATTAATCAGAAGAGGAATCTAGCAGCAAGTTGAGGTAGATGGGAAGGGAAAGTCCTGATCTGAGGTGAGAAGGACAGTGAACTAGTTCCAAGAAAACAGTAACAGCTCTTGTTTTTACTTTGTGCCAGGCACTATTCAAAGCAGTCCACTTGTATTGATGTAATAATATATATTACTATTTATATAGTATATAATAATAATTTATAGTGATATATTTTATAGTAATTCAGTGAGGTAGACATTGCTATTATTCTCATTTTGCAGATGAGGAAAGCTAGGCAGAGATGTTAGTTTGCTTGCCTAAGACCTGTTACCTGCAAAGTGAAGAAAACAGACTTCAAATCTTCGCAGTATGGTTCCAGAAGCCAAGTGCTAAATCACTAAACCACAGTTGTATTAAGACTATGACTTGAATATCTGATTGATCCATGATAAACATGATTAACTGGCCCATAGACACAAATGTCTTAAAGAAACCTCAGAAGGCCACCTTGTTTCCCTAAATGACAGTATGGATTACAAACACATTGCCATTTTATTTAGCTATAGAGCTAAATTTATAAAAATGATTTTAAGAGCTCTATTCAGCTCATTGCAGGAAAATTTGGGAAACCATGGATTTTAAAGTAGGGAATCACCATGTTTTCTTAATATTTTTAAAGATATTTTAGAACTTTTTTTGTTTTTCGTTTTAATACATTTTTACATTTAGTAAAATATATTTAACTAAGATATGTTTAATTATATATTTTTACAATATATTTTTTGAGAAGTCTATTACAAAGAGAATCAAAAGGACTTTGCTCACTTTCATGCTCTAGCCAAGGAGATTACCTAATCAGAACACTGCACTTTTACTTACAATTTATGGAAAACATGAAGTTTCTAGTATCCTTGGAAAATGGTATGTATACACAGTAGTTTTGAAAGAAAACAGTATACTGGTAGAAGGGAAGAATGTAAGGTAGGAAGTCATATGTAGCAATATTAGTTTTGTGGCTGCTCCCCATTGAGACAATGGTAAGATTACCATCTAATGTATACATTCATTTTCTTTCCTAATAGCTTCATGCTTGTGATGATTAGAAGAGACATAACTAATCTTTTAACTAGATAACCAATCTTCCAGCACCTTATTTTATATATTTGCCAAGAAATTTGAAAGGAACCACTGCAATGAAATCTATTCATTTCTTCCAAAGATCATAGTCATCTTAGTTAGACATTGTGCTTCAGTGGTATCAAAGACTGCTAACTGTTGTGATGTTGCTCTTTTTTTGTCTAAGGTACTTATTTGGGAGAACCACCAAGATAAACAATTACTGTCCAATTCAATCAGAAGTCATTAACTTCTTAAACATGATTGCCTGGTTTATATTCCAAAACCATGAGTCAGTGAAAAGTTTCAAGGATATTACAGAGAGTTTCAGTGGAGTTTCAAATGTTTTTGTCTTCTAAATCTATCAGAATTCTCTGTCTTTAAATGCGTATCACTCCCTATGTTTAGAGAGCTGACCATACGTAGATCATGGGTGGTTATTCCACCACAATATGCAGGACATATTACTTTCTTGATTATATAAAAATATCCAAGCCATATCATTTTAGGTATACTGTAATGACAATGCAATGCTTAGGGCACAATCCAAGGTAGCGATTGCTTAATAGCTACTAACAAATATTTCCCAATGTCTTTGGTCTTTACTGTTAAAATGATTATCTTAATCTTATATAGGCATGGCAACACAACATGCCCTCTCTCATCCGGGAGCTCCAGATGGAGTAATAAGCACTGGATTTAAGCCGTTGGATAACTTTTCATGACCATGCTGCCAAAGCACTGACACCATCATCAGATTTAGTCACTAGAATCTTTCCAAACAGTTGATTGTGAGTTCATGTTGTCCTTTGACAAACAGCTTTGCACACTGACATCATTCCAAATACCAGGAAGAGATAAGTTTTGGAAGCTGAGTCTACCTGAGGCTATAGGATTGACCATTTGGACTGAATTGGACAGTCACTGAAACAATTGACCAACCCATTAAAATCACAAGTAAATAAATACAATAAACCATAGTTTTAAGTAATGATTATGGTTCAGAGTGGGTTGAGAAATAATTTGGCACAGTGAGGCCAAGTGTCATAGGAGAAACCACGTTGGATGCAAGAAAGAGGAGCCTGGTTCTGACAAGCCATGTGAATGGGCAAGTCACTTCACTGTTCTGAGTCTCAGGTTTCTTATCTATTGAAATTGTTACTGGATGATTTGTTTAATTAGAAAAGTTCATTGGAAAAACTTACTGGGATGACTAAAAGTTACTTATTTGAAGCTTTTTAAACTGGTTTTAACATTAGCTATGGTGCTCAAGAAGATCTTCTAGTTCTTCCCTCAAGTTCCTCCTGTGTTATCCTCTCACCACACATACCATAAATAATAGCTACATAGTAAGCTATCGGAAAGAAAAGACCACATTTTGGTGATTATTATAGGTTCCACTGTATCATATAGTGAAGACTTTTCAATAAGTGTTAATTGAATGGAGCTATCTTTTATCCAGATTGAGGATCAAAGGGAAAATTATCTTTGGGAGTCTTAGAATGATCTAGTAGTTTAGTTCAAAACAAATCTTTTTGAATCCTGTTAAGGGGGTTGACTGCTTAATTTATTCAGTTTTCCCACTAAAACAATCTCTTCCTTAGTATTGTGTATGGAGAATCCTTTTGTCCCTCCAAGACTACCTGGTATCTACCTCTCTAGAAGAATTAGCAGCTAGGAGACTTGTCAAGTCCTGTTTTAGTTCAAAAGCTCATCCCTGTCTAGGGTACCTATATGGTAGCATTGCCTGTTCTTTACTACATTTTATCAGAAAGGTTAATCTCATTTGGTGTTAGAAGGTAACAGAGGTCTTCTAGAACTCTAAAATGAAACCTTGCTAAGGATTTTTATTTCTCTTTGCAGGAGCCCATGGAACTGTTGTGGTAATTTAATCGGATTATATATGTCAGTCTCCCAATACAATGCTTGACACAAGGTAGATGTTAAGCAACTGTTACTTTTCTCTCTCTCTTTTTAAATTAACCACCAGGAAATACATGTAAAAACTAACTTTCCTTGAAAAATATGTTCTTTGTCAGAAGTTATCATTCCTAAGTTTTGGGTATATTGTCTCATTATGTATTGGGGAAGCAATTTCAGTTTCCTGAAGGGGTAAATATATAAATTTGAATTTCTGAGGTTAATTAGTGTCTTTGACCCCTTTTGATTAATATTAGGAATGTTGAATACAAAATTTTAGTCAGATTCCAACCTGAAATTCTTTTGGACTGCATTCTTCTTCCTTCATCAACCTGACAGTTGAAATTTAAAAGGCTATTTGTCACTTCCTAGTGTCACCACCAATCCATGATGTTAGCCAGCTGTGAGACAGCTGCCACATTCCACCCCAGAAATGACTGCAGCAAAGGACCCCAGTAAGAGGGCCTTTCATCTACATGTTGAATCAGGAATAGAATCCTAATTTGTTGGGTTTGTGTTATTACCCAGGCTTGGCCTATATGCACAAACCAGCTTGGAAATGAAACAGAGATTGAATTTAGTTTATTCCTTTTAAGCGACTGACTAAAATCTTTTTATTAGTTTTCCTTTCCCAATATGACCAGTTTTATTTCCTCTTCAAATTATTGTGTCTAAATAGACAGGGCCTTGAGATGAGATCACCAAGTCAACATTCCATTATGAATCTTTTTTTTTTTTTTTTTTTTTTTTTTTTTGACTGCAAGGAATAGAAGGAGGGGAGGGAGGATGAAGGTACGGAATTAAGTATGAAACATCCCAGACAGAGCAAACAATAGTGCCAAAGTCAGGATAGATTTCCACTTGCAGGTGCCTGGAACAAAGCACTCTCATCATTTGATTGGAGATATTCAGTAAGGTTCACTGACTTGTACAGAATGGGTTGTCTTGTGTTCATTCTTATGGTCAGTCTGTCTCTGAGCTTCTTAAAAGGCCTTTCCAGAGACATGGACTAAAAAAGAAATTTTTGCAGTTTTCCTTAGAGGAGTATCCATACTGGACTCTTCTTTTACTGGTATTAATTTACTGAGGACAGTGGAAATTTCCCTCTTTTTCTTTGTTTGTTTTTCTTTTGAGCCAGTCCTCAACCTAAACTTAATGCTGTTATGCAAAGGAAAGGAAAATTTTACTTGAAGAATAACCAAACAAGGTTAAGTTCAAGCCTGTAGTTAAAAGTAACTGCTAATTATTTCTTTCACAATCCAATTTTCTTCATGTTTTTACAAATATGCAACTATATAGAGACCTATCCTGATTAGAGAGTGACTCCGTATTTCAATTAACTGACAGGATGACATGTAATAATCATTCAGTTAAATAGGCTCTTGCTTCACTTAATAGGGACAGTATATATATTTTTTACGGTATGGAAAACATTGTGAAGAAGTTGCATTAACCAATAGGCACAAATAGGGTAAGTATTATAGCCAATGGACACATGCATTGAACAATATCACAAGCTTTTTGAATTAATGACACAGCTCAAATTCAAAATACCAGCTGTTGAAAGAGAATTTAAGACCAAATGTTTTATACATTTGTGTCATGGAAAACAATCATCTGCTCTACCTTTTTTTTTTTTTTTTTTCCTGCAAGCAGATTCTCTCCAAGTTAAATAAGGCAATGCCCAAGGAGTGTTCCATGGATCCTATAACCATGTCTTTGCATCAAAATCCCACTAGTTGGTAAAAAAAAAAAAAAAAAAAATTGTGATATTTCTACCTAATTGATTCTCTAACAACCAGTTAATTGACAAGCCTAAACTCCCTCAAAGATTTGGTTTCTGAAAAACACTGCATCCAAAATATTACCAAATTTGAGTTAACCCTCTACGGGATTAAGATGTGCCAGAAATACTTTTCCTATTCCCAGGAGTGATCTAGTGTTACATCAGAGGAGGCTTGTGATAATACTAATCCAGATAAGTAGGGCATTTTCCAAAGGGCTGCTTATAGGCATCTTCTCATTGACCAAGAGCAATGGGTCAGGCTTGAAGATGAACAGAGCAATTACCAATTTTTTAATCTATATGTTACACTGGTGTGATGAAGTTGAGAGATTGGAGCTACATAAACTACTCTTCCCTTCACATTTCTTCCCCAATGCATAGATTAGAACTGTAGAGAAATCCTCCTCTCTCAAAAAGTTAATTGGTTTTCTTGTTATAAACCTAAATTTATACTGAAATTAACTCTTAACATAAGTGAAGGAGAGCCACATATATCCACAAAGATGTATGTCATGAACAATTAAAGGGTGTTGCAGAAGGAGATACTCAATAACATTTATGTAATATGCTAGCAATGCAATACATTATTTAGGAATGCGTACATATGTAGTAAAAGTAAAAACACGCATATGAAAATGATAAAACAAATTCAGGTAAATAGCTCTACTAGTGAGAGAAGGGAATATGATAAAAGACTCAAGAGACCTCACTTTTATTTGTGATGTTTTATTTCCTATGCAAGTGATGACTTAATGGATTCTATCATTTTTATACTTTTTTGTACATTTGAAACATCTTAGCATTACAAAAGAATCTCCCAGGTGAGTGGTTAAGAGTTTGGGACTTTGGAATCACACAGACCTATTTTTAAGTCTTGGTTCTCCTACGTAAGAGTTGTTTGTTTTTGTTTGTTTATTTGTTTGAGAAAGTTACTCAACCAAAGATCAATTTATTCATCTTTGAAATGGGAATAAAATAATACTCATTTTATAAGATTGTTTTCTGGATTAAAAAGATTGTTTTCTGGATTAAATGAATCAATGCATTTACAATGTTTAGCACACAGCCTGACATGATGCACTCAACCCATAGTAGTTATATGCTTATACATAAAGCGCAGGTCATTTTGTGTACTTGTGTATAGTATAATTATGCCTTTTAAAACTTATTAGCTATACGATCATAGGCAAGTCACTTAAACCTTCTGAGAGACTAATTCCTCAACTTCTAAAATGCAAAAAATTAGATTACTTATCTTGTCTTTATCACAGGATCTCTAGGAGTATGCAATAATGTGTAAAAACACTGAAATATTTAAAGTCATCATAAAGTCAGCCTTCTAGAAAAATTAAAACACTTTTTGTCACCATTCACTCATTCAACAATTGAGAATATTAAAAATCTGTTATACTAGACACTTTGCTAGGTTCTGTGAATATAGAAATATATTTTTAAAAATATGTTTTCAGGACGTTTTGGTGGCTCAGTGGTTAAGCGTCCACCTTCTGCCCAGGGTATGATCCTGGAGTGCCAAGATCAAGTCCCTCATCGAACTCCCTGCATAGAGCCTGCTTCTCTCTCTGCCTATGTCTCTGCCTCTCTCTCTCTCTGTGTCTCTCATGAATAAATAAATAAAATCTTAAAAAATATATATATATTTTATATATGCCGATAAAATATATGTATCATATATATCATATATATCATAAACATATATGATACATATATGTTTTCCGGCCTCATGCTCTTTTGTACAGTCTAGTGAAAGAAACCAGGTTTTATAGTCAGCTTCGGCTACTATAACAAAATACCATAGACTGGGTAGCTAAAACAATACACATGTATTTTTCATAGTTCAGGAGGCTGGGAAGTCTAAGATCATTGGCACATTCAGTTCCTGGTGAAAGTCTTCCTCCTGGCTTGCAAATCATTGTTTCTTGCTATCACTTCACATGGTGTAAAGAAAGAGAGATCTGGTCTCTTATATAAAAGCTCTAATCCTATCATGAGGGCCCCATTCTTAAGACTTAATCTTAATCTAATTACCTCCCAAAGGCCCTACCTCCAAATACCATCACACTTGGAGGTTAAGCCTTTATGTATGAATTTTATGGAGATACATTCATTGCATGAAAGAGAATGGAGAGAGAGAGAAAAAAAATATGTGCCAAGGCTATATAATAGGAAAGGGTAAGGTGAATAATGAGGACATAGAGAAGCCTCCATGCTACAGTAAGGAAGTGGGAAGTGGATGTTGTGTGATATGTTGAAGATGTACAAGTGGAGAGATAATAAAGGACTTTGTAGATCATATTAAGAATTTTGGTCAATGAAGTCACTGAACGATTTTAAGCAGAAATGTATGTGACCAATCTGTTGTACAAGGTCATTCTAAAGGCTGTGTAGTGATCATATTGGAAATGAGAAAGAAGGGAGTTTAAGAATGGCTTTCATCAGTCCAAGAAGAGATTTTCCTAGTTTGGAATAGAGTGGAGGTGGGGTGATGTTGGAGAGGATTGAAGAATAGGTGATTGATTGCATATGGGTTGGGGGGAGATGAGATAGGAAGAAAATTTGCCTGCCTCATTGACTGATATTAAAGATCTCAGTCTTTATATAAAAGACTGAATTTTAAGCCTTTGGATGATCTTTTAAAGTGTAACACCTTATTGAAAGAAATTAATCCATCCATTCAAGACATATTTATTGAACTGCTACTAATGGCAAATATGGGTCATATAATGGCAAACAGTATAGACAGATTTAATCCCTCTTCTCATAGTGCTTGCAGACCAAAAAGGGGAAGGACATAACTAAACAAATAAATGAATAAGATCATCACAAATTGTGATGTCTGAATCATTTTCCTGTGGCTACCATAACAGATTACCACAAACTTGGTGCCTTAAAAAACAATAATTTATCTCACACACTTCTGAAGTTAAATTAGTTTACCTGGGCTGGAATCAAGGTATCAACAGGGCTGTACTCCCTTTGAAATCTGTAGGAGAGAATGCAGTGTTTGCTTCTTGCAGCTTCTAAGGCTGCAGACATTCACGATGTGGTTTGTGGCCAAATCACTCTGATTACTGCTTCCATGGTCACACTGTCTCCTCCTTTTCTGTTGCAAAATCTTCCTCAGCCTCCCTCTCATAAGGTTACTTGTAATGCCATATAGGATAGAGAACTCAGGATAATCTCCCTATCTCAAGATCTTTAATTTAATTTCATTTGCAAAGGCCCTTTTGACACATACAGGCAACATTCACAGGTTCCAATGGTTAGAGCATGCATATCTTGGTGGATGGTGGGGGAGCTACTTTTCAGCTTACCACACACCCTATGAAGGAAATAAACAGGAGACGATGATGAGGAATAATGATGAGTATTTATATTATGGCTAGAAAGTAAGGATGAGGAAAACTGGAATGAGGTATGACAAAGAGATAAACTGAGGTCTTGTCATTTAGGGCCTTGCAGGTGTCCAGATTTTATTCTAAATGCATTGGGAATTCATCCAAGGAATTGAATTAGAAAGGTAATATGATTTGACTTACACGTTTAGAAAGATAATTTTGGCTGCTGTAAAGAAAATTGGTAGAAGATGGATGACAATGGAAGCAGGGTGACATGCCAAGAGGCAAAAGAGAATGATGGTTGGAACAGGGTGGTTCAGTGGAGAAAGAGCATCGTGGACAGAGCTAAGATTCATGTTAGAGATAAAATAATCAGAATTGAGATAGATTAGATGTGGAGGGTAAGAGGGACAAAGAGGAAAAAGAGATAGCACTTAGATTTCTAACTTTAGCAATTAAATAGGGGTGGTGGGGAATCCCTGGGTGGCTCAGTGGTTTAGCACCTGCCTTCAGCCCAGGGCATGATCCTGGGGGCCTGGGATCGAGTCCCACATCGGGCTCCCTGAATAGAGCCTGCTTCTCCCTCTGCCTGTGTCTCTGCCTCTCTTTCTCTCTGTGTCTCTCATGAATAAATAAAATCTTTAAAAAAAATAAATAGGGGTGGTGTTATTTTCTGACATGGGGAAGTGAGATGCAGAAGGAAATAAGAGCTGTGCTTTGAGAACCTTAATCCTCAGATACCCATGGGGTTGCAAAGCTGTAAGCAGTTGGGTGAAGAGGTCTAGAGCTCAGAGAAGAGATGTGGGCCAATAATATAAAAGAGGGAATGTTTAGAATAGAGATAATAAAGCAGTGAGAATGAATGAAATCACTCAGAAGCTGCTTTATGAAGAAAGATGAAAAGAGTCCAAGGCAAAACTGTAGGGAATGCTAGTACTTAAGTTTAGATAATGGAAGAAAAGCAAGCAAAAGTGTTAGAATGAATGACCAGTAACAGAGAGAAATATCCAGAAAAGGATAATGTCACAGAAGTCAAGAAATAAGATAGTTTCCTCAAAGAGAGAAGACGGCATATGCTCTTTGTATTTGGAAATGTGGAGGTCATTGATGACTTTCACAAGAGCAGTTTCAGCAGAGTGATGGGGCTGAAGCTGGGCTGCACTGATGAGCTACTGGGGAGAGCTGATGGGTGACTATAAGTGAGGAAATAGGGATAGCACACAATTTTCTGGAGTTTTCTCTTATGGGTTGGGGCGGGGGGAGCAGTAAATAGAGAAATAAACAGACAGAGATTTTGATTGTGAAGTGAGATCCTATTAGGGTATGTTTGTGTATTTTCTGAGTAGGGGTAATTCAACAGAGAAGAAGAAATTTAGTGATACAGTGAAAAAAAAAATTAAATTGGTCCCATGGTGACTGTGTATTTGAGAAAATTTCCAGCATCCCCATCAGCTTTTCTCCTCTCTGATTTCACCTTTGTGCTAATCCTCTCCTGGGAAAGAGAGAGCTCTTTAAGCAACTAACTGTCCATGTCTGTCTGAGAGACTCTATCACACTTGTTGACTTCTTAGCAGAGCCACTTTCCCTTATTACTTTGTTCTTTCTACTTGAAAAGTCCAGCCTTCCTTTTATGAATTAAGTTACATTTTCTTAAAATCAGTTTTGGTTTCATTCCCATGTCTTGCCAGCAATTATTTAGCCAAGGTGGGATGAAGAGGATAGTACGAATCATCAGGTCTTCTTAAATACTTCCAGAATGGGACTGGTCCAAAACACACATGCCATCCTCCTTACCCTCTCCCTCTCCTGAACAGGTAAATCCCAACAATATAACACTCCAGGCTTCATTCAAACTAGAATTGGATTATTTTTCCAGGTAAGTATAGAGGCAGAAGCAGAAGCTTGGCTGGAGCAGAAGCTTCAGAGCACTGAAAACTCCAGCCCCCAGCCCTCTTCACTCCAGTGCCTTATGGTAGAGGTGTCAGCATTTGAATGTCAGCTCAGTCACTTATTGCTTGCAGACACCCTGATGACCAGCTTCCTTGTTTTCTTTGAAAAAGTGAAATTAAAAAGGTGCCTAAAGTATATGAGGTAGCCTTTATTAGCAGGAGACACTGAAGAAGATCTGGATATTGTGGCTATACTCCTTGAAAAAATGGGATTCATACTTTGAGTCAGATGTGGTGCTGCTGAAAAGTGAGAATCTGTTTAAGACAGAAGGTGACAGAGAAGAGAAGCCTCTTTACTCTGCCCACTTCTCCCTAAGATTTGAATTTGGATAGCCCTGTAATTTGTAAGCACCAACCCCTAAACTTCTAGTTTACCCTCAAAGTTTCTTTTTGCCAGGGAATCTGGTGGTCATCTCATGAGAAGAAGGGCATATTTTCTAAGAGTTCAGGAAAGATAAAGGTCAAGGTAATATTTTACCAAAATTCTGTGCCCATATTCCCAAAAATCTTACCTGGGAAAAAAACATGACTTGTTTCTGAAAGTTAAAATGTAGTAGGTCAAAAGTCAGTTGTTGTAGCCACAGGACAAAAATCAGGCTTGATAATGATGTACATGAAACTGTGACATGGCAGTGCCCCAGAGGAGCCTGATTAAGAATTGCAGTTAAGAGCCAGCTGTCCCATGGGGACAAATTCTGACCTGTGTGCACACTGAGGCAGTTTGAAAACACTTCTAATCTCGGGTGAGCTTAGCAACTCAGCCATCCCTAGTGATAAAAAACAATAACCCCAAGGAGAGTACTAATGCTGAACTTAACTACCTTCCCCCCACAACCTGGCCTCAAGAGAATCATTTATATTTTGGATATTCGTATTTCAAAGTATAATTTTGGCTTAGGAAAACTAATTCATGATCACAGGGAAAGTTTTTTGTTTTTTGTTTATGACTTGTTCTTGCAACGCCTGAATCCTTTATCTCAATAGTATGCTCTGAGACTAGCCTAGGATATTCTCTGTTCTCCTAAGATATGCTTTTATTTAGTTGTTTTTTTTTTTAACTTCTGGGGTGACAAGAGAGGGTGATTAATGCTAAGAACCATAATAAGGATGGGACACTGGGGCATAGAGAAGGGAGTGGCTTTCCCCGGTTGAAGAGTGGTCTGAAATGCAGTGCTGGCATTCTGGTTCTGAAATAAAGACTATAAACTCTGACTGTAAGTAGAGACACAATATGGCTTTCTAACAACTAGTTAGTAAAGCTAAAAGCCCATAGCCTTTCCACAACATTTTAAAGGAGATATTGGATCCACAAGGTAATACCAACATGTAGCTATAAAGCTACCTCTCATATATTCAAAACCCATAAGTCAGGTTGCAAATTCTCCAAGGTCTCTAGTACTCCCTTCCTTATGTTGCTTTTTAGTGCTTGGTTAGCATCTTTTTGGGAAGAAGACCAGATGAGCAGAGCAAGGGAAGTGTCATGGCATAGAGAGGACATCCCAACCAGGAACATGCCCCTCACTTCTCTACTTCAATGGTTTGTTTGTTTGTTGTTGGCTTCTCTTTCATTCCCAGAGAGAGCCCTTCGGAACCTCAACTGATTTGAGTTTTGACTGTGGTTTCACGTAGAGAGTGACCTGTCAAAAGCCAATGGAGTAAATGCAAGTGAAATGGAGCAGACACTGGAAACTGCCAGGAGAGCAGAGGCTGTACTTCATTACATGACCAGATTCTGACAAGGAAAAGTTGGAAGGCCAGGAATCTGAGCTGCCATGGTGACTTGGCAGCTAGACCTCAGGCCATGAGGCAGGACACCAGAGTTCAGGGCGGACTGCATTTCACTGGAGCTCCAGGCCAATTGAGTCATACTGAAATCTGAGATGGAAAAGACAAAACCAGGTCAGCTGCTCATTTATCGGGGGCCAGAGAAAGGCTACAGTATTCCCTGAGATTTCCTTTCCAGCATTACTCAAGGCCAGATGGCTTCTAGAGGGCCCGAAAGGAGTTTCAGTAATCCTTGGAGGGGATAGTCCTAGCCCACCAGACTGAAAGCATTACTTGACATTCAGGAGCCAATTTCCAAGGTCAGTTGTACCTCTTTACTTCTGTGTTCTTAAATCATGACAAATGGCTTGCTCTTCCTTTTAGGTATTTGTACCTTTCAAATATTTACTCTTTTTACTTTCAGATACTCTCATGACCTGGGTCAAGCCAATAATGAGTGAACAAATGTTTTCTGAAATGTATGTCACTGTGTTAGATACTGGGCAGGAAACCAAGAAATTAGGCAGCAGAAGCTCTCTCCACAAAAAATCTTTTCAATGTGTTCTGGTTGGTGTTAGTCACTGTGTTGCCCCCAACCTTTACAACATAAAGTAGTTGAGAATAAGGACCAAAAAAGAGGATAGGGTGGTCATAGTTATGGGAGCTCAGCTTACTGGACTGATTAAAGTAAATCAATGTTGATTTCTTGAGATGCAATAGGGCTTTCTTTTAACCATTGAACTGATCATTTTTCAAATGAGTATACAAATGCAGAATGACTTACATTCTTCCCCCTTCTTGTGATATCATAAGAACTGGAAGAAGAAAACCATCTATTAAATGATTATTTGGGTAACACAAATCCTAAGAATTAACTAGTTTCTTGGGTATGGGAGTTGGAGAAAATGGGCTGGAGGAATGATCCAAATCAACTGACCAAAACTAAGAGGTCTTTAGCTTATAAATCATGCTTTATCTTATAACTATTGTTGAAACCATCTTATTTGTTAGGTTTTAAGTTCTTTGTTTCCTGGAAACGTTTCTTGTTCATCTTAACATATCACACTACATCTAGTACATTGCTTACCTTGTGGGGAACAATCTGCAAATGTTGGAAAAAAGGTCTCTGGCCTCTGGGCAAACTGTTCCCTTTCCTGAAAACTCCTTTCAGTACCACTGCTCACTTACTCCTGAAATTTTTGTTGAATAACTCATATTCATCTTTCAGTCTTAGGTTAGTCATCACCTCTTCTGGAAACCTCACCTGATCCTCCCTCCTAATGTTTTGGCTGGGTGTTCTCTACTGGACTCCCACAACATCCATGATCTTTCTTGTAAAGACACTTAGATTGCTGAGTTGCTTGTCTTCCCCTCCTGATGTATTGTAAACTTGAGGACAGGCCAAGTTCACATTCCCAACACAATGCCTGATCAGAGTGGAAACTCAATAAATATTTGCTGTTTTTAACGAATAAAGTCTGAAAAAGTGAATGAAAAAAGGTGGGTGTCATGGATGCGATTGTTTTGCTGTGCTTTCAGTACCTTTTCCCATCCCCCAAATTTGCCTTCATCTTTTGGCAATGAGGTTTCTCTCATATGCATCCACGTGGGAGGTTTCATTTGAGTGATTTGCAAGGAAGAGATGTGATCATCAGGGTGTTTATTGGACCATCCTCTCCCACTGCTCTGGCTGTTACTTCACAGAAGTGGAAGAATGGGCAGGTTACAACTCACCACAGTCTTCCCACTGTGACTCTCTTTCATTTCAAGCCAATTGACAAATGCATATTGACTTTTCTCAGTGCATGTTCACTGCTGCACTTGGTTAAAAAAAAAAAAAATCTTTACAACTACACTCTGATTGGATTTCTACTGTTTCCCCAACTTACACGTGAGGGAATTGAGTTATATAATGTTCAGGAGGTCAGGCCAGGCTGGTGACACAGATTGTTTTTGAACTAGAAGCCTCTGGGTTTACAGGCTGTGGCAGGTTCCTGTTTCTCTGGTTGCCTTAAAGGTCTCGGTTCATTATCTCCTGTCAATAAGGAATGAATGGGGTAACATGTCTCCAAAGTCTGGGTTCTCATTGCTTTCTTGGAAAATAAACACCAACTCTTTATAACTTCTGATTTATCAGCCAAGCCAGTTTATTGAGTGACTTATAAAACTTCTAGAACCAACTGCTGCATTAGTGGTCATAAGCAGGAAAAGGGGAATTATTCACAATGTCAACCTTGATTTTCCTTTACTTTTTCTCCACCACCATCTCCATGCCAATCTCCCAGCAGACTCGGCTGTCTCTCGAGGGCTTTTAAGATATTAAACTGCTCTTTTCCCTGAAATATCTTGAATTGAATCTTCCCTTCTGCTAGGCTTTACACTTCATCAGACTAGTAGGCACCTTGCCTCTCAGAACTCCTCATTCATTGTCTCTCCAAGATTTCTGAAAATTCTCCAACCAAGACAAAGCCTTCCTTTAGAAATTAGCAGTTAAGTTTCACAATGAAAATACTCAGGGACAGGAAGCCAATTGATTCAATTGGATATATATCAGCTTTGTCCCGGAGGATACGGTTTCATAGTAGACACGGAATCTAGAAGTAGGTACTGGTTATTCTCTCCAGCAGAGAAGAAAGGGATAAAGCCTGAGGCTGGAGGCACCCAGAGAAGTTTTATCCTCAAGGTTTGCCTGCAGAGAGCTTTCTCAAAATAGTGTTCACTCCTGCATGCTCTCTGTCTTCAAAACATTGCTGTGAAAATGGAAGTAATAGGAATCATTTTCCTTTTGCAGTAACACATGGACATTATGGGAATAGTAGCACAAGTGGCCAATCAGCAGAATCTTCCCACTTTGAGATTATGCAACAGAGGATGCAACAGGCAGAAACAACCCATGCTCTTTATTTATTTTTGCCTCAGAATTAGTGTTTTAGGCAGTATTCTTTAGCTGGATGCATCGGGCTTCTCTAGGGCAATGAGCTTCTATTCATCTTTGTCTCCCAGAACCCAATACTGTACTTGGTGTTTATTATGTATTCAGTAAATATTTGCTAATTTTATGTTTATATTTATTTTCTTTTAAATTCTTTGTATTTCATATAAATAGGGCCTCTAAAGTTTTCATACTGGATGTCTAAAATATATGAGTGTTTTCTGAAATCCTTGTGAATTATTTTGCCTTTTTACTTGGAACAGGTCTGTTATTTGTGAGGAATTCTCTTCTCCTCAAGAAACCTAATTAAATAATATATGTGAAAGTATCTGAATACCTCCAGAGATAAATGCCATCTTTAAGCTATTGTCACTTTATTATTTTATAAAGAATAACATAGTATTTTGCTTCACTACATGTAGTTTGACTACATGTCTTGGTTCACCGAAGATGGTCCCATCTATACCTGTTGTTCTGAAGTAACTATTAATAGATCGCTCTTGCACTCTCAGAAGTGTCCAAGTTTGGACAATTGTTGAGAGTTTAGTTCAGCTACTCCATGGTATTGCTGACTTGGCATCTATTTTGTTTGGCCAGGCATCCTTCCTCCAGGGAACTTAAATTGACACCAGTCCCTCATGTTAGCGAACGACTTTGATAGTAGCTGCGGAGTCCCAAGCCTACACGAGTTCCTGATAGGACTTCCCTGACAGATCTTATGATCCATAGTCTCCCTTGCTAGAGCACTTCTATGGCTTTTTCATCATTTAGATAAGATCACCTTGGAGCTGCCCAAAACCCTGCTCTTTTGGCTTGAATTGACAAGTCTGATTCCAGTCTAGAAACCTCAAAGCACCCCATCCACAGATCCTATTAAAGGCACGAGCTCCAGGTCCTGTCTCTCTGTCTATACTTTCCCTTTACCTCCTCATGTGGCTCCTTGTGGCAACCTAGGTACTTACTCCAGGACCTGTGAGTGATAAAACTTCTTTATTTCAGTTTCTCTTGGGGTCTGTCATTGAATCATGACTCATGACCTGACACACTGTGCTCCACTTAACAAATGTTAGTTCAACAAAGTCATAACAACAATAAATTATACAGTCACTATAAATCTCGTAGAGCCAAAGACGTAGATGGTAGTCCCAACCTGCGCATCTGTTACCTCAGATTAGCTATTTACCAACTCTCTGATCTCAGAGTGGTAAGTCCCATCATTTCAGCTGAAGCAGCCTCCCCTTCATTTATCTGAGAACTGGTCATTATCTTATTTCATTTCATCTTTCTTCCCTTAGTTGCTTGCCATCATATTATCACTTTATCTTCTTCACAGCACTAATTAGTACATGAAATATGATTATTTGCACATGTGTTCACCATTTTCCCCCTTCCTCCTTGCAATTCCTGTATCCATAAATGTAAATCCTTAAGCAAGGATTTTGTCTTATTTACACTTATAATCCTAGCACCTAGTATGGGATAGATGTACAATAAAAATTTGTGGGTTGACTAAAATCAAAGCCGTTTTTTAATGCTAAAGAGGATAGATAATAATAGGAGGAAGTTTGATATTCACTTTTATTAGAGTGGCCTTGTACTTCTTCACTGTGGTCCAACTTGAGTTAAAACAGATCAAGTGGTTAAAAGTGAGCCTTGTTAAGTTGTAGAAGAATTTTCCAGATGCAAACACTAAGAAAGCAAAGCTGGAATAGGGATTACTGGGAACCCTGGGTGGCGCAGCGGTTTAGCGCCTGCCTTTGGCCCAGGGCGCAATCCTGGAGACCCGGGATCGAATCCCACGTCGGGCTCCCGTTGCATGGAGCCTGCTTCTCCCTCTCCTTCTGCCTATTTCTCTGCCTCTCTCTCTCTGTATGACTATCATAAATAAATAAAAATTAAAAAAAAAAGGAATTACCCTATCTTCTACAGAAAATGCCAATCTTCTCTTTTCCCATGTGGAGATGGGCACACTTATTTCTTGATATTTGCCCCTGATGAGAAATTCTTGGTATCAAGCATACAACTTTTCTCTGAGGGATGTCTTTGAAACATGTGGTAACATCAAATGACTTTCAGCTTCCCTTCCCATCTGAGCTGTTAATTAATGAGTCTTGTTTTCTTAAAGAGATTGACCATTGTCATCAGCAACTAGTAGAAGAAATTAATTTTGAGTTTTGTTTTGTTGGTGAGTGTAGTTAAAGGCAAAGGACAGATTCTTCTTAGAAAAGTGGTTTTGAAGCATTGACTGATGAGACAGTTAATTTTATTTGTCAACTAGACTGGGCTAGGAGATGCTCAGATAGCTGGTAAAACATTATTTCTGAGTGTGTCTCTGAGTGTTTCTGGATGTGTCTGAGTGTGTCCATGTCTGGGTGTGTTTCTGAAAGAGATGAATGTTTGAATCAGTAGACTAAGTAAGCAGATCATCTGCACCAATGCAGATGGGTTTTATCTAATCCACTGAAGGTCTAAATAGAACAAAAAGTCAGGGAAAAGTGAATGTATTCGGTCTGCTTGAGTCTGGATATTCATCTTCTCCGGCCCCAGTTATTGTGCTTCTGCTTCCTGGGCTTTTAGACTTGGACTGAGACTTTACACCATTGGTTCCCCTGGTTCTCAGGCCTTCAGCTTTTGACTGGAACTATACCACCGGCTTTCATGGGCCTCCACCAAGCAAATGGCAGTGTGTAGAACTTCTCAGACTCTATAACTGTGTAGGCCAATGCCTTATAATAAACTTCTTTGTGTGTATATATATATCTTATTCGTTCTGTTTCTCTGGAGAATCTTGACAACCAGCATTGGACTTGTGGCAAAGAGAAGATATTTTATTTGCTAAGCTTTAGCATAACTGAGTCCCTCTGGTGGAGGTTGTTATTAGAATTTTTTTAAGTCACAGTTTAAATTTTATGCTCTCTCATGAAGGAATCTATATTCTTTTTGGTTAGTTTGCTCTAAAATATTATAAGAACCACTAGTTGACTATGATTCAAATGTCATATGGTGAAACTGGATGAAAGCTAGGGAAATAGTGTGGGCTTTAAAATACCACGTATTTATTGTTTTCATTATTTTCTGTAATTCCTAAGTCCAGACCTTGCCAGAACTTAACCAGAGTAGAAAGTCATATTACTATTTACACCCACATTATAATGACACCAGATTCAAGTAAGAAATTAGTACCCTTCATGGTATCTTCTAGTTATTTCTCAGAGTTCCCAAAGGAGTGCTTTCCTTGTGTCTACAAGGCAATCTTTTAGCTGCAGCAAAGTTTTGGTGGCTGCTATGCTTTTTCTTTCCTGATCTAGTAACTACTACTTACTTATAGTCTCTAAGAAGGAGCTTGAAGAAGGCTCATCATCTTTCTGAGAAATTCAATGTTTAAGCCTGTAGTAGATTTGATATATTAGTGCCCCTCCTCATAATTGAATCTCATTTCCCAGTATTCAAGCTCTTGCTTTGTCCCCTTCCATATTGACTCTGGGCTTGACTGTGTGTATTGCTTTGGTCAGAAGAATATCAGAAAACATAATTCAGGGAGTTAATAGCCATTTGTACCAATGTTGAATGTTCCATGTCTTGTTCTATTGGACTATTCTCTTTGGCAACCCAGTTGCCATGAAAGAAATTGTATTACCTTGAGTGTACACCATAGTGTGAGGAAGCCCAAGTTAGCTATATACACAGGCCACTTGAAAGTGAACTGAGAAAATTCAGCAATAGCTGGAACCAAGGTTCCCAACACATGGCCTCTGTTCAAACATGGCTCATATTTGAGCCCTCTAGTTGAGAGCTCTAGACGTTAGTGAGCAGAGATTACCCATCTCCACTGTGTCTGACAGAATTCCTGATGCAGAGAATCATGAGCAAATAAAATGATTCCTTTCTTAAGCCACTAAGTTTTAGGGGATGGTTTGTCAGTTAAGAGTGGATAATTGAAATAAAGCCATTGTTCTTAGAGTTCTAAAATGATGTTAGGCCTTTGTAGAAGTACATGAAATTGCTTTTTTCTGAAGGGTACCCAAGCAGGTCTTCCCAGGTCAGACTCTCATTGACTTTAATTAGGTCCCATTTTCCTCAGTGAACCAGTCACTGAGGCTAACGTGTTTTTCCAGCCTAGGTAACATATTCACCCTTGGAACAACACTTTCACCACTGCGATGGGGGTAATACTACAAAAAGGAAATGGACATTAAGCAGGCGGAAAAGATGTGTGTCTGCTGCAGAAGACAACGACAATGAAACAACACAAAAACCCCAAGATGCCAAGTTGTGGTTCATTGTCCAAAATTCCTCTGAAAGGATATCCTAAAGAAAATCATCCTTTGCACTGTAACTTCATGATTCTTTGACTGAAAAGGAGTAGTCAGAGGGAAGATACATTGAAATCTCATGTAATGCTATTCAGGGGTGTTAACCATCAAGCTGCTTTTGGATTCCCAGGTGACTTCTTCTGCAAGCAAAAGGGCCGCCTTCCCTCTTTGGCCAGGGTCCTTGTCTCTGAGACATTGGTTTAGCCACATTTGTTTTATGTGTCCCCCACAGATGCTTTGAATAAGTAAGTTGCACTTTCTGGGGCTGGGATTTGAATGGAATCTTGCTCTTTGTGGTGTGCAACAGTTGTCCAGTGACAAAGACAAAGCCTTGGGGTTTGTACTATCCCAATTCTCTTGGTCTCACCTCCCGATTCCAAGCTGGCTTCACTCAAGATGCTATCTCTTTTCTTTAAGACCTAACTTGGGATGGGGCATGGAATACCCAGTTGGCAGTCTTCTTTGCCCTAGAATGCAGGCCGTTTGGCTGCCACACAACAAATAATGCCATAGCCTGGTTGAGCTGAGACGTTGGGTTTGCTTAGAAAAGGGCCCAAGCTTTGTAACCTTCTTTTCCCAAGGTCCAGGATTCCTATCTATGGTCTGAAATTATTTAACAGGAATATTACTTTTCCTATATTGGTTATGTAAATCCATATGTGGTGGGTTGGAAGAATGTGAATGTATTGTGTACATCTTTTGTTTTGCTTATCCAGAATCCACATCTTTTACTTCTGATAACAACACTTAAAATTTACTTTTGGAAATTAGTTTTTTTTCACTCAGACTGTGTGATATAAGATGGATCCATGCCCCATTCTAGGAGTGAGTACCTTAACCAGACCCAACTTTATGAGTATATTTTTTTCTTGACATACTAATTAGTTCAGAGTTGTACATATTATCTAATTTGTACTAATGACTTTTGTCACAATTCTTTGAAGAAAAAAATGTGCTCTTTCTGCTGATTATGGAACTAGGAATATGCATCCCTTGGGCTAATATAGGGGAATAACACTTGGAGAAGACCTGACCAAGGGCCATGCTAATACCAGGGAGAGAAGAATTAAGAAATGGAAGGTGAAAGACCTATTCCTGATGACATTGTTTGAGTTCCCAAATTCAAATGTGTCTGAAGCTAGCTTTTATTTACAAAGGCCAATAATTTCTTTCTTTGAGTTTTTTCACCTATTTTATTTTATTTTATTTAGTTTTAAATATAAAAATAAATAAATATTTATTTATTTATTTATTCACGAGAGACACACAGAGAGAGAGACCTAGACACAGGCAGAAGGAGAAGCAGGCTCCTTGCAGAGAGTCTGATGCAGAACTTGATCCCGAACTCTGGAATCACGCCCTGAGTGAAAGGCAGATGCTTAACCGCTGAGCCACCCAGGACCCCTTTTCTACCAATTTTAAACCTCAAGATGCATCTCTGTGAAGTTCAAGTAGCACTCTCTTAACTTTTTCATATACTGAACTGACCACTGTGGCCCACATACTGAAAAATTTGAGATACAGGTAAATATATGGGAGGGTCACAGAGGATTTTGATTTATTTTGGCATCTAACATGCCAATAAACACCCACATTGTATCACAAGAGCTTCTTAATTGGCCCTGCACCTCTGGTATCCTCTAATCAATTCTTTATGCTACAGTCAGAGTGAGCATTTCAATATGCAAATCTAATTAGGTCACTAACTCTTAGGTGACTCCTTAAAGCTTGCAGGACAAGTCCAAACACCTTAACATGTTTACAAGGCCCTTTTGTTCTAATGTCTGTTTATCTCACCAGCTGCTGCAGTTGCAGGTTCTCTCTCACCTGCCATCTGCCCCACCTTGCTTCCCTTACCAGGCACTTTCTCTTTGATTTAAGTCTTAATGTCACCACTTCTCCTAACCCTTTCACAGCTAAGTTATATGCTCCTGGTCGATGCTCCCATGTTGCAACACTTAGACAATGAAAGATGTCATTATAGCATAGTATGTTGTTCCACTACCTACACTTTACATCCCATTTGGACAGGGACCATGACCACTGTATTTGCAGAATGTAGGTGGTGCCTAGCACACGTTGCTGAATAAATGACTAAATGAATAACTAAATATATCTATGTATCAGCCCGGAGCTAATTTTCCAAATGTTCTAGATGTCTTGTATTATTAGCTCTTCACGCAAATGCTTTTTTTTTTTTTTTTTTTTAAGGCATGTAGGAGACATGTTCAAAAGCCCACATTCTTTCATAAATTTCTGGAGGAGGCGACTGCTTCGTTCCTCCTCAGAGGGTGGGAAATGGCTTGGAATGAACATCCAGGCTCACCTTCCATATGTTTATGACTCTCCCTTAAGGATGAAGAATCATGATTTATTCATGAGTCTGAAGGGTGAAAACACTACTTCCAGGAGGTCTTATT
Organism: Canis aureus; assembly: GCF_053574225.1. Taxonomy (NCBI): domain Eukaryota; kingdom Metazoa; phylum Chordata; class Mammalia; order Carnivora; family Canidae; genus Canis; species Canis aureus. Next base: position 55,943,940 of record NC_135619.1, on the reverse strand, counting down.
TCACAAGGGAGGGTACTACTCATGAATAGAAGTGTCTTTCTGGAAACACCTGGGTGGCTCAGTGGTTGAGCATCTGCCTTCAGCTCAGATCATGACCCTGGGGTCCGGGGATTGAGTCCCACATCAGGCTCCCTGTGAGAAGCCTACTTCTCCCTCTGCCTATGTCTCTGCCTTTCCCTATGTCTTGAAGGAATAAATGAATGAATGAATGAATGAATGAATGAATAAATAAATAAATAAATAAATATATATATATATATATTTTAAAGAAGTGCCTTTCTGTCTTAACACCTTGATTTTGGACTCTGGTTTTCAGGACTGTATAAGAATATATTTATAAGTGATCTTAGTCCCCAGTTTCATAGTAATTTGTTACAGCCATCCAGGAAACTATAAACATGGAAAATAATTAAAAACAAAAACAAAAACAAAACTCTGTCCTGTTTCAGTTTAGCAGTGATGAAAGAGCCCTGACTTGATATCCATTATGAAGCTGATACTCAGATCCTTATTTGGCTATTTGTCTTTATGTACATCTCTTACTACCCAAGATGCTGAAGCCAGAGATTTGAGTAGATTGGGGGTTCAATGCTCCCTCTACATTTCTGGAGGGAGATGCTGGAGAAGGGCTATAGAATTCTGGATCCTTCATGTACCTCAGACATAGCTGGCATATTTAAACAACATGGAAATGTTAGCTCCAGAAGAGTTGGTGACTCTGCTTATTGAGGTGCTGTTTTTTGAGATCTTCCAGTAACTCAGGCTCTTTTTCTTTCATGAACATATTCCAGATTATTTTAGCTCCAGTAATGTTGACACCCTTAAAAACTTCTATGGCATTAATCATATCTCATTTAGTATTTATAAGTTGTCATATATGACTCTATTAATGTCCATGGCCTAGTTCCCAAACTATATTTTGAGTCCACTGAGGGGGAAAAACCAGTTAATCTTTGTATCTTGAGTTCCTAGCTCAATACAAAAATAATATTAGGCATGTGTGTAAATTAATGTGCTAGGAATTGTGCATTTTATCTGTGTTGACAGTGCATAGTCCAATGCCTAATAGAAAAGAGGTACTCAGTAAATCATAGCAGGAAATAAAGTTTGATTCCTAGCCTTTGAAATGTACTGTTATAGCATTCTTTTTTCCTACCCAGTGAGATCTTGCCAATGGACTCTGCCAACCTTGGTCACAACGGTCAGCATTTAATTAAAGCAGGAGCAATTGGGATCTTTCCCTCAGATTGATACAAGGATACTGGAAAAAAGAAAAGATTTCTTTTTCTGTGCTAAGTTTCAGCTGACAGGTGATACATTCAATGTCACATGGAGAAAGCTTTTCTATAGTAGGAAATCATTCAACCAACATATAAAGAGAAACAAAGTGAGGCAGAGATAAGATGGATAGAAAGTAAGAAAGACCTGACAGTATTGTGATCCCAGGTTCTACTTCCAGAACCGAAAGCCCTTGTTTCAGGAGCACTTTCCCTGATCCCTGAAGTATTTTGGTTTACTTGTTGGTGATACGCACCAACAAATTTCATTAAGTATGAACTTAATCTAGTTTTACTTGGTTTTCTGTCACTTGTAGCTAAAAGAGCCTTAATTCTATTTGGGAGCTTCAGATATAAGAATACTTCCTTACTTTCCCGAAACTTTTTCAAGGATCCATGAGAATGGTCTATAACCATATGTAATGAACACACATACACACACAGATGTAATCTAGTTGCTAAAAATTACTTGAAGTTTAATATGTGTCCTGTATCAATTCTAATGCAGAACAGCTTAAGATTGAATCTGAAGAAACCAACATTAAATTAAAAAATGGAAAATTTAAACATTGAAAATCTACATCATGAGAATTGTTTTTCTGAATATTTTCTAAAAAGTAGATTGCACAAAACTTCAATGACACTGCAAAAATAAATCAAAACATTATTTATTTTGTAGCCATTATCAATGTTTGTCATGGTTATCATTTTAAGATGTGGTAACACAGGATGTTGGAAATAACAAAATAAATAGTAAAGTTTATATATTAGTATGGATTCAGATATCCCTCAAAGCTTACATTCTGCATTGATAAAATCTACTGCTTATAATTTATGGAAATTTAGATATGACCAAAATTTTATCTGCATTTTTTTCTTCTATCTAGGCTCCTTTGTCTTTCACCTTGTTACTAAAAACAGGGAGTGATTGAATAATATTAGCAAGCACACTGGGATATTTTGTTCAAAGGGCTATGTAATGGACACATAAAATTTTTGTTCAGATTTCCTTCCTTTGGAATACTGGATCTGTAGTAATATGTAGAGATTTATGGAAAGCAACTGGTGATTAATCTTGAGCTTACTAGGCTATGCAACAAAATGATGTTAACTGATACAATTACCAGATATAGAAAGATTCACTCACTACATATTGTTTTAGTTATTGTATATATATTTCAAATTTTCATTGAAAGTGCTTAAGTTTCTATGTTTCAACAAATTAATCTGAGTGCCTATAATGTTACAGCCAGCACTATTCCAGAATGTGTGGCTACAGTGATGAATATGACAGTCAAGCTACTTGACCACATGCAGTTTATACCCCAGTGAGGAAGATAGGCAATAAATGGAAACAAAAACAAAAATAAAACAAGCTTCAGAATGACTAGGGCTGAGTGTACCTTTTTATTTTTTATAACTTCTAAAAATTTTAATTCTAGTACAGTTAACATACAGTGTTATATTAATTTCAGATACACAATATAGTGATTCAACAATTCTATACATTACTCAGTGCTCATCATAAGTGTACTCTTAATCTCCTTCACATATTTCCCCCATATTCCCACCTACTTTCCCTCTGGTAATCATAGATTTGTTCTCTGTGGTTAAGAGCCTGTTTTTTTTTTTTTGTTTTGTTTTGTTTTGGTTTTTTTTGTCTTTTTTTTCTTTGTTTTGTTTCTTAAATCAAGCATCTGCCTTCAGCTTAGGGCATAATCCCAGGGTCCTGGGATCGAGTCCCACATCAGGCTTCCTGTGAGGAGCCTGCTTCTCCCTATGTTTGTGTCTACCTCTCTCTGTGTGTCTCTCATGAATAAAAACATAAAAATCTTAAAAAAAACATAGGGGTGCATATTATCTTTTTGAATTAGTGTTTTTAAATTCATTGAGTAAATATGCAGTAGTGGAATCACTGGATAATATATTTCTATTTTTTAATTTTTGAGGAACCTCCATACTGTTTTCCACAGTGGCTTCACCAGTTTGCATTACCACCAATAGTGCACAAGGGTTTCATTCTCTCCACTTCTTCACCAACACTTGTGTTGTTTCTTGTATTTTTTATTTTAGTCATCTGACAGGTGTGAGATGATATCTCACTGTGGTTTTAATTTGTAGGAGTGTACCTTTTTAAACAAAATAGTTAAAAAAGATCTCTCTGAGGAGGTTGTATGTGGGTTGAGAACCAAATAATAAGAATGAGCCAATCAGGTCCAGGGTGTTGGGAGAGAGAAAAGCAAGTGTCTAAAGCAGAAGGAAGACCCTGTGCAATGGTCCTAAGGCAGGAATGCACATGGCAGGTAGCCTCTGGATTATTCTAGGTGCAAGGGAAGCCACTGGGAATTTTAAGTAGGTAAAAGACATACCTGATTTATATTTTTTGAAAGATCATGCAGATGAATGACCAAAGCCATTCTGAACCCAATGACCTGATTCATGTTTTCAACATAAACAATTTTTCCTGTTTATTTTTTGCCATAAAAAATCTGAAATAAATGAATCATCTTTTGCAGAACTATCTTGAATAATTGACTTTATTGGTACAAAAGCCCTCTGCAAATAAAATCTAGGACCCATTGTCACTTCCCTTTATACACAAACAATCAGTGTGGTGAATTGTGCCTGAAAACAATCAATCTAAAACGTTCCTCTTTGTCCCCTCCAAGCTTCTATAAGCCCCGACAGACTGGACACACATTGATGAGACTGGGATGGAGTCCTGTGAATAGAGTAGCCAGCTGTGAGTTGAGTGGTGGGGGAAGTGCCAGCTTGCTCTTGGCCTCTTCAGTCTGGAGAGCCAAATCACTAAGGGGCCAAGCAATTGTACTCTATGCATGGTTTGCTACTAATTGTGCGACAGAAGAGGACTGGAGCACCTGGTGCCTGTTTGCAATGCATGCTAGAGAATACAAGACAATAAAAATTCCTCATAACATTGGTGATGGCACATTTGGGATGAGCACAAGTTCTTTAACCTCTGTGGATTTTACCAGCCAGATGTTCTCATTTTAAACTCTTATGATTTTATCAGGACTGATCCTATGTGAAAAATTTCTAGACCAGAGGAATGTACCTTATCTGCCAGCTTAGACAGGAGCCCTGGATACTTTGTTTCCCCTCCTCAGTTTCCCCTAGATTTTACTCACTTCACAGAGAGAGGGAAATATGGAGATAAGAATATTGTTGGGTTAAAATTAGGTGAAAAGTGTTTGGTGTTTTGGTTTCTGAAGGTCCCTATAATAGCATCAATCTTCTCACTGAGGTTTTGAACAATTAGAAATAATTAAAGTGGCAAATGTAGGACAGCACATCCCCTTATAAAATCAATCTGTGTTCACAGTGGAGCCTAGTATGAAAGCTCAGATCCCTAGAATATGGCAGACTTTATCCCTGAGTCTCTTACAACACTGAACATAGGCAAGATCCTGTCTCGCAAGAACAGCAAAAGGCATATACTGAGGGGGAGTGAAGAGTAGTAGCATGAGAACTCAGAAGAAGATGAGTATGAGACTGGGTCACACTGGCCAGGTTTATTCTTCAGAGACATCCACACGTCTGGGGCCAGAGAGTCCAGCAGTAGAGGGTCAAGTGTTACAGTAAGTTGAATCTTCCCACAGAAAAGTTAGGAGTTAGGACAAAGGATTGTTCTCTAACATTTGAATTTGCTCTTTGACAGGTTTTAGCTTTCAGATCACTACATCAATGAGTAGGAAGGACATTGTAGACTAAAAGAGATGAGTAATAAAAGGAAAACAGAAAATAGAGATGTTTATAAAAAAAATCAGCACACAGAATATGGGTGTGGTGAGCAGTTAAGTGGAAGGATCCAGGAATTATGGAAGTTTCTGTAGAGCAGCATCTGACAGAAAGAAATGTTTCTCTTGAGCAATGTATTGAGCATTAGATATAACGTCCAATTATTGTCCTAGTAATTTACTAGAATCTGAATGCATTAAGAGGAATAAAATGAGGAAAGCTAGGGATTTTGTTTGTTGCTCTAACTTTGCTTTTGACTTTTGGCATAGGTTTATTTGGGGAAGATATTGTTCCATCTTGGCTTGCTGTAGATGATTAGTCACTGAATAGATGGAAAGCCTCATTGGATTTCTAATTCCTAAGTGAATCTTTTGTTATGGAAAGACTGGCAGTGTCCATATTAAGCTTAATATCTGAATCAGTAGGGACTTTACCATCTCTGTCTTTCATACTTATTTTTTGGACCAATGGAAAGGATTCTGAATGTTTTACTTTTTCTGCCATTTTTTCAAATTTCTTCTTAATAAAGAGAGCAGGCATTATACTAATTACTGCTTACTTGATGTTGATGAGATTTTCTGATGTTCATCATCCATCCCCTTGGTTTCCCCATGGAATTCTTTCTTTTAAATGGAAACAATCTGGGTTAGATTATAATTCCTGGTCCTGCCATAAATGGTCTCTTCCCACTAAAGGTACTTCTAGCCATGTTTGGCACTCATATAAGCTGAGTGAAATAGAATATGGCAGAAGTATTTCCTTCTGTTCCCTCTAAGCTTTTATGAAATCTAAAGAGGCTGGGCACACATTGACTCTTGGTGATAAAAGAAGATGGTAGTATTTATTTAAAAAAGAATTATTTATTTATTCAGAGAGAGAGAGAGGGGCAGAGACACAGGCAGAGAGAGAAGCAGGCTCCATGCAAGAAGCCCGACGGGGGACTCGACCCCGGTCTCTAGGATCACACCCCGGGCTGAAGGCGGCGCTAAACCACTGCCACCAGGGCTGACCAAAGATGGTAGTATTTAGAGGCCAGATTCATTTTAACATAGGGACGGGGGTGGTAGTTACAATGTAAGGAAAAACAATAGTGCAGGTGGCAACAGAAAGGACATTTAGACCAACTTTTCATGCTCAAGAGATTGCTGTGTTTTGCTTTTCTGGGTTCAGATATTCAGACTTCTTTTATTTTCTACTGTTTCCAAACCTGATCTCCCAGCACACAGCTACTTGTTGGTGACTGCTTCCTGCCATCTACCCTCAAAGTTCTTCAAATAAATCTACCCTCACTCGAAATGCCCAGACTGAGGGTTAAGTTTTGCTTACAGGTAAGAACTCCCACTGACCCTCTTTCATCACCCTCAGGAGATGATTCAAAAGTAAAATCTCCCTGATAAAAAAAAAAATGAATTTTTCATATATATAAGTCTGTTCATTTATTTAATATTTATTGAGTGCCTGCTATTTTCTAGACCTGGGGCATGAAGATGAAAAGTAAAATTAAGATTATACTCTCTTGGAGCTTAGCATGGAGTTGGGGAGAAAGTCATTAAAAAATCTGTGAATAAATGTAAAACTACAACTATCATAAATGATATGAAGAAAAAAACATGATACTATAAGAAATTACATCAGAAGGAATTAATTTAATAAGGAAGATCAGAGAAATAGTCTCCCTTAGTGAAGGCAGACTAAGCATGAGTAGATAGAGGAGAGGAAGAAGTAACGAAGATTCCTCTTAGAGAACAGAATCCTAGAAACATCCTATGACCTTTGAGCTAAGGCCTGAAAAACATATTAAAATGTAAATTTTAAACTTGGATGCAGAAAATATATTAGGCCATTATTTCCATTATCAACTCAGTGCTAATTAGTTAATCAGATTGGCTCCATTTACTAAGAATAGAACTCTAGCCAGATCAATTTGGAGGTCTGTATTAGAGCATGGAAGGCCAGTGAGGGTGCTACCTACACAGACAATCAAGGATGGAGCACCACAGTTACTGGATTAAGGTTTTCTTTTGGCATCAGAGCCAGATGAAACATTAGACTTCCTGGAAAAAAGAAGAGCATTAAGAAGATTGAGATGGTGTTGCCAGAGCAATAATGGGGGGTGCTGAAAATACTGTTGCATAATTTTGCTCAGGATTGATCTAATTGGAAAAGAAATCCAAGGAAGTCTCAGAGTAGAAAATATTCTCAAAGCTATTTATTTTCAACAATATTAAACATCACAAATGTCCAGGGCAGCAAAATAATTTGTGCAGTTTCTGGATTGTGTAAGGTAATAGCCAAAGGATACAAAAGAGAACTTAGCCCAGCCAGAAATGAGGCATGAACCAAATCAGCTGGCAATAGTTGGAACAATTTTAAAAATTTATCACATTTTTATATAATATCATCCAGCTCATAAAGCACTACAACAACATTGTTTTATTTAATCCCCGTATATCCCTCTGATGGTAAAATTAAAAGCCACAATATTTTCCCCCTCTACTATATAGAAGAAGAAATTGAGGCTCAGGGAGGTTAAATGACTTACCCATACTCTCAGAATTAGTAGCTGGCAGTATGAGACAGGAACTCAGGTCATCTGACTCATAGTCCAGGGCGTATTCCAAAATTCATTCCACAGGTCCAATCCAACTTACCTTTCCCCAGGGTGCTTCATGCTTGAGAATTCAGCAAAAGAGATTTTATCAGACTAGCTGGTATACATGAACCAGTGTGGTCTAAACCCCTGCTAATAAGGAATTTGAGATGTTCAGCCTAAGCATGGAAAAATTGATTCTGCTTACCAACGAAAGATGAAAAAGGAAAGTTCTGTGTTTATGTTAAAAAGAAAGTTGGTTTACTAATTCTCTATCACTCTATAGAAGGGTGTCCCAAATACTGTTAAGTTAGTTTAATTACAACATGAGGTGAAGGGAGAAATCAAAATGGTGAGTTTCCTTGATATCCACATCCTTAACAATCACTAAGTTGTGGAATAGTTGGAAGATGCCAAAATAAAATAAAAACTTTTACTTTATATGAAGAAAAGCTTGACAAATACCTATTTCTATTATCTACGATGCACGTTAAAATAAAGAGGTCTTTAGAATTGTTGTTCTCCAGTGGACACATTGTGATTGACATTCGAGGTAACTGAACACAAAACAACTTAAAACACTGAGGAAAGTGAGATTAGAGCATTATGGATTTATTCAAGGAAGTATGTGTATCTATTTTCAAACCAGGTCAAGGAAGTTGATGTTTTCCTACTCCCTTGTTTTCCATTGTTAAAGCAATGAGTTCAACAGAATCACTTCTATGTAGTGGAAACGAAGCCACACTTTCAGAAGAGATTCACAAACTTTGATGAACTTGAGTTGAACATTAAGTTTTTGCAGCTGCCATTGATAAGAGCAAATTTCTAGATGTACATTGATCATTGAAAGATGTAGAAACTATGTAGATAAATTTTAACAGAGGAAATGATTGAAGAGAAAGCAAACCAGGCTTACTAAGCCACAATGTTCTGGAATTTTATAGGACCAAATATAAAGCCCAAAACTCTTGAAATTTCTGGCTCAAATTGAGATGTTTCTCCACTTGAAACAACCCCCAGAATTCTTGAGAACAACTCAACTTATTAAATACTAATATTCATACTGACTAATAAAAGTTTATCCATAGTTACAACTAGGCTATAAAAGTATAATTCATCTGGATAAAATTGATAAAATCTGTTTTGAACTCTCTTGGATTAAGACTAAAGATATATAATTCATAAAAAAATTAGAGGACTTCAAAAATATGCTTTTCGAATCATGTAGTTCACAACAGTCCCCTCAAATAAGGATATCTTTGACCTATCTCTCACTGTTGGTAGTTTGCAAAATAAATGGGGAAATGTCATTTTACCCAAATTTTATCCTTTTTTAAGAATTAAAAATGAAGAGCCATGATCCATAGGCCATAATTTTTGGCTATTCATCAACTCAGCAAATATTTATTAGGCACTTACTTTCTCTGTGTCAACTACTGCTGAAGGCACCAAGGATAGAGCAACATAGATAAAACACCTAACCTTCTGGAGCTAACAATAAACAACATATAAGGAAAATTCTAGTGTGTTAGTGATATGTTGTAAGGGAAGAAAATAAAACTGTAAAAGCATTTTGCAATTTTAAATAGGTTCTTCAGGGACAACTCCACTAAGAGGGCAAGAACAACTCATTTGGCTATCAAGGGGGAAGAACATTCTAATCAGAGGGAATAGCAAGTATAAAGGCTCTGCATTGGGAGCATGCCAGCACATTACAAAACAGTGAAAAGATCAGCATGGTTGGAGGGAAACACAGGATAGTTCAGTGGATGGGAGAAGCCAGTAGGACATGAAGGTATATGTTACCTAATAGAGCAAGAGGAGAAGACGTCTCATGGGGCATTAAGCCATTTTATGGAATTTGACTTTTACTCTCAGTGAGATTAGATCTTTAGTAAAATATTTATAACAAAATGCAGATATGTTTTTGTAATTTCAGAACTCGACCTTGATACAAAACATTTTAAACTCTAGAACGGTTTTCTGAATATATTTTACTGGGACATTTAGCTTTATACAAAAATTTCCTATTGGAATTTGTTTTTGCTTCACAAAATTCAGTTTTTAAATGTTTTAAATCCTCCAGGAAGAGAAAATTTCCACACAAAATATTGCTAAGGTAAATTGCTCTGTAAAGCAATTGCCCTTTAACTCATTGGTTTTATAAGTTTGGACTTTCCACATCAAGTTGTCCTAAAGTTAGTTGCATATATACCTCTTATTCAGGTCTTAAGAAGTGTTCAAAGAAACTCTAAAGGCAATTTACATATAAGTTGATAAATTTCTTGTTAATTTACATTTTCAAGATGTTCTAAGTTTAGGATTAAGTAATGAGAACCACAGAATCTCAAAATTCCGTGCCCCCTTTTTGTCCTTTTCAGGTCCCAGAAATAAGAGTTGGACTCAATAATTTCAAGGACCCTTCCAATTTTTCAACTTCTAGAGATTATATTAGAAAATCATAGATGTTAAATCTTAAGCATATAGAGCCCTAGAGTGGAAAGGGACTATCTTTATAGCTGAAAACCAAGGACTAGAAAATTTTATTTTTTTAAGATTTTATTTATTTATTCATGAGAGACACACAGAGAGAGGCAGAGACATAGGCAGAGGGAGAAGCAGGGTCCATGCAGAGAGCCTTAGTGGAACTTGATCCCAGGATTCCGGGATCACAACCTGAGACAAAGGCAGACAACCACTGAGCCACCCAGGTGCCCCAGGACTGGAAAATTTTAATAACCTGCTTAAATTAATTACTAGCTTGGTTAAGATGAGCGCCCATATGCCTCATCACACAGTTTCCTGTAGTTCCAATGAGATCTCTGTTTTCCTTGATTTCCCCAATGCATACTTAACACGGATATGTAACTAAATAGCCTACTCTGACATGACCATGCTCTTCCTAGAAATGGTTCCTTGGAGAAAAAAAAAAAAGAAGAAATGGTTCTCTCTTTTTTGCCCATTCTCTCTGTTTGGTACCCACTTTCATTCTAATCCTTTATGTTTACCACAATTCTGGTCCATTCTAGATAATTTTGGTTTCCATTCCAGCATTCTAGAAGGCCTTTCCTACATTCTTCTCAGTTTTGTACATACTACTTTCGATAAAGTCTGATCTCTTCTCCACATATATAAAAAGATAGTATCTCTTTCATTTAGGCTTCCCTGCAATTTCATCTCAGTGATTTTACAAGGCCCAAGGTATCCTTGTGTTCTGCTGTCCAGCTGTCGCTTCTTAGAATGATGGAAAAGGTGGACTTCATGAGTTGAGTCTAATGTGGGTAATAGAAGATCAGGAGCTCAGAGTTAATACTAGCACTATTTTTTTTTCCTGTCTTCAAGTTCTGGCTTCATGTAGCAGACAGAAGGTGAATCTGGTCTAATTCCAGCCGTTGGAAGCCAGCAGATTTGCTAGATGTGTGTAGACATTTTAATGCTATTAAAATTGGCAGGAAGGACTTTGCTATTACAAGCATTCTGAATATTAGATCTTGTGTTTTATGCATTGCCACTTGCTAACAACATGTGGAATAAATCCTAGGTGACCAGAGAGATTCTTGGAGCTAGCAAGTTCCATTAATTTAAGATAAGTACCACCTAAAATGACTGTCTATATAAGGCTTTCCAATTGCACAGCATCTTGAAAAACATCTTTTGAAACTCAGCTCCTTTTCTTGCCTCTCCTTTCCCTTTTTCTGTTTCTGTTTTGTTTTGTTTTTAATGAAAGTTAAGTATTTTAAAATGCTTGAAAGTCTTCTTACAAGGTAGGGACTGAACTTCAATTGATAATAGACCAGAATTCCTGTCACCCAACCAGATAGACCTTTTTGTGACAAGACAACCATTAACTACATATCTTAATTTGGGGTCAATGGACATTTGGGACTAAGTGTTATTTTTTTAAAGATTTTTAAAAATTTATTTATTCATGAGACACAGAGAGAGAGAGAGAGAGAGAGAGAGGGAAAGAGAGTGGCAGAGACACAGGCAGAAGGAGAAGCAGGCTCCATGCAGGGAGCGGAGCCGGATGTGGGACTCTATCCCGGGTCTCCAGGATCACGCCCTGGGCTGAAGGTGGGCGCTAAACCGCTGAGCCACTCGGGCTGCCCTGGGACTAAGTGTTATTTTTTGAATAACTTTTTGAAGAGCTAAACCATTATTCAGGCCAAGGGTGAGATGACTCTGGTGCCCATATCTACAGTTTTTCAGAAAATAGACCCTATTTAGATCTTCCTTAAAAATATGGAACTTTGCAGTTAGAAAGGAACTTATCTCCCTGATAGGTCAAGCACAAGGTCAGTGTACCCTTCAAAGGCATCTATCACAGAGATATTCACTTCATCCAGCTGTGGATCTCTCTCATTTCTGTTTAGTTTCCTCCACAGCTAGTTTCCTCACAGCTAGACGTTTACCAAATCTAATAAATTAAACTTTGCAGTGTCTCTTGTCTCTGCCTTTTTTCCCCATCTTGTTGCCACTGATCTGGATCAGATGTTCATTTCCTTTAGCCAGACAATTAAAATAGCTTTTTAAATGTCTCCCTTATTATCTCTCCCCTGTTTCTAATCCATTTTACTAATTAATGTCAAATTGATTTTTCAAAACCCAAGTCTATTCTTTTACTCTCCTGCTCAATAATTTTCAATGACTCCTAATTGCCTAGGTTTTTATAAGAATTTCTTATGCAGACATTTGGGGAGGAAGTGAAGCATCATGGAAATTCCATGAGCATTGATATCAAAGGGCCTTGGGTTCAAATCCCAGCTCAGCCTATTTCTAGTTGAAAGATTTTGGGAAAGTTATCTCATATTTCTAAAACCCAGCTCATCTACGGCGCAGAGGTGATAAGAATTACTTCTTAGGACTCTTGGGAAGAGTGAATGAAGTACTGGACACTAGGTAATGAGTATGCAAAAAATAGTAGCTCTCTGTATGCTGAGCCTCCTACATACAGTATGCCTCTGAACTTATTCTTCATTACTTTTCTTTTCTATTTTTGTTTATTTATTTAAAGACTTATTTATTTAATTGAGAGAGAGAAAATGAGCACATGATTGGGGGGGAGGGGCAGAGGGAGAGTATCTTCAAGTAGATTCCCTGCTGAGCACAGAGCCTGACTCAGGGCTTGATCCCAAGATGCATAAGATCATGACCTGAGCTGAAACTGGGGAATTGGATGCTTAACCAACTGAGCCATCCAGGTGCCCCTCCCCATTACTTTTCCATAAGAGTCCTACATTTCAGCAAGACCTAGTTTATGATGTATGTGGGTTTTTTTTTTTTTACACTATATGTGGTTGCAATTTTCTTAAAAGTAGAGATGAAGTCTTTGTAGTATTCATAGTTCTTTGTACATATTAGGTACTCAATAAGTATCTATTGAATTTGGGATTCTCAAGTTGGTTTCACCACCAGAAAGAGCCATTTCTGGTAAAATTTTAAATTGCCTTTCTGAGTCTAATTGATCTCACCAAGTCTGGACAGAATGAGTCTATTTTCTCTGCATGAGATCTTCCATGATTAAGCAAGTTGTCAAAGTTCTAGATGGATATGGAGTTCTTCATCCACTTCTGGGTACTTTGCCCCAGTCTTTAACAGCTTGAAGTGAATATGGAGATGAGATCACTTTGATGTCATTTGAAGTATTGCTTTAATGGTCAGCAAAATATTAAGTAGTGGAAGAGTTTCCTTTACGTCAGTTTGAGAGTTGAACAAAGGAACCAGTTTCTTAAGCAAGTCAGTTGGCGACTTCCACAAATGGCAGGTGAGTGCTGATGGGGAGGAAAATGAGCATGTGCAAGAAGGCAAGTCACTGGCAGAGGTGTTTGTAAAAATTTATTTGATCAAATGTTTGCTACACATTTTAAAGGGAAACACAACCTTGTAAAAAGTGCATGCAACAAGAAACCAGTAGAAGACATTCAGGACTCCCTATAATAGTCTCAGGCATTCACATGGCCCCTTGAAATTAGTCTGGCAGTTTTGTGTGTATTAGCACATTTCATCTTTCACAGAACCTTGGAAGTAGACTGGGAAGGCACTGAATACACTGTCTCCAACTCCAATACCTCTCCTCCACTCCCCACTGACTGCCTTGTTTGCTTGCTTTTTAAACTTTAAACTTGCTTTTAAACTTTAGAGGCACATAAGGATTTCCCCAAAATCTCATAGCAAATGTCAGAGGAGTCTCAGGCTCAGGATTTCTGTTCATATATATATAATGTGAGCTGGAGAATAGAGGAAACTTGAATTTTGACCACAGAGTCACTCTGGCCCCAGATCCAGTGACTGAGCCATAGAGATGAGGTTGGAATAGATTCTAGGGACCTTCTGCAGAAGGCTAATAGCTTTCATTTTGTTTGTTTAAAAAATGAGGTTTAGAGTAATAAAAATAGTTATAGCGATGTATTGAGCACATACCATATATCTGTAAATATATATATAAATATTTACACAATAAACACACACATATCAAGGTCGCACAACTAATAAAGAGCTAAATGATATGGTTGCAGACTGAATTCAAACTCACATCTATTTGAAGCCAAAGCCCATGCTTTTGCCTCTATATTACCTTGTCTTCAGCTTCCCAAGGTAGGCCCATACCTGGCCCAGACAAGTTTTATGACAGCTAGTCACAAAGCTCACCCACCCTAATGACTAGGTATATCAATTTGATTCAGATGTCTGGTGAACGGTTCTAAAGTAGTTTCCAACTGGATGTTGCCAAAATGGAAATACTTTTTTTTTTTTTAATGGAAATACTTATTGCAAGGTTAGACTGCTCCCTTCAGGTAGATGACAAAATTGGAGGTCATCTGTGATATTCTCAACACAATTTCTTTGGAAGTGGCAGAGAATAGAAAACATTTAAGACACTGGGAAGGACAAGGTCTAAGGGTTAGAATGGCTAAGAATAAGAACTTTAGGGGCACCTGGGTGGCTCAGTCAAGTAAGTGTCTGCCTTCAGCTCAGGTCATGATTCTGGGGTCCTGGGATAAAGCACCATGTCAGGCTTCCTGCTCAGTGGGGAGTCTGCTTCTCCCTCTGCTTCTACCCCTCCACCTTGCTCATGCTCTCTCACTGTTTAGTTTGCTCATGCTCACTCTCTCTCTCTTTTTCTCAAATAAATAAATAAAATCTTTAAGAAAGGAATTTTGGAGTAGGAAATGGCAGATTTGACCCTTTACCTATGACTGGACTTTCAGTATTTTATCTGTAAAATGGAATAAGAGGACCCCTCTCAATCACCTCCTAGGGACGCAGGGATTATCCTGAAAGTAGATTCATGCAAACTTGCTATCTAAACTGTAAGATTCCATATTAAAATAGGGAATTTCTGACCTTTTGAGCCTCTGTTGTTGGTGTGGTGGTATATCTCATATTGTGAAACTGAGAAAACATGTGAGGATTCACTTCTATGTTCAGTGAAACCCAAGGTTATTTTGATTGTTTGCTCAAGCCTCCTCTTCAGCTCTAGGAACATGGAATAGAATGTCTTTTGAAAATATTGTAAGGTTATGTTCAGTTCCTCAGCCCTCACAAATTGCCTATGAAAGCCTGATTTGTGGTGCCATCAAAAACCAGGAGTCACTCTCAACCAGAGGACACTCCTAGACACTACTTTTAAGTGGAGTAAAAAAAAAAAAAAAAAAATCAAGGAAAAAATGATGGATAGGTAAGTTTCTGCCATGTATATATCTCAGATCTATTCTTATTTCTGTAAACTAAGTTGTACTTTCTACTTAGTATTTTAACACCTTCATAGAGTGCATACAATGTGTCTGGCATTGTTTTAAGAAGTTTATAAATATTAAATCATTTGTTCCTCTTCTCAACTCTCTGGTGGTAATATGACCCTTGATTCAAGAAATAATGGAATTGCTGATCCTTGTTTTGTAAATAAGGAAGTTGAGGCACAGAGGTTAATGTTGGAGCTACTGAGTGGGCTGTAGGGGAGGGCAGGTTCAAATTCATATACACCAAGGCTTATCTATAAAAACTTATTGAATTGATTTGAAGTTGAAAACATTTTCAGGGGCTCCTTACTTCCTGTATCAACTTGAAATATGCCTGTCTGGGTGTCTGGTCCTACATCGTAAGACCCACTTTATCTTATTGCCCACTTACTGTTTGGTTTCTTGACATGCTCCTTCCTTCCTGATGATTCTAGTCTTTTTGTTTTCTGATGACTATTCCATACCTAGTCCCACATCCTTGCTTTTTATTTGATTTTTTTCCCCTCTAGCTTGGAATGTTCTTCTAACTTCCCTTTTTCTAGTTAAAACTTATTCAGCTTAAATTCCATTTCAAGTTTCATCCATGAAAATTTTACTCATAACTCCAGACCTTGCTAATTTCAGTCTGTTTTACATTTTTTTAGCCCTTCTCTGGACCTATGCAATGGATAACACATTTTTCATCTTTATATGTTGATCTTGCCTCCTGACCTAGGTTGCAATACTCTTGACTTACACTATGACATGAAATTTTTTTTAAAACTTCTTGCCTTTTCTAACAAAGTCTAAGGATATTCTAAATGTTCAGCAAATAACTAACTGAACTTTATAATTATCTGATGTTCCTGGCAGAAGCATTTGCTAACCTCATTCATTAAACTCATCTCAATTTGGTTTGTTGTTTGTTTGATGGCAAAGGATTTCATTTCTGGGCCACTTCAATGGATTTATCGTGGCTGCCTAGAGGGCTATGTCTTCAAAGTGTTATGGCTTACACATCTCTAATCAATGACAGAGTTCTTTCTTGCTCTCCGGGTGTGGTATGAGAATGTAGAGGCAAGCCAGTACTGAATTTGCTGACCTTAGTGTGGTAATAGGAAGAGAAAATAATCTCTGTAAGAGGAAGGGGGTTAGATTTCAGCATAAGGACACTTTAATATACGCTGTGGACATATTTGATAAGTAGTACAAAGATTAGAGCAACTGAAGTTGTTGATGTTCAGTTATTTATTAAAACAATACCAGGAAAAACATTTCACTTTACATTTGCTTATTTGTTTCTAGATTATATGTGTGTCATGAAATCTGTTTCTTATACAATGTCTGTAAGGAATTACTTCTTATGATTCAGTAACAACTCTAAAATACATATTTTTATCCCTGTGCTTTCCTTTCTAGAAATTTACCCTCATATCATTCCAAAGCCATACTCAACACACATATTTTTTGAACAAAAATTGCAAACATGCAATTACCTTTTGTGTGGCCCTAAGTTTGAGACCTATAAAAAACAAAGAAATCCAGTTGCCAGAGAAAACAAAACGCATGAAGACAATTCCCATCCCAATTGTGTGTTGAAGCAAATGCCACCCAAATTATGCGTCACTAAGATTTATTCCTTAAAAGGTCATTTGTCCACAATTTAGAGCAGAATCTGGACTATCGTGCAATGATGGGAATATTTCATTTGAAGAAACTGTGGATGGGTTAATAACTGGAAAACTATTTTATTATAAAAATCTGGAGTCTTTTATCAGCCAATTTTTTTTTCTTTTTTTGACATTACTTGCTTGCGTGTTTGCCTTTGCTGATTTAAGTTTAAAACTCAGTAGAAACAAAACAAAACAAAACAAAACAAGGACATTAGGGAGATTGGCTTGGGAATGTCTAATAAGCATTTCTCCTTTTCTTCTGGCTTCCTAGTTTTCACTCTGTGTACACACACACACACACACACACACACACAAATTATGCAACCAGAGCAGAAGAAATCAATCAGCCTAATTATTTTTTGGGTGTTGGGTAATTCTGTATTCATGAAGGGTAGAGAATCTTTGTTCATACATCCATATAGCTCTCTTCTCAAACCATGGAATGAAGAAAATCACTGCACCTGGCTCAAAGTCTGTATTGAGAATCTGGTTTAACATATGGGGATATGTTTCTAAGATAGTTGCAACTTGAGGAGACTGCAGAGGGTTGTGAGATGCAGCAAGTGCAACCCCTCTTGGCAAAACCATATGGATGGATGTTTCTATTGAAGTTTCAGATAAGGGCACAACTCGCCTGCCTTGTTCACGGCTATATTCCTAGAGCCTAGAATACTGTCTTACAACATTGTAAGTGCCCCCAAATAGCTGTGAAATGAGTTAGTAAGTAAATAAATATATATATATACACTATATACACATTATAAAGAACTCAATGGAGATTTTGTTTGAGCTCCAAAATCATGACTCATTTATTAGTTAAGGCTCGCCTAAATTCAAGAATTTCCATTTTTACAGTCCTTACATATTAAAACTTTGGAGATCAGTTACTTAATTCAGATGGTTTAAGGAAGTTAAAAAGTCCTATATTGGATTTTTGAAAACAACATTTGATGCAAACTCCTATGTAACTAATTGTAATTGGAATAATAGAAGTGTGATTTAATTTAATCACAGATTCTTCACTCAGGAACAGGTTTTCAGTATCAATCTGGTTACTTTTGTTACATGCTGACACTCTCTGTATTTGTAGTCTTCTTCTGTTGGGCTCATATCTCTAAGTATTGGTTTGGAAGTCACTAGGTAACACTAATTCATGTTCAGTTTCATATGTACAACTTTCTGCCTTAATCATGGTCACTACTCTGTTGCTTTACATTGGTTTCTATCTCTGTGCATACACATGCCAGGCATTGCATGAATTTTCTAATAGTAAAAACCTATGATATTTTCATGTATTTCCTGCTGCCCTTTCAGGGCATTGGGCTGATCTATGTTTTCCTAACTTCTGAGACAGTCTCGCCTAAACTCTCTAGCACTGCTTCTCAAGGCTGCTCTCTCTTTGGCTTTCTGCCCTTCACGACAGGACTGAAGAGCCCAGTCCTCCTGAACAGTGGTTCTCAGTGTACTGCTGTTATTTATGAGCTATTAGCAACTGTACTTGCTAATGGATAAAGTACGAAGAATTGAAAATAATTCCCTTTAAAAAATACTAATGAGAGAAGTCTAAAATGGAATGTGGAATTAGGTACGGAGAGGAGAACTGAATTTCTTATCAAAGAAGAAATAGAATTTGTAGTTCACCAATTCAATCCTTAATGGAATTATTTCACAACAGTAAAGAGAAATCAGAATTTTAAAATTATCCAAGTTAAGATGGAACAATGTACATGTGATGTTTTAGAGGTTTAGGAAGAAGAAAATGCGTATAATCTTTCAGTGTTTTTCTCTTTTGACTTCAACAATTACTAGCCTTTACTGTTTAAAAAATTATACTTTTCAGAAGTGATGAAGATAATAGTCTTGATATTTTAATAAATATAAATGAATTCTTAAATTTTTTCCAAGTTTATTTTTGCATAACTGAATTTTGTTATATAACGGTGATTTTTTTCTGTATAATTGTCTACCTCCTTAAAAAGTGTAAAATAACTTCAAAACTGCATCATATTTTACATTCTATGAACATAATCATTGTGAATAAACTTATGTGTGATGATGTAGTTTGATTTATGTCTCCGAAGACTAATTTCAATGAAAATATTAAATCAAAGTAGATTCAAAGATAGCCATATAAAAATGATTCTCACTCATTTTCTAGAATATTCTTTTGAATGACAGAGAAATACATGGAGTTACACATGAAATGTGCATACCACGAATATACTCATAGAAATATATTATTTTAGCATGTGTCTTATACAAAGCAAACAAAAGAAAAACCTGCTGAGGATCTGTAGTGTAAGGACTTTGATACTTGGTTGCAAAACTCTAGGACTGCTTTCCAGTTCTCACCCCAGCCAGTCTGTTTTCACCCTTGGCTTCCAGCAATCCCTCCTGCCTCTGTCTGGTCTCTCCTCTCAGCTATCTGGGAATGGCTTTATTTTGTTCTAGCTCTCTTGTTTTGCAAAGGAAGGGACAGCTTCTCTGTAGAGCTTCTCTGCTCCAGGAAGACCTAGGTAATACCCACCTCTGTGATACTACCAATATTGCTTACCAAAGATTCTTCTTCTATCTCTTGGAGATGGATCACTAACCATCTCCTCCAGGGGCCACAGTTCCAATTCAGTATATATTTGCAGAATTAAATTAAATCCAAAACCACCGGCAAATTTGTAATTTACTGTAGCTATTCCAGAAGAAAATAAAAGACTTTTTAGCACTTTCAAACCCCATCATTCCTTTCCTGTGCCGCCAATCATGGCTAGCCAAGTCTCCTAAAGAGTCACTAGAACTTTGTAGGAGGAGTGATTATCCCTTGACGGCAGTGCTAAGTTATTTAAGATTTCTCTTCAGGTGTTTATGCATAGCTTGGTCTCCAACAGTGTGTCAGAGAATAGTGGTCGCAGATTAAATTTTTAATTTCACAATTAAAGAGAAATAAAACCTTTGAAATACAGAAATAAAGTGCAGAGTAAAGCATGTGACTCCCAAGTGCAATGAGCAAGCCCCTACACCTCTCCTTTCTCTCTGACACATGGGACAGACTCTGCCCAACTTTCCTGACTCTTATATTGTGTATTCTGTATGTATTTTCTATACTCAGTCTGAAGTATAGTAATTTCGCATGTTTCTTTGTCAGTGCCCCCAAGTCAATTCCCACGTGTGGATTTTGTGTTTAGAAGAAACTCCTTCAAGAGCATGGACTTTCAATGTCCTCTTTTATTTCTCGTAGCACTTCATCTACTGCATACTGAGTGGATGGTCAGAAACTGCTTGTTAACCAGCTTTCTTACAGGCCCCTGCTGTGCACGGGGTAGGTACTGGGTAAATATTATTGACTGTCTGCCTGACTTTTGAAGCTAATTATTCTTTTACATCTCAGGTTAAGGCTCTCCCACATCCTGTGAAACTACAACCTTGATCCAAGGATGCACATCTTCAGGCATTCCACCATATAACAAAGAAACAACTATAATGGGGAGGTCTTAGAAACATGAACTTATCATGTTGTTTATATTTGAAGGTGGGAGCTACAGATTATTTGATATGCAATAGTAACACAGTGTCAGGTATTGCAGTAGGGTTCCAATAAATAATGTTTTTAAGGATTTAAATTTTTACTGTGCCTCTTCGCATATATATCTATATTCGTGTGAGTGTTTGTAAATATCCAGTAAAGCATTTCTTCTCTGTCATTGCCTTCTTGAAGTCAGGACTGAAAACAGATGACTTAATTGAAAAGAGATGATCAAAACTTAAAATATTTTGTATATAATGGTGACTGGGCTACATTAGGGATATTGCAAATAATATTTTCCCTTATTTTCTATTGCTTTACTACTTTTGAAATAAAAATAATTACCACATTTATATGACATCACCTGCAAGTTTAGTTATGTCTTCATTAGATGGATCCATAAGGTCATTATTGTGTTACATGGTCTGTGTCTGTTTAGTAGAGACCCACAAGCTTCAATCCAGTTAACACATACAACTAAACATCTATATTAAAGTATGTTTTCAAAACACTTAAAAAATCCTCTGTATGTAACTTCCTGTTTGAAAACAGCATTATTTTCTGATGTGTGTGCTGTGTTATAGTAGTTGGATTGCTTTTATAGAACACTCTCTCCCATCCTCATAGACTGGAATCTCTGAGACTTTGGGACACTCTGCGGACTTGGCCGGGAGAAAGTTCTTGCCTATTCAGTTTTTGCCACTGCCTTTGGCACCTACAAGCCTCCTTCCTCTTCCCCTCCTGGGTTTCTGTATAATAAGTGTGTCTGGGTTTCTGTTGCACGGAACGTCCCAGAGCAAGAGACTCTGGGGCAGTCAAACAAAGGCAGGATTTCATTCACCTGGCACGCTGACCCCTTGGATCCTGGCTGGAAACTGGGCACCGGGGCCCCAGGGCTGAGAGCAGTGCCTTACATAAGTCCCAGTGCAAGCAGCTGCTGCCTGCCCCATCTGCGACAAGGGAACTGTTCTCTCACACTAGCCCATGGATTTCTCATTGTTAGCCAACATATTTCTTCATAATTCAAAAAATCCACTGTCTTCTGCAGATAGTATTCTCTGTGTCCCTATACTGGTAATTTGCTCAAATAAGAGAGGAAAATGTACACGTTAATAGATTAATTAACTACTAGCAAAACTTCCTTAATAGTAGTCTCAGATTTTTCTCTTCTGTGCAGCTGTGGCATGGTTAAAATAGCAACAGGACAAATTTCCTTTGAGTGTGTCCTAGAATCCATATCCTTGCTATGTACACATTCTCAGGTGACCCCTGAGATACTAGAATGAGAGCTGCGGGATCCCAGCCAAGATTCACCACTGAGCCTCAATCCTTGAACCTGAGGGGGGGAAATGAAATTTCAAACAACTGTTCCAATTACTGGTCATATGCATTGTATGACCAAATCTCCCCATCAGCTCCCTGAGTAGTTAGTTGTTTGTGTAAAGTACAACTCCTAAGGCCTTCTGAAAGGACGGTACCCATCTCCACTCTTGTATATTCCCAGGCAGAAGCAAAGTGGAGGCAAAAGGACTCTTATTGCCACCTGTAGAGGAAACATCCACACCAGCCAGATGTTTCCAGAGCTTTTTAATGTACTGGGGTATGGCTCTTTTCTTTTTGGAAATTGTGAAACTCCTTTTATAAACAAAACAAAACAAAAATAATTTAGGGTTATGAGTTATGAGAGAGGCAGAGACATTGGCAGAGGAAGAAGCAGGCTCCCTATGGGGAGTCTGATGAGGGACTGGATCCCAGGATCCCAGGATCACACCCTGAGCTGAAGGCAGACGCTCAACCACTGAGCCACCCAGGCATCCCTATATAACGTTTTAAGTTCACAGCAAAAGGATTTATATTCATCAGATACTTACTGTTTTTTTTTTTTTCTGGCTGTTGTTCATAGGCAGTTTGTGCATGTAATTTCAACACCCTGAATCCCACTTTTCAGTGGGTAACTTAGTCATGTGGTTTTTCCCTCCTGCTGTGGAATGAACTTTTAGCCTGACTAACATTGATGCAAGCTCCATAAGGCAGGTCAATTGGTTGAGAATTACTCTTTTGCCAATAGGTAGCTGAGTGAACTTGACATTTACCTTCAGGTTTAGTTTGCCTTGAACTTTACATTTTATGTTCCTGATTTGGGAACGGGCATTGAAATCAAGGGTGAATGACATGGTGACTTATTTCCTAAGAAGTTTGCTCTTCCTTAGTGGAGAATTAAAGTTGGGGGGTAGGGGAACCCACATAGCTCCAAACTGGAAATTCAAAGAGATCAAGTAAGTTTGCCACACTGGGAGGGGGTGGAGCAGGTCTCTGTTGGTGATGTTCACTTACAGTTCACATGTCTTTGATATATTAGCAAACCAGTGGGAAAGGTATCTGTGCTATGTTTAGAAAGCTTATTCATTGCTTATTTCCCCTTATTTCCACAAACACAAAGTTAGTTTTCAAGGAGACTGGCTCAGTGATTATCTGTTGGGATATGTGTATAGGAAGCAAAATCAAACTCCAAGTAAGAAGAGGGCATATTATTGTGCTCAGAGCACATATAGAATAGTAAAATCTAGTCCTCTGTCTCTGGTTAAGGAATAAGGTGGACCTTTCCAGGCCACTGGATGAGGTGCAGTCTAAAAATAAGAAGACTTTGAAGGGGAATGCTGCAATTGGGCCAAGAATCATGAGCTCAAGAATTGGCTTTTGCATCACCAAACACTCCCTTGGGACTCTAATGTTACCCATCCTGAGAGTAGTGGTGACCCACTATTTGCACAGTTCCAGCCCTGGTCATATTTTTGACTGTCTTCATTGTGGCCTTTGGAGTGCCTAGTTGCTCTCTCCACATTCTTGCTTTCTGTCTCTGTTACAGCAGTGGGTGTCAGCTAATTAAAAAAAAAAAAAAAAGTCACTGCTTTGGGAAGTGGGGACTGTGGGCGAAAAGTCACTTCCTCAGGCAAACAGAGAAATATGGGAGGAGAAGAACTATGGAATTTGGTTGAGGAAAAAGAAAGAAAATAAGTTTATTCTAGTCCCCTGGGAGCTAAATTTGACAGACTTCTGACTTAATAAGGAAACCTAAGCCTCCCAATACTCAATATTATGTACATAAAAGAGAATAGTGTCTTAGGGAAAGGCCTTCCTGAAAACTTCGTGTAGGACAATTTGGCTATTCTTGATTTAATATTTTCTATATTTCCCTGTCCAAGTGGATTCCTCATAAAGGAAAGGATTTTGAAAATGGAAAGAGCTCTTCTTTCTCTCAGTTATCTATGTCAAGGCCATAGATTTATGATTTTAGATCCTGGAGATGACAGATAACATTGAAATAAATAAATACCTTTATAAGAAGTCCAAAAATATCCGGAGAAATACACAGAGAAGCTTGTTTAATCTGTGGCTTTCCCAAATAACTTCTGGGTAATGAGATCAGTCTTATGCTAAGTGGAATTGATAGAACTCAACATCCTAGGATGTTTGAGCAACTAGATCTGTGACCTGAACAAGAGCAGAATCACAAGATGATGACAAAAATGGTCAAAGGGGATCACGTGTATCAGAGGCTATCGACCACCTCGCTTTCTTCTGCTCTTTGCCCCTGAAAATTGGATTTAAAAAAAAGAAAAACTTGGCCACAATTCATGGGAAGTGTGGACTTTATTTTGGCTGTGACCCCAAGAAAGGTGCTCATAAGTAAATCATCAATCCACTCCAGCCACAAATACACACACTGTCACGTTCTGACTCTTAATGTCCCTTGACCACTTGGAGAATTTTCATGCACCTCAATGCCTGCTACAATGGCAATGATAATTAATAACTTGTGTGAGTACAGGTTTTCAATTTGTTAAGGGCTTTCTTATTCGCCACTTATTTTGAGCCTCATAACAACCTTTTGAAATAGACACTGAATATTTCATTAGATTTTTTTTTTTTTTTTTAGGGAAGGAGATTGAAATATCTGGAAGTTAATTGACTTGCCAAATATATTGCAGATGGGGAATAGCAGAGTCAGACCCAGACTCCAGGTTTCTTGATCCCTAGTCCAATGACTTCCTATAGTTCTTAGGGGCAATAGTATGTAAGTTGGGGAAATATCCAGGTCCTTCAGGGAGCTGTATTACACAGGCTTCTCCAGGTTCCATATAACAGAAAACCCAGCTCAAGTCCTTTAAAGGGAAGAGGAGGAATTCCTTTGTTCACATAACTAAGGAGTCTGAGGGGACTGGTTGACATAGCTGTATCCAAATCCTCAGATATCTTGTCTGAAATATATTATGTCATATCATAATATTCTGGTTTGAGTAAAGAACTGGACATTCTTTTCTCCTATGTGTGTTTAATTCTTAGGCAAGCTCCCCTTTGTAATATAAAGATAGACAGTAGCAGCTCTCAGCAGTATAATCTTCCAGTTAAGCAGTATCAATGAAAGCAGGTCCTCTTCTTTTCAATGGTTACAGACAAAATCCTAAGATTGGTTTTTATTGGTCTGGTTTGGGTCATGTGCCAGGAAATGTGATGTCTGCTAGGGCAGTCCTGGTTCATGGGCCTTCCATCAAGACAGGAATAGAGCAGCTCTAACAACATAAATCCAGAATGGAGGAATAGTGGTTTCTCAAAGGAAAGTTAGGGTGCTGTTTTACAGAAGGGAGAATAGATACTTGGCAGGAAAAAAAATACCAGCGAATGCCCTCTTAGAGGTGCTATTTCCAACCCACATATCTGGCCCAAACTCTTTACTGAGAAAGGCAAGACTCAAGGGGCAGGTGGAGATGTATATGTGTGAACAAGCACCACAGTTGTCTTTCCAATTCCTCTTCTTTCTCTGAGCCACCAATATGTACCCTCAGATCATGCTATTCTTCAGTTGACTCACTTGCCTAGAATATTCTTTTTTTCTTATCCCCTGTACTTTTACTACTCATCTTATAAACTGTAATTCAGATGACACCTCAGATACAATGCTGTCATGAACTGAATATATATGATCCTCCCCATTCCTGTGTGAAGCCCAAACTCCCAAAGTGATGGTAAGTGGGTTTAAATGAGGTCATGAGAGTAGGGCTCCCATGATGGGATTAGTGGAGAGGAAGAGACCAGAGTTTGGGCTCATTGCTTTCTCTCACTTGCTGTCTCTCTCTCTCTCTCTCTCTCTCTCTCTCCTTCCTATATAAGGACATACTAGAAGATGACTACCTGAATGCTAGAAAAAGGACTCTCACCAGATCCCTTCCATGCTGGTACCTTGATTTTGGAATTCTTGCCTCCAGAACTGTGAGAAAATAAATGTCTGCTGTATAAACCACCTAGTCTATGGTACTTTGTTATGGCGGTCTGAGCTGAATTAGACGTGTACTGTGGCTAAAGCTTGCATTCCACACTCACCTCCTCTAGCTCCTTACTATCCTTAGTGGATAGAAAATCTTACCAGAATTTTATTTTGCCCAAACTACCAATGTCTGATCATCAGTGTGGATCCTACTATAGACAAGTAAACAAATGTCATCCATTAAAGAGAATACTGATTTAAGCAGTTTCTGTTCAGCATTCCTGATGCTACTGAGGTTCTCCAGGACTAATGAAAATTCTGATTCCTAGGTTTCAGGTGTGACACTGTATTCCAAGTTTGTTCTAAGATCAACATTATAAACTTGTTGAAAAATTTCAAGAACTCCTATACCATTTCAACGCTTCAAGTATCCAGGTGAAGCAAAGAAGGGGGAAAAAAAACAGATGAATTCAGAAGCTTCTGTCGTTTTCTTAGTTTACTGCTGAGTGCTGCTGGTATTTATCACATTCAAGATAAAATATGTGCATTCCATGAGGCACCCATTCCAAAAAAAAATAAAAGCAATTGCTTGAAGCCTTCCTGGGGCTACTCAATTTCTGCCATGCTGTACTTCCACAAAAGGCTCCACTGGTGAGCCTCTTCATCACCTAATAGAAATAGACATTTGGTGGCATTGACTCATGACTTTAAAGTATTTGGGCATTCTCAGGAATGAAAAGCAATTATTGAATTCTGAGTCTGTTTTAGCACTTTACAATGAACATATACCATTATTTCTTACCACTGACTCATCTCTTGGAACATTTGAGATGTGTGTTGGGACAAAATGCCACATGATACCAAGGTCCCATTGACTTAGTTCTTAATGACAATGCAATCTACTGCTGAAGGACAATACATTAGCACAAATTTAGAACCCATATTTCCCCACATTTCTATGTTTCCAAGACAGGGTTAACTTTAAGATTTTCATTAATAAAAATTAAAATTATCTACCCTTTCTCCCCCAAACTTTCAATTTTATCAATCATATGCTTTAAAACTGATGACAAGTTACAAGGAACAAAGATCTGACATTAAGTATGAAGCATCAAAATGGGTTGTCATCTCCTGCCCTCCACGTTATTTGTTTATGGTGGAATAGATACTGTGAAGAGCCACAGATTTGTATAGTATCTTTATTTTTATTTATTTTTTAATTGGAGTTCAATTTGCCAACTATAGCATCTTTTCTTGAGTGAAGCATTTGTTCAAATTAATTTCTGGCTTTATTTTTATTGAAAATTTCTGGAATTATTTCTAATAGAAAAAATTCTATAGATGAGTGTGGGAAGGCCAGGATCTGTGTGATGAGGACCTGTTTTCTATTAGAAGGAGTCAAGACACAACATGTACATACACACACGCACATACACTTACATACACCATTATAAAGAATTTTTTAATTTTGCAGAATCATGTCAGAAGAAAAACTTCCTAGTTGTACTAGACTCTTTCCGCAAATGGCTCGGTGTACTCAAAAGTTCACCTCGGGGTTTACTGCCATGAGTCATAGGCCTTTGCATGTGACAGGAAACATGCTGGCTGCCACTTATTACTGTTTCTGACCTCAAATGAGGATAAAAAAATTTGTAGACAAGCTTCTTGGGAGCTCCTTTTTATCTGCTAGTTGGGATGCTACATGATTCAGGAATTATTGAATAAAGCCAATTAGATCTTCAAATTAAGAAGAAATTATGGACAAGCTTCTTAATTGTCACCTCTGTTTCATTAGCCATCATATCATCATCAAATAAATGATCACTCCAAAAAAAAAAAACACACAAAAAAAACGGGACAGTAAACCAAGGGTGACTCAAAGCAAGTTGTAGAAAGAAATGAACCAATCTACTAGCTAAATTTCTCATTGAACATGTCTTTCAATGGCATTCAAATGATAATTATTCAACAATTATGGGTCTGACATATTTGCTTATAAACACCGTAAAGGATGCAGAAATAAGAATGAGGATGAGAGATTTGTAATTAAGAGAGCTTAGCTAAGGTTCAGATATTAAATTACATAGGTAGAGAATCAATCTTAGCTGTTCTGTTGCAACCCTGTGCAAAAATTCTCTCAGAGGTGCCTGGGCCGTACTTCTGATTCTTGGCCGGACCTCGATAAAAGGTACTCTTATAAACTGAATTTTTGTGTCCCCTCTCAAATTCATGTGTTGAAATCAATCCCATTGTGATGGCATTTGGAGGTGGAAACTTTTGGAAGTGATTAGGTGATAAGGGTAGGACCTCCCATAAATGGGAGCCTTCTAAAAGAGAAACAAGAGAGATCCCTCCCCACTTTATGCCATGTGAGGTTGTAGTGAAAAGACAGCCATCTATAAACTTGGAACCAGAAAGTGGATTCTCACCAGATGCCAAACCTGTTGGCATATAGATTGTGGACTTTTCAGCCTCCAGAACTGTGAGAAAGAAATGTTTGTTGTTTACAAACCACCCAGTTTATGGAATGCTACTGTAGCAATCCAAACAGACTATGATAGGCTAACTGGTAATTCAAATTTTGAGCTAGTATCTGAGACAGGCCAGGGATAACCTGTTCATAAAGTGTCCAGCCTGATGGTTTGTAGCTGGATTCTATTCTTTTTGTGTTGCCTTTCAATAGACAGACTGTCAAGCAGTCTGTT
This sequence comes from Canis aureus, assembly GCF_053574225.1. Classification (NCBI taxonomy): domain Eukaryota; kingdom Metazoa; phylum Chordata; class Mammalia; order Carnivora; family Canidae; genus Canis; species Canis aureus. Next base: position 55,915,438 of record NC_135619.1, on the reverse strand, counting down.
TTGGATATGTGACCACAGGGATATGTAAGCTCCTTGGATACATCTGTGACTCTCACCTAATGCTGACAATATCCTTGTGATGTTGGTAGAACTGTCTTAATTTTATCTTCATTCAGCCACCAGTCTACAGTAGCAGGATTTGAACCCAGGTCTTCTTTTCTAAGATCACCCACTTCTATGCTTTCATACCCTTTCCTGCTAAATTAACTTGCCTCAATTGTCTTTTTCAATTTAGCTGAGGACTAAAGGTAAAATAAAAATATATTCCAGAAGCAACTCAATATGCAACAGTTAGTCTTTGTTGAGATCAATCTCAATCATAATGATTGCTCTCTAGAAGGTCTACTAATGAAAGTTTCCTCTTCCCTTGCTTGCTTATTGACTCTATAGAACACAACTCTGCCATCCAAACATCCCTATTTAATAAACAGAACTATGCATCAAGAAAGAAATATTAATCTTCTTATAACCCTTGCCTCAAAGTTGGTAGGGAAACAGGAAAATTACACTACAGAAAGAAGCTAAAAATATAACACAGGATAATATTTCATTGTATCCTTAATATCATTTTCCCTAGCAAAGCTAAGTAGACTCATGGAAGGTTATCTATAGCATTAGTGCCAAGAGACCAATAGTATATTCATATATTATGTTTTCCTTGTTAGTTCAGATAAACTAAATTTAGCAGTTACTTATTGGATCCTCACTGAGTGGTTAGCATATTCTGGGAAGGGCCTTTATTAATCAAATTTTAACATGAGAAAAACTTTAAATATATTCTCCTTTGCTTCTATTTCTGCATCTTCTCTCTACTTTTCCAATTTTAAGGTGCCTAATTCTGGCTATATCCCCTCCACCCCAATGTGAAAATATGGTCCCAAGAAAGAATTTGACAGGTTAATACATATAGCCATATAAATCCATGGCCATTTTTGCTAGATAGTCTGCTTGCTCCTTCAGATTCTCTCTTTATTCCTTTTTTACCATTCACTCTGCCCCAGACAATCACATGTGTGAATTATACCAAAGAACTCTTTACTCCTCTGAATCTTGGTTTGGTTTGGCTAATGGAGGCTCCTGGCAAAAGACTAGAGGAAGGGAAGAGAATGAAGCAGAGTTATTTAATCCCATGATAGTTCCCTGCAGGGCACCTCAGGCTTGCTGTCTCCTTTCAATGAAAGTCACGTCTCCTTTCAAGGTGGTCCTTTTCCCACAATTTTTACCTTCTAGGGTCTGATAACTGCTCTCTCTCCTAAATCCTTTGGGCTTTGGAATAGTAATCATCTTGGGATACTGTGTTATCTTGTGTGTGTGTGTGTGTGTGTGTGTGTGTGTGTGTGTGTACTCTGTCCACTCTTACAAATCAATGCCTTTACTAAAGTCTAATGAAGTTATTTTAATTCTATTGTGCCATATTTTCTTTCCTATATTTTCATTTTTCCATGTGATAGAACCAATGGTGTCATGTAGACTTTAAAGGGGCAATATATGAAGTCCCAGGAAACCAAACTTTATTTATGGAATTTTAGTATTGGCTAAAGAGAAAGAGCTCTAAGTTATATCAGTGATCTAATGCCATAGAAGTTTATTAATATACAATAATAAACAATCATTTAATTCATCAGTTTGTGGGGTTCTGCTGATGTTAGTAAACTGATAATCTTAACTGGACTGGTTCATGTATCTGCAGTTAGCTGCAGGTGTTCTAGGTGGTTCTGCTGATCTTGGTTGGGCTTACTCATGTCGTCTGAAGGCTGCTGGCAGACGGCCAATTTAAGCAGGCTTAGTCTGGGACAACTAGGCTATTTGGCTCTGATCCAAATGTCTTTTACCTTTCAGCTGATTAACCAGACATCTTCTTATAACAATAGTAAGGATAAAGGGGGGAGAAAGCCAATTAAGCAAGTGCTTTTCAAGTCTCTCTTAACATCAGTATGCTAGCATTTCATTGACTAAGGCAAATATCATGGTAAGCTCTACAGTCAGAACAGAAACACACTATAAGGTTACATAGCAAAGAATGAGCACCCAGGAAGGGATGAGGTTTTAGGGCCATTGATGCAACCAATCAATTCCAAAGGTTTTTATAGCTTTCTGGTTCTTTACTCCACAAAGGAAGTGACATTTATAATGAGCCTTGAACAATAAGTAGACTGTCATGCAGTGGAGGAGTGAGATAGTCTTAGAAACATGAAAACACTTGATGGTGTTAGGAAATGAAGAATAAACAAGAATGCTTTTTTTGCTTGTTTTACTTTATATTAATGGGTCATAAATTATGTTCTCTGATCTGGCTTTTTTCACCAAACATTAGGGAAGATGAAATATTATGAATATGTCCATTTTCCCTACTTTGACTTAAAATTAATGCAATACTAATCAAAATAATAGGATTCCTTTTTATAAATTAATCAACTAATTATAATGTTTGTAAGAAAGTCAGCTAAGAGAGAAAAACAATCTCGAAGTAGAACACAGTTGAATTATACTACCAGATATTTTCCAACCAAGAACATGGTATTTCCTAGTATTTATTTAAATCTTCTTTTAATAGGATTTTTGATTTAGGAGTTTTTTTGTTCATTTTAATTTTAATATATATCCCTTAAATAAAGATGCTAGATTCCTTACTTCTATTTCCTCAATGTGGCATACAACCAATAGATTTGTAAGAAGATGAAAATAGTTTTGTGGGTTTTTTTGTCTTTCTCATGTTCTTATTCAACTAGATAAAAGGACTCTATTTTGAAGGGAAGAGAGTTTGCAGAGATCATTAAACCATGGAGGGGCCACCTTGTGTTCAATGTCCTTCCAGGGAGTGAATTTGCCTATAAGGTTGAAATCCAAGATTTGGGAAGATTTGCAATGTTGTCTGGAAGTTTTTGAATACAGCAGCTCCACTGATGAATCCAAACCTTAGTGGTATGAGTATCTACCTGGTAGATCTCTTTCTCAATTTCCCGTAGTCCCCAAGTGACTTTGAGAATATTTTATGTTTTCTGAAGCTATGAGTAAAACCTAAATATTAGATAAGAGGGAAAACTAATATCTCATCCAGAAGATCACAGTGCAGAGTTGGGGCCTGTGTCATCTACATGGAGTAGATGAGGATATACTTGCATTTATTGGAATTTAGATGCCAAAAAGCTGCATAGGAGCCAATGGAGAAGTTCCAGATGGACCAGTTGCCACCTGCCAAACAAGCACTGGGTATCACCTAAGCTGGGAAACAGGATGAGGACTTTAACTACAGATGCCAGCATGACCACAGAGGCCAAAAAGTATGTTGCTTACTGTGCCATAGTGTAAAGGGAATTGTTGAATCACCCAGAGTTTTAGAACCAAGACCAAGAGGGGAGGGAAGCAGAATACTTTGAAGGGACTGAGGAGGCAGAAAATCCTAAATTATATTCAGTTTCAGCTGAGAATGACTAAGTAATTACTGGACTGGAATAGAGAAAAACACAGAGGTGATTGAATTTACTTTGAAACTTCAAGGCTTAGACAGAATGCAAGTGGTCACTCAGGAACTAAGTTCAATTCAATTACAGGACAAAAAGAAAACTTTAAGTTTTCTATACTTGTGTTTTGTGGGCAGTAGAGACAGTCAATAGTGTGCGCATTTGAGATAGAGAAGTCAACAAGCTCAGCTTTTCAACAGCTTTGCCTTGGGATGCCTAGGTTGCTCAGAGGTTGAGCATCTGCGTTTTGACTTAGGGCATGATCCCAGGGCTCCGGGATCGAGTCCCACATCAGGCTCGCTGCATAGAGCTTGCTTCTCCCTCTGCCTGTGTCTCTGCCTCTCTCTATGCGTATCTCATGAATAAATAAATAAAGTCTTAAAAAAATAAACAGCTTAGCCTCACAGAAAGGAGTTTGGATTTTGATGTGATCTATAGAATAAATATTTTCAAGCAGAGGAGTAACAGGGTCAGCTCTATTTTATAAATATTCTCCAGTAAGCTGTGGACTGTGGGCTGCCGGGGTTGGTGAAGGATCTCAAGATGGCTGGGCGAAAACTTGCTCTAAAAACCATTTACTGGGTAGCTTTTGGGGAGATCATACCCCGAAACCAAAAGGCCATTGCCAACTCCCTGAAATCCTGGAATAAGATGCTTACCTCCAGGTTGGCTACTCTTCCTGAGAAACCACCTGCTATCGACTGGGCTTACTACAAGGCCAATGTGGCAAAGGCTGGCTTGGTAGATGACTTTGAGAAGAAGTTTAATGCCCTGAAGGCTCCTGTGCCAGAGGATAAATACACTGTCCAGGTGGATGCTGAGGAAAAAGAAGATGTGAAAAGCTGTGCTGAGTTTTTGTCCCTCTCAAAGGCCAGGATTGAAGAATATGAAAAAGAGCTGGAGAAGATGAAGAACATAATTCCATTTGATCAGATGACCATTGAGGACCTGAATGAAGTCTTCCCAGAAACCAAATTAGACATGAAGAAGTATCCCTATTGGCCTCACAATCCAATTGAAAATTTATAAACTTGAGTTGAGGAGAAAGCCCTAGCCCTCATATTATAAACATTGGACATTAAAAATAATGATACAGTAAAAAAAAATATTCTCCAGTAGGAATATGAGGTATGAATTGAAGAAGAATGACGTTTATAGCACATCATACAGAAGTTTTATAGAAATCCAAGCAAGTGATGATGAAGGTTTAAATCAGAGCCTTGACAATGAGGATGGAACAGTAGGGTAGAAGTTATTTATCATGGCATGGTCAGAAGATGAGAAACAAGAAAAGGGTCAGGTGTAGGGACAGAAACATTGGATTCAGTTTGTACATGGATTTGAGGTGCCTTTGTAATAAATACTGAAGTGAAGATTTGTTTTTTGTTTTTTTAAGATTTTAAAGAGAGAGAGGGGCAGAGACACAGGCAGAGGGAGAAGCAGACTCCATGTGGGGAGCTCGATGTGGGACTCGATCCCAGGACTCCAGGATCATGCCCTGGGCCGAAAGCAGGCGCTAAACTGCCAAACCACTCAGAGATCCCTCAAGTGAAGATTTGTAGTGATTAGTTAATTATGTAAGTCAGGATCTTAGGGTAGTTGGAAGGCTAGGGAAGAAGATATGATTAATTTTCATGTGCCAAGAACTTCCTTAAGGACAGTTTTGGAAGAAAGAACATAGAAAGTCTCTAGTCATTTCTGTTCTCCTGCATTGTGTGAGGAGGTAGTAACTTGTAGGGCCCTCTGATATTTTTTGCCACCAATATACAATCCAGATGCCTAAAGTCTCACTGCTAAAAATGTACTCCTTTGTTTCAAAATTGTCTTTCATATGATCCATTTTTTTAAATGCAAATAATTGTATAAATGATACACCTTTGAAATCCTTCATGTCTTAATAAAAATTGTTTTGGAAGGAGGAAAATACTATAAAAGAAAGTGAGACATGAGTGGATGGCTACAATTATACCTCTTTTTCATATTTTGGTAAAGTTTGCTCTGTGAATAAATCTTGGCACTACACCTCAGAGTCAAAGGTCCTTTCATGGAAATCTACAATGTCTGGGATTTCAGTCACTATTTCAAACTTGCGTATTTTTATCTTATGATGTGGGTTTTTTTCAGTATAAACTCAGCTACATCTCTGGCTCGTTTTTTTCGGAAATACCCCTTGAAGGCACATCCTTAGTATGTTATATATACACTACCACTTTGATATATAGCCACATCTTTGGAGGCTCATTGTTGGTCACTTACAGAAAGCTACAGAGCATTTGAATATGAAACCAAGTGCAGTAATGACCTTGCTCAATTGACCTGAAAGAAGTCGAGCTTTGGAGAGACAAAATAGCTATAAACTCTAGATTATTCCAGAATTTTGTTACTGAAGCACAAAAAAATTATTCAGTTTCCTTAGAGACTCAACAAACTCTTCTTAAAAATCCCAGCTTATCTCATTTATCATAGCTATGAGAATTTGACTTGTCTCTGTGCCACAGTTTCTAAATATATGAAATGAGGATAATAGAGTTAATTTTATAAGGTTGTTTCAAGGATTCAATAGCATAACATCAGATTAGCTATATGCTTAACATTTTATATGCAAGAGCTCTATGAATGGTGAGTGTATAATGCTTATAGTGAATACTCCAAAATAATGAATCTCTGAACTTCATTCTTGTGCCAAGTTCTCTGACACACACTTCCTTCCAAATGTCTCTGGATAAAAGGATGGGACTCAAAAGAAGGCACACGTGAAAAAGAAGAGATAGTTACATGAATCTGAAATGTTTGGAAGCAAGGAGGATGGAGACATGTACTAACTGGATAATTATGCATCTTCATATCATTCCTTCTTACTGCTCAGCCAGTTGCACATCTGACAGAGCCCCACTAGAAGTGGAAAAAGATGAATCATTGCACACTGTGTCAGAGGGGGGATAAATACAGACAGTGGCTGAAATTTCATATTGAAAATGACTTACTTAGGTCTCACAGTGGGCTTTGTGATTTTCTTGGGCAGCATCCTTAGTAGACCATGTCATATGTGAAGCATATCATCTCATTCCCATCAGTGAAATAACATTCCCTGGTGGTGTTTTGGGAAGGATGTGTAGATGTTAACCAAAACCACAAAGAAAGGATGTTGTCACTTCCCCGTGGCATGTAAGAAAAACATGGATGTTTTGATGTGTCATTACATGCAAACTCAGCATAGCTAAGGAAAAGATCAGATTTCAAAGTGCTACTGCATTGAGTAAGTGAGGTATGACTACAAAGAAAGTAATACATTATGTTTTCAAGTGAAGCAGGTCACATCTGCTGGGTGTATGTATGTGTGTGTTTCTGTGCGTCTTTTCAAGCACTTTTGCCTACCACTCAATTTAATATTGAAGTAGTTTGATGGTTTACAAAAACAACTTCCACATGTTAATACTATGTTTTTAAATATCTTATTGCTTGATTCCAAGTTGTTCATAAATGAGCATCTAGAAAACAGAATATCTGATCATAATAAATACATACATTTACATGCTTCATAAAATAGTGTCTGCAACGGGCATTAGAAGCTAAAACTTTGTACTCTAATTTCTGGAACCTCACAGTATCAACATCTCTTTTGAGGAATGACTTACTGAAGCTGTCTCTTTTATGAACATTTCATATTCATAAAGGGATGACTTTCTTCTGGCAGGCCTTTTCCCCACTCAGCTGAACTGGAAGTCATTTTTCTGAAGAGAGTCCCACTATTGGAACAAACTGAACAAGAACTCACATCACCATAAAAAGCTTTTGGAAGAGACCTGGGATTGGCTCTGGAGTGGACATAATTCAAATGCAAATGCATTTCATCAGTGGTTTGCTTTGGTTGCCAAATTTTGGGTCAAAAGAACTAACTACTGATCATTTGCTCTTTTCTACCAATCAACAGGATGCCAACAACAGAACTAATACTCTTTTTTCAAACCAATGTTATAGGGAGACTTGCAGAGAACCTTGTAATGCCTAATCTACCTTTATAGAAAGACATTACCAATGATACCCCTATTGGTATTGCTCAGTGATTCAAACTTACACAATTAAGGATAAAAAATTCACAATATTCACATATTATAAAAATTAAAATATACAATAAAAAGGATAAAATAACTTGTATCTAAAAATAATACTATTAAATTTTTTAATGTATTTCCTTCTAGGTTTTTTGTTATTGTATTTTATTTTTTACTGAGTATTGTTTACATTGTTGGGTTTAGCAACCAGCTTTTTTTTTTTTTTTTTTAATGTACATTGTTGGGTTTAGCAAGCAGCTTTTTTTTTTTTTTTTTAATATACATTGTTGGGTTTAGCAACCAGCTTTTTTTTTTTATACTCAATATCAGAGAAATCTCTTCTTAACAATATCTTTTATAATATTTGCATAATATTCCATAATGTAACTATGCTCAAATTTACTTACCTGTTTCTTCAGGGAAATTTAGACATTTAGGAACTTAAAAAATAGAACTTTTTCTGATTATTTCCTTATGATAGATTCCCTAGAAGTTTGATTAATAGCTCAAAGTTATGAACATTTGTTAAGGCTTTTGATAAAGATTGTCAAGTGGCTTCACTCCCCAAAGTAGTGTGTACAAGTGTCTGTTTCTACAAAACCTCACCATACCTCTTAGTTTTTTCTAATTTCCCCAAACCAATAGTTTTCAAGTGGATATGATTACTGCCCCTTCCCATAGGAGACGTTTGACAAATTTGGAGACACTTTGTTTTACACAACAAGGAAAGTGCTACTGGGGCTAAATATCCTACAGTTGTGCTCTCCACAACAAGGAATTATCTGGCCTAAAATGTCATGACTCCTTTCTTCATACCTCCAGTTTAAAATTAATTGTCTTGATTATTTCGGTATTACTTCAGGAAAAGCCTGGTTGAAAATAAATGCCAAGAAAGATTTTCCAAGAGAAGGGAGCTGTATGAAAAAACAAAACAAAACAAAACAAAACAAAAAAAAAAACGCCTGTTTGTCAGAAAGCATAAGATATATAATAAACAACTAAACATATCTCCAGACATTGTCAAATGTGCTTAAAGGATAAAATAGCTACCAGCTAAGAACTATTGGTTTATATTGATCAAAATGCCTTGATCTTAGTTGGCATTTACTGAATAATTATTGCTAAATGTATGAATTATTTCAATTATGATTTTTTAAAAAGATTATTTATTTATTCATGAGAGACACAGAGAGAGAGGCAGAGACATAGGCAGAGGGAGAAGCAGGCTTTCCTCAAGGAGCCCAATGTGGAACCTGATCCCAGACCCCAGGATCACACCCTGAGCCAAAGGCAGACGCCCAATCACTGAGCCACACAGGGGTCCTTCAATTATGATTTCATTGAGATATTAGTTCCTTCCTTTTCCCTAAAATAGTAGCTTACAAATTGAAATGCAATTTGTCTATTTAGATGAAAACTGAGCAATAAAAAAAACCCTCAAATTATTGAAAAGCACAGAAATTAGTAAGTGGTGAAATCATCCAGCATTCCTGGTAGACAAATAAATAGGTTTTTTCCAGAAAGAAAAGCTGAAGTTCAAAAATATGATCACACAACTTCCATGCTGGAACTAAATAAAACTTTCTCAGTGAGGACACAGGTAGGGAGATCTTCACATTTATCGTTTCACCAGTATCTTTTCCCCACAGCTATATTTCCTGCCATAGAAAAGTCCTACTGAGAACAAGGACTGGATCCCACATCCACGTGGATCTTCCATGGTGCCAAGCACTGGAGAATGAGTATGAAATGTTTAAATGAGTGGTAGAACAAATGTGATTTAAATGAATAATATTTCTATTTACTCAGGATCTAGTTTCCTTTGTATGTCTAATCAGAATCCTTATCTTTCAGCTGCCATAGATCACAGTCATCATTAACCATGATGGAGATTAGCCAAGGCTCTAGATTTATGGTTCTGGGAGTCAACAAGGTACAAGTTTCTGTCTGCACTCCAGATGGTGTTTTGGATGGATACTCCATGAAGTTGTTATTTAGCAGCCTGGCAGCATCCTTTGCAAAGTGGGGAGTCACAGTTGGCATTCCTCTTTTTAGCATTTTGTTGCCTAATAGATGGTCTCAAATTAATTATGTGCCAGGGTCTGGGCAGCAATAATGGAGACCAGCCTTGCCCCAACAGGCTTTGGTGAGACTACTTGGCTGACTGTCTGTTTCCTTGATATTCAAGTCAATAAATATTTATTGAGGCTATACTCTGTGTAAGGCACTTGGCTAGGCACAGTAAGAGATAGGGCCATGGTATAAGATATATCGCCAAGCGTTAACTGGAACTCAAAAGCTTGAAAGGGAGAGAAGTACATAAATTAGTATGAATCAAAGGCAGACTGTAATTAGAGGTATGAGTATGGACTTGTGAGAACAGGAAGGAGAAAGATCAAGACCAGTTGAGGAATTAGGAAACACAAAGAAAGAACTGGCCTTTGATCTGGGCATTGAAGGATGGATGAGTTTTTGATAGGTAAAGAGAAATTCAAGACGCATGATGAGCAAATCTATAAAGATTAGGAGGCATAGGACATGTCCAGCATGTAATAATAAAATAATAATAGTAATAATAATAATATAATAATAGTAATAATAATGTGATAGTTAATATGCATTAAGATCTTACAGTTTTTAAGTATAATTTCTAAACTTTATATTTTTTATGTTAAAAATGGAACAAGGTTCAATTTATCCAATAAGTACAGTGTGTAGGGCCCACAGTACTTTTAGTGGCCCATGAAAATGTTTTAATTTCTTTTTCACAATTAGAAGGAAAAATAATATAATCCATCCTGGGTTATATTTGTCTTTATACCAATGCAGTCATAAAGTATAATTTTTTAATATTATTTTCATGGTGGAAGAGCCCACAACAGACATAATGTGGTATTGAATGGAACTATTCTAGATGCCTTTCATTTGTTTAGACTTCCAAACTACTTCCAAATCTTTCCTTTTTCTTCATTTCCATTGTTTCAGTCAAAGACAAACCCGTATAAAACCTCTTGTAAGGATTACAATATGAGCTCCTAACCAGTTCTTTGCTTTTACTCTTCTCTTATAAAACCTACTTTCTACACAGCTTCCTGGGAAGCTGTGGTCATTCCTCTGCTTAAAAAGTTCCAGGGCTTCATATTACACATAAAATACAGCTTCATCTTTTTATCTTAGCCAAAGGTCCTTGGCTATCTGTTTGAACTCAATCTGTATTATCTTCACCATGATCACTGTCATGGTGACCTAGCTGCACTGGCCTTTTCTCTGCTCACAGAACACATTTGCCTCAGGGGCTCTTCACATAAGATCCTTCAATCTGTAATATTTCCACATTCCTAGTTTTATATGATTTTTATTTTCCAATATTTAGATTTTATTTTATTTTATTTTTTCCAATATTTAGATTTTAGTTCATATGTGACTCCTTTAGAAAGTTCTCCATGGCCACAAAATCAGATGCTTCTGTATATTACCCCATTTTAATTTTTAAAATTGCATTTAATAATATATGAAATTCAAATGTTTAATTTATTTGTACTTTTGTTTATCATCTGCCTTCCTTGACCAGAAGGTAAATTTCATGAGAAGAACAATCACAGTATCCTCAGAGTTTAGAAAAGTACCAGGCATAGAGTAGACACTAAATAATATAATTATCTAGTGGATATAAATTTCATGTCTACCATGTACATAGTTTTGAGTTTCAATGTGGAATAAAACAAATTTGGTTTCTGCCCTCATGGAGCTTATACTCTAGTGGGATTTACACTGCTTATCTAAATAAGTCCTCAAAAGACACAACATAGAAACTAATAAATTCCATTTTCCCCAAGGCTGACACTGGGGTTAGAGAAATTAATTACAGTGTTTACCTGAGATTTGAACCCAAGTAGCTCATCTTCAGAATTTTTCTCCTGAACACAACATTAAATTCCTGTCAGTAATAAGCATACTTGTCCCAAGTTTAGGTAATGGTTAGATAGTGTAAAGACAGAAGTTCTGAAGTGCCTTGGATACCAGTTTGAGAAAATTGTTCTTAAGTCAGAAGACAATGGATAGTTGTTGAAAGTTTTAAACAGAAATGGGCCTTAGAAAGAATGCCCTGAGAGTAGTAGGGCAGGTCAACAAAAGCAAGGGAGACTGGGGATAGAAGAGTTAGAAGGCTATTGCCATGGCCTGTCAACCACTCACCATATTTTAGGAACTTAATAGCAGTTCAAAATTGTATGTTGTTTGCACACATTTCCCTAATAACAGCTGCTGGATGAAGGAAGGTTCATTTTATGCATTTATTGAGGACAACACTCAGGCAGAAAACTCTCCAATTCTATTCTGGAAACATCTATTTCAGATATTTTCAAATGAAAATTACCAGTAGCCTCTGTACCCACAGATGATTATAGCTATTCTTTATAACAATTATCAACTTGTGGCCACAGATTATGTTAACTATATCCTTGCTGTCTTGAAAGGGCTTTGTATTCCCTGCTCCAGACTGATTACAACTGCTCAACATTTATTCATTCATTTCTTAATTCACTAATCACACATTCATTGAGCACACTGTGTGTTCAGGAATGCTAAGCTCATGGTGTAAAGAGGGAAATAGACCTATTCACTGATGAAGGAAATTCTCTTGAATCTATATTCACTGTACCTACAATAAGAAACTTCTCCCCCTCTCCACTTACTACCACTCTGACCATCTCTTCTCACTTGGTTTCTCCTAGTAGCCTTACTATTAATCTTTCTGCTTTTACATTTCTCCCCTATTCTCAACATAGCAACCAAGATGACTCATAAAATGTAAGATCATGTACTACTCTGTTTGAAACTTGCATTGGCTACCCATTACATTCAAAGAAGTAGTCAGCAAAAAAACAAAAGCAAAAACAAAGAAGTAGACCTTAAAGAGGCCTACCAGACCCCATGTAATCATGGGCCTTATCGCCTACTGCTTTGCCCCCACATACCCATCCCATTCACTCTGCTCCAGCCATAGGGACCTCTTTATTACCCCTCAAACATCCCATGCATGTTCTCATCTTAGGGCATTTGCACTACTAATGTTTCCTAGCATCTACCAACTCCTAACATCCTACATAATTTACTTTTTATAATACATAGTCTGTCTCCCTCACCTATGCATCCCTCCACAAGGTCAAGGTCTTCCTCTGTTTTGTTTGCGGCTGATTTTTCAGCATCCAGAAGACTATTGACACTTAGCAGATTGGATGAATAAATAAATATGCACATTTTCAATGCCACATGGTGACGTCAAGGAACAAACTGTTCATGAGAATAGATCAAAGAACAGGGACTCAACTGGAAAGAATTGTGGAGAGAATTCTGAGAAAAATACCCATGTTAAACCAAATATCCAATACTCTGATTCACTGAGATGCATCCGAAGGTAAGAGTGATCTTTAAGGTTGTTGAATATTCCCACATCGAAGAGAGGAGAAGGCCCCTTAGACTAGACAAATTCCAACACTGTTCACTACCTGCTGTTCTTCTATGTGCACACCAACTCCATAGTTCTTTCATGTTCTCTAAACAATGGAGGCTTATTTTCCATTGGGAATAAACAGAAATTTGGCTTACTGTACTGATGATTATTTGTTCATCATCCTCAGTGTATATTAGTTATGACTTAGGTTAGAGCTGGCCTAATGTATGGACTGGAAGGTAATACATAGGACCCAGTAATTTGCTTCCTTACCTTCCAATATTCTCCTTATCTACATTATATAGAACCTTAAAGTATTATTAGTAGAACAAGTTTTTTTTTTTTTTTTGCCTCTGTTTAAATGTAAATACTCTGGTAAGAGTAGTATGAATTTACTAATTTTTTGGAGGGAATATTTTATTAAGTCTTTTCAATCACAAATTGAGAGAGAAGGTACTGGTGGAGTAAGGAAGATGAGATGGAAGAGAGGTAGAGTAAGGAGTCCTAATTGAAAATGACTACATTTCAAGGAATATCAAAATAAAGTGTGTATGTGTATGTGTGTGTGTGTGTGTGTGTGTGTGTGTGTATGTTGGGGGGAGGGAGGGAAGTGGGAGAATATAGGGCTAGGCTAAGAGATGTCAGTGAGTCCAAATGAGGAGAAGAGTTCTCAAATGGGTGGGAAATAGTGGTGACACTGAAGATAATTCTCACCTACTCACAAATTAGTTTGGTTCCAGCCTTGTCCTAGGCCTGGAGTGCAAGGAGCTTCATAGTGGAATGGACAGAGCACTGGGCACTCAGACTTTGTCCTTAGCTTCACCCCTTTCTATTTTTGTCACCTTGGATTATGGTTTCTTCATCTACATAACAGAGATAATAATGTCTATCTTCCTCTCCAAATGTTAGGATCAAATGCACTAAGCAAAGAAAAAACTATGTAAAACATCTAGAAATTTAAGAAGGTGCTTCCTAAAGGAGAGGAAGAAAAAATGTCAGGGCTGCCCAAAGGGTGTTTTCACATGTCCAAGCCCCGAATCTCACCCCCCCAACACTTTGATTTTTTTTTAAGTTTCTTTATCTATTTTTAATTTTTAAAAGTATTTATGTATTTATTTAAGATTTTATTTATTCATGAGAGCACACAGAGAGAGGCAGAGATATAGGCAGAGGGAGAAGCAGGCTCCCTTTGGGGAGCCTGATGTAAGACTCAATCCCATGACCTCATGACCTGAGCCAAAGACAGATGCTCAACCACTGAGCCACTCAGGGGTCCCTAAAAACCTTTTATGATAGATTTCAAATATATACAAAAGCAGAAGTAATACTGTAATAACTTCCCATTACCTATAATTTAGCTTTATCAATTATCAGTATATTGTTAACTTGATTCATCTATATCTCCCTACTATCTACTCTTGCTGTTTATTAATTTTTATAGCTTTACTGATGCAAAATTTACATAACATAAATGCATACATTTTAAGTGTATAACTCAATGAGTTTTTGTAAATATTTAAAATTATGCAGCCATCACCAGAATATAGTTTTAGAACATTTCTATCACCCAAACAAGTTCTCTCTTGTCTGAATGTAATCAATTCCTGCTGCCACTCCCTTTATCAGGCTCCCTTTCTGTTACTACTTTGTTGTAAGTCTTATCATGGATGACAGTTTAATTTTGCCAAATGAATTTTTATATATCTATTGGGATGATCATTTTTTCCTTCATTTTATTAGTTATTATTTACTACAACAACTGGTTTTTAGAAAGTTAAACCAAATTTACAGTACTGACATAAATCCCATTTAGTCTTAATGGATAATTCTTTTTCAATACATTACTATTTTTTTAAAAGAATTTTTGCATCTCTGTGTAAGAAGGATGTTGGCTTCACAGAATGAGTTGGAAATTGTACCTTCCTCCTACATTCAGAAGGCATTTGTAAATGTTTGGTATTATTTATTATTTTCTTTCTTTCTTCTTTTTTTTTTAGTATTATTTATTCTTAAAATATTCATTGGAAATCACCAGTGAAAGCCATCTGGGCTTGGGCTTTTCTTTTAGGGAAGTTTGTTTAAATTTTTATTTAAATTCCAGTTAACATACAGTGTAATATTAGTTTCAGGTATACAATTTAGTGATTCAATTCAATAGTGATTATAGACAACACCCCGTGATCATCCTAACACTTCTTAATCTCCATCACCTATGGTTACCTCTAGTAACCATCAATTTGTTCTCTATAGTTAAGAGTCTGTTTCTTGGTTGCTTCTCTCTCTCTTCCCTGTGCTCCATTGTTGTTTCTAAGTGGCTTTGCCATTTCCATGGATAGTTGTCTCTCTCTGCCTCAGTAATTGGCAATACTTCAGATGGCAGCTGTTCTGAGATTTTTCATTATTAATTGTGTTTCTTCTTTGTTATTGTTACATGCCCATTTATTTTATAATTCTAATTAAGTTGTGGTTATTTGTATCTTTTTATAAATCTTTCCTTTTCATCTAAGTTGAAAATGTGTTATTATAAAGTTGTTCATAGTATTTCCTTTTAATCTTAGTATCTGTAGGATTGGTAGTGATGCCTCCTCCAAAGGCTTTCCTAAAAAAAAAAAAAAAAAGAGGCTTTCCTGATTTTGTTAAGGTCTGTGTGTGTCTCTCTCTCTCTCTCTTTTTTTTTTTTCTTGTCAAAAGAAGGTTTGTAGACTTTGTTAATTTTTTTAAAAACATCTTTGGTTTCATTTATTTTCTCCACAACTGTATTGTTTATCTACCTTGATTTCTGATTTTACCCTTATTTGCTTCTTTCTTCTTGCTTTGGGTAGAGTTTACTCTTCCTTTTCTAATTTTCTAAGATGCAATCTTAAGTTATTGGCTTAATACATTTATTCTTTCCAATATAGGTGTTTAAAACTACAAATAGCCTCTAAGAAGTGCTTCAGCTTCATCCAAAAAAAATTAGTATACTGTGTTTTCATTTTTAGCTATTCAAAATAATTCTATTTTCCCTTAATAATTTTTTTCTTTGATCCTTGTATTATTTAGGAATATTATGCTTAATTTCTATATGTTTGGGGATTTCCAACATTTGGATTATTTATTTCTAATTTACTTTTTATTGTCATTGGATAACATACTTTGTGTAATTTTAATTTTTAAAAAATTTTAAAGACTTATTTCATTTATAGAGTGCAGAGCCTGATGCAGGGCTCAATCTCCTGACCCATGAGATCATGACCTGAGCCAAAACCAAGAGTTGGACACTTAACTGTCTGCATTATCCAGTGACCCTAGTTCTTTAAAATTTATTGAGACTTGTATAGCCAACAATATGATTTATCTGAGAAATCTCAGAGAATGTTCCATGTGTTCACGAAAAAATATCTATTCTGCTGTTTTTTGGTGGAATTTTTTATAAATCTCAGTTGTTAATCTATTTGATAATATTGCTCAAGTCTTCTCTGTCCTTGCTAATTTTCCAACTTATTATTCTATCAAATATGGAAAATGGTCTATTTGTCCCTAAAGTTTTTGTGGAGTAGTCTATTTCTTCTTTCATTTCTATCAATTGTTATTTCATGTACAGACATAGGTCATTTAATTGCACTTTGCTTTATTGTGCTTTGCAGATATTACATTTTTTATAAGTGGAAGATTTGTAGCAACACTGCATTAAACAAGTCAATTGTGCCATTTTTCCAACAGTATTTTCTCACTGCATGTTTTGGTTCACATTCTGGTTAATTCTTGCAATACTTTTATTATTTTATTAAATTTTATTATTACTGTTGTTGTTATATTTATATGGTGATCAGTGACAGTGCTTTTTGATATTACTATTGTAACTTTTATATGCACTGGGAAACCAAAAACTTCATTTGATTTACTATGTTGCAGTATACTCTATTACAGTGGTCTGAAAACAAACCCACAATATCTCTAAGTACATCTATATATTTTAGAGCTGTGTTTTAGGTGTATTTACATTTATAATTGTTTACTTTTCTGATGATAAATCATTTATATCATTATTACATGTCTGTCATTGTAGGGACATTTTGAGTGAGTTAAATTTTGTTATATAGCCACTCCAGCTCTCTTATAATTACTGTTTCATGGTCTTTTTTTTTTTTTTTTTTTTTGTCTTTTTACTTTCAAACTATTTGTATCTTGGAACCTAAAGTGTATCTCTTATAGGCAGCAAATAATTGTGGAGTTTGTTTTTTTCGTTTTGTTTGTTTGTTTGTTTTGGTTAATCTGTTCTGATGACTTCTACCTTTTAGTTTGTATGTTTAACCTACTAACATTTAATGTAATTATTGACAGAATCATATTTACATATGGCATTTTGCCATTTGCCTTTAATATGCCTTATGCCTTGTCTCCTATTTCTTTGCTCCTTCTTTATGTTTTCTTTTTTGTTAGATAGACATTTTTCCCATGTATATTATAATTATTTCATTGATTTTATCACTAAATTTTTAAATTCTTTTTTTGATGATATCTTTAGAGATTACAATGTGCGTGTTAATTTATCAAAGTCTACTTCAGATTAATATGAATGTAATCCTAGTAAAATACAGATATTTTTGTCTGATACAACCCACTTCATCCCTACTTCTTTCAGCTATTATTGTTACATAAATGTTATAAAGACAACAGTACAGGTATAGTGTTAAAATTATTGTTTTATGAAATTTCAACACTGTTTTTCACACAGTTAAACAGTCTTTAATATTTATGCCTTTACATAGTCTTTAATATTTATGCCTATATTACCTTTTCCACTGCTTTGTATGTCTTGGAGTAGATACCTCGTGGAAATATTTCCTTTTATTCAGCCTGAAAAAAATTTTTTTTAGTGTTTCTTGTAAGGCAAAGCTCCTAACAAAAATTTCCTTCATTCTTTGTTTGCTTTAGATTGTCTATGTATTACTTAAACTTTTGTTTAAAAGATTTTATCATTTATTTGAGAGAGAATGAGAGAGACAGAGAAAGAGAGCAGGGAGGGGGCAGAGGGAGAGAGAGAGGGAGAGAAGCAAACTCCCTGATGAGCAGGGAGTCCAACATAGGTTTTGTTGGACTCAGGATCCTGAGATCATGACCTGAGCCAAAGGCAGACACTTAACTCACTGAGTCACCCGGGCTCCCTTCTTTTAATTATTTAAACAGAATTTCATTAGTTCTTTGAACACAGATATATAAAACAACTCCTTGGAAGTCTTTATCTGAGTCCAAAATGTGGGCCTCCTCAGACAGTTTCTTTTCTTTCTCTCTCTCTCTTTTTTTTTTTTCTGAAAATGACAAATACTTTTTGGTTCTTTCCATGTTTTGTATTTTTTGTTGTTGTTGAAAATTGAGCATTTAAAAAATCTAATACTTTACATAACATATTGTAGAATCTCTGGATTATAATTCCACCCAAAAGTTGTTGCTGCTGTTGCTTATTTGTTTAGTAACTTGCCTGGACTATACTGTGGGATTTGTTTTTCCATGTTGTGTGGCTATTGGTATCTCTGCTCAGTTTTCTTTTTTGATTCTTATTTTTTTTAATTTTAAGTCTAACTTATTAGGGGGCATGTTTATATTTCTGCATATCTTAGTAGTCAGCCTATGATTGGTAGGAGGTCATGCTCAAACATCTCAAGACAGTTTCCGTCTTGTGTTAGTGGATATGTTTGTGTTAGTAAGTGCATTCAAAGTTCAAGCAATTTTAAAATTTGCCCATATTTCACTTTTCCCTGAGCTTTCTAATGTATCCTGTATAGTTTGATGTACTATTAAGATCACCCAAAGATGTGTGGGTAACTTAGGCTCTCTACTCTCTCCTGTGCAAATATGTGGAGAGGTTATCAAGACACTATGGATGCCTTATTTCCAGTATCTCCCTGTAAAATTTCTGGCTAGTTTGCTGTTTGTTCCAGAGAGGAATGCAGCCTCAGGTGAACTGAGCCTCAAGTCTTCCCAATTCGTTTGCCACTGAAATTTATTTGCTTCCCAATTCACAACTGTTATAAACCCATTGGCTTTGGGATCTTTCTGTATTCTGATCCAAATGAAGGCATTCCTCTCCAGCAACAAAGTTGCTTATATTATACATGGCTTTGCATTGGTAGACTCACTCTGCAGATTGAGCTGGGAAAAGAGATGGAAGTAGTCCCAGGGAGAATGTCACAGATCCCCACTGTCATTATACAAAGTTCACTTTTTTCTTTTTAAAAAGAATATCCACTTCTCAGTTTGGTGTATTATTTTGGTCAATTTCCATAACCCTGAAATTTTTTTCCAGTTTTATAATTTTTTTTGGTTGGAATAAAATTTACTGAGAATTTTATTCTCCTGTACCAGAGTCTAGCCTCTAGATTTTTATATGCCTCTCTTCTCTATTTTGAACCATTGCTAGTATGAGCAATTCTTGCTGACTGAGATGTTCCTTATCCTTAAAATTTGGTTCAAGTGAGCAAAATACGTAATCATATGTGTGGAGTATAGCCTTAGAAGAGACATTTTTAGGAGGGAAAATCCTTGCATGGATCTGGATAGCACAAATATACACACATGAATGTACTTTCTTCTATACCCTCCTTACCACCTAGATTCTACTAATTTCTCCTTTATATTTTCAAAATATATATAGAATGGTAAAGAAATTAAGTAAGTAAAGAGGTGAAAAAACATTGTCCTTTAAAATACTTTTTTCAATCTAGTGTGACCAATCTTAATGGTTTGCACAGAAATAAAAGTATGCTAAAATTTCTACTTCTTAGGAAATCCCTCAGTTCCAGACACATTGGAAGAGCTGATCACTCAGAGTCCAGAATATTCTTTTACAAGAGTACTAACCAAATTGTATCAGTATTTTTTTTTCTTGCTTTCCAGTTGTCTCAGCTAGCTATTTGCTGGCAAGCTATTACATAACAAACAACCACAAACAAAACCATACGTACAAAATCAAGCTTTTATTTCTCACCTAAGTATCTGATGGTTAACTGGAGTTCAGTTAATTTAGACTGGGTTCACAAGGCTTGACTTCAGGTCCTAAGTTACATTCAGATCTGGGGCCAGTGGACTACTTGCGTATGTTCTTCTCATGGTGTTGGAAAAAATATATAAGAGCATTAGCTCAATTGTCCAATCAATTCCAAACTTTTGCTGATATCATATCTGCAACTATTTCACTGGCCAAAGCAAATAACATGGCCAGACACAACATTCATGTGATGGAAGAATATACCATGCTTCTAGTCTGAGGATTAGCAAAGTTACATGACTGAGGGTACAGATACAGAAGTGGTAAAGTAGTAGGAACAATAGCATAAACTTCCAGTTTCCCTCAAATCAGCCTGAGCACAGAAACCATGCTCTGTGCCTAGGTTATAGAGTTGGCTTAGGCATTTGTAGCCATGTGCCCTTGGGCAAGTTACTTTTCAACTTTATATCTAAGTTTTTCAGGTGATTATCCAGGTGATTTCCAGGTGATTTCCACGTGATTTCCAGGTGATTATCCAGGTGAAGCACTTAGTGTTGTGCCTCAGATAAAGCCTCACACCTCCTGGCATAGAATAGGAGGTACAAAAATATTTGTTGATTGAGTGAAGAGATATGAAATGGAAAAGAATCTTAGAAATATGCAAGTGAGTATTTTAAATTGTTGGGAGAGTATACAATTTAGACTTGGGAAGGGATTGGGAAACCAACTGGGAGAGTGAATGAGGGCTTAGTTGTAAAAGAAAGCATATTGGATGTTTGCCCCTGGAGAGAATTAAGGCATCTATCCGATTAATCAGACTTTATAATAAATAATTTCATTTAACAAGGATAAGTTCTAAATATTGGCCAGTATCAGTTGCAGTAAGGGCTCGTCGTGTTGCTGCTGTAGTGCAGTTCCCTGCTTACTTAGCTTACCTCAAGTGTATGTCACGTGCCTTTCTGTTTCTCTTTGAGGGCCTTTTACAACATCATGGGAACACACCCCAGAAGTAAGGGGAGTTATTGCTGATGGGACAATCCTCAACCAATGGGGATAAGAGTCCATGGATAAATGTTTCAGCCTCCCATACTTGAGAAGATATTTCATAAGATAATCAGGATGTACAACAGAATTGGTCCCCAGGTGTAGAAAGCATCCCCATATAGGCCTTTCCTCCTTCCTTTTCTCATTCTTTCTCTGAAACACTCTCATAACTCCTAGGATTTGTCATAATTTCATAATTCCTAGGATTATTCCTAATTAAACTAAGTGTATACTATCTCAGGTTCTACTTTCAGGGAAATCCAAACAGAGGCACACATATATTTTACCTTTTTTTTTTTTTAAACCACAGTCTGCACCTCTCAAAATCTGTCTTGTGCTCTCACTTGAGATAAATACCTTATTTAAGAGTCAAAGTCTATTCAGTCTATTTTACCTACCAAAATTTTGTTGATGTTCAACTGGCAACATCTTGTGTTATGAAAACCAAAGAGTTTATTTTTGCTTTCAAAATGTAATTCAAATTATACTATGAAAATTATAGTATCTAAAAGATTTTTCAAGTTATAAAGGCACCTTAGGAATGCTGATATTCTCTTCAAGAAAGTGTCTTCTCCCTGGTTAAGGTTTAGCAATCTATATAATCAAATTTATACCTTTCTGAAAACATTGTCCCAGAGCACAAGAAAAATACTTTCATGTTTTCTGGCAAATTGTTGACCTTGAGGAATACATAGCTATAGAAAGCACTAAATGAAATAATATTTTAAAAATAGAATCCTTTCTGCAAACATATTTCAATAATCTTTCTGGTAAAAGTTCAAAATTCTGTCTTTAGTTTTCATTGTGGTCTTTGCATAATGGATTAGTCCATGGAAATTCTATAACTGGAAGCCAATCTATAATGAATTTTTTAATGAATAAATAAGGAAACTGAAAAGGAAATAATTTCCTTGAGAAATTATCTTGAGAAGAAATGGTTTCCCAAAGCTCCTCAACTAATTGTAATTAGAATTCCAGACTCTGAACTCTTTATCTGGTTTATCTTCCATATTTTCCCAATTGACTTTGTGCCATAAATATTCTCAATTTAAGGTGAAGTTGCACAAAAGACACTCTCTTTATGTAATCATGCTTTAGAAACTATTTTGTCTACTATAAAATTTTCTCTTTATATTTTGCACTGAGTCTCTTGCTAACCTATTGGGTTTTCAACTGCTTTGACTCCTGAGTCCACTCTCAGCTGGGATGTTGCACTTGATGCCATCCAGCCCCTCTCCACACCATGCCTAGCTTTGCCTTCTGAAACTCTAGGTAGCCCCAGTGCCTTAGCTCCTAAATAAGAACCTTACTTAGTTCATATTTCTTGATTATCTAAGGAAATAAAAAGTAAAATGTCTCTTTTTTTCCATCTTTGATGTTTTGCTTCAGATTCTAACCTGAAAATCTTCTATAGATACAACTCTTAATTTTCTCCTCCTTTCTTCATTTCTGCTCATAGACAAAGAGACTCTTTCCTGATTGACCAGTTTAGAATGAGATAAAAATATTACCATGCTCCTTAATCTCCCTACCCTCTCACCCAGGAGTCTGTCTACTTGTAGGATGCCTGCGTTCTGTCTTACTCTTTTATTATGAGAGAGGCCCATCTCTGCTCACTGTTGCCAGTGGCTTTGATTGAGAAAGTTTGGATAATTCTGAGAAGATGTATCAGGAAACCTCTCATTGATCCACATTGGAACTATGTTCTCCAATTGTTTTATCAGCAACAGAGGGGATGTCTTGACCTCTATCTACTGATTCATGCACTTATTGATAACTTGTTTCTAAAATCAGAAAAAAATCCCAGTGAAATCCCCTAAAATCTCAACATGGTAAATGAAGAAAGAGCTTCTTAAAAAATAAAAAACTTAGGAACACAATAACTTCAACAAAGACAATAGTCATTGGAATTATTAATAAAATAATAATTTATTAATAAAACAGTAAATGATTAATGCAAATCCAAAGTCGCAATAACAGTTTGATGAGGAGTTTGGAAAATTATAGTATCCTGTACGTTAAAGGTATAATGGGAAAATACAGTTATTGAAGTGAGAAGAGATGGAAATGATCCAGATAACTCAATATCATATACTATTATTTCAGTACTTAATATTAAGATACCATAGTATGTACTTTAAAGCACTCATTTGCTGAAGTGTTGAGTCTTTTAATTCTCACCACATTCTCAAAAGTAATCTTAGTTCTTTCAAAAATTCTTTGATTCTACAAATTAACAAGTATCTTGTTTCTTCATGTTGTAAAATAGCACTTTGATTTTTGCAACTCATGTTGCAATATGAAATGGCAGAACTGGTCTCATGACTAACTAACTGCATGTATTGATAGAATTGAAGTGGGTGGGGACTGACTTGAGCTTAGTTTGCAGTTATTTTTGAACTAGGTCACTGATGTGAATACATTATAAAGTTCCCAAACATTTTGCATGTTTGCTTGTTTATTTTAATTCAGGTGTTATTTTTATTATTGATTTAATTTAATCAAGTTTAGCTAGAGAATATGATTTATGATGTTTTTCCTTGGAATTTATTAAATCCCATTGGCAGTAATTTTTGTAAATATTACACAAGTACCTGAAAATAATGTATATTTTGTTTATAGATTTAAAGCTCTATTAAAAATCTTTTTAGAAAAAAAAATCTTTTAGATCAGTCTTATTAATTTTATTATTCTAATTTGCTATACTAATTTTTGTTGGTTTAATGTACTGGTTTCTGAGAGAAGTAGTATAATCCCAACCTCCTCCCCACTTGGTTGTGGGTTTGTCAATTTCTCTATGTAATTATGTCAATTTTTGCTTTACATATTTTGATCTTAAATTAGTGCATAAAAATCTGTGATAATTAAACCTTCTTGGATTTTTCTTCCATCACTATTATTGATTTATACCTTAAATTCCAACTTTTTTTTGCTATTATCACAGCCACATCAACTTTATTTCGATTAGAACTTGCCTGATATAACTTTTAATATCCCTATGATTTTAACTTGTCTGTTTTTTTAAATAAAAAAAATAAAAGTTTATTTGATTATTCTGTTTTCTGACCTACAGATTAATATATTATAATCACTAATGTGTTTTCAGTTACCTACTCCCTTAACTCAAGCTTACTCTTTATTCATCCTTTTTTTTAAAGATTTATTTATTTATTCATGAGAGACACAGACTGAGAGAGAGAGGCAAAGACATAGGCAGAGGGAGAAGCAGGCTCCTCACAGGGAGCCTGATGTGAGACTCGATCCTGGATCCTGGGATCACGACCTGAGCCGAAGGCAGGTGCCCAGCCGCAGAGCCATCCAGGCATCCCTATTCATCCTTTTCTTTACCTTTACTTTTTTCTGTCTTTGTTTCTCTTGGAATAATAATTTACAAAAATTCTCTTAATTTCCTCTGCATATTTTCTTTGCATAGGAGTTGTAATGTTTCTACTCTATTAATGGTTGCCTTATTTTTTACACATATTTATATAATTTGTCTTAAACCTAAAGATACCCACATATTTCCATTCTACTCCTTGACAAGGAACTTAAAACTCTTTAAAATTACATAGATTATCATTTTCTCATATTGTTATTAATATCTAGAGAGTTGTTGTCTTGTTTACTACTAAGTACTGGAGTAAATTTTCATCTGAGGAATAATGTTTTACTCAATTTCAGAAAAAATTCTGGAAAAAGTTCCGATCTCTACAAATATCACTTTCCAGTCATTTCTTTAGAGATTCTTGATCAAGCTTTCTTGCCTCCTTCTTTTACTTTTATGTATATACCTTTGACTCTTCATGTTAAGTTCTCAGTGAATTCCTTTAAACTATATTCTAATTTATCCTTTCTCAGAGACAATGAAAGTCAGCAATGTATTACAGATGGATAATATTTTCATTCCTAAGTAAGCAAGAGCAAATAAGCCCTTTCTATACAAAGTCACTCTATAGCTGTAATAATGAGTGACAATTATTTCTTCTGTTACTGTTCTTTTCTTACCAGTGATAGCCCAGTGGTGCTTAGTTTCTCCCACCTTGTGAACAAATATATTACTGATTGACTCAAATGCTGAATTGCTAGCTCATCCTCCTTTTTAACAGTATTCAACTCAGAGGTCTTCCCCACTTTCCTAACCCTTTTTGGAATAATCCAGGGAATGCCCAAACATATTTTCAATTCCCCTTACTGAGATTCTTATAGGGTGCATTCTCCTTTGTCCACAGAATGCACGGAGTGCACAGAGCAAGCTAAATAAATCAAACTTTGCCTATATGTGTGTTTCTGATTACTTGACTATAGGTATGTTACTGATTTGCTGATAGTCTTTGGATGGTAGGTTTCAAAGCGTCCAGTGTAGATTTCTATGGATATGTTTTTATCTCCAAAATTTCTAATTCTTTTTTTGGTCTCTTGTTACATTTTTCCTATTTTTGTTTCATATTTCTTACAAGTTTAATGTAAATTATTTTTCCTTTTATTACTTTAAGCACCCTAAAACAGGTAGCCTTTCTCAATCTACCCCAGAAATTATTTTTGTGAGGGGAAGAGAATTTGTGTATTGATTACTAATTTTGTTGGCTTTCTCCTGTTTACCACTTCCTTACACCTATCCATGTATACAGATTTGGCATTCTTTAATACTCTCTACCTAGAACCCTAAACACCTAAAGTCAGAAGATGATGGAGTATAGTTTCTGGAATGTTCCTGCCAGAGGGCATAATCCAAATCTAATTATGAGGAAACATCATTCATTCATAAACTGAGAGATATATGCAAAATATCTGGTCTGTGTTCTTCAGGAATCTTGATGTCATTAAGTTCAATTTAAAAAAGAAAGAGGGAACCCTGGGTGGCGCAGCGGCTTAGCACCTGCCTTTGGCCCAGGGCACGATCCTGGAGACCCTGGATCGAATCCCACGTCGGGCTCCTGGTGCATGGAGCCTGCTTCTCCCTCTGCCTATGTCTCTGCCTCTCTCTCTCTCTCTGTGTGACTATCATAAATAAATAAAATTAAAAAAAAATAAATAAAAAAGAAAGATTAATTCAAGGAGTGAAAATGACATGGAAACTAAATAAAATGTTGATCCTGAAGCTTATTTCTTTCTTATTTGCTATAAAGGATAGTACTGAGACAATAATTAAAGTTTGAATAAGTTTTGTAGATATAAAATAGCATTGAATCAATGCTATTTTTCTGATTTTTATCATTGTACCATGGTTATGGAAATGTAAGGACTTAAGGGTAAAAAGATAAATTCTGCAACTTTCTTGCAAATGGTTAAAAATAGTGATCATATTTACATACATACATATATATTTATTGACATACATATGATTACAGATATATCTATACATATATTATATTTACATATATACCTTTACATACAGTTACATACAGATTATGAATATATATACAAATCAAATGTAGTAAAAATGTTAACAATTCAGGCATCTAAATGAGGTGTATATAAGCGTTCTTTCTACTTCTTTTATAATTTTCCTGTAAACTGAAACTATCTCAAAATAAAGTTACCTGCCTCCTCACAAAAAAGCCAATGCAGCAACGCAGCCATTGCCTCCCTGTTCCCACTCCATGCACAACTATGCTTTTCCCAGATGAAGAAAGCCACCCTCCCCTGGCTTCAAACATTGATCTTGCCCCATCTCCTGACTCTTATAGGCCACTCTCAGTCACTAGTAATCTGTAGGATCCAGATCTCTGGCTCAGTCTGCTTTTGGCCACAAACCCCAGGAGTCTTGAGTTCTCCCTCACTTATGAGTTTACTTGTCTCTTTTTATGTTTTAAATGTCACTGCTAAGTATTGAAGCTTGAAATTATGGAACCGTTTTGACCAAAAGTTTCATTAGGTGGCTTTAACAAAAGCTACAATCACTGTTGGACAATTAGCAACAGATATTTTACATATAACTAAGGATATTCAGAATTCTGATCATTGGAAGACATCTTTTTTTTGAAAATCCAGATTCAGTGAATTTATTGGTTCAGCAGTATAATCCACTGGGAAGTTACAGTGTCTGTGATGACTGCAGTGCCTATGAACAACTAACAAAAACCCAAACAAGCTGAAAATAATTCGTGCACGTATGATGTTTGATTTTCAAATCTGATGCTAACCCATTTGAAACACACATGCAGGATTCACCCAACAAATATTTTGAGTGCTTACTATGTGTAAAGTGGGTCTTGGGCATGCAATAATAAATCACAGTTACTATAGCTCCCAGGACCTTTTATTCTGATAGAAAGATAAGCTATCAGTAAATGACCAAGATAGACATAAACGAAAAGGCTCTTACGAGTTCAAAGAAATAAGAAATGAATCCTAGCTCTAAGAGATTAAAAAAAAAGTCTACCAAGAAGGCTTTTGGGCCACGTCTTAAAAAAATAGGATTTTTGTAACTTATGGAACAGGTAAAAGTTTAGGCTTGGGACAGGCAGGTTTCCTTAATGGTAGGGCAGCATTAGGAAGGAAGTATTTTTATTGCAGACAGGTGAATTATAGTGATCTTTGACCATTTCACATGCTCATGATGGCTAAGTTTTCCACCCATTTCCTCCCCTCCATCATCTATTATCTTCTAACTAGCTTGTGGTTTTTAAGAATCTATTAGATTTTCTTTTGCCAGCCCCTTGCATAGCCATGGTTGTTAAAGGGTTAAGGATCTGCTACAAGCAAATCTCAGTCACAAGAGGTAAAAAAAAAAAAACAACAACAAGTTTTGGTGATCATTTTTAATGTTTAGTTAGCCCTTTCTAATAAAAAAAAAGAAAACCCTTTAAAAATGTTTATTGCGCTCAAGGAGACAATGCAATAGTTTTGTGTTTATTTCAGCATCTCCTCCTCTGTAATTACACTCCGTATGCTCTGGCAATGTAGCATAATGGACACGTGCATTGGAATTCTGCTAATTTGGATACAAATCCTTAGTTTGCTGCATACTAGCTGTATCTTCAGTGTCACATTTCCCCAATTTGCAAAAAATTGAGCTATTTCTGTAAACCTTTCAGGTTTGTGGAGACAATGAAACAGGTTAAAGGAGTCAATGTATCTTAACTAGTTCACATAGGACTTAACCCATAAGGGCCACTGTTCTTTCTCTCACTGCCCTTGTCAAGCTCTTCCCTCAGTCTTGTATGCCCTCCTATTCTTCCCTAACCTCTTTCTCTATTTACAAAAATCCAATTCATCATTCAAGACCAATAGTATCTTCTATATGTCCCTTTTTATTTATTTATTTTTTTTATTTTTTTTATATGTCCCTTTTTAAATGCCATCAGTGACAATTATTTAAACTGTATTTTGTGCTCCAGCAACTTGTGGACTGAAAACTTCCATTTAGCATTTATAGTGAAGTCACATTGCTCAAGACATCAGTTACAATATCCAACTCAAGGCATTTGGCAGTGATGCTATTGCATCATCTATATGAATAGGTAATTAATGCAGTCAAACCCCAAAGAGTCAATGTCTGTCAGTGAATCCCCTGGAAAGAATGTACGAATAGAACTAAGAGTTCTCTGCCATAACTGAGATGTGTTCCACTTGTTTAAGTGGTCCAGCAAGTTGTTGGTGATACCAATATTGAGAATTAATTTAGGCCATAAAGAAACACTAGATAATAAATGGTTAAAAAAGATCTTACATATACAGAACTAGAGTTTATGGGCACTTGAAAGTCCTGAGGGTAATTTTGACAGTACACAACTTCTGTCTTGTGTGTTCCCTTTAGAATCAAATGTTGTAAGACATGTCTTCTTTGTTATTTCCTTCCTTCATATTTCTTTATCTCTTTTTAAAACTACATTGTAACCTCTTGAGGATCAGAATTATACCTGGAATGTAACACATGTTTAATGAATATTTAACAAAATTAAAATTGAAAGAGGATATATTGAAATCAAGTGGTAGCAGAAGAAGGCAGAAAGAAATCAGCGGGGAACCTGGCACATGGTAAGCACTTTGAACAATCATAGCTAATCTTTTATTAAAGGCATTACTTACATTGTGTCCTTTAATCCAGTCCTACTTGATAAAAACAGCTATGACTCCTACCTTACAGAGAAAGCAACTGAGGGTAAGAAAGAGCTTAGGTGACTTGTTTGAGATCAGTCTCTGGCAAGTGGAAGAGATAGGTTTCAAGTGTAAATCTAAAACTCAATTGAGGATCCATGATCCTGAATCTTCAGCCATATTATGTTCCAAAAGTCCATTCTCACCTTCTTTCCCTTCTAATGTAGAAGACTAGAACATTCTTCCTGCAATGACAATAATTATTTTCTAACCAATAATAATTATTTTCTTTTATTGTTCATTAAAGTAAACCAAATGCAGTAGACACAGACCTACTGAAATTTGAAAGATACACTATGTGAGGCACAATTGCTATTTTCACTTATGTTGGAAAAATCATGTTCTCCATAGCAATAAATGACATCTAAAGGTGTGCTTAGGACCTTACTTAGGATGGTGTGTTATCCATCCTTCTAGAGAGGCTTAAGAAAGAATCAACCAAGAACAGATTTTGTTTCCTCATGGATTTATGAGGATAGCTGATTTTTTACTGCAAAATTACCTCACGTTCAATATTTTTTGATTCACTTAGGTTAACCTGATGGGGTAAAAGCATGAGATTTCAAGAAGAAATGTTTTTGACAAAGGCTTCTCTGGCCGAATTAGTTTTCCCTGTTCCCACAATACATGAATAGACACATAGAGTGTTCTCTTGTGAAAGAGACTGGTGAGGTGCTTTGCTCAAAGAAAGATAGAAGGTGAAAGGGAAGAAGAGAAGACCAACAGAGGCTAACTCCTTTGAAAAGAACTTGTTAAAAGAGTTTTTTTTTGCCCAGGAAAATGTTGGCTTTGGCTGCTCTCTAGTGGTGGGCAGTGTACACTGTCAGCAATTCTTTCTATAGGGATTCCAAGTTGAAGGGCAAGATGGAAAGATCCAAGCATTTGCTCTGACACTTACAGTGTGCAGACACACCCATGCACACCCATGCATATGCCTGTGAATGTCTAACAGTCCTCGGGGAGAAGGTATGAAGGTAGCTTTCTCTGAGTGGGAAATGAGAAAGGAGACAAGAAGATGGAGTCTTCTGCTGAAGCTAAAGAAATGTGAGGAGGAGAAACAAATTCTGTGTTCACAGTCTTAAACTTATGACCACTGTGCCCACTTTCCTCTTTGCATAACTATGGGAAGCAGCTATAAAAGGACTCCGCTTCATCACTGATGTCCAATCCGAATTTAGATCCTGGTATTTTCCCCAATTGGCATGTATTGGCTCCAGAATTTTAGCTGATACTTAAGAGCTGGCTTCTTGAAGAGCCCTCCAGAGAAGGTGGAAAGAATGAAAAACATAGCTCTTGCCACCTGTTTTTACCCTCATTGAGGAGGAAATACATAGACTCCTCCTATTCTTTGTTCTACTCTGTATTACCCAGCAAAAGTGGAGATATGACAGGAGGTAGTGGACCTCTGGTGCCACTCACCCATTTTCCCCTTTATCCAATTTTATAGACAACTAAACTGCTATTTTGTTTCATAAGCACTTAGAGAAAATACAATTAAGTAAACCGGTTTGGGGTTTTGTTTTATTCTGCTTTGTTTGGTCCATGGTTAACTTCTAACTTGCATCTGGTTCTGCCCCTGCACTGATTTTCTATGAACATTTCTGTGCTCACTTAATTCCTTCAGGTCTCAGTTACTACATCTGTAAAATGGTAGTGGCAGTGGAGGGAGGTTGGTTGATATTCTAGGCTCCTTTTATCTCTGATATTCTCTGAATATTATAAATAGTCAAAGATATCTGTTGAAGATAACTAAGAAAGTGTCTTGGGTTTTGTGGGAAACCATGGGAGTCACAGCCAGCTGAGCAGTGGTTCATAGAGGGAGGAATACTCAGCACAGAAGGATACTAGGCAAGTGCATAGTGGTGACCTGAAGACAAGTACTTTCAGAAGAGTAGCAATAAGATTGTAGCCCTGAGCAGAATAAGGGTCCTTCACAGAAAGCCCCTTGGTTATTCCATTTTCTAGATCTGCTTTCTTTGTGTTTGTATCTCTATATGTAAAGCCAAGTGAAGAATTAAAGCAATTATTTGGATAATTCAAGCAGAAAGAAAGTCCACAACACCCACATAGGCTGCAATTATCTAGACATTTCAGGCAGAAGTGGAGCTTGAGCCCAAATTATCAGGATAGTGCTTCAGTTCTGAAAAACAGCAATGCTAATTGCATGACACATTCAATGTTGTATCACAGAGGAGAGACAAGAGAACAAAATTCTTGCTTGACATGACTGAAAACAAGAGCGTGGAGTAAAATTATTCCCCATCAGTTAAAACCTGATAGAAAAAGATAAAGGTAGTGAAATGACTAGTGGTAAAATGGGTTGTGGAGTGCAAAAGAAGGCTTGTATAAATATGCCCAGGGAAATAGAGAGATGAGGGAAATTAAGGCTGCTAATCAGAGAGGATGGGTATGAAATTGATGATGATTCTAAAATGGCTGAGAGAGCAAACTCATTCTTTGAATCTAGTTTTAACAGGAAAAATGAAGCAAACAAATTTGGACTATTAGGATATAATGAAAACCTTGCCAAATAGCTATTGGCAACAATCAGGTGAGGGAATACAGAACTTGGAAAATTTGCACATTTATAAATCAGCTAGACAGGCACCTAAGATTATTAAGGGAATTGGCTTATATAAAGTACTTCTAAACAGCTCACACTTACTTTTAAAAAAAGAAAAAAAAAAAAAAGCCTATATAGCTGTGAAGATAGTAAATGTCCTTTAAAAAAAAGATACCACAGAACTCTCTTTCTGAAAGTTGTGTTATGTCCTGAAAGAACATTCTTCTTTCAAATAGTTCAAATAGTAAACACAAAATGGACAAAATATCATTTATTTTTGTTTAAACCATGGCTCCCTTTCTAGCCAGTTCTGTCAAGAGATACTTAATAATGACAGTAAAGGTAATAATAATAATAAATTAATGATAAATAGAATAATAACAATAAAAATGAGGAAAATCAAATAAGACAGAACACGAGTGGCCTGCATGTTCTATAATCAGTCAACATTAGAATCCAGGAGGCCAGTGTTGTCAAACAAGGCTGGAAGAATTTCACAATATGATATAATGTAAAGAGCATTTTTTTTTTTTATTAGCTGTGTGACCCTGACCAATTTACTTAACCTCACCATGTCTTTGTGTTGGTACCTTTTGACAGGCCATGGAATTCTCTATTTTCCTGAGGTTCAAATGAGCACACAATGTGAGTACAATATCTAAAATTGGTCTGGTCCTTTGTAAACATTACTTCCCTTATCTTTTCATTAAAACTTACCTGCCTTGGCTTTTAGT